>NW_027362206.1:0-738750 GCF_039654945.1 Dendrobates tinctorius
CACCTAACCTCAACCCTTACCCTAAACCCTAACCCTAACCTAACCCCCCTAACCCTAACCCAAACCCTAACCCCTAACCCAAACCCTACCCTAACCCTACACCCTAAACCCTAAACCCAAACCCTAACCCCCCTAACCCTACCCTAACCCTAACCCCTAACCCTAACCCTAACCTAACCCAACCCCAACCCTACCCCTAACCCACACCCACCACTAACCCTAACCCTAACCCTAACCCTAACCCTAACCCTAACCCTAACCCTAACCCTAACCCTAACCCTAACCCTAACCCTAACCCTAACCCTAACCCTAACCCTAACCCTAACCCTAACCCTAACCCTAACCCTAACCCTAACCCTAACCCTAACCCTAACCCTAACCCTAACCCTAACCCTAACCCTAACCCTAACCCTAACCCTAACCCTAACCCTAACCCTAACCCTAACCCTAACCCTAACCCTAACCCTAACCCTAACCCTAACCCTAACCCTAACCCTAACCCTAACCCTAACCCTAACCCTAACCCTAACCCTAACCCTAACCCTAACCCTAACCCTAACCCTAACCCTAACCCTAACCCTAACCCTAACCCTAACCCTAACCCTAACCCTAACCCTAACCCTAACCCTAACCCTAACCCTAACCCTAACCCTAACCCTAACCCTAACCCTAACCCTAACCCTAACCCTAACCCTAACCCTAACCCTAACCCTAACCCTAACCCTAACCCTAACCCTAACCCTAACCCTAACCCTAACCCTAACCCTAACCCTAACCCTAACCCTAACCCTAACCCTAACCCTAACCCTAACCCTAACCCTAACCCTAACCCTAACCCTAACCCTAACCCTAACCCTAACCCTAACCCTAACCCTAACCCTAACCCTAACCCTAACCCTAACCCTAACCCTAACCCTAACCCTAACCCTAACCCTAACCCTAACCCTAACCCTAACCCTAACCCTAACCCTAACCCTAACCCTAACCCTAACCCTAACCCTAACCCTAACCCTAACCCTAACCCTAACCCTAACCCTAACCCTAACCCTAACCCTAACCCTAACCCTAACCCTAACCCTAACCCTAACCCTAACCCTAACCCTAACCCTAACCCTAACCCTAACCCTAACCCTAACCCTAACCCTAACCCTAACCCTAACCCTAACCCTAACCCTAACCCTAACCCTAACCCTAACCCTAACCCTAACCCTAACCCTAACCCTAACCCTAACCCTAACCCTAACCCTAACCCTAACCCTAACCCTAACCCTAACCCTAACCCTAACCCTAACCCTAACCCTAACCCTAACCCTAACCCTAACCCTAACCCTAACCCTAACCCTAACCCTAACCCTAACCCTAACCCTAACCCTAACCCTAACCCTAACCCTAACCCTAACCCTAACCCTAACCCTAACCCTAACCCTAACCCTAACCCTAACCCTAACCCTAACCCTAACCCTAACCCTAACCCTAACCCTAACCCTAACCCTAACCCTAACCCTAACCCTAACCCTAACCCTAACCCTAACCCTAACCCTAACCCTAACCCTAACCCTAACCCTAACCCTAACCCTAACCCTAACCCTAACCCTAACCCTAACCCTAACCCTAACCCTAACCCTAACCCTAACCCTAACCCTAACCCTAACCCTAACCCTAACCCTAACCCTAACCCTAACCCTAACCCTAACCCTAACCCTAACCCTAACCCTAACCCTAACCCTAACCCTAACCCTAACCCTAACCCTAACCCTAACCCTAACCCTAACCCTAACCCTAACCCTAACCCTAACCCTAACCCTAACCCTAACCCTAACCCTAACCCTAACCCTAACCCTAACCCTAACCCTAACCCTAACCCTAACCCTAACCCTAACCCTAACCCTAACCCTAACCCTAACCCTAACCCTAACCCTAACCCTAACCCTAACCCTAACCCTAACCCTAACCCTAACCCTAACCCTAACCCTAACCCTAACCCTAACCCTAACCCTAACCCTAACCCTAACCCTAACCCTAACCCTAACCCTAACCCTAACCCTAACCCTAACCCTAACCCTAACCCTAACCCTAACCCTAACCCTAACCCTAACCCTAACCCTAACCCTAACCCTAACCCTAACCCTAACCCTAACCCTAACCCTAACCCTAACCCTAACCCTAACCCTAACCCTAACCCTAACCCTAACCCTAACCCTAACCCTAACCCTAACCCTAACCCTAACCCTAACCCTAACCCTAACCCTAACCCTAACCCTAACCCTAACCCTAACCCTAACCCTAACCCTAACCCTAACCCTAACCCTAACCCTAACCCTAACCCTAACCCTAACCCTAACCCTAACCCTAACCCTAACCCTAACCCTAACCCTAACCCTAACCCTAACCCTAACCCTAACCCTAACCCTAACCCTAACCCTAACCCTAACCCTAACCCTAACCCTAACCCTAACCCTAACCCTAACCCTAACCCTAACCCTAACCCTAACCCTAACCCTAACCCTAACCCTAACCCTAACCCTAACCCTAACCCTAACCCTAACCCTAACCCTAACCCTAACCCTAACCCTAACCCTAACCCTAACCCTAACCCTAACCCTAACCCTAACCCTAACCCTAACCCTAACCCTAACCCTAACCCTAACCCTAACCCTAACCCTAACCCTAACCCTAACCCTAACCCTAACCCTAACCCTAACCCTAACCCTAACCCTAACCCTAACCCTAACCCTAACCCTAACCCTAACCCTAACCCTAACCCTAACCCTAACCCTAACCCTAACCCTAACCCTAACCCTAACCCTAACCCTAACCCTAACCCTAACCCTAACCCTAACCCTAACCCTAACCCTAACCCTAACCCTAACCCTAACCCTAACCCTAACCCTAACCCTAACCCTAACCCTAACCCTAACCCTAACCCTAACCCTAACCCTAACCCTAACCCTAACCCTAACCCTAACCCTAACCCTAACCCTAACCCTAACCCTAACCCTAACCCTAACCCTAACCCTAACCCTAACCCTAACCCTAACCCTAACCCTAACCCTAACCCTAACCCTAACCCTAACCCTAACCCTAACCCTAACCCTAACCCTAACCCTAACCCTAACCCTAACCCTAACCCTAACCCTAACCCTAACCCTAACCCTAACCCTAACCCTAACCCTAACCCTAACCCTAACCCTAACCCTAACCCTAACCCTAACCCTAACCCTAACCCTAACCCTAACCCTAACCCTAACCCTAACCCTAACCCTAACCCTAACCCTAACCCTAACCCTAACCCTAACCCTAACCCTAACCCTAACCCTAACCCTAACCCTAACCCTAACCCTAACCCTAACCCTAACCCTAACCCTAACCCTCCTAACCCTAACCCTAACCCTAACCCTAACCCTAACCCTAACCCTAACCCTAACCCTAACCCTAACCCTAACCCTAACCCTAACCCTAACCCTAACCCTAACCCTAACCCTAACCCTAACCCTAACCCTAACCCTAACCCTAACCCTAACCCTAACCCTAACCCTAACCCTAACCCTAACCCTAACCCTAACCCTAACCCTAACCCTAACCCTAACCCTAACCCTAACCCTAACCCTAACCCTAACCCTAACCCTAACCCTAACCCTAACCCTAACCCTAACCCTAACCCTAACCCTAACCCTAACCCTAACCCTAACCCTAACCCTAACCCTAACCCTAACCCTAACCCTAACCCTAACCCTAACCCTAACCCTAACCCTAACCCTAACCCTAACCCTAACCCTAACCCTAACCCTAACCCTAACCCTAACCCTAACCCTAACCCTAACCCTAACCCTAACCCTAACCCTAACCCTAACCCTAACCCTAACCCTAACCCTAACCCTAACCCTAACCCTAACCCTAACCCTAACCCTAACCCTAACCCTAACCCTAACCCTAACCCTAACCCTAACCCTAACCCTAACCCTAACCCTAACCCTAACCCTAACCCTAACCCTAACCCTAACCCTAACCCTAACCCTAACCCTAACCCTAACCCTAACCCTAACCCTAACCCTAACCCTAACCCTAACCCTAACCCTAACCCTAACCCTAACCCTAACCCTAACCCTAACCCTAACCCTAACCCTAACCCTAACCCTAACCCTAACCCTAACCCTAACCCTAACCCTAACCCTAACCCTAACCCTAACCCTAACCCTAACCCTAACCCTAACCCTAACCCTAACCCTAACCCTAACCCTAACCCTAACCCTAACCCTAACCCTAACCCTAACCCTAACCCTAACCCTAACCCTAACCCTAACCCTAACCCTAACCCTAACCCTAACCCTAACCCTAACCCTAACCCTAACCCTAACCCTAACCCTAACCCTAACCCTAACCCTAACCCTAACCCTAACCCTAACCCTAACCCTAACCCTAACCCTAACCCTAACCCTAACCCTAACCCTAACCCTAACCCTAACCCTAACCCTAACCCTAACCCTAACCCTAACCCTAACCCTAACCCTAACCCTAACCCTAACCCTAACCCTAACCCTAACCCTAACCCTAACCCTAACCCTAACCCTAACCCTAACCCTAACCCTAACCCTAACCCTAACCCTAACCCTAACCCTAACCCTAACCCTAACCCTAACCCTAACCCTAACCCTAACCCTAACCCTAACCCTAACCCTAACCCTAACCCTAACCCTAACCCTAACCCTAACCCTAACCCTAACCCTAACCCTAACCCTAACCCTAACCCTAACCCTAACCCTAACCCTAACCCTAACCCTAACCCTAACCCTAACCCTAACCCTAACCCTAACCCTAACCCTAACCCTAACCCTAACCCTAACCCTAACCCTAACCCTAACCCTAACCCTAACCCTAACCCTAACCCTAACCCTAACCCTAACCCTAACCCTAACCCTAACCCTAACCCTAACCCTAACCCTAACCCTAACCCTAACCCTAACCCTAACCCTAACCCTAACCCTAACCCTAACCCTAACCCTAACCCTAACCCTAACCCTAACCCTAACCCTAACCCTAACCCTAACCCTAACCCTAACCCTAACCCTAACCCTAACCCTAACCCTAACCCTAACCCTAACCCTAACCCTAACCCTAACCCTAACCCTAACCCTAACCCTAACCCTAACCCTAACCCTAACCCTAACCCTAACCCTAACCCTAACCCTAACCCTAACCCTAACCCTAACCCTAACCCTAACCCTAACCCTAACCCTAACCCTAACCCTAACCCTAACCCTAACCCTAACCCTAACCCTAACCCTAACCCTAACCCTAACCCTAACCCTAACCCTAACCCTAACCCTAACCCTAACCCTAACCCTAACCCTAACCCTAACCCTAACCCTAACCCTAACCCTAACCCTAACCCTAACCCTAACCCTAACCCTAACCCTAACCCTAACCCTAACCCTAACCCTAACCCTAACCCTAACCCTAACCCTAACCCTAACCCTAACCCTAACCCTAACCCTAACCCTAACCCTAACCCTAACCCTAACCCTAACCCTAACCCTAACCCTAACCCTAACCCTAACCCTAACCCTAACCCTAACCCTAACCCTAACCCTAACCCTAACCCTAACCCTAACCCTAACCCTAACCCTAACCCTAACCCTAACCCTAACCCTAACCCTAACCCTAACCCTAACCCTAACCCTAACCCTAACCCTAACCCTAACCCTAACCCTAACCCTAACCCTAACCCTAACCCTAACCCTAACCCTAACCCTAACCCTAACCCTAACCCTAACCCTAACCCTAACCCTAACCCTAACCCTAACCCTAACCCTAACCCTAACCCTAACCCTAACCCTAACCCTAACCCTAACCCTAACCCTAACCCTAACCCTAACCCTAACCCTAACCCTAACCCTAACCCTAACCCTAACCCTAACCCTAACCCTAACCCTAACCCTAACCCTAACCCTAACCCTAACCCTAACCCTAACCCTAACCCTAACCCTAACCCTAACCCTAACCCTAACCCTAACCCTAACCCTAACCCTAACCCTAACCCTAACCCTAACCCTAACCCTAACCCTAACCCTAACCCTAACCCTAACCCTAACCCTAACCCTAACCCTAACCCTAACCCTAACCCTAACCCTAACCCTAACCCTAACCCTAACCCTAACCCTAACCCTAACCCTAACCCTAACCCTAACCCTAACCCTAACCCTAACCCTAACCCTAACCCTAACCCTAACCCTAACCCTAACCCTAACCCTAACCCTAACCCTAACCCTAACCCTAACCCTAACCCTAACCCTAACCCTAACCCTAACCCTAACCCTAACCCTAACCCTAACCCTAACCCTAACCCTAACCCTAACCCTAACCCTAACCCTAACCCTAACCCTAACCCTAACCCTAACCCTAACCCTAACCCTAACCCTAACCCTAACCCTAACCCTAACCCTAACCCTAACCCTAACCCTAACCCTAACCCTAACCCTAACCCTAACCCTAACCCTAACCCTAACCCTAACCCTAACCCTAACCCTAACCCTAACCCTAACCCTAACCCTAACCCTAACCCTAACCCTAACCCTAACCCTAACCCTAACCCTAACCCTAACCCTAACCCTAACCCTAACCCTAACCCTAACCCTAACCCTAACCCTAACCCTAACCCTAACCCTAACCCTAACCCTAACCCTAACCCTAACCCTAACCCTAACCCTAACCCTAACCCTAACCCTAACCCTAACCCTAACCCTAACCCTAACCCTAACCCTAACCCTAACCCTAACCCTAACCCTAACCCTAACCCTAACCCTAACCCTAACCCTAACCCTAACCCTAACCCTAACCCTAACCCTAACCCTAACCCTAACCCTAACCCTAACCCTAACCCTAACCCTAACCCTAACCCTAACCCTAACCCTAACCCTAACCCTAACCCTAACCCTAACCCTAACCCTAACCCTAACCCTAACCCTAACCCTAACCCTAACCCTAACCCTAACCCTAACCCTAACCCTAACCCTAACCCTAACCCTAACCCTAACCCTAACCCTAACCCTAACCCTAACCCTAACCCTAACCCTAACCCTAACCCTAACCCTAACCCTAACCCTAACCCTAACCCTAACCCTAACCCTAACCCTAACCCTAACCCTAACCCTAACCCTAACCCTAACCCTAACCCTAACCCTAACCCTAACCCTAACCCTAACCCTAACCCTAACCCTAACCCTAACCCTAACCCTAACCCTAACCCTAACCCTAACCCTAACCCTAACCCTAACCCTAACCCTAACCCTAACCCTAACCCTAACCCTAACCCTAACCCTAACCCTAACCCTAACCCTAACCCTAACCCTAACCCTAACCCTAACCCTAACCCTAACCCTAACCCTAACCCTAACCCTAACCCTAACCCTAACCCTAACCCTAACCCTAACCCTAACCCTAACCCTAACCCTAACCCTAACCCTAACCCTAACCCTAACCCTAACCCTAACCCTAACCCTAACCCTAACCCTAACCCTAACCCTAACCCTAACCCTAACCCTAACCCTAACCCTAACCCTAACCCTAACCCTAACCCTAACCCTAACCCTAACCCTAACCCTAACCCTAACCCTAACCCTAACCCTAACCCTAACCCTAACCCTAACCCTAACCCTAACCCTAACCCTAACCCTAACCCTAACCCTAACCCTAACCCTAACCCTAACCCTAACCCTAACCCTAACCCTAACCCTAACCCTAACCCTAACCCTAACCCTAACCCTAACCCTAACCCTAACCCTAACCCTAACCCTAACCCTAACCCTAACCCTAACCCTAACCCTAACCCTAACCCTAACCCTAACCCTAACCCTAACCCTAACCCTAACCCTAACCCTAACCCTAACCCTAACCCTAACCCTAACCCTAACCCTAACCCTAACCCTAACCCTAACCCTAACCCTAACCCTAACCCTAACCCTAACCCTAACCCTAACCCTAACCCTAACCCTAACCCTAACCCTAACCCTAACCCTAACCCTAACCCTAACCCTAACCCTAACCCTAACCCTAACCCTAACCCTAACCCTAACCCTAACCCTAACCCTAACCCTAACCCTAACCCTAACCCTAACCCTAACCCTAACCCTAACCCTAACCCTAACCCTAACCCTAACCCTAACCCTAACCCTAACCCTAACCCTAACCCTAACCCTAACCCTAACCCTAACCCTAACCCTAACCCTAACCCTAACCCTAACCCTAACCCTAACCCTAACCCTAACCCTAACCCTAACCCTAACCCTAACCCTAACCCTAACCCTAACCCTAACCCTAACCCTAACCCTAACCCTAACCCTAACCCTAACCCTAACCCTAACCCTAACCCTAACCCTAACCCTAACCCTAACCCTAACCCTAACCCTAACCCTAACCCTAACCCTAACCCTAACCCTAACCCTAACCCTAACCCTAACCCTAACCCTAACCCTAACCCTAACCCTAACCCTAACCCTAACCCTAACCCTAACCCTAACCCTAACCCTAACCCTAACCCTAACCCTAACCCTAACCCTAACCCTAACCCTAACCCTAACCCTAACCCTAACCCTAACCCTAACCCTAACCCTAAGGTACCCTAACCCTAACCCTAACCCTAACCCTAACCCTAACCCTAACCCTAACCCTAACCCTAACCCTAACCCTAACCCTAACCCTAACCCTAACCCTAACCCTAACCCTAACGGTAACCCTAACCCTAACCCTAACCCTAACCCTAACCCTAACCCTAACCCTAACCCTAACCCTAACCCTAACCCTAACCCTAACCCTAACCCTAACCCTAACCCTAAGGTACCCTAACCCTAACCCTAACCCTAACCCTAACCCTAACCCTAACCCTAACCCTAACCCTAACCCTAACCCTAACCCTAACCCTAACCCTAACCCTAACCCTAAGGTACCCTAACCCTAACCCTAACCCTAACCCTAACCCTAACCCTAACCCTAACCCTAACCCTAACCCTAACCCTAACCCTAACCCTAACCCTAACCCTAAGGTACCCTAACCCTAACCCTAACCCTAACCCTAACCCTAACCCTAACCCTAACCCTAACCCCTAACCCCTAACCCTAACCCTAACCCTAACCCTAACCCTAACCCTAACCCTAACCCTAACCCTAACCCTAACCCCTAACCCCTAACCCTAACCCTAACCCTAACCCTAACCCTAACCCTAACCCTAACCCTAACCCTAACCCTAACCCTAACCCTAACCCTAACCCTAACCCTAAGGTACCCTAACCCTAAGGTACCCTAACCCTAACCCTAACCCTAACCCTAACCCTAACCCTAACCCTAACCCTAACCCCTAACCCTAACCCTAACCCTAACCCTAACCCTAACCCTAACCCTAACCCTAACCCTAACCCTAACCCTAACCCTAAGGTACCCTAACCCTAACCCTAACCCTAACCCTAACCCTAACCCTAACCCTAACCCTAACCCTAACCCTAACCCTAACCCTAACCCTAACCCTAACCCTAACCCTAAGGTACCCTAACCCTAACCCTAACCCTAACCCTAACCCTAAGGTACCCTAACCCTAACCCTAACCCTAACCCTAACCCTAACCCTAACCCTAACCCTAACCCTAACCCTAACCCTAACCCTAACCCTAAGGTACCCTAACCCTAACCCTAACCCTAACCCTAACCCTAACCCTAACCCTAACCCTAACCCTAACCCTAACCCTAACCCTAACCCTAAGGTACCCTAACCCTAACCCTAACCCTAACCCTAACCCTAACCCTAAGGTACCCTAACCCTAACCCTAACCCTAACCCTAACCCTAACCCTAACCCTAACCCTAACCCTAACCCTAACCCTAACCCTAAGGTACCCTAACCCTAACCCTAACCCTAACCCTAACCCTAACCCTAAGGTACCCTAACCCTAACCCTAAGGTACCCTAACCCTAACCCTAACCCTAACCCTAACCCTAACCCTAAGGTACCCTAACCCTAACCCTAACCCTAACCCTAACCCTAAGGTACCCTAACCCTAAGGTACCCTAACCCTAACCCTAACCCTAACCCTAACCCTAACCCTAACCCTAAGGTACCCTAACCCTAACCCTAACCCTAACCCTAAGGTACCCTAACCCTAACCCTAACCCTAACCCTAAGGTACCCTAACCCTAACCCTAACCCTAACCCTAACCCTAAGGTACCCTAACCCTAACCCTAACCCTAACCCTAAGGTACCCTAACCCTAACCCTAACCCTAACCCTAACCCTAAGGTACCCTAACCCTAACCCTAACCCTAACCCTAACCCCTAACCCTAACCCTAACCCCCTAACCCTAACCCCTAACCCTAACCCTAACCCCTAACCCTAACCCTAACCCCTAACCCCTAACCCTAACCCTAACGTACCCTAACCCTAACCCTAACCCCTAACCCCTAACCCTAACCCTAACCCCTAACCCTAACCCTAACCCTAACCCTAAGGTACCCTAACCCTAACCCTAACCCTAACCCTAACCCTAAGGTACCCTAACCCTAACCCTAACCCTAACCCTAACCCTAACCTACCCTAACCCTAACCCTAACCCTAACCCTAACCCTAACGTACCCTAACCCTAACCCTAACCCTAACCCTAACGTACCCTAACCCTAACCCTAACCCTAACCCTAACCCTAAGGTACCCTAACCCTAACCCTAACCCTAACCCTAACGTACCCTAAGGTACCCTAACCCTAACCCTAACCCTAACCCTAACCCTAAGGTACCCTAACCCTAACCCTAACCCTAACCCTAACGTACCCTAACCCTAACCCTAACCCTAACCCTAACCCTAAGGTACCCTAACCCTAACCCTAACCCTAACCCTAACCCTAACCCTAAGGTACCCTAACCCTAACCCTAACCCTAACCCTAACCCCTAACCCTAACCCTAACCCTAACCCTAACCCCTAACCCCTAACCCCTAACCCTAACCCTAACCCTAAGGTACCCTAACCCTAACCCTAACCCTAACCCTAACCCTAAGGTACCCTAACCCTAACCCTAACCCTAACCCTAACCCTAACGTACCCTAACCCCTAACCCCTAACCCTAACCCTAACCCTAACCCTAACCCTAAGGTACCCTAACCCTAACCCTAACCCTAACCCTAAGGTACCCTAACCCTAACCCTAACCCTAACCCTAAGGTACCCTAACCCTAACCCTAAGGTACCCTAACCCTAACCCTAACCCTAACCCTAACCCTAACCCTAACCCCTAACCCCTAACCCTAACCCCTAACCCCTAACCCTAACCCTAACCCCTAACCCTAACCCTAACCCTAAGGTACCCTAACCCTAAGGTACCCTAACCCTAAGGTACCCTAACCCTAACCCTAAGGTACCCTAACCCTAAGGTACCCTAACCCTAACCCTAACCCTAACCCTAAGGTACCCTAACCCTAACCCTAACCCTAACCCCTAACCCTAACCCTAACCCTAAGGTACCCTAACCCTAACCCTAAGGTACCCTAACCCTAACCCTAACCCTAACCCTAAGGTACCCTAACCCTAACCCTAAGGTACCCTAACCCTAACCCTAACCCTAACCCTTCGGGATCCCTCGCTTGAGTAAACCCTAACCCTAACCCACGACTTGGGATCCCTTGCTTGAGTAAACCCTAACCCTAACCCACGACTCGGGATCCCTCGCTTGAGTAAACCCTAACCCTAACCCACGACTCGGGATCCCTTCGGGATCCCTCGCTTGAGTAAACCCTAACCCTAACCCATGACTCGGGATCCCTTCGGGATCCCTCGCTTGAGTAAACCCTAACCCACGACTCGGGATCCCTCGCTTGAGTAAACCCTAACCCTAACCCACGACTCGGGATCCCTTCGGGATCCCTCGCTTGAGTAAACCCTAACCCTAACCCACGACTCGGGATCCCTTCGGGATCCCTCGCTTGGGTAAACCCTAACCCACGACTCGGGATCCCTTCGGGATCCCTCGCTTGAGTGAACCCTAACCCTATCCCTAACCCACGACTCGGGATCCCTCGCTTGAGTAAACCCTAACCCACGACTCGGGATCCCTTCGGGATCCCTCGCTTGAGTAAACCCTAACCCTAACCCACGACTCGGGATCCCTTCGGGATCCCTCGCTTGAGTAAACCCTAACCCTATCCCTAACCCACGACTCAGGATCCCTTCGGGATCCCTCGCTTGAGTAAACCCTAACCCTAACCCACGACTCGGGATCCCTCGCTTGAGTAAACCCTAACCCTAACCCACGACTCGGGATCCCTTCGGGATCCCTCGCTTGAGTAAGCCCTAACCCACGACTCGGGATCCCTTCGGGATCCCTCGCTT
Organism: Dendrobates tinctorius; assembly: GCF_039654945.1. Classification (NCBI taxonomy): domain Eukaryota; kingdom Metazoa; phylum Chordata; class Amphibia; order Anura; family Dendrobatidae; genus Dendrobates; species Dendrobates tinctorius. Next base: position 12,357 of record NW_027362206.1, read on the forward strand.
GAGTAAACCCTAACCCACGACTCGGGATCCCTCGCTTGAGTAAACCCTAACCCACGACTCGGGATCCCTCGCTTGAGTAAACCCTAACCCTAACCCACGACTCGGGATCCCTTCGGGATCCCTCACTTGAGTAAACCCTAACCCTAACCCACGACTCGGGATCCCTTCGGGATCCCTCGCTTGGGTAAACCCTAACCCACGACTCGGGATCCCTTCGGGATCCCTCGCTTGAGTGAACCCTAACCCTATCCCTAACCCACGACTCGGGATCCCTCGCTTGAGTAAACCCTAACCCACGACTCGGGATCCCTTCGGGATCCCTCGCTTGAGTAAACCCTAACCCTAACCCACGACTCGGGATCCCTTCGGGATCCCTCGCTTGAGTAAACCCTAACCCTATCCCTAACCCACGACTCGGGATCCCTTCGGGATCCCTCGCTTGAGTAAACCCTAACCCTAACCCACGACTCGGGATCCCTCGCTTGAGTAAACCCTAACCCTAACCCACGACTCGGGATCCCTTCGGGATCCCTCGCTTGAGTAAACCCTAACCCACGACTCGGGATCCCTTCGGGATCCCTCGCTTGAGTAAACCCTAACCCTAACCCACGACTCGGGATCCCTCGCTTGAGTAAACCCTAACCCTAACCCACGACAAACCCTAACCCACGACTCGGGATCCCTTGCTTGAGTAAACCCTAACCCACGACTCGGGAACCCTTCGGGATCCCTCGCTTGAGTAAACCCTAACCCTAACCCACGACTCGGGATCCCTCGCTTGAGTAAACCCTAACCCTAACCCACGACTCGGGATCCCTCGCTTGAGTAAACCCTAACCCTAACCCACGACTCGGGATCCCTTCGGGATCCCTCGCTTGAGTAAACCCTAACCCTAACCCACGACTCGGGATCCCTTCGGGATCCCTCGCTTGAGTAAACCCTAACCCTAACCCACGACACGGGATCCCTTCGGGATCCCTCGCTTGAGTAAACCCTAACCCTAACCCACGACTCGGGATCCCTTCGGGATCCCTCGCTTGAGTAAAACCTAACCCTAACACTTGGGGATCCAGCCCAAACCCCAAGGGTTAGGTTTAGGGCTGGGAAATGGGAGAGTATAGAAACCCTAACTCGGGATCCCTTCGGGATCCATCACTTGAGTAAACCCTAACCCTAGTCTTCACATGATCATCACCACACACAAACTGACTTGTCCAGCCCCTGTCCTCCCCAGCCCTCTCCTTATGTCCAGGGGTAGTCAGACAAGTTGAGGTGATTTTCCGGCCTCCCAGATGTGACAAAGGAGCCTTGTGGATTCAGAAACTACAGGGGGTCATCAAGAGACATACATACAGTCAGGCTATAGACATACAAAGCAACAAGAAAAACACTATCAAAATTAGTGAAATCGAAATATATACAAAATGATATCCACATAGCACATCACACCATCACAACCTCTCACCCCATAATAAGTGACCATGCCAGGAGGTCTACACTGGCCTCTGGCCTGCTCATTTTAGTCCACATTGCTCAAATCCTTTATAATTCCTTGTACAGTGGCAGGGGTAGGTCAGCCTGTGGATCCTATGGTTCTTCTTGTCGAGACAGTCAAACAGCATTCTGGTGTTGGCTTCCCTGCTTATATTGGATGGAGAAGCTGTAGGATTGTAAGGATAAGTTCCACCACAGCAATCTTCCATTCTCCCCAGATACGCGCTTCAGCCATGTGAGGGGGTTGTCTGTACCATTTGTAAAGTCTCTGCCATACAAGTATGGCTGCAATTTTTTTTTAGTACCCATACGATGGCAAGGCACTCCTTTTCAATAGTGGCATAGTCAAATTCCCAATCCAGTTGTTTCCAACTGGCAAAAGCAACAGGATGTTCTTCTCGGGTGGCATTCACTTGGCCAAGTATTGCCCCAATTCCAAAGGTGGATGCATCTTTCTGCACGAGGAACCTGTGCTTATAATCAGCGGCAGCCAAGACAGGAGCAGTGATGAGGGCGGTCTTTAATGCTGAAAAGGCATCCTTACATGCAGTCGTCCATGTCGCAATCCGAGACATGTTCTTGCGGGTCAGGTCGGTTAGGGGCTTGGCCAAGGTGCAGAAGTCAAAACTAATTTGCGATAGTAACCAGCAGTTCCTAAAAATGCAAGTACCTGCTTTTTAATCTGGGTTCTACACCAGTTGCTTATGGCTTCCACCTTGGGAGGCTCAGGCCTTAGGGATGGCTGAGGTGCAATACCTTGGGCATAGAGTAGGGGGTGGGACCCTATTTGGCACTTATCTGGGTGAATGGTCAGTCCTGCAGTAAGGATACAGTCAAACACTTGGGCATAGTGCTAAACATGTTCCTCCCAGGCGGTGCTAAAAATGGCAATGTCATCCAAGTAAGCACAGGCAAAGTCCTGACATAGATCGACTGTTAGAACAACCAACCAGTCTCTGGAAAGTAGCAGGAGCAGTTTACATCCCAAAGGGCATTCCCAGGAACTCAAAAAAAACACAAATGGAGTAAGATAGGCCAAGCGCCCTCCGTTAGGGATATCTGCCAGTTCCCCTTGCTCAAGTCTAACGTGGTCACAAATTGGGCACTGGCCAGACAATTTAATAGATCACCAATCCTGGCCATGAGGTAAGGAACACTCTTGGTGGCATCATTTAATCATCTGTAATCAACACAGAATCGTGTTGTACCATCCTTCTTGGGGACTAGGATGACAGGAGAGGCCCAAGAACTGTGAGATGGATGAATAACTCCCAGTCATTTCATCTCCTCCAGTTCATTTTTTATCATACCTTGAACAGCCTCTGGAACCCAGTAGGCAGCTTGCTGGATGGAGCGTTGTCCGGGGGTTTCCACATGGTGGCTGATGAGAGTAGTCGTCCCCAGCTTTGAGAGGAAAGCAGCAGCCCTCAGCCTTAGTACTGCAAAAATATCGTTCTTTTGTATATCCGATAAATCGGAGCCCAGAGGGACTTATTCCTGTGATCCTCCCACTTGGGCAGCCTAGAAAAGATCATAGAGACACTCATTGCCGGCGCTAACACTAGGGGGTTGACAGACGGCTACACCAGGCAGAGATCAGTCATGGTAGTCTTTCAGCATGTTAACGTGGATGGTTTTCTGTTGTCGACTACTAGAGTCCAGAGTCAAAACATAGTTAGGCTCATTAATTTTCTTGACAACCTGATAAGGGCCTTCCCACACTGCTTGAAGCTTATTGGCTGGGGAAGAAGTTATCATGAGCACTTGTTGTCCTTCCATTAATTCTCAGTTCCTCGCATTATGGTCATGCCAAGATTTTTTTGGTTGTCTAAAGAACGACAGAAAATGGCCAGTCCAAAGTAGCTAGCTGGGAGAAAATCTCTGAACTCTAAAACATAGGGAACGATGGGCATTCTGGTATCGGAGATCTCTCTCTCTAAATTAAATGTTCTTTCAGAATAGTGAGGTCCACAGACCTTCTGGCTAAGCAGTAGTTTGAAGGGAGAGAACCCTGTGGACTCTTGGGGAACCTCCCAATAGGCGAAAAGGAGATGTGGCAGGTACTTTTCCCAGTCTGTCAACATCAGCAAGAACCCTTACCACATTTTTTAAGGTTCCATTAAAGTATTCACATAATACATTGGTCTGAAGTTGGTGTGAATGGCTCTAACACCACAGGTATGCCATAGGGACTGGACCAGATCTGACATGAACTGAGGGCCTTGAGCCCATAATATTTCACTAGGAAACCCTACACGGGTAAAGATGGTAGCAAGGGCCTCGGCTACCTTTACTGCTGTAAAACTGGACAGGGCCACAGCTTCAGGATACCTAGTGGCATAGTCCACCACGGTCAGGATATATTTTTTCCAAGACCAGCTGGGGTGGGCCAGAAGACCTGTGATGTCGACAGCTACACGTTGAAATACTTCAATTATGGGCAGGGATTGCAGGGGTACCTTATGTCGAGCTCCCAGATGACACATTGGCTGGCACACATCGCAGGTGCGGCAATAATGGGCTACTGAGTGCAAGATGCCAGGCCAGTACAAACTTTAGGCAAGTCAATTTTTAGTCCTTTTCCTCCCTTGATGCCCACCCAAGGAGATGTCATGGGCCAGTTAGAGTAGCTGTGCCCTGTACTTCTGAGGGACAAGGAGTTGCCTGGTCGTTGCATCAGGGTTGTCCTCGTCAATGACCTTTGTTACACAACAGTGCAGTCAGTTTTCTTCAGTGAAGCCATCCCCATTATCTCCCATGTGCCCATTTTCTGCCTTTCGCCTAAGGGCTGCTAAGGTAGTGTCACCCTCTATTTCTCTCAAAGACTCCTCTCTGTCCCAAGACTCTCCCAATGTAGTAGCTATACAGTAGATAACATAGGATCCACCATACAAAATAGGTGATATCACAGCCCACCTACTCCTCCCTGGACAATCACGTCTGCCCATCACACTCTAACTCTGCATAAAAAATTCTATTTAAAAAAAGGAACCTACAATTGATCAGAAGCTTCTGTGAGGAGGACGAGGAGTGCAACGAAGGGACAGCACAGAAGTGTATGTGCTGCATATGGTTTCCACGTCGCCCACATAGAGATCTCCCTACTAATATATACGGAGTACACTGAAGACTGGCCAATGGTGGAAACAAGACTCCTAAACACAAGACCCCGACCCAAACTGTTCCCTTTAAACACGACGCCTGCATGGATGGTTCCCTTTAAATGAGACCCCTCCACAGACAGCTCCCTTTAAACGAGACCCCTCCACAGACAGTTCCCTTTAAACGAGACCCCTCCACAGACAGTTCCCTTTAAGCGAGACCCCTCCACAGACAGTTCCCTTTAAACGAGACCCATCCCTGGCAGTTTCTGCATTTTTTCTGCACATCAATAAAGAGTCTCAAAATGAAAACAGAGTTTATTAATTGCATCCAACTTGTTACAAAAATACAAAACATCAGTTTAGAGGGTCTGCGTTACTCTGAGAATTTTATGTGTGTAATTACCCTGCAGAGATGAGATCCCAGCCCACAGACAGACGCGGCTCCCTTCAGAGATGAGATCCCAGCCCACAGACAGACGCGGGTCCATGCAGAGATGAGATCCCAGCCCAAAGACAGACGCGGGTCCCTGCATAGATGAGATCCTAGCCCACAGACAGACGAGGATCTGTGTGCAAGAACAAAGTCAGGAGAGTTTCAGCGTGAACCAATCACTGCAGTGCAGGTTAGAAATGCAGCGATCTGATTGATTAGATTAAATTACTGGCATGAATAGCTCAGGAAAGTAATAGGAATGGACTTAAAGGGAACCTGTCAGCAGGATTGTGCTCAGTGACTACAGACAGTGTTATGTCAGCACCGTTATACTGATTACACTGATACCTGTCAGCAGGATTGTGCTCAGTGACTACAGACAGTGTCATGTCAGCACCGTTATACTGATTACACTGACACCTGTCAGCAGGATTGTGCTCAGTGACTACAGAGTCAGGTCGGCGCCGTTATATGGATTACACTGATACCTGTCAGGATTGTGCTCAGTGACTACAGACAGTGTCATGTCAGCACCGTTATACGTTATACTGATTACACTAATACCTGTCAGCAGGATTGTGCTCAGTGACTACAGTGTCAGGTCAGTGCCGTTATACTGATTACACTGATACCTGTCAGCAGGATTGTGCTCAGTGACTACAGACAGTGTCAGGCCGGCACCGTTATACTGATTACACTGATACCTGTCAGCAGGATTGTGCTCAGTGACTACAGACAGTGTCCGGTCAGTGCAGTTATACTGATTACACAGATACCTGTCAGCAGGATTGTACTCAGTAACTACAGATAGTGTCCGGTCAGCGCCGTTACACTGATTACACTGATACCTGTCAGCAGGATTGCGCTCAATGACTACAGACAGTGTCAGGTCTGTGCCGCTATACTGATTACACTGATACCTGTCAGCAGGATTGCGCTCAGTGACTATAGTTTCAGATCAGCGCGGTTATACTAATTACACTGATACCTGTCAGCAGGATTGCGCTCAGTGACTACAGGCAGTATCACGCTGACGCCGTTATACTGATTACACTGATACCTGTCAGCAGGATTGTGCTCAGTGACTACAGTGTCAGGTCAGCGCCGTTATACTGATTACACTGACAATGTGATCAGGATTGTGCTCAGTGACTACAGACAGTGTCAGGTCAGAGCCCTTATACTGATTACACTGATACCTGTCAGCAGGATTGTGCTCAGTGACTACAGACAGTGTCAGGCTGAGGCCGTTATACTGATTACACCAATACCTGGTGATGAATCCCTCTTGTGGTGGTGTTTAATCTTTATTATCATTAACTCAAAACTTAAAATAACGATTCCACAATAACCACAAGACGGATTCATCACCAGGTATCGGTGTAATCAATATAAAAGTGCTGACCTGACACTGCCTGTAGTCACTGAGCACAATCCTGCTGATAGGTATGATTGTAATCAATATAACGGCGCTGACCTGACACTGTCTGTAGTCACTGAGCACAATCTTGCTGACAGGTATCAGTGTAATCAGTATAACGGCGCTGACCTGACACTGTCTGTAGTCACTGAGCACAATCCTGCTGACAGGTATCAGTGTAATCAGTATAATGGCTCTGACCTGACACTATCTGTAGTCACTGAGCACAATCCTGCTGACAGGTATCAGTGTAATCAGTATAATGGTGCTGACCTGACACTGTCTGTAGTCACTGAGCACAATCCTGCTGACAGGTATCAGTGTAATCAGTATAATGGCTCTGACCTGACACTATCTGTAGTCACTGAGCACAATCCTGCTGACAGGTATCAGTGTAATCAGTATAATGGTGCTGACCTGACACTGTCTGTAGTCACTGAGCACAATCCTGCTGATAGGTGTCAGTGTAATCGGTATAACGGCGCTGACCTGACACTGCCTGTAGTCACTGACCACAATCCTGCTGACAGGTTCCCGTTAATAAATAATTGTAACCTTCGATGTACTTGGCAGACGACTCACCGACAACACACAAATACAAACCCTGATGTAACATAAAACAATACTATTAAGTATCCCGGGGAGGTCAGAGGTCTCCGCTATATTTTGGGTGTGCCGATAATTAGGAGTCCCCGGAGACCGGCAACATGTACTACACTTACCCTTGAAATTTTTATTTGTACCCACCCACCAAGTAGTCGGAGAGAGGCAGGGAATAAAACGGGCAAAAGGAAAGGGCGTTAAAGGGTCTGTCGATTCTTGGAAACCCCCTTGTAAAGACTGGGCATATTGAATTTCAGCATGCCTTATCCTTTTCCCCCAGAAGAAAGTATAAAGATGTCATGCAGCAGCTCCCTCCCCATTCAGAACACATGCATGATCGGCCAAGACGAGCGTGTATGTGTATAGGGAGTGTAGGAGCCATAGGAACTATATATATATATATATATATATATATATATATATATACACACACACAAGAGTTAGAATTTGTTGAAACACCCCTTAAATTCTCAAAATGAACAAACCCCACTATATGCAAAATAGAGCGCCCATCTTGGCTGATTGGCTAATAGGGAGCGTGATTACTTTAGACTGAAGGTCATCCTTCATGGCCAACCATCAGAGGTGGAAGCGCAGCTACACAGCAAGGAATAAGATGGAGCAGGTGTAAAGGGTTAACATCTACACAGACTCTTATCGCTGCCATGTATGCTATACTGAGAACGGCTTTAAATGAGCAAGAAATACTCAGAACGCTCAGCGCGCCGATAATGTGGATTAGGCGGGACGTGTGTGACGGCTGCCGGGTGTCGTATAAAGCTATAAATACAGACAGAACACATGGAGACATTCAAAATCCTCGCCATCATGTACCAGGTCCGGTCCAGTCAGGAAGACACAGGAAGGATGATCCCTGACAGAAGGGGGCGCCATCCACAGGGGCTGCAGAGCAATGTCAGAAGTTGGGACCGGGAGAAGACGGCTCCGAATGGAAAGGAAAGCGTCGCAGCTGCTGCTCTATTGCCGGCTTCAGGGACTGAAAACACAAAACAATAGCTTAAAGGGATGTAGTTTAATATCAGTAGATATCAGCAGAAAACAATTATTAGTTTACAAATAACTATAATATATTCTATATAGGGGGAGCACCCTGTATACAGAGATACACGATAAGATCCCATCTGCAGCCACCACTAGGGGGGAGCTCCCTGTATAGAGATACATGATAATATCCCATCTGCAGCCACCACTAGGGGGAGCTCCCTGTATACAGAGACACATGATTAGATCCTGTCTGCAGTCACCACTAGGGGGAGCTCCCTGTATACAGCGATACATAAGATACTGTCTGCAGCCACCACTAGGGGGAGCTCCCTGTATACAGAGATACATGATAAGATCCTGTCTGCAGTCACTACTAGGGGGAGCTCCCTGTATACAGAGATACATAAGATCCTGTCTGCAGTCTCCACTAGGGGGAGCTCCCTGTATACAGCGATACATAAGATCCTGTCTAGTCACCATTAGGGGGAGTTCCCTGTAAACAGAGATACATGATGAGATCTTGTCTGCAGTCACCACTAGGGGGAGCTCCCTGTATACAGAGATACATAAGATCCTGTCCGCAGTCTCCACTAGGGGGAGCACCTTGTATACAGCGATACATAAGATCCTGTCTAGTCACCATTAGGGGGAGCTCCCTGTATACAGAGATACATGATGAGATCTTGTCTGCAGTCACCAATAGGGGGAGCTCCCTGTATACAGAGATACATGATAAGATCCTGTCTGCAGTCTCCACTAGGGGGAGCTCCCTGTATACAGAGATACATGATAAGATCCAGTCACCACAAGGGGGAGCTCCCTGTATACAGAGATACATGATGAGAATCTGTCTTCAATCAGTACTAGGAAGAGCTCCGTGTATACAGAGATACATGATGAGATCCTGTCTGCCATCACCACTAGGGGGAGCTCCCTGTATACAGAGATACAAGATAAGATCCTGTCTGCAGTCACCACTAGGGGGAGCTCCCTGTATACAGAGATACATGATAAGATCCTGTGTTATGAATGAGTCACCGAAGGAGGAAAAAACAAAAAAAAAAAACAAGCCAAAGTCCAGAAAACCGGAGAGGTTAGACCGGGATGGCTGAACTCCATAAAACAAGGTAAACAAAACTAAAAAGTTCAATAGCAGAGCAAAAACTTATCTTCGGGAAGCAGGAATCAGACTGGTCTCCAAGAATCCAGCAGAGAAATCACCAGCGACTCAGAAGGGCGTCGGCTGCCTTATATCCAGTCAGAATTTCCTGTTACCCAGTCATCATCTAGCAGACTAGGTGTTTGGTAATCAGCCTCAGTACCTTCCTTCGCCAGAAGAGGGAGTTCATCAGACATCGACGGTGAAGGGGAAAATGAACTCACAACAGTACCTCCCCCTTGAGGAGGGGTCACCGAACCCTCATCCACGCCACCAGGGCGATCAGGATGGGCCCGATGAAAGGCACGAACCAATCTTTCGGCATGAATATCGGATGCAGGGACCCAAGAATTATCCTCCTGGCCATAACCCTTCCATTTAACCAAACACTGGAGTCTCCGCCTAGCCAGGCGAGAATCCAGTATCTTCTCAACCTCATATTCCACATTACCTTCAACCAATACCGGGTCAGGAGGTGCCACCACAGGAACTACTGGCTCAACAAACCTCTGTAACAGAAACTTATGAAACACGTTGTGGATCTTAAATGTAACAGGAAGAGCCAATCGAAAAGAGACTAGATTAAGAATCTCCAAAATCTTGTAAGGTCCAATAAATCTAGGTTTAAACTTTGGAGAAGCCACCTTCATAGCGATATTCTTTGATGACAACCAAACCATATCACCCACCTTAAACTGGGGACCAATGGTCCTATGCCGGTTGGAAAACCGCTGGGCCTTTTCCTGGGAGAGAGACAACTTATCCACCACTTGGTCCCAGATCTGGTGCATTCTCTCCACCACAGTGTCAACACCTGGGCAGGCAGAAGGCTCCACCTGCCCTGAAGACAATCGAGGATGAAACCCAAAGTTACAAAAAAAAAAGGTGACATCAAAGTGACAGAACTAGCTCTATTATTTAAAGCAAATTCGGCCAAGGGCAAAAATGAAACCCAATCATCCTGATCAGCAGAAATAAAACATCTCAAATATGACTCCAAAGTCTGGTTTGTTCTCTCCGTCTGCCCATTGGTCTGAGGGTGAAACGCAGAGGAGAAGGACAACTGAATTCCCAGCTTGGAACAGAATGTCCTCCAAAATCTAGACACAAACTGAACTCCTCTGTCAGATACACTGTTCTCAGGAATCCCGTGCAAGCGAACCACCTGTTGTAAAAACAAGGGCACCAACTCTGAGGAAGATGGCAACTTAGGGAGTGGTACAAGATGGACCATCTTAGAGAATCTATCACAAATCACCCAAATAACAGTCATTCTCTGAGAGACAGGCATATCAGAGATAAAATCCATTGAAATATGGGTCCATGGCCTCCTGGACACCGGCAAATGCATCAACAACCCACTAGAGCGAGAACAAGGTTTAGACCAAGAGCAAGTCCCACAGGACTGCACAAAATTCCTGACATCACGAGACAAGGCAGGCCACCAAAAAGCCCGGCTCACCAAATCTCTAGTACCAAAAATACCTGGATGACCAGCCAATGCAGAGCAATGAACTTCAGACATCACTCTCTTCCTCCACTGGTCAGGAACATACAATTTTCCAATGGGACAACGCTCAGGTTTGTCCTCCTGAAACTCTTCCAGAGCACGTCTCAAATCGAGCGAAATGGCAGAAAGAACTACCCCCTCACCCAAGATGGTAGCAGGCTTGGTCACAACAGGAGAATCAGCAAAGAAATGCCTAGAGAGGGCGTCTGCCTTGACATTCTTAGTGCCCGGAAGAAAAGAGACCACAAAATCAAAACGTGTGAAAAACAAGGCCCACCTAGCCTGTCTAGGATTCATGCGTTTGGCCAACTCCAGGTAAATCAAATTCTTGTGGTCAGTAAGGACCACGACTTGATGTTTAGCTCCCTCCAACCAATGTCTCCACTCCTCAAATGCCCATTTCATGGCTAACAGTTCCCGATTCCCCACATCATAGTTACATTCGGATGGGGAGAACTTTCGGGAAAAGAAAGCACAGGGATTCATTTTAGATGTTACAGGATCTTTTTGGGACAAAACAGCTCCTGCACCAATCTCAGAAGCGTCCACCTCTACCTGAAACGGGAGTGAGACATTAGGTTACCGCAAAACCGGAGCAGAAGTGAACCTTCGCTTCAGCTCCTGAAAGGAAGAAACAGCCTCCGGAGACCAATTCAGCACATCAGCACCCTTCTTAGTCAAATCAGTCAATGGTTTGGCAATACCAGAAAAATTAGCTATAAATTTATGATAAAAATTTGCAAAACCCAAAAATTTCTGGAGGGCCTTCAAAGAAGTGGGCTGAACCCAATCATAAATGGCCTGTACCTTGGCCGGGTCCATTTCAATAGTTGACGGAGACAAAATAAATCCCAAAAATGAAATCCTCTGTACACCAAAAAGGGATTTCGATCCCTTGACATACAGGGAATTCTCCCTCAAAATCCGGAACACAGTCCGAACATGTTCCACATGAGAGTCCCAATCCTTGGAAAAGATCAAAATATCATCCAAATAGATGATCAAAAATTTATCCACCAAGTCTCGGAAAATATCATTCATGAAGCACTGGAAGACAGAAGGGGCATTAGTGAGCCCAAAAGGCATCACCAGGTACTCAAAATGTCCCTCCGGAGTATTAAACGCCGTCTTCCATTCATCCCCATGCTTAATGCGAATAAGATTATACGCCCCCCTGAGGTCAAGCTTTGTAAACCAGCAAGCACCTTTAACTCTGGAGAATAGATCAGAAATCGGGTAACGGATACTGATATTTAACAGTAATTTTGTTGAGGGAACGATAGTCAATACAAGGCCTTAATGACGCATCTTTCTTAGCCACGAAAAAAACCCAGCACCTAAGGGTGAAGAGGATGGTCTAATATGACCCTTCTCCAACGACTCCTTAATATAGGATCGCATAGCCTCGTGTTCGGGTACAGATAAATTGAAAAGTCGACCCTTGGGAAATTTACACCCAGGGCTCAGCTCAATTGCACAGTCATAACTCCTATGAGGAGGCAAAGACGCAGACTCATTCTCACTAAATACATCATAATAATCAGCCAAATAGTCAGGAACATCATGCGACTGGGGAGAGGTGGAGAAAACAGGAGCATCACTAAGGGCACACCGACAACCCCAACTCACCACAGACACAGATTTCCAATCCAAAACTGGATTATGGATTTTCAACCTGGGAAACCCCAGAACAATGGTATCATGCAAATTATGCAACACCAAAAATCTGCAATTCTCTTGATGTCTGGAGCGACCCACATTACCACCTGGGTCCAAAACTGAGGTTTATTTTTCGCCAAAGGAGTAGCATCAATACCCCTCAAAGGGATAGGCGTCCGCAGAGGTGTCATAGGAAATCCACAACGTTTAGCAAAATCCAAGTCCATCAGGTTCAGAGCTGCTCCCGAATCCACAAAAGCCTTAGCGGAAAATGTGGACAGGGAGCAGATCAGAGTAATAGCCAGAAGAAACTTAGGTTCAACACCACACACAGCAAATGTGTGTGCAAAACGTTTCTCTCGTTTAGGGCAGACAGAAATAATATGCGAGGCATCACCACAGAAGAAACACAGCTTATTACGCCTTCTGAACTCCTGACGTTGCGCCCTAGACAAAACTCTATCACATTGCATAGGTTCAGACATTTGTTCAACAGGTGGCAACACCTCTCATGCGCCGATCAACCTGAATGGCTAATGACATAGAATCGTCAAGACCAGAGGGAACAGGAAATCCCCCCATAGTATCTTTTACGGTTTCTGACAAACCCTTCCGAAAGAGAGCTGCCAAGGCACCATCATTCCAGGTAGTAAGGACCGCCCACTTTCGGAATTTTTGACAGTACAACTCTGCAGAATCCCGACCCTGGTTCAATGCCAACAGGGCCTTTTCAGACTGATCAATAGCATTAGGTTCATCATACAACAACCCCAAGGCTTGAAAAAATGTGTTTACATTAGTAAGAATAGGATCATCAGGTTTCAAAGAAAACGCCCAATCCTGGGGATCGCCGCGCAGCAAAGAGATGACAATTTTAACCTGCTGCGCGGAGCTCCCCGACGAGTTAGGCTTCAAGGCAAAAAATAATTTACAATTATTCTTAAAATTCAAAAATTTAGACCGATCCCCAAAAAACACATCAGGAGTAGGGATCTTTGGTTCAGCAGCATGTGAATGAGCAAGATAGGCGGAAATTCCCCGCACTTCAGCAGTGAGCTGCTCCACACGATCAGACAATTGCTTCATCTCCATTGAGGAAAAAAAAAAAAAAAATTCCCCCTACGGCCTCAGAGACATAAAGGAAAAAATATACACAAAGAAAAAAAAAAAATTCTGACAAACTCTTTTTTCTTTACAATTCTTTCCTGCTAATTAGTACCCTAGGATCTGCGGTATGGCTGGTGATTCTGTTATGAATGAGTCACCGAAGGAGGAAAAAACAAAAATACAAGCTAAGTCCAGAAAACCGGAGAGGTTGGTAGCTATCGGATTGCAGACCCCTGATCCTATCCACAACAACTAACAGTAGCCGTTGGGGGTTCCTACGATGCCCTAGACCCCTCGATCACAGCCGGAGAACTAAATAGGCCTAAAGAAAGAAAGGGGAAATCTAAACTGCCCCAGAGCAGACCCCAAAGCAATAGGCAGTCCCCAACATACAATGACGGTGAAGCAAGATGAAAACACTAACACAGATAGAAAGATAGGTTGAGCAAAGGGGGAGCTCCCTGTATACAGAGATACATGATGAGATCCTGTCTGCAGTCACCACTAGGGGGAGCGCCCTGTATACAGAGATACATGATAAGATCCTGTCTGCAGCCACCACTAGGGTGATCTCCCTGTATACACAGATACATGATAAGATCCTGTCTGCAGTCACCACTAGGCGGAGCTCCCTGTATACAGAGATACATGATAAGATCCTGTCAGCAGTCACCACTAGGGGGAGCTCCCTGTATACAGAGATACATGATGAGATCCTGTCTGCAGTCACCACTAGGGGGAGCACCCTGTATACAGAGATACATGATGAGATCCTGTCTGCAGTCACCACTAGGGGGAGCACCCTGTATACAGAGATACATGATAAGATCCTGTCTGCAGCCTCCACTAGGGGGATCTCTCTGTATACAGAGATACATGATAAGATCCTGTCTGCAGGCTCCACTAGGGGGATCTCCCTGTATACAGAGATACTGTACATGATAAGATCCTGTCTGCAGTCACCACTAGGGGGAGCTCCCTGTATACAGAGATACATGATAAGATCTTGTCTGCAGTCACCACTAGGGGGAGCACCCTGTATACAGAGATACATGATAAAATCCTGTCTGCAGTCACCACTAGGGGGAGCACCCTGTATACAGTTACATGATAAGATCCTGTCTGCAGTCACCACTAGGAGGAGCTCCCTGTATACAGAGATACATGATGAGATTCTGTCTGCAGTCACCACTAGGGGGAGCTCCCTGTATACAGAGATACATGATAAGATCCTGTCTACAGTCACCACTAGGAGGAGCTCCCTGTATACAGAGATACATGATGAGATCCTTGCATGCAAAGAGGAGAACAGAGCAAACGGGTGGATAGAGTAAAAAATCATTTTTTATTAATTTAGTGCATACAAGTAAGACTGCAAGTAATGATAGATAAAATCATGAAAAAACACCACAGGATAAGGGAACAGAGACCCCCAGGGAAACAGACAGCCACCATGCATGAAGTGGCACGCAAGTGCGTAAGGTTCAATAATAAATGCCACCTCGCTTCATCCACCTAAGGATCCCTGCACCGCAATATGTAAGCATAGTGGTACTCCAAAAGCGCTGAGTGCGCCAAATATAAAGAGCAGTATCTTACCGGGGATGGAGGCAGGAGCTGAGTAAACCCGGGGCCAGGTGGGGGAAAGCCCGACGCGCGTTTCGTGTGTGTATAGACACACTTTCTCAAGGGAAGTATCGCGGGAATAGGTGAAGGACCTTCTTATGCCCCATGTGACTATGTCACGTGGTTACCAGTGAACCAATCAGAATGGTTTAAAGCGGCGCATGCGCGCTGGGCACTCCAAGTGCCGGCGATGCAGAGGCAAAGCGTCACACATTACCCCGGGCTAGGGGGAAGGGGAAAGTTCCCGAAAGCCCAGAGGAAGGCGAATTCATTGGTTCATGCGTCCTCTGCCCACAACCCTTCCAACATAGGGGCCGTCCCGGTCGGACAGTTCTTACGGATGAGGTGGATCTGCTCGTCAGATGCCAAGTTCGAGGTGCAATCGGCCTACTTGAAGACACGGTTCTCGAGCCGAGGGTACTCCAACAGAAGCATCAAAAAAGGCTATTTAAGAGCAAGAGCTACTCCACGCGGTAGTCTTTTGGAATCTCGTAACAAGGCCTCTCGATCAACCATTGAAGGACCTATTAGGTTTATTTCTACATTTAATCATCAATGGGAAAACATGAGGCAGATCCTTATTAAGCATTGGTCGATTCTTGGGACCGAACCTTCCTTGGGTCCATCGTTGGGACAATATCCCTCAATGACTGCAAGGAGGTCTAAAAATCTCAATGACCTCCTTGTTAAGAGTCACTATCTCCCTGTGTCAACTAATCCGTTTGGATCTAGGGGTCCTACATTTGGCTCCATACCTTGCGGTCACTGTCTTGCATGCACAAATGTCCTACGCTGCACCACTTTTACCTCTTCCGATGGACGGAGACAGTTCGATATTCGCCATCGAATTTCATGTAGCAGCACAAACGTGATTTATTACGCCACATGTGGCTGCTCAAAAATCAATATCGGTCTCACGTCCAGAGAACTTAGGAAGAGGGTGCGTGAACATGTGCGGGACATTTGTGCATCCAAGACAGTGACGGACCTCTCTCTTCTCAAAACTTTGCCTCGTCATTTTCGGCAGTACCACAATGGTGATCCCATTTCTCTTAAAATCAGAGGTATTGACCAAGTCCATTCTAGGGGTGAGAGGTGGCAATTATAAACGGAGATTGGCCCAAGTCGAAGCTAAATGGATCGTCACAATGGACACCATGACCCCTAGGGGCCTCAATGAATCGTTATCCTTCTCCTCTGTTTTGTAGGTGACCCCCTCTTTTTTGCAATATCCATATATAAATTTTTTTCAATAATTTTGTTCTATATTTTTGCCCTTTCATTGTCCTTTGTTATTTCCCATTCCAGCTATTGGGGTTTCCTTTTATTTTAATATATATGTTTTATTCATTGTTTTATTTTTAATTCTCTTTTTCCCTAGTTTTCTTCTGGACCTATTTGTGCCTCGATGTATACCTATTGTTTTGTTGACCTGCTCATGGCGTGTCCCTTCTTTTTATACTATTGTATGGACACTACATTTCGCACATGGATACAAGATTGGCATTTGGAGGACATCGCACTTTTATATATATGTATATTGTATTTTTTGTATGATTATTTGTATTTTTCTATTATGATCTTATAGTCCCATATATACATACATGGAGGACACTGCGCCCTTTATATGGATATGGGATTTGGTATTTTGAATGTTTTCTATGCATTATATATAATTGTATCTTATATATTGTATGATCTCCGATATATGCTTATTATGCTAATATTGTCTCCTGTTACTTGTCTAACTATGCATGTGTGTCCATAGTGGTTGCATCCATCCAGTTTATGTCCATCTTTGTGAACCTTTCTATTGTTAATGCCTGCTACTTCATGGCCTTGGTTGTGCGCATGCCCGTTGTGCCTGCTTTTATTCGGCGATGGGGTGAGCGTCTCTTCGCCTTCCTCTGGGCTTTCGGGAACTTTCCCCTTCCCCCTAGCCCGGGGTAATGTGTGACGCTTTGCCTCTGCATCGCCGGCGCTTGGAGTGCCCAGCGCGCATGCGCCGCTTTAAACCATTCTGATTGGTTCACTGGTAACCACGTGACAGTCACATGGGGCATAAGGTCCTTCACCTATTCCCGCGATACTTCCCTTGAGAAAGCGTGTCTATACACACGCGAAACGCGAGTCGGGCTTTCCCCCACCTGGCCCCGGGTTTACTCAGCTCCTGCCTCCATCCCCAGTAAGATACCGCTCTTTATATTTGGCGCACTCGGCGCTTTTGGAGTACCACTATGCTTACATATTGCGGTGCAGGGATCCTTAGGTGGATGAAGCGAGGTGGCATTTAATATTGAACCTTACGCACTTGCGTGCCACTTCATGCATGGTGGCTGTCTGTTTCCCTGGGGGTCTCTGTTCCCTTATCCTGTGGTGTTGTTTTTTCATGATTTTATCTATCATTACTTGCAATCTTACTTGTATGCACTAAATTAATAAAAAATGATTTTTTACTCTATCCACCCGTTTGCTCTGTTCTCCTCTTTGCATGCATAGATTGACTCTGGAGTGGGTACTTTGGGCTTCTCTGCCTAAGGGGGGCTGTTTGTACAGCCTCACCTCTTTGTTGACATTTGATAATGTCACTGAGGTTTGTGCATAAAATGATGAGATCCTGTCAGCAGCCACCACCTGGGGAAGCTCCCTGCATACAGAGATACATGATAAGAACCTGTCTGCAGTCACCACTAGTGGGAGCTCCCTGTATACAGAGGTACATGATGAGATCCTGTCTGCAGTCACCACTAGTGGGAGCTCCCTGTATACAGAGGTACATGATGAGATCCTGTCTGCAGTCTCCACTAGGGGGAGCTCCCTGTATACAGAGATACATGATAAGATCCTGTCTGCAGTCACCACCAGGGGGAACTCCCTGTATACAGAGATACATGATAAGATCCTGTCTGCAGTCACCACTAGGGGGAGCACCCTGTATACAGAGATACATGATAAGATTCTGTCTGCAGTCACCAATAGGAGGAGCTCCCTGTATACAGAGATACATGATGAGATCCTATCTGCAGTCACCACTACGGGGAGCTCCCTGTATACAGAGATACATGATGAGATCCTGTCAGCAGTCAGTACTAGGACGAGCTCCCTGTATACAGAGATACATGATAAGATACTGTCTGCAGTCACCACTAGGAGGAGCTCCCTGTATACAGAGACACATGATAAGATCCTGTCTGCAGTCACCACTAGGGGGGAGCTCCCTGTATACAGAAATACATGATAAGATCCTGTCTGCAGTCTCCACTAGGGGGAGCTCCCTGTATACAGCGATACATAAGATCCTGTCTACAGTCACCATTAGGGGGAGCTCCCTGTATACAGAGATACATGATGAGATCCTGTCTGCAGTCTCCACTAGGGGGAGCTCCCTGTATACAGCGACACATAAGATCCTGTCTACAGTCACCATTAGGGGGAGCTCCCTGTATACAGAGATACATGATAAGATCCTGTCTGCAGTCTCCACTAGGGGGAGCTCCCTGTATACAGCGACACATAAGATCCTGTCTACAGTCACCATTAGGGGGAGCTGCCTGTATACAGAGATACATGATGAGATCCTGTCTGCAGTCACCACTAGGGGGAGCTCCCTGTATACAGAGATACATGATGAGATCCTGACAGCAGTCACCACTAGGGGGAGCTCCCTGTATACAGAGATACATGATGAGATCCTGTCAGCAGTCTCCACTAGGGGGCGCTCCCTGTATACAGAGATACATTATAAGATCCTGTCTGCAGCCACCACTAGAGGGAGCTCTCTGTATACAGAGATACATGATGAGATCCTGTCTGCAGTCTCCACTAGGGGGAGCTCCCTGTATACAGAGATACATGATGAGATCCTGTCAGCAGTCACCACTAGAAGGAGCTCCCTGTATACAGAGATACATGATGAGATCCTGTCAGCAGTCACCACTAGGAGGAGCTCCCTGTATACAGAGATACATGATAAGATCCTGTCTGCAGTCATCACTAGGGGGAGCTCCCTGTATAGAGATACATGATAGGATCCTGTCTACAGCCATCACTAGGGGGAGCTCCCTGTATACAGAGATACATGATAAGATCCTGTCAGCAGTCACCACTATTGTGAGCTCCCTGTATACAGTTACATGATAACATCCTGTCTGCAGTCACCACTAGGGGGAGCTCCCTGAATACAGAGATACATAAGATCCTGTCTGCAGCCACCACTAGGGGGAGCTCCCTGTATACAGAGATACATGATAAGATCCTGCCTGCAGCCACCACTAGGGGGAGCTCCCTGTATACAGAGATATACATGATAAGATCCTGTCTGCAGCCACCACTAGGGGGATCTCCCTGTATACACAGATACATGATAAGATCCTGTCTTCAGTCACCACTAGGGGGAGCTCCCTGTATACAGAGATACATGCTAAGATCCTGTCTGCAGTTACCACTAGGGGGAGCTCCCTGTATACAGAGATACATGATGAGATCCTGTCAGCAGTGAGTACTAGTGTGAGCTCCCTGTATACAGATACATGATAAGATCCTGCCTGAAGTCACCACTAGGAGGAGCTCCCTGTATACAGAGATACATGATAAGATCCTGTCTGCAGTCTCCTCTAGGGGGAGCTCCCTGTATACAGAGATACATGATAAGATCCTGTCAGCAGTCAGTACTAGGGGGAGCTCTGTTGTGAACTCATTTTCTAGTTTACCTCTGGCTTCTGGTGAAGGTGGTGGAGCTAGCTGTGTTGACAGAGGAGTCGTGAGTTCTCCAACCGGGCTCCCTCTAGTGGTGACAGTAGGTAATGAAGCTGATCTAAATGGCACCTGCCACCTGAGGAGGAGGACTGTGAGTGGACATCAGGAGTCTCTGACTGGATTTACGACAGTCGAATCCCTAATTTTGTGCTGGTGATTTTTTCCTGCCCTGAGGTTGTGGTTTCCAGTTCTGTTCCTGCCTTCTCAAGCTAAGTGTGCTCTGCTATTTTTTCACATGAGATTTGATCTGATTTACTCAGTTTTTGTGGTCAGCCAGCCCCTGCTGGGGCTGTGCTGAATTTCCATTCTTATGTCTCTGTTTATGACAGTTTGCTTTTTGTCCCTGATCAGAATGGTCACTTTTTGCTCTGTCTTCAGAATATACCAGAGTGCTGATATAGGGAACTGAAGTCTAGCGACTTCAGGGTTTTTGTTATCAGAAAGTGTTGGACATTTTTTGGCAGGGTTTTGTGCGTGATTGCAGACAGCACCTTTCCTTTCCCTTCTAGTTAGTGTGGGCCCCATCGTTTGTTCAGCCTATTTTTCTATCTGTGTTTGTGTTTTCATCTTGTCTCACCGACAATACATGTTTGGGGGCTGTCTATTGCTTTGGGGTCTGCTCTGGGGCAGTTTAGATTTCCCCTTTTCTTGCTTTAGGCTTAATTAGTTCTCCAGGTGTGACGAGGCGTCTAGGATCATCGTAGGTACGCTCCACGGTTACTGCTAGTTGTGTGGATAGGATTAGGGGTCTGCAATCCGCTTAGTTGCCAACCTCTCTGGTTTTCTGTGGCTTAGCTTGTTTTTCCTCCTCGGTGACTCATTCATAACAGAGCTCCCTGTATACAGAGATACATGATAAGATCCTGCCTGCTGTCTCCACTAGGGGGATCTCCCTGTATACAGAGATACATGATAAGATCCTGTCAGCAGTCTCCACTGGGGGGAGCTCCCTGTATACAGAGATACATGATGAGATCCTGTCAGCAGTCAGTACTAGGAGGTGTCATTTCCTTGGCACAGATACAATGCAGTAAGCGATCAGGTGCGGTGACTTCAGACCTGACAACTTACTCGCTATTAATGACGATAGACAGTTATGATTTTCCAGTTCTTTTCCGTAGATTTTCCTTGGAGCGCTCGTCCCTTGTCGCCTCCCCGTCTTCTTCCCCATCCTGCTCTTCCTCCAGCTCTTTCAGGAGTCTTGCAGCTTCAGGAGTAAGATTTTCTGCAATAACACGGGGATATAAACTTTTACAGCGAGGAGTTATTGCATATAGATGGCAGATGACAGTGATCAGTTTCCGTATACCGGAGGTGCAGAACCTTCTCTGCATGCCTCTGCTGACACCAGGTCGCAGCTGCACCAGTCCCAACTCATTAAACCCAAACTTACAGAATTACCTTGGACAAGAGAAGTACTGGGGGCGACTCTCTTCCTTTAGGCTAAGTGCACACGTTGCAGAAATGCTGTGGAATTCGCCTGCGTTCTCCCACTAAACACAAGCGTTCTGCAAGTGATTGACAGGTCACACACAAGCACAGCGTCTGACAAGTGTCACCACCTGTTCACTATTGATACGGCCTAGCAGCATCAATAGAAAAAGATATTAACATTCTAATAAAAAAAAATAAATTCATAAAAAAAAACGGGGATATACTCACTCTCTGTCGTCCCCCGGAGCCCTCCCGCTCCTCTTTGGCGCTGGCGGCAACTTCCGCTCCCAGGGATGCATTGCGCGAATGACCTCTGATTTAGCATCTCGCACAACCACTACGTCATTCGCACAATGCATCCCTGGGACCGGAAGTTGCCGCCAGCGCCAATGAGGAGCGGAAGGGCTCCAGGGGCCGACAGAGGGTGAGTATATCCCCATTTTTTATTTTAATTCTATTTTTTACAGGGATATGGTACCCTGGGCCTGGAGGACAGTCTCCTCTCCTCCAGACCCTGGGTACCATCCGCACATGAAGCGCTCACATGCGTAAAGTGTGCGTTTCAATGCAACCCTATGGCGGTGGAATCGCCGCGATTCCGCAGGATGGACATGCTGAGGATTTTACCGCTATGCGATTCCGCAGTGGAAAAATCTGCAGCATTGGCACTGCAACTGCAGAATCCCATAGGATTGCATGGGAATGCATTTTTTTAAGCGTTTCCACTGCGGTAAAATACGCAGCGGAAACGCTTAAAAAACGCAACGTGGGCACACAGCCTTAAGGTAATCTGTCCCCGGGACGTGTATGACCTAATAATATGGGCATACAGGTGGTAGAAATGTTACACTCGTCCTACCTGTCTCCTCATATTAATGGTCTTGTTACATTCTGTCCCCTCCCCGGGACGTGTATGACCTATTAATATGGGCATACAGGTGGTAGAAATGTTACACTCGTCCTACCTGTCTGCCTCATATTAATGGTCTTGTTACATTCTGTCCCCTCCCCGGGACGTGTATGACCTATTAATATGGGCATACAGGTGGTAAAAATGTTACACTCGTCCTACCTGTCTCCTCATATTAATGGTCTTGTTACATTCTGTCCCCTCCCCGGAACATGTATGACCTATTAATATGGGCATACAGGTGGTAGAAATGTTACACTAGTCCTACCTGTCTGCCTCATATTAATGGTTTTGTTACATTCTGTCCCCTCCCCAGGACGTGTATGACCTATTAATATGGGCATACAGGTGGTAGAAATGTTACACTTGTCCTACCTGTCTGCCTCATATTAATGGTTTTGTTACATTCTGTCCCCTCCCCAGGACGTGTATGACCTATTAATATGGGCATACAGGTGGTAGAAATGTTACACTTGTCCTACCTGTCTGCCTCATAATAATGGTCTTGTTGTGGAGAAATTTTATATTCTGTCTTTATGGTAATGATTTCCTCCAGTCTCCGGGGCGTGTGGCGCTGTAAGAAATCCCTGCCCTCATTGTAATACTACCTCCCTCCCATCAGTGTCAGTTTTGGCCTGGAATCCCACACCTGCGCCCTGCACTCCCTCCACAATACGTACCTTATCCTCTCTTCTGTGGGGAATGCATTGTGATCTTCTGTGCAGGCGACTTCCATTCCAGTGACCTCCAATGTGCGCACCGCTAATCTGCTCTCCCCACTTCCTCCCTGCATAGTCATGTAGACATGGTTCCTAGTGATGACTATGCAGGGAGGAAGTGGGGAGAGTACATTATCGGCACACACACAGAAGGTCACAGTGACTCGCCTGAGCAGAAGATCCTGGAGTGCAGGGCCAACAGAAGGGAGGAAGAGGTATTTATTGTGGAGAAAGTGCAGGGCGCAGGCGTGGGATTCCAGGACCGTAACTGACGCTGATGGGGGGGTAGTATTACAATGAAGACAAGGTAGGACTGGTGTAACATTTGTCACCTGTATGTCCATATTAATAGGTCGTACATGTCCCGGGGGGGTGACAGATGCCCTTTAAAAGTATTATATTTGTCCAGAAATTATTTTTGCAATAGGATTTCATCATAAACGTTGGGGCGTTTGGATTCTGCATCCTCTATGCATCACCGTCCATAGACTGCAAGTACTGTGATACACAGCGGCTGTACAAGACAATCGCTACAACATTTTTAGTTAAGTCCTGTGACAAAATTTATTTTTAAGACAAAATATGCAAATAAGAAAAAAAAAAAAAAACAAAGGTCCAGAAATTTTTTTTTTTTTTTTTTAAAAAAAAAAAAAAAAAAAAAAAAAAAGAAAAGTTATGGACACATTCAGGGACTTTCAAAGTGCATCTAAATAAGTTTGGCAATTGGGTTTCCCCCATGATTTTTCCACAGTGGTCGGCGCTCAAAGCACTGCAGTAAATCTGCTACATATGGGTGATCTGCTCATCGCCCATATGTAGCAGAGCCGTTCGAGTTGTGCATGCGTCAAGCCTCCCATGGAGACTACTGAAGCATGCCAAAAGTAAAAAAAAAAAAAAAAGTTTAAAAATAAAAAAAAATAAATTAAAAAAAAAAAACGTTCAGATCACCCTCCTTTCGCCCCAATCAAAATAAAATTTAAAAAAAAAAAAAAAAAAATCACATGCACATATTAGGTATCTCCGCGTTCAGAATCGCCCAATCAATAAAAAAAAGGAGTAACCCGATCGCTAAACAGCGAAGCGAGAAAAAAATTAAAAACGCCAGAATTACTTTTTTTGGTCACCGCGACATTGCATTAACATGCAATAACAGGCGATCAAAAGATCCTATCTGCACTAAAGTGGTATCATTAGAAACGTCAGCTCGGCGAGCAAAAAATAAGCCCTCACCCAACCCAGATCACGAAAAATGGCGCAATTTTTTTTTTTTTTAGCAAAATTTGGAATTTTTTGTCACCACTTAGATAAAAGAGACCCTAGACATGTTTGGTGTCTATGAACTCGTAATGACCTGGAGAATCATAATGGCAGGGCAGATGTAGCATCTAGTGAACCTAGCAAAAAACAAGCGTGGGATTGCACTTTTTTTGCAATTTCACCACTCTTGGAATTTGTTTCCCATTTTCGAGTATACGACATGGTAAAACTAATGGCGTCATTTAGAAGTACAACTCGTCCCGCAAAAAATAAGCCCTCACATGGCTATATTGACGGAAAAATAAAAAAGTTTTGGCTCTGGGAACGAGAGGAGCGAAAAATGAAAACGCAAACTAGAAAAAAGCTCTGGGAGAGAAGGGGTAAAAGTCCCCTTTCAGCTGATTTAAGACCACAGACCACACTGGAGCGGAGCTGAACTTTGATGCGGTCGTAGATTAGTTAGGCTATGTGCACACGCTGCGGTTTTTGCTGCAGATCCGCTGTGGTTTTGGCCGCTGCGGATCTGCAGCAATTCTGCAGACAGTGTACAGTAGCATGTAAATCTATGGGATTTACATTCCGCTGTGCACATGCTGCGGATTTTTAACTGCGGAAAAGCTGCGGCTTTGAATCCACAGAATGAAATGACATATCACTTCGTTTCTGTGGATTCTGCTGCGGTTTACCATCTCCTCCATTGTAGAGGTGATAAACCGCAGGTCATTTTACGTGCGGTTCCGCAGATAAAAATCCGCAGCGTGTGCACATAAAGACTGAAAAAAAGGAGTCACAGATCTCCCGGAGATTCTCAATTCACTTGTTCTGCAGCGAAACAGATCTTGTAAAGAACAACGGGGGGGGGGATTTCTTTTTTATTGAAAACCAATGGCAAAAATTCTCTTCCAACCCAAAATCCACAAGCAGCACGCGTTCCTGTGGATGGCGCGCTGGCGGCAGATGTGGCCACTCACTTGGGTAGCTGAAGCCTTGAGGTCGCTGTCTCTTAGTTGGACACAGATAATCTGCAACAAACACCAAAACCTGCAACCAAGCGAAGAAATGATTAACCGTACGGCCCCGGAGAGTCACGAACGATGACAGTCTGATGCCCACT
Source organism: Dendrobates tinctorius (assembly GCF_039654945.1). Classification (NCBI taxonomy): domain Eukaryota; kingdom Metazoa; phylum Chordata; class Amphibia; order Anura; family Dendrobatidae; genus Dendrobates; species Dendrobates tinctorius. The sequence goes on from NW_027362206.1 coordinate 37,666, forward strand.
ATTCCTGCAAGACCCCCACTCCAAGGTGGTGCCCACTCCTGATGCCAGCCGTGCGAGTCAGCGATGGGAGCGGTCGCAGCTTAGAGCTCTCCCGCCTGCAAAACGGCTTGTAAGCAGAGAGCGCCGCAGTGCTGCGCCCACTGAACACCGGAGCCAGCATGAGGAATAGCCCTGGACCCCGAGGGTGTAACTGGAGCCATGGGGGACGCAGCTATGACCCGCAGACAGCAGCGGGATGCTGAGGGCGGCAGGCTCCAAGATGGCGCCGAGGCGCTGGAGGACGTGACAAAGGAGGATGCAGCCTGTGCCAGAAGGATGGCGGCGGCCGGCCCTGAAAGGTTTGCGCGGGTGGAGGTGGAGGAGTGGTCCGTGCATGAGGAAGGGGGAGCTGGAGGCAGGGACAGAAGAGGATGAGGAAGATCATGAGCAGGTCTGGGGAGAGCCCATGGTGGGGGATAGTGACGAATCTGAAAGCCCACATGGGAGAGTAGGAGCTGGCCGGTCAGGAGTTAATGCTGCCTCCGCTATCCGTGAGCCCACTATAAAGCAGGTCTTTTGTAAGCAAACCCTTACCGCGCTGACTCAGCAGGTGCATGGCATTCAAGCTGAGAAGCTGAACATGAGGGCGGCTATGCCACGAGCAGATGCCAGGACTGGAGAGGTGGAGGAACGGGTGGGTCCTGCAGAAGGCCCAGAAACAATGTGCCACACAACTGGCTGAGGGTACTGCCAAAAATGATGGCGAACCGCTCGCGGCGGAACAATACACGGATTGTGGGATTCCCGGAGAGAGCTGAAGGCCCCAATCCTACTGAATTCATAGAGAACAGGTTATTACAAAAAACTGGCGCTGACGCACTCCCCAAAGTGTTTGTGGTGGAAGGAGCCCACAGAGTACCACTGAGACCCCTGACCACCGGCGCAGCCCCTCGCACCATTCTGGCCGAGATCTTGGACTATCGTGATAGAGACATCATTCTGAGGAAAGATTTTAAAGACATGATGACTGATGGTCAGAACATCTCCATTATTCTGATTATTCTGCAGCGGTTCAGAAACTAAGGATGAGGTTTGGTGAAGAAGAGGCCGACAGGTTTCGGCATCGCCGAGGGTGGTGGCCTTTGAGAAGGTGCGTTTTTTCCAGTCCCCGGGGGAAGTCACGGAATGGATCGAACGCAACAACAAACAGCTGCGAGTCTTGGGAGCTGGCTGAGTGGTGTCGGTCCTGAATGGTTTTTCTGTTTATGAACATCTCATTTTTAGGACTGTCACCTGTTGGGTGGTGACGCGACGGCGGCGGCGAGCTACTGTAGCTTACCAAGAGGATTGTTGGTGTTTGAACTGTTTACTAAAGGCGGGAGGAGAGGCGTAGTCACAAACTTTATAGTCTACTAGCTGAAGAGCCCAGCGCTGCCCGGGCATAGAAACTGGTTAGTTATAGCAAATTATAATTATCCTCCATCCCATAGTCCCATGCCCATATACCCATCATACATATCCACCATCCCATAGTCCCGTGCCCATATACCCATCATACATATCCTCCATCCCATAGGCCCGTGTATCCTCCATCCCATAGTCCCGTGCTCATATACCCATCATACATATCCACCATCCCATAGGCCCGTGTATCCTCCATCCCATAGTCCCGTGCCCATATACCCATCATACATATCCACCATCCCATAGGCCCGTGCCCATATACCCATCATACATATCCGCCATCCTATAGTCCCGTGCCCATATACCCATCACACATCCTCCATCCCATAGTCCCGTGCCCATATACCCATCATACATCTTCCATCCCATAGTCCCGTGCCCATATACCCATCATACATCTTCCATCCCATAGTCCCGTGCCCATATACCCATCATACATATCCTCCATCCCATAGTCCAGTGCCCATATACCCATCACACATCTTCCATCCCATAGTCTCGTGCCCATATACACATCATATATATCCTCCATCCCATAGTCAACCATTATGACATCATAATGAGGGGCGGGGCTTGCAACCTATGACGACATCAGCGTCGCCATGGCAACCATTATGACATGATAATGAGGGGCGGGGCTTGATACACACATTTTCCCCCATTATGTAGATAGGGGCAAAACTGTTTGGTGAATTGGAAGGCGCAGGGTTTATATTAGATATAAGGCCAGGTTCACATTGCGTTTAACCAGCCCGTTCAACGCATAGCGTTATGCTATACCCGCTAGCGCAGATGATTCATCAGCATAGCGGTGACGGAGCCTCAGACGCTGCAGCCCGCGTCCGAGGCTCCGTCTTTGCGGCATGAGTCGCGATGCACCCGACAATGGAGGGCAATGGCAGCGTTAACGGACTGCTAAACGCAGGGTGACCCCGGCCTAAGAGAGCGACTTGTTAGGGTGTAACCGTAGAGGAGGGTGAAGGAGGCTGGATTTAGGCGCTTTTACCCCCTCAGAGAGACGATAAACTTTCTAGGGTGAAAGGGGTTAGGAGTATAAGTTTGAATGGGGGTTTTGTTTGGTGCGAAGGTAGGGGAGGCGGAGAACGAAGGGGGAGAATAGACTGTGAGAACTGGAGCTCTTTTGGGTACTAATGTCGGTCATACAATATGGCTAGACAAATCAAAGTAATTGGCTGGAATATTCGGGGCCTTGCTGACAGGAGTAAGAGAGCGGCTGTACTGCGACATGTGCTCTCTCCTTTAAACTGTCCATTTTGCGTCTGATAGAAAAACACACCGGGTCAGATACAGGATTGGGGTTTTTGGCTAGAAAGTGGATTCGGCATTCCTACCATGCTGCATACTCTAACTACACAAGAGGGGTCTCGGTCCATACCTCGGTGCCGTATGAGGAGGTGGACCTGCGGCTAGATAAGGATGGACAGTATGTGTATACAGCGTGCCGTGTGTATACAGCGTGCCGTGTGTATACAGCGCGCCGTGTGTATACAGTGTGCCGTTTGAAATTTGATGAAATACTACAATCCAGCCATGGCCGATGCTGAAATACCATCGGGGATGGCTGGAGACACCGATCTGACCCCCCACCACCACCACCGACTGACGCGGGCAATCAGCCACCGCCGTCATCATTTGCTAACCCCCCCAAGACCTGCTGTGGCTCCCGGTGTGCCGCCATCCTGGACCATTGGCACCGCCATCTTCCAAAATTGGGGGCGCATGCGCAGTGTGCCTGTCGATTAATCCTATCACAGTGATTAAAAATAAAAAACAATAAATCACCCCCCTCTTATCACCCCCATAGGTAGGGACAAATAATAAAATAAATAAAATATTTTTATTATTCTATTAGGGTTGGAATTAGGGTTAAGATTAGGGTTAGGGGTGTGTTTGGGGTTAGGGTTGGGATTAGGGTTAGGCTTGTGGTTGGGATTAGAGTTACAACTGAGGAGTTTCCACTATTTAGGCACATCGGGGGCTCTCCAAAAGCGACATGGTGCCACCATTGATTCCAGCCAATTTTGCGTTCAAAAAGTCTAACAGTGCTCCCTACCTTCCGAGCCCCGACGTGTGCACAAACAGTGGTTTGCCCCAAAATATGGGGTATCAGTGCACTCAGTAAAAATTGCACAACAACTTTTGGGGTCCAATTTATCCTGTTACCCTTGTGAAAATAAACTGCGGGCTAAAAAAATCATTTTTGGAGGAAAAAAATGATTTTTTATTTTCACGGCACTGCGTTATAAACTTGTGTGAAGCACCTGGGGGTTCAAAGTGCTCACCACACATCTAGATAAGTTCCTTGGGGGGGGTCTAGTTTCCAAAATGGGGTAATTTCTGGGGAAGCTCCAGTGTTTAGGCGCACAGGGGCTCTCCAAACGCGACATGGCAAGTGCTAAATATTCCAGCATATTTTCCATTCAAAAAGTCAAATGGCGCTCCTTCCCTTGGGAGCCCTGCCGTGCGCCCAAACAGTGGTTTATGACCACATATGAGGTATCAGTGTACTCAGGAGAAATTGCCCAACAAATTTTAGGATCCATTTTATCCTTTTGACCATGTGAATATATTGATGCTAAAAAAATTTGTTGGAAAAATTAAAATGTCCATTTTTTCCTTCCACGTTGCTTTAGTCCCTGTGAAGCACCTGAAGGGTTAATAATCTTCTTGAATGTAGTTTTGAGCACCTCGAGGGGTGTAGTTTTTAGAATGGTGTCACTTTTGGGTATTTTCTGCCATATAGACCCCTCAAAGTGACTTCAAATGTGAGGTGGTCCCTAAAAAAATGGTGTTGTAAATTTTGCTGTAAAAATGAGATATCGCTGGTCAACTTTTAACCCTTATAACGCCCTAACAAAAAAAAAAATTTTGGACCAAAATTGTGCTGATGTAAAGTAGACATGTGGGAAATGTTACTTATTAAGTTTTTTGTGACATCTCTGTGATTTAAGGGCATAAAATTCAAAGTTGGAAAACTGCAAAATTTTTAATCTTGTTGCCAAATCTCCATTTTTTTCACAAATAAACTCAAGTTATATGAATGAAATGTTCCCACTAACATGAAGTACAATATGCCACGAGAAAACAATGTCAGAATCACCGGGATCCATGGAAGCTTTTCAGAGTTATTACCTCATAAAGGGACAGTGGTCAGAATTGTAAAAATTTTCGGGGTAAATGGGTTAAAAGAGGTCTGGATCCACATGATGAGAGCATTATACTGCCTCTGTACAAATCCCTGGTTAGACCGCACATGGAGTACTGTGTACAGTTTTGGGCACCGGTGCTCAGGAAGGATATAATGGAACTAGAGCGGGTACAAAGGAGGGCAACAAAATTAATAAAGGGGATGGGGGAACTACAATACCCAGAGAGATTAGCAAAATTAGGATTATTTAGTCTAGAAAGAGACGACTGAGGGGCGATCTAATAACCATGTATAAGTATATAAGGGGACAATACAAATATCTCTCCGAGGATCTGTTTATACCAAGGAAGGTGACGGTCACAAGGGGGCATTCTCTGCGTCTGGAGGGGAGAAGGTTTCTCCACCAACATAGAAGAGGATTCTTTACTTTTAGGGCAGTGGGAATCTGGAATTCATTCCCTGAGGAGGTGGTAATGGCGAACTCAGCCAAGGGGCTCAGGAGAGGCCTGGATGTCTTCCTGGAGCGTAACAATATTGTATCTTACAGTTATTGTTAGGTTCTTTAGAAGGACGGAGATCTGGGGATTTATTCTGACAGAATTTTATAGGCTGAACTAGATGGACAAATGACTTTTTTAGGCCTAACTATGTTACTATGTTATATGGGGGTCTCCAGTAAATAGATGGACAGGGGTTGGGGCATATTGGGGCCACCTGAACTCCATAAAAGCTTCGGCCCTATGAGCACCGATGCAATACCAGCCCCGTACAGATGGGAGCAGCACTGTGGCAGGTACTCCTCTCTGCAGACCGTGGGGTCCTGTGAATCAGAGGGGGTTTCCGGGTAGAGACCCGCTAGGAAGTCACAATCTCCATTTCATAGATCTTATAAGATACCAATGACTTACCATCCCCAGGACCAGACCGAGGAACAGGGTCATGAACCCGAATACGATGTAAGACCCCCAGACGGGAAGGCCAACGTCTTCCACTAAATAGTTGTGGCAGTACTGCAAAGAAACGGATGATCAGGACGGGAACGATCCGCAACAACCTGCGGCTGCTGAGTGACTACGACTCGCAGCTAAGGGCCTGCAACCGCTGTGTAACTGTCAGGATCTCTGCTGGCTGTCAGTCGTGGGTGTGTAACTGTCAGGATCTCTGCTGGCTGTCAGTCGTGGGTGTATAACTGTCAGGATCTCTGCTGGCTGTCAGTCGTGGGTGTATAACTGTCAGGATCTCTGCTGGCTGTCAGTCGTGGGTGTGTAACTGTCAGGATCTCTGCTGGCTGTAGCTCATGGGTGTATAACTGTCAGGATCTCTGCTGGCTGTCAGTCGTGGGTGTATAACTGTCAGGATCTCTGCTGGCTGTCACTCGTGGGTGTATAACTGTCAGGATCTCTGCTGGCTGTCAGTCGTGGGTGTATAACTGTCAGGATCTCTGCTGGCTGTCAGTCGTGGGTGTGTAACTGTCAGGATCTCTGCTGGCTGTAGCTCGTGGGTGTATAACTGTCAGGATCTCTGCTGGCTGTTAGTCGTGGGTGTATAACTGTCAGGATCTCTGCTGGCTGTTAGTCATGGGTGTGTAACTGTCAGGATCTCTGCTGGCTGTCAGTCGTGGGTGTGTAACTGTCAGGATCTCTGCTGGCTGTCAGTCATGGCAGAATCTGTGCTGTAAACCCGCGAACCCTCCCGGCTGAGAGTACAATACTGTGTGTACCGAGCACCCAGACTATTACACTGGAGCAAACTTGATGTACTTGGCTCCCCCACAGCCGCTGCTGGTACATTGGAGCCCACCGGAATGTACCTACCCGAATCCACACCGACAGCTGGAACAAGGTGGACATACCGCTCATCCTGCAGGGAAGCAGATGGGGGGGGGGGATACATTATCTTACTATATCGCACGGCCGAGGCAGACGAGCCCCCCCGCTACCATGAGCCCATACCTAGGTCGTAGCGGGCTTCCTCCCCCAAGGGGCTGGATGCTGGTATCTACTTACAGCAGTGAATCGGGGCTGAACCAGGAGGACACGGCCTCCACCGCCTCCCACTCCTTCTCATTCACAAAGCTGATGAAGTCCTTGTGGGTCCGGGGGCCCTGGTACTTCCGGAAGACGCCATCTTTACAGCTAGACATAAGGTAAGAAATGATGCGAGTCCTCCGCCGCTCACAGATTACGGGGGTGCTCTATAGTACCTCTCAGCTTCCAGATTTTCTTTAATGGGGTTGTTTCAAGAAGGTGACCACCTGTCCATATAAAAATTAGAGACATCCCCATCTTCGGCCTGCCTCAGCGAGCTGTCCAGCCTTCTTCATCTTAGGCTAAGTGCACACGTAGCAGAAAATTTCTGCTGGAAAACCTGACTCCATTCCCAGAAACCGCGCGTTTTTTCTGCACGTTTTCAGCGCGATTTTTGCGCAGAGAATGCGCATTGTAAGCTTTTTTTCCGTGCGTTTTCAAGACGCATATAAATAGCCAGAAACGTGGAAAAATCCGCGAAATTAATGAGCATGCTGCGTTTTTTACCGCAAAGCAGTTTTTTCACGGTAAAAAACGAATCAATATGCACAAAATGTGCAAAATGCATAGAAATGAATGGAAAGCTTATTTTTAGCGGTTTTATTGGGAAAACCGCTAAAAAATGCTGTGTGTGAACACAGCCTTACTCATCTGCCTTCCATCTGAAAGGCTGCGGTGTAATCCTACATTTCTCCAGCAGAGGTCACTGCAGGGAAAACATCTGGTTGGCAGAGGCTTCCCCTGATAAGAATGTGGTCGGAGGCGATCAGATGATCACCATGGAATTACATTCTTTTTTTTAAGGGGTTGACTAATGACACAACCCCTTTAATACAGTAACATACTGCTGCTCAGGATGTAGGTTCTGAACATGATTTATTCTAAAACCAAACCGGGTTTACAGCTTGAAGTGTCGGAGTTATTTAGTATAAGCGCCAAGCCCCGCTCCAGGATGATCCTTATAAGAGGGGTTTGCTTTAAGGCAGCAAGGCCTGTACATCTGCACACCTCGGGGTACACGTACGGCTCGGCCACCCTTAATTGTGCAACCTGTAAACTTAGAGAGGAGGATAGAAAACCTGACCCAATACAAAGGCTGCGTTCACACGTCACATTTTTTTGCGTTTTCTCAGCGGTTTTTAACTCGTGATTTTGCCGCGAAAACGCAAAAAAACAGCATCCCATACAATCCTATGGGATTCCGCAATGCTGTGCTAATGCTGTGGATTTTCCCGCAGTGGAATCGCATTGCGGGAAAAAACCGCAGCATGCTCATTAATTTGCGGAATCGCGGCGATTCCGCCCACATAGGAATGCATTGTTCTGCTTACTTTCCACATGTGGCTGTGCCCACCATGCGAGAAGTAAGCAGAACATGTGTGGATGGTACCCATGGTTCGGAGGAGAGGAGACTGTCCTCTGGGCTCTGGGAACCATATCCCTGTAAAAAAAAAAAAAAAGGGGTATATTCACCTTCCGACGTCCCGCGCAGCATCCTCAGGCCTCAGCGATACATGCAGCAGGCCCCGTTCCCAGTGATGCCTTGCGATGACCTTTGCTGACGTCGCTGTCTCGCGATGCTGTAGTGGCCTCGAAAGAACGCAACGTCAAAGGTCATTGCCGCAATGAATCCCTGGGAACGGACCTCCGGAGCATCGCGGAGGCCTGGGGACGCAGCACGGGATGCTGGACGTTGAGAAGAACACCATTTTTTATTTTTTTTTAAATTATTTTTAACATTAAATCTTTTTACTACTGATGCAGCACAGGCCGCCTCAATAGTAAGAAGTTGGTCACACTTGTTTGACGAGTGTGACCAACCTGTCAATCAGTTCTCCAAGCAATGCTACAGATCGCATGGAAAACGCTAGCAAATCGCTAGTTTTTCCGCGGGAATTTAAAATGCGATTTTCCCGCAGAATGGAACTCCGGAATTCTCGTGGTAACTTCCGCGGGAATTCCGCTACGTGTGAACTTAGCCTAATACTGCTGGCAAGACGCCTAATAGTGCTGGCAAGACCGGTACACGGGGCGTTGCTGAGTGGGAAGCATGACATATACAGAGCTCATACCCACATCCACCCTGTCTGTATACTGGGGGTCAGATCCCCATCTAGTATATGAACCCCATCCTTTTTCAGGTTGTCAGGCTGAGGATTCATGCAGTAATATACAAACACACAAGAAGAATAAGTCTTTTGCATCTGTTTTCTCTCAGAAAGGAAATGTAACATCAACTGTTCTTCACTGTCCTATTAAGGGAATAGAAGAATCCAGGATATCTATAAACAGAAAGATAGTGAGGAAACACTTAGCTAACCCAGAGTACTGAAGGAGATAGCAGAAGAAATTTTTGAACCCCTCTTCATAATCTTTGAACATTCTTGGAGAACAGGAGAAGTCCCAGAAGACTGGAGAAGAGCAAATGTTGTTCCTATCTTCAAAAAGGGGAAGGTGGACCCAGGCAACTATAGGCCGGTGAGCCTGACTTCTATACCAGGAAAGATCTTTGAACAAATTATTAAACAACATGTATGTCAGTACCTGGATAAGAATGAAGTGATTAAACAGTCAGCATGGGTTTGTAACTAATAAGTCATGTCAGACTAACTTAATTTCCTTCTATGATGGAATCACTGATTGGGTGGATCAAGGAAATTCTGTAGATATAGTATATCTTGACTTCAGCAAATCATTTGACAAAGTATCTCATACAATCCTTATTGAAAAAATGACTAAGTATGGAATGGATAAGGCAACTGTTAGGTGGATTCATAACTGGCTTAGTGATCGGACCCAAAGAGTGGTCGTAAATGGCTGCACATTCAGTTGGAAGAATGTCTCAAGTGGGGTACCACAGGGCTCTGTCCTGGGCCCTGTATTGTTCAACATCTTTATCAACGATTTAGATGAAGGAATTGAGGGTAAACTGATTAAATTTGCTGATGACACAACGCTAGGAGGGATAGCTAATACTAGAGAAGAGAGAGAGAGGATTCAAAAAGATATAAATAAACTGGAGAAGTGGGCAGCAACTAACAGAATGGTTTTAACAGGGAAAAATGCAAAGTACTACATCTGGGCAATAAAAATGAAAAAAGCATATACAGAATGGGAGGAATAGGCCTAAGCAACAGCACATGTGAAAAAGACTTGGGTATACTAATAGATCACAGACTGAATATGAGTCAACAGTGTGATGCAGCAGCAAAAAAGGCAAATGCAATTCTAGGATGTATTAACAGAAGCATACAGTCCAGATCACGTGAAGTCATAATTGCCCTCTACTCCTCTTTGGTCAGACCTCATCTGGAATATTGTGTCCAGTTTTGGGCACCACATTTTAAAAAAGACATCAACAAACTGGAGCAAGTTCAGAAAAGAGCGACCAGAATGGTGACCGGTCTGCAAACCCTGTCTTATGAGGAAAGGTTGCAGGATTTGGGAATGTTTAGTTTGCAAAAGAGAAGACTGAGAGGAGACTTAATAGCTGTCTACAAATATCTAAAGGGCTGTCACATTGTAGAAGGATCAACTTTATTCTCATTTGCACAAGGAAAGACTAGAAGCAACGGGATGAAACTGAATGGGAGGAGACACAGGTTAGATATTAGAAAAAACTTTTTGACAGTTAGAGTGATCAATGAGTGGAACAGGCTGCCACGAGAAGTGGTGAGTTCTCCTTCAATGGAAGTCTTCAAACAGAGGCTGGACAGACATCTGACTGGGATGATTTAGCGAATCCTGCTTTGAGCAGGGGGTTGGACCAGATGGCCCAGGAGGTCCCTTCCAACTCTACGATTCTATGATTCATCCCAAAGCAGCGCCTCACCTGTCTTCAGGTTCCATGTGGTATTGCAGCTCAGGATCATTCACTTTAAGCTGCAATACCGGACACAACCCACGGACAGTGGCAGTGCATAAAGGTGCCCCCCTGCACCCCACCATCGGCAGGACCCCCGATACTCACTGATAGATGGTCGGCAGCGCAGTGATGATAAATCGGCCGCTCAGACCTGGAAAGACAAGAAAGGTGGGATGAGTGTGGGGGGCTCTGTGTGCTGAGGGGACCTAGCTTTAAGAAGGGTGGGATGAGCGTGGGGTGCTCTGTGTGCTGAGAGGACATAGCTCTAAGAAGGGTGGGATGAGCGTGGGGGGCTCTGTGTGCTGAGAGGACATAGCTCTAAGAATGGTGGGATGAGCGTGGGGGGCTCTGTGTGCTGAGGGGACCTAGCTCTAAGAAGGGTGGGATGAGCGTGGGGGGCTCTGTGTGCTGAGGGGACCTGGCTCTAAGAAGGGTGGGATGAGCGTGGGGGGCTTTGTGTGCTGAGGGGACCTGGCTCTAAGAAGGGTGGGATGAGCGTGGGGGGCTGTGTGCGCTGAGGGGACCTAGCTCTAAGAAGGATGGGATGAGCGTGGGGGGCTTTGTGTGCTGAGGGGACCTGGCTCTAAGAAGGGTGGGATGAGCGTGGGGGGCTCTGTGTGCTGAGGGGACCTAGCTCTAAGAAGGGTGGGATGAGCGTGGGGGGCTTTGTGTGCTGAGGGGACCTGGCTCTAAGAAGGGTGGGATGAGCGTGGGGGGCTTTGTGTGCTGAGGGGACCTGGCTCTAAGAAGGGTGGGATGAGCGTGGGGGGCTTTGTGTGCTGAGGGGACCTGGCTCTAAGAAGGGTGGGATGAGCGTGGGGGGCTCTGTGTGCTGAGAGGACATAGCTCTAAGAAGGGTGGGATGAGCGTGGGGGGCTCTGTGTGCTGAGAGGACATAGCTCTAAGAATGGTGGGATAAGCGTGGGGGGCTCTGTGTGCTGAGGGGACCTAGCTTTAAGAAGGGTGGGATGAGCGTGGGCTGCTCTGTGTGCTGAGAGGACATCAATCAATCAATCAAATTTATTATCGCCAAGTACATATTACATATATACAAGGAATTATTTGTGGCAAAGAGGCAACATAATATATAACAACAGATACAACAAGTAACATCTAACAAGACAGATACAGTATATAGTCTACACATGACGATTTAATTGTTGAACAGAGAGTGGATAGAAGCTGTTCATATGGCGGTTGGTGCTGCATTTGGGGACTCTGAAGCGACGTCCTGAAGGGAGTAGTTGGAATGAGTAGTGTCCCGGGTGAGAGGGATCGGATGAAATTTTCAATGCGTGGGATCGAATACTCTTATCATAAAGATCCTGGATTTTAGGCAGGGGGGAGACTATAATTCTCTCTGCTGTTCTGAAAGTCCTTTGTAAGCGGAGTTTGTCATGCGCAGTGGCTCCCCCATACCAGACTATCAGAGAGGAACAAATCACAGATCTGATGACAGCATTAAAGAATAAGATCAGCAGATTCTTAGACAAACCATATCTTTTCAGCTGACGCAGGAAGAACATCCTCTGTTGTGCTTTTCTTATAACAGCATCCACGTTTTTCCCCCATTTAAGATCATGAGAGATGATAACACCAAGGAATTTGGTCTCCGTGACCCTAAGAACCACTTCGTCATGGATGTAGATTGGAAGTATCTCATGTTGATCTTTCCTAAAATCCACAACCATCTCAGCAGTTTTTTTAGTGTTGAGTACAAGATTATTGGCTTTACACCAGTCACATATTCTTTCCACCTCACTCCGATACAAGTCTTCAGCATTTCCCCTGATGAGACCAATCAGTGTCATATCATCGGCAAATTTCAAGATTTTTACTGAGTCTGCTGAAGAGATGCAATCATTCGTATAGAGAGAAAACAGTAACGGGGACAAAACACACCCCTGAGGTGCCCCGATGTTTGTGACCAAGGTGTCCGAAGTGAATGGTCCAACTTTTACACTCTGTATCCTGGCTGTCAGGAAGTTATAAATCCACAAGCATAAGTTAAGAGGGACTCCAAGAGCTACCATTTTCTTATGAAGTAAATTCGGATCAATGGTATTGAACGCTGAGCTAAAGTCCATGAAAAGAATCCGGACATATGAGTGCCGTTCATCTGTATGATCCAAAATGTACTTCAGTGCCAGATTGACAGTGTCGTTTGCCGAACGATTCTCCTTATAGGCAAACTGAAGCGGGTCCCATAGCTTCTGCGTGAATTTTATCAGGTGGGACATCATAATTCTTTCGAAGACTTTCATAGCTACAGATGTGAGTGCTACTGGTCTATAGTCGTTCAACTCAGAGGATCCCACTTTCTTAAGGACAGGGATAATTGTGGAATTTTTCCAACACTGAGGTACAACGCACTCTTTCAGTGACACATTGTATATATTTGTCAGTATAGGGGCAAGCTGGGTAGCACATACTTTCAGACACATTGGAGATACACCATCAGGGCCAGCTGCCTTTTTGACCTTAAGTCCCTTCAGGATGCGTATCACCTCTGCCTCGGAGATCACTACTTGGGTGTTGCACAATGAATGATCTTTATATGAACAGACTGAGGAGCTTAGAGATGAATAGCCACTGTGTGTAGAGCTTGCCTCAAATCTGCAGTAGAATTCATTTAACTCTGCTGCCAGACTTCTGCTGGGGTTCACTATAGTGGGGTGGCTTTTATAATTGGTGACCTCTCTTAATCCTCTCCATGCAGATCTAGTATCTTTTGATGAGAACCTTTCCTCCAGAATCTTTGCATACTCGTGTTTGGCTAACTTGATCTCTTTAGATAGCGAGTTCCTAAGTTTCTTGAATTCAGTAATATCGCCTGCTTTATAAGCCTCCTCTTTTCTCTTACAGATCAACCTGACTTTATTTGTAAACCACGGCTTGTTGTTTCCCCGAAAGTGGACAGATTTGGATGGAATAAACGTGTCTTCACAAAAACGGATATATGAGGACACTGCATCAACCCATTCATCCAGACCAGAGCATGTTTCCTGGAATACCTCCCAGTCCGTGCATTCAAAGCATGCTTGTAGTTGCAATTTTGCCTCCTCAGACCATGTCTTCTTTGTATAAACTGTAGGTTTGGATGTTTTCAAACTTTGCCTGTAGGCTGGAATTAAATGAATTAGACAATGATCTGAAAAGCCCACTGCTGCTCTCCTCACTGCCCTGTAGGCCCCTTTTAAGACAGTATAGCAGTGATCAAGCGTATTGTTCTCTCTCGTGAAGCAGTTTATATGTTGAGTAAATTTGGGGAGATCCAGGTTGAGTTTTCCTTTGTTAAAGTCCCCCATTACGATCACAAATGCTTCAGGAGATCCTTTCTCCCATTCTGATATTTTGCAAGCTAATTCACCAATAGCAGCTTTAACAGATGCTTGAGGAGGAATATATACTGCAACCAGAGCCATAGATGAAAACTCTCTTGGAGTAAAATGGTCTACAATTGAGTGCAAGGTACTCTAGATCTGGAGAGCAACCTTTTCCCAGTATGTTAACATCACAGCACCAGCTAGTGTTGATGTAGAGACATACCCCCCCCCCCTTTGTTTACCTGAAGCTACACAATCACGGTCAGCTCTGTAGATAACAAAACCAGGTAGATCCAGACTACAATCAGGGATGGTGTCATTCAACCAGGTCTCAGTAAAACAAAGAGCAGCTGAATTGGCCATATCAGATCTCATGTTACAAAGTAAGTTCAGTTCCTCCATTTTGTTAGATAAGGAACGGACATTAGCCAAGTGGAGTGAAGGAAGAGCTGTTCTGAACCCTCTCCTCCGAAGGCGTGCCAGGACTCCTCCTCTCCTACCTCTCTTGCAGTACACCTCCACAGGTTTCACAGAAGTAATGGATTTTATGTACTCAATTGTTGAATTAGCAATCATGCTCCAAGAAGGGGAGTCCATGAGAAATTGCGGATGATTCCAGAATAATAAATCGTCCCTTGAAATCATAAGAGTAGGTTTACAGAGTGCAGTGGCCATGACTACACTCAGCTTGTAGCTATAAAGACTGAACAGTCACAGCTTAGCAGAGTTAAATGTACAACTTTCCATAAAGGGTGCTCCCAGCACTGCTGGGGGGGAGGGCATGGGTGCAACAAGACAGGGACATCAGGGGACACACCAACAGTCAGTCCAAACCTGCCCAGCTCACCCTTTCAGCTCCACCTGGATCACAAGATCTCCAGAACATCTCCAGCACCGCACACTCCACCAGCTTTCCTATCCCGGGATCATCTGCATGCTGGAAATGGGTACAAGGCAGGTAGCAAGCAGCTTCACTCTCTCCCAGCTGAAACCAGGCACGGAGCTCCACGAGGACAGAAAGACACCGGTCCCAGCTGGTCGCAGTCTCCACACTACTCCCAGCTCTGCCGAATCCTGTAGCCCTACAGCACCATGTGGACCACAAGATCTCCAGAACAACTCCAGCACCGCACACTCCACCAGGTTTCCTATCCTGGGATCATCTGCATGCTGGAAATGGGTACAAGGCAGGCAGCCAGCAGCTTCACTCTCTCCCAGCTGAATCCAGGCACGGAGCTCCACGAGGACAGAAAGACACCGGTCCCAGCTGATCGCAGTCTCCACACTACTCCCAGCTCTGCCGAATCCTGTAGCTACGCAATGGTGAGTGAACCAAAGGGAGAATTAACAATTAAACGGGGTAAAAAAACTAAAAAACTCAGGAGCCTCATGCCAGAGCAGCCATCTCTCGGCGCTCCTCCTCCTTCTTCTCCATAGCTCTAAGAAGGGTGGGATGAGCGTGGGGGGCTCTGTGTGCTGAGAGGACATAGCTCTAAGAATGGTGGGATGAGCGTGGGGGGCTCTGTGTGCTGAGGGGGCCTAGCTCTAAGAAGGGTGGGATGAGCGTGGGGGGCTCTGTGTGCTGAGGGGACCTGGCTCTAGGAAGGGTGGGATGAGCGTGGGGGGCTTTGTGTGCTGAGGGGACCTGGCTCTAAGAAGGGTGGAATGAGCGTGGGGGGCTCTGTGTGCTGAGGGGACCTAGCTCTAAGGATGGGATGAGCGTGGGGGGCTTTGTGTGCTGAGGGGACCTGGCTCTAAGAAGGGTGGGATGAGCGTGGGGGGCTCTGTGTGCTGAGGGGACATAGCTCTAAGAAGGGTGGGATGAGCGTGGGGGGCTTTGTGTGCTGAGGGGACCTGGCTCTAAGAAGGGTGGGATGAGCGTGGGGGGCTTTGTGTGCTGAGGGGACCTAGCTCTAAGAAGGATGGGATGAGCGTGGGGGGCTTTGTGTGCTGAGGGGACCTGGCTCTAAGAAGGGTGGGATGAGCGTGGGGGGCTCTGTGTGCTGAGGGGACCTGGCTCTAAGAAGGGTGGGATGAGCGTGGGGGGCTTTGTGTGCTGAGGGGACCTGGCTCTAAGAAGGATGGGATGAGCGTGGGGGGCTCTGTGTGCTGAGAGGACATAGCTCTAAGAATGGTAGGATGAGCGTGGGGGGCTGTGTGCTGAGAGGATATAGCTCTAAGAATGGTGGGATGAGCGTGGGGGGCTTTGTGTGCTGAGGGGACCTAGCTCTAAGAAGGATGGGATGAGCGTGGGGGGCTTTGTGTGCTGAGGGGACCTGGCTCTAAGAAGGGTGGGATGAGCGTGGGGGGCTCTGTGTGCTGAGGGGACCTGGCTCAAAGAAGGGTGGGATGAGCGTGGGGGGCTTTGTGTGCTGAGGGGACCTGGCTCTAAGAAGGGTGGGATGAGCGTGGGGGGCTCTGTGTGCTGAGGGGACCTGGCTTTAAGAAGGGTCGGATGAGCGTATGGGGCTCTGTGTGCTGAGGGGACCTGGCTCTAAGAAGGGTGGGATGAGCGTGGGGGGCTCTGTGTGCTGAGGGGACCTAGCTCTAAGAAGGGTGGGATGAGCGTGGGGGGCTCTGTGTGCTGAGAGGACCTGGCTCTAAGAAGGGTGGGATGAGCGTGGGGGGCTCTGTGTGCTGAGGGGACCCAGCTCTGCCTATTGATCATGAGATGGGAGGGGGTCCGGCCGCTGGGACCCCAATTATTAAAAGGGATTCTAGTAGGTGATGGCTTTGCCAAGTGGCAGCACAAGCCTGCGGGCGACTGTGGAGACCCCTGACAGCAGTGACCACCACCATGTTACCTTACAGGACAGCAGAGGAGCCGGGCATGGCGCGGAGACCCCGGACTGGGGGGGGGGATTACCTGGCTGTGCCGTGACGTCCACCTCGGCGATGTTCACACTGAGATCATCTCCCCATTCTGCAAACTCCTTCCACTCCAGCTGCAGCTTGTGGCAGGCCGGGCACCAGGGGGCGTAGCTGCGGGGGGGCAACACTCGTGTTACAGGGGCTCCCGGGACATGAAGCTTCACCCGGCGAGAGAAAGGTTCTGCTCCAGTCTGGCCAACGGAAACCTCCTATGCCGGTCACAGCTGAAGATCTGTTACAATGGTATCCAGCCCGGACAATCACTGAGCGGAGCCTCAGCTGCACGACACATGGTAACAGACAGAAGGGAGCGGGGTCACCCTACGCAGGGCTGTCGGGGGGGCACGGGAAACCCTGCAGCTGTCAGTGACAGCAGGGTGGAAATCTAACCCCGCTGGAGAACTACAAGACCCAGGGAGCTTAGGACAGCAGGTCCCTGGAGGCTGCTGGAGAACTACAAGTCCCAGGAAGCTTAGGACAGCAGGTTCCTGGAGGCTGCTGGAGAACTACAAGTCCCAGGAAGCTTAGGACAGCAGGTTCCTGGAGGCTGCTGGAGAACTACAAGTCCCAGGAAGCTTTTGACAGCAGGTTCCTGGAGGCTGCTGGAGAACTACAAGTCCCAGGAAGCTTAGGACAGCAGGTTCCTGGAGGCTGCTGGAGAACTACAAGTCCCAAGAAGCTTAGGACAGCAGGTTCCTGGAGGCTGCTGGAGAACTACAAGACCCAGGAAGCTTAGGACAGCCGGTTCCTGGAGGCTGCTGGAGAACTACAAGTCCCAGGATATCTGAGAGACTACCTGTGGCTTCCCTACAGGCATTAGGGTAGGAGCGCACAGTCAGTAAACGCTGCGGGTAGGACGTGGCGCCCCGTCTCTCCAGACCGCAGCGGCACGTGGCGCCCCGTCTCTCCAGACCGCAGCGGACACGTGGCGCCCCGTCTCTCCAGACCGCAGCGGACACGTGGCGCCCCGTCTCTCCAGAACGCAGCGGACACGTGGCGCCCCGTCTCTCCAGACCGCAGCGGACACGTGGCGCCCCGTCTCTCCAGAACGCAGCGGACACGTGGCGCCCCGTCTCTCCAGACCGCAGCGGCACGTGGCGCCCCATCTCTCCAGACCGCAGCGGACACGTGGCGCCCCGTCTCTCCAGACCGCAGCGGACACGTGGCGCCCCGTCTCTCCAGACCGCAGCGGACACGTGGCGCCCCGTCTCTCCAGACCGCAGCGGACACGTGGCGCCCCGTCTCTACAGACCGCAGCGGACACGTGGCGCCCCGTCTCTACAGACCGCAGCGGACACGTGGCGCCCCGTCTCTCCAGACCGCAGCGGACACGTGGCGCCCCGTCTCTCCAGACCGCAGCGGACACGTGGCGCCCCGTCTCTACAGACCGTAGCGGACACGTGGCGCCCCGTCTCTACAGACCGTAGCGGAAACGTGGCGCCCCGTCTCTACAGACCGTAGCGGACACGTGGCGCCCCGTCTCTACAGACCGTAGCGGACACGTGGCGCCCCGTCTCTACAGACCGTAGCGGACACGTGGCGCCCCGTCTCTCCAGACATGTGCGGCCAATTACTGACCATGCGCACATACGGTTTCCTGTAATTTGTAGTTCTACAGGAGCTCTGTTAGGCTTCCTGTCACCTATAGTCCTAGCAGGAGCCAGTACATGCCGCAAAGCTTTCTGGGATTGGTTGTAGAACTAGAAGTGCCAGCAAGCCCCGCAGCAGAGCTTAGTCTACATCTGGAGAATTACAAGTGTGTTACAAGATTAGAGCAGAGACTCACACTGGTAGAACCACAAGTCCTAGGAGCCCGGCACAGGCTGAGAGACAGGTATCGGCTGCTGGGGTGGTAAAACTACAAGTGCCAGCAAGTCTAGAAGAGCAGGAATAGTCAGCATCTGTCATAGTAGAACTACAAGTCCCAGAAAAGCCAACAGTGAGGCAGAGAGTAATGTCTGTAGGACTACAAACCCCAGAAGCCACAGACGTCAGTCTCTGCTTTACTCCCAGGTCTCCTGGGACTTGTAGTTCTACACTATTCCCGACTCGTGCTGCTCTACACTTGATGGCACTTGTAGTTCTCCTACACTAACAGCGGATACCGTCTCCTCAGCAGTAAGCCAGCATCAGCCTGTGCCGGCTTCCTGGGACCTGTGGTTCTACCACGGCACAACATTCCCAGCTCCTACGCCTGCAGGAACTTGCTGGTGCTTGTAGTCCCCCAATAGTAGCCTGTACCTGGGTCCTCGGCTTGCTGGCGCTTGTAGTCCCCCAATAGTAGCCTGCACCTGGCTCCTCGGATTGCTGGTGCTTGTAGTCCCCCAATAGTAGCCTGCACCTGGCTCCTCAGCTTGCTGGTGCTTGTAGTCCCCCAACAGTAGCCTGCACCTGGCTCCTCGGCTTGCTGGCACTTGCAGTCCCCCAATAGTAACCTGTACCTGGCTCCTCGGCTTGCTGGCACTTATAGTCCCCCAACAGTAGCCTATACCTGGCTCCTCGGCTTGCTGGCGCTTGTAGTCCCCCAATAGTAGCCTGTACCTGGCTCCTAGGCTTGCTGGCGCTTGTAGTCCCCCAATAGTAACCTGCACCTGGCTCTCGGATTGCTGGTGCTTGTAGTCCCCCAATAGCAGCCTGTACCTGGCTCCTCAGCTGGCTGGCACTTGTATTCCCCCAATAGTAACCTGCACCTGGCTCCTCGGATTGCTGGTGCTTGTAGTCCCCCAATAGCAGCCTGTACCTGGCTCCTCAGCTGGCTGGTGCTTGTAGTCCCCAATAGTAACCTGCACCTGGCTCCTTGGATTGCTGGTGCTTGTAGTCCCCCAATAGCAGCCTGTACCTGGCTCCTCAGCTGGATGGTGCTTGTAGTCCCCAATAGTAGCCTGCACCTGGCTCCTCGGATTGCTGGTGCTTTTAGTCCCCCAATAATAGCCTGTACCTGGCTCCTCAGCTTGCTGGTGCTTGTAGTCCCCCAATAGTAGCCTGTACCTGGCTCCTCAGCTTGCTGGTGCTTGTAGTCCCCCAATAGTAGCCTGTACCTGGCTCCTCAGCTGGCTGGTGCTTGTAGTCCCCAATACCAACTTCTCCACCATTACAGAAGATCGACTCTCCACTCTACTCTCAAGATCACATCTCACCACCTGTGCACTCGACCCGATCCCATCCCACTTCATCCCAAACCTCACCACAGTCTTCATCCCAACCCTAACCCATCTCTTCAACCTATCACTAACAACTGGTGTTTTCCCCTCAAGCTTTAAACATGCCTCCATCACACCTATCCTCAAAAAGCCCTCTCTTGACCCATCCTCTGTATCTAGCTATCGCCCTATATCACTTCTCCCATACGCCTCCAAGCTACTGGAACAACACGTCTACCTTGAACTGTCCTCCCATCTCTCTTCTTGCTCCCTCTTCGACCGCTTACAATCTGGCTTCCGGTCACACCACTCCACTGAAACAGCCCTTACTAAGGTCACCAATGACCTCTTAACTGCCAAGAGCAAGCGACACTACTCTGTCCTCCTCCTCCTGGACCTGTCGGCTGCCTTTGACACAGTGGACCATTCCCTATTATTACAGACCCTCTCATCCCTCGGCATCACAGACTTGGCCCTCTCCTGGATCTCATCATACCTAACAGACCGGACATTCAGCGTCTCCCACTCACACACCACCTCCTCACCTCGCCCCCTATCTGTCGGAGTCCCACAAGTTTCAGTCCTTGGGCCCCTGCTGTTCTCTATTTACACCTTTGGCCTGGGACAGCTCATAGAATCTCATGGCTTTCAGTATCATCTTTATGCTGATGACACACAGATCTACATCTCTGGACCAGATATCACCTCCCTACTAACCAGAATCCCTCAATGTCTGTCCACTATTTCATCCTTCTTCTCCACTAGATATCTGAAACTCAACATGGACAAAACAGAATTCATCATCTTTCCCCCATCTCACGTGACCCCCCCTACGAACCTATCAATTACAGTAAATGACTGCCCACTCTCCCCAGTCCCACAAGCTCGCTGCCTCGGAGTAATCCTTGACGCTGATCTCTCCTTCAAACCACATATCCAAACCCTTTCCACTTCATGCCGACTTCAACTCAAAAATATTTCACGCATCCGTTCATTCCTCACCCAAGAATCTGCAAAAACCCTAGTCCATGCCCTCATCATCTCTCGCCTTGACTACTGCAACCTCATGCTCTGTGGCCTCCCCTCAAACACTCTCGCACCCCTCCAATCTATTCTAAACTCTGCTGCCCGACTAATCCACCTGTCCCCCCGCTATTCCCCAGCTTCTCCCCTCTGTCAATCCCTTCACTGGCTCCCAATTGCCCAGAGACTCCATTACAAAACCCTAACCATGACATACAAAGCCATCCACAACTTGTCTCCTCCATACATCTGTGACCTCGTCTCCCGGTACTTTCCTGCACGCAACCTCCGATCCTCAAAAGATCTCCTTCTCTACTCCCCTCTTATCTCCTCTTCCCACAATCGCATACAAGATTTCTCTCGCGCATCACCCCTACTCTGGAACTCTCTACCACAACATATCAGACTCTCACCTACCATCGAAACCTTCAAAAAGAGCCTGAAGACCCACCTCTTCCGACAAGCCTATAACCTGCAGTAACCACCGATCGACCAAACCGCTGCACGACCAGCTCTACCCTCGCCTACTGTATTACCACCCATCCCTTGAAGATTGTGAGCCCTCGCGGGCAGGGTCCTCTCTCCTCCTGTACCAGTTATGACTTGTATTGTTTAAGATTATTGTACTTGTTTTTATGTATACCCCTCCTCACATGTAAAGCGCCATGGAATAAATGGCGCTATAACAATAAATAATAATAATAATAATAGTAACCTGCACCTGGCTCCTTGGATTGCTGGTGCTTGTAGTCCCCCAATAGTAGCCTGTACCTGGCTCCTCAGCTGGCTGGTGCTTGTAGTCCCCAATAGTAACCTGCACCTGGCTCCTTGGATTGCTGGTGCTTGTAGTCCCCCAATAGTAGCCTGTACCTAGCTCCTCAGCTGGCTGGTGCTTGTAGTCCCCAATAGTAACCTGCACCTGGCTCCTCGGATTGCTGGTGCTTTTAGTCCCCCAATAGTAGCCTGTACCTGGCTCCTCAGCTTGCTGGTGCTTGTAGTCCCCCAATAGTAGCCTGTACCTGGCTCCTCAGCTGGCTGGTGCTTGTAGTCCCCAATAGTAACCTGCACCTGGCTCCTTGGATTGCTGGTGCTTGTAGTCCCCCAATAGCAGCCTGTACCTGGCTCCTCAGCTGGATGGTGCTTGTAGTCCCCAATAGTAGCCTGCACCTGGCTCCTCGGATTGCTGGTGCTTTTAGTCCCCCAATAGTAGCCTGTACCTGGCTCCTCAGCTTGCTGGTGCTTTTAGTCCCCCAATAGTAGCCTGTACCTGGCTCCTCAGCTTGCTGGTGCTTGTAGTCCCCCAATAGTAGCCTGTACCTGACTCCTCAGCTTGCTGGTGCTTGTATTCAGGGCTGTGGAGTTGGAGTCGTGGAGTCGGTGCTCATTTTGGTGGAGTCGGTATAAAATGGACCGACTCCGAAAATATATAATAAATTGGGTACAGTAATTCAATGCAGGATGTGATGAATATTTTTTCATAGGAATTTGGGAAAGTTATGAAATGTCCTATAAATGGCTGTTATATTCCTGATCTAAGGCTACATTCACACAGTGTTTTTCCTACGTTTTTTGAGGATACGTTTTTCAGCTGCAAAAGCCGATCAGCTTTTTAAAAAACTGCATCACCTGAAAGGTTTTTGAGCTCATAGATAGTTTTCAATAGCAAAAACAGATTAGAAATCTGCTCTATCTATATATCCATATCGTATCTGTACCAAAAAATATGAAAACCGGATAGTACACAGACTAACACTCCTTTTTTTTAGCACCAGTCAGGTACACCTCATAGCTGCCAAAAAGGACGCCCAGGACAGGCATTGCTCGTCTTCAGTAACATCAACTGATAGTTGGAATAAATAGCCTGCATTCTCCACCACATCTTCTTAAGGTGCAGGCTTTATTTTCAAGTGTAGGGGTGTGCAGTATGAGGTTCTGCAGCAGCTGAGGTGTGCAGTATGAGGTTCTGCCCCCCCACGATTGATCCTGGCTACGCCCATGGTATGAATGTAGACTGAGGATCTAGGCTTTGTCTTGGCTGAGATAAGTCACAGTGTTAGTGTATATATATATATATATATATACACACATACACACACACAGTACAGACCAAAAGTTTGGGCACACTTCATTCAAAGAGTTTTCTTTATTTTAATTACTATGAAAAATGTAGATTCAGTCTGATGTCATCAAAACTATGAATTAACACATGTGGAATTATATAATTAACAAAAAAGTGTGAAACAACTGAAAATACTGTATGTCTTATATTCTAGATTCTTCAGAGTAGCCACCTTTTGCTTGATTACTGCTTTGCACACTCTTGGCATTCTCTTGATGAGCTTCCAGAGGTAGTCACCGGAAATGGTTTTTACTTCACAGGTGTGCCCTGTCAGGTTTAATAAGTGGGATTTCTTGCCATATAAATGGGGTTGGGACCATCAGTTGTGTTGTGCAGAAGTCTGGTGGATACACAGCTGATAGTCCTACTGAATAGACTGTTAGGATTTGTATTATGGCAAGAAAAAAGCAGCTGAGTAAAGAAAAACGAGTGGTCATCATTACTTTAAGAAATGAAGTGTCCCCAAGTGCAGTGGCAAAAACCATCAAGTGCTACAAAGAAACTGGCTCACATGAGGACCGCCCCAGGAAAGGAAGACCAAGAGTCACCTCTGCTGCGGAGGATAAGTTCATCCGAGTCACCAGCCTCAGAAATCGCAGGTTAACAGCAGCTCAGATTAGAGACCAGGTCAATGCCACACAGAGTTCTAGCAGCAGACACATCTCTACAACAACTGTTAAGAGGAGACTTTGTGCAGCAGGCCTTCATGGTAAAATAGCTGCTAGGAAACCACTGCTAAGGACAGGCCACAAGCAGAAGAGACTTGTTTGGGCTAAAGAACACAAGGAATGGACATTAGACCAGTGGAAATCTGTGCTTTGGTCTGATGAGTCTAAATTTGAGATCTTTGGTTCTAACCACCGTGTCTTTGTGCGACGCACAAAAGGTAAACGGATGGACTCTACATGCCTGGTTCCCACCGTGAAGCATGGAGGAGGAGGTGTGATGGTGCTTTGCTGGTGACACTGTTGGGGATTTATTCAAAATTGAAGGCATTCTGAACCAGCATGGCTACCACAGCATCTTGCAGCGGCATGCTATTCCATCCGATTTGCGTTTAGTTAGACCATCATTTATTTTTCAACAGGACAATGACTCCAAACACACCTCCAGGCTGTGTAAGGGCTATTTGACCAAGAAGGAGTGATGGGGTGCTACGCCAGATGACCTGGCCTCCACAGTCACCAGGCCTGAACCCAATCGAGATGGTTTGTGGTGAGCTAGACCGCAAAGTGAAGGCAAAAGGGCCAACAAGTGCTAAGCATCTCTGGGAACGCTTTCAAGACTGTTGGAAGACCATTTCGGGTGATTACCTCTTGAAGCTCAACAAGAGAATGCCAAGAGTGTACAAAGCAGTAATCAAAGCAAAAGGTGGCTACTGTGAAGAACCTAGAATATAAGACATATTCTCAGTTGTTTCACACTTTTTTGTTAATTATATAATTCCACATGTGCTAATTCATAGTTTTCGGAATCCACATGAAGAAATGGTCGCACTCATCGAGTTTGAAGGAATTCATGGGTTTATTGACATGTATATCACATGTCGGGCCGGGGGAGTGACATAAGGAGTGCAAAAAGGCTGACAACGGCCGTTTCGTGCTACCTGAGCGCTTCAAACTCGACGAGTGCGACCATTTCTTCATGTGGATTCCGAGTATTGTCTATTTCAGGTCAAGTACCCGAGTTCACCAGCCGTCTGCTTCCTGCATACCGCACACCTTCTGAGAATATACGGTAACAGCGGTGCCATCCGCGTTTTTTCTTGATTGTTGCTATAATTCATAGTTTTGATGCCTTCAGAATGAATCTACAATTTTCATAGTCGTGAAATAAAAGAAAACTCTTTGAATGAGGTGTGTCCAAACTTTTGGTCTGTACTGTATATATGTAATAGATATTATAGTGTATTACATATTTACAATTTATTACAGTTTTGTGTTCTAAAGTTGTATTCCAATAAATATTCTGTTCTATCTAAATATCTTGATTATTGATCATAAAAATGATTAAATGTCTGATGTTCACATTGTACTACAATAACATTTTCACTTAAATATAAGCAATATATGTGTGGGAGTCTGAGTCGGTGTAAGGGAAATTGAGGAGTCAGAGTCGCAGCATTGGCTTACCGACTCCACAGCCCTGCTTGTATTCCCCTAATAGTAGCCTGTACCTGGCTCCTCAGCTTGCTGGCACTTGTAGTCCCCCAATAGTAGCCTATACCTGGCTCCTCGGCTTGCTGGTGCTTGTAGTCCCCCAATAGTAGCCTGTACCTGGCTCCTCGGCTTGCTGGCGCTTGTAGTCCCCCAATAGTAGCCTGCACCTGGCTCCTCAGCTTGCTGGCGCTTGTAGTCCCCCAATAGTAGCCTATACCTGGCTCCTCGGCTTGCTGGTGCTTGTAGTCCCCCAATAGTAGCCTGCACCTGGCTCCTCGGCTTGCTGGCGCTTGTAGTCCCCCAATAGTAGCCTGTACCTGGCTCCTCAGCTTGCTGGCACTTGTAGTCCCCCAATAGTAGCCTATACCTGGCTCCTCGGCTTGCTGGCACTTGTAGTCCCCCAATAGTAGCCTATACCTGGCTCCTCGGCTTGCTGGTGCTTGTAGTCCCCCAATAGTCCAGACATAGCATTGTCACACTTCAATAATACACTGAAGAATGCCCTAGATGAAGCAGCACCTTCTATACGCAGAAAGACCCGACATAGACAATGGCAGCCCTGGCACACAACGCAAACACGCTTTCTTCAGCGCTGCTCGAGGTGTGCAGAGCGGCAGTGGAGAAAATCTCTCTTAGCAGAAGACTTCATCCACTATAAGTTTATGCTCAAAACCTATAACTCTGCCCTTCATCTGGCCAAACAATCCTACTTCACCACCCTCATCACCTCACTATTCAACAACCCAAGACGACTTTTTGAAACCTTAAACTCCCTCCTGAAACCTAAAGTACAGGCCCCCATCACCAACCTCAGCGGTGAGGATCTGGCCACTTATTTCCTAGAAAAAATCAACCACATCCATCAGGATATCTCAGCCCAATCTCCTCAGTGCCTGGATCCCCTTCCCTGCCGCACCTCAAGCCCACTAGACATCTTTGAGCCTGTTTCAGAAGAAGAAGTTTCCAAGCTCCTCGCTTCTGCTCGGCCTACAACCTGCAACAGTGACCCTATTCCTTCACAGCTCCTGCAGTCTCTCTCACCAGTGGTCACCACTCACCTGACTAAAATATTTAACCTCTCTCTTTCTTCAGGTATATTTCCCTCCTCATTTAAACATGCCATCATAACCCCTTTACTTAAAAAGCCATCCCTGGACCAGAACTGCACTGCTAACTACAGACCTGTCTCTAACCTTCCCTTCATCTCTAAACTCCTGGAACGCCTGGTCCACTCCCGTCTAATCCGCTATCTCTCTGATAACTCTCTTCTCAACCCCTTACAATCTGGTTTCCGCTCTTTACACTCCACTGAAACTGCCCTCACTAAAGTCTCTAATGATTTAATAACAGCTAAATCTAAAGGTCGTTGCTCCCTGCTGATTCTCCTGGATCTCTCTGCCGCATTTGACACTGTGGATCACCAGCTCCTCCTCACTATGCTCCGCTCTATAGGCCTCAAGGGCACAGCCCTCTCCTGGTTCTCCTCCTACCTCTCTGACCGCTCCTTCACTGTATCTTTTGCCGGCTCCTCTTCCTCTCCTCGTCCCCTTACTATCGGGGTCCCGCAGGGCTCAGTCCTAGGCCCCCTCCTCTTCTCTTTATACACTGCCCCTATTGGACAAACAATCAGCAGATTTGGGTTCCAGTACCACCTCTATGCTGATGACACCCAATTATACACTTCTTCCCCTGACATCACCCCTACCCTAATTCAAAATACCAAGGATTGTCTGTCTGCTGTCTCTAGCATCATGTCCTCCCTCTATCTGAAACTAAATCTCTCTAAAACTGAACTTCTTGTGTTTCTCCCCTCTACTAACCTCACTCTACCTAACATCGAAATAACCCTGGAGGGTTCAACCATAACTCCCGAGCAGCATGCCCGCTGTCTTGGGGTCATATTCGACACTGAACTTTCCTTTACTCCGTACATCCGATCACTCAGTCGCTCTTGTCACCTGCATCTTCAAAACATCTCCAGAATCCGACCTTTTCTCACGTTTGAAACTGCTAAAACTCTTACTGTCGCTCTTATTCATTCTCGCCTGGACTACTGCAACTCTCTTCTGATCGGTCTCCCTCTTACCAAACTTTCTCCTCTCCAATCCATCTTGAATGCGGCAGCCAGGGTCATATTTCTGTCCAGCCGCTTCACCGATGCCTCCATCTTGTGCCAGTCATTACACTGGCTACCTATTCGCTACAGGGTCCAGTGTAATCTCATCTCTCTCACCCACAAAGCTCTCCACTGTTCTGCACCGCCTTATATCTCATCTCTGTCTATCGCCCTACACGTGCCCTCCGTTCTACAAATGACCTAAGACTAACATCCCCCGTAATCCGAACCTCGCACCTCCGTCTCCAAGACTTCTCTCGTGCTGCTCCAGCTCTCTGGAATGCACTTCCCCAGACGATCAGACTGATACCTAGCCCTGACCTATTCAAGCGTGCTTTGAAAACCCATCTCTTCAAACAAGCCTACCACATCAACTACCCAGCAAGCTAACTTTGCCCTGTTCCCTCCTTCCAAATATTATTCTGAATCTGCACCCTACTATTCATCTGTCTCCACACCCTTCATGCACATGATAACTGCACTTGATACATGTCTATTGCACTTAAACACACGGGCTGATGACCGGATCATGCAGCTTTATATGAAAATCCCTATTATAATTGCCAGACCTGAATTAACAAGCATTTCTCACCTACTGTGTCCCCCCATTTCCTTGTAGATTGTAAGCTTGCGGGCAGGGACCTCACTCCTAATGTCACTGTTTGAATTGTCTTAACTTGTATTGAATTTATTGTCTGTACATGTCCCCGCTTAATTGTAAAGTGCTGCGGAATATGTTGGCGCTATATAAATAAAAATTATTATTATTATTAATAGTAACCTACACCTGGCTCCTCGGCTTGTTGGCACTTATAGTCCCCCAATAGTAGCCTGCACCTGGCTCCTCGGCTTGTTGGCACTTATAGTCCCCCAATAGTAGCCTGCACCTGGCTCCTCGGCTTGTTGGCACTTATAGTCCCCCAATAGTAGCCTGCACCTGGCTCCTCGGCTTGCTGGCACTTATAGTCCCCCAATAGTAGCCTATACCTGGCTCCTCGGCTTGTTGGCACTTATAGTCCCGCAATAGTAGCCTGCACCTGGCTCCTCGGCTTGCTGGCACTTATAGTCCCCCAATAGTAGCCTATACCTGGCTCCTCGGCTTGCTGGCGCTTGTGCTCCCCCAATAGTAGCCTATACCTGGCTCCTCGGCTTGCTGGCACTTATAGTCCCCCAATAGTAGCCTGTACCTGGCTCCTCGGCTTGCTGGTGCTTGTAGTCCCCCAATAGTAACCTGCACCTGGCTCCTCGGCTTGCTGGCACTTGTAGTTCCCCAATAGTAACCTGCACCTGGCTCCTCGGCTTGCTGGTGCTTCTAGTCCCCCAATAGTAGCCTGTACCTGGCTCCACGGCTTGCTGGCACTTGTAGTTCCCCAATAATAACTGGCACCTGGCTCCTCGGCTTGCTGGCACTTGTAGTTCCCCAATAGTAGCCTGTACCTGGCTCCTCGGCTTGCTGGTGCTTCTAGTCCCCCAATAGTAGCCTGTACCTGGCTCCACGGCTTGCTGGCACTTGTAGTTCCCCAATAGTAACCTGCACCTGGCTCCTCGGCTTGCTGGCACTTGTAGTTCCCCAATAGTAGCCTGTACCTGGCTCCTCGGCTTGCTGGTGCTTCTAGTCCCCCAATAGTAGCCTGTACCTGGCTCCACGGCTTGCTGGCACTTGTAGTTCCCCAATAGTAACCTGCACCTGGCTCCTCGGCTTGCTGGTGCTTCTAGTCCCCCAATAGTAGCCTGTACCTGGCTCCACGGCTTGCTGGCACTTGTAGTTCCCCAATAATAACTGGCACCTGGCTCCTCGGCTTGCTGGCACTTGTAGTTCCCCAATAGTAGCCTGTACCTGGCTCCTCGGCTTGCTGGTGCTTGTAGTCCCCCAATAGTAGCCTGTACCTGGCTCCACGGCTTGCTGGCACTTGTAGTTCCCCAATAATAACTGGCACCTGGCTCCTCGGCTTGCTGGCACTTGTAGTTCCCCAATAGTAGCCTGTACCTGGCTCCTCGGCTTGCTGGCACTTGTAGTTCCCCAATAGTAGCCTGTACCTGGCTCCTCGGCTTGCTGGTGCTTCTAGTCCCCCAATAGTAACCTGCACCTGGCTCCTCGGCTTGCTGGTGCTTGTAGTCCCCCAATAGTAGCCTGTACCTGGCTCCTCGGCTTGCTGGCACTTATAGTCCCCCAATAGTAGCCTGCACCTGGCTCCTCAGCTTGCTGGTGCTTGTAGTCCCCCAATAGTAACCTGCACCTGGCTCCTCGGCTTGCTGGTGCTTGTAGTCCCCCAATAGTAACCTGCACCTGGCTCCTCGGCTTGCTGGCACTTATAGTCCCCCAATAGTAGCCTGCACCTGGCTCCTCGGCTTGCTGGTGCTTGTAGTCCCCCAATAGTAACCTGCACCTGGCTCCTCGGCTTGCTGGTGCTTGTAGTCCCCCAATAGTAACCTGTACCTGGCTCCACGGCTTGCTGGCACTTGTAGTCCCCCAATAGTAACCTGCACCTGGCTCCTCGGCTTGCTGGTGCTTGTAGTACTACAGGGCCCTGGAGCCAGAACTACAAGTGCCGGGAGCCGGGGACAGACTGCTGGCAGAACCACAAGTAGCAGGAGGCACGACTGTCTCTAAAATTCCCACAAGCGCCAGCAGCACACCGAGTCGCGCAGGGCATGCTGGGACTTGTAGTGCGGCGCCATCAGGTCAGGGCCCTTACAATTTGATCATCCATTCCCCCTGCAGGATGTCCCTCCAGCTGCCGTCAGTGATCTCTATCACGTCTCCCTTCTTGGCCAGCAGCGCTGCCGGGAGCAGGACAAGCATGAAGCACCGAAGCCAGTACAGCGCCATGACACCGCCGGCCCCGCCCTCACTGAGAGAGGCCTCCGCAGGCAGCAGATGGACAGCCCGGGGGGAGGAGCTAGGGGGCTTTCACTCAGCGCCGCGCCCAATGACGCCACCTTGTGGTTGGCAGACGGTCACGTGGTGTGCCCGAACTATACAGTATTGCACGATGGCGCCACCTTGTGGTTGGTAAAATTACATGTAGGATTGAAGGACAAGGTTTGAGCAATTCAGTGATTTTTACTTTGTTTTACTCACAAGTAACATTTTTTTCTCCACAATTTTCTGATCAACAGTCCATTCATAAAATGTAAAAAAAAATATGCACAGATGATGCGATCATCGCTTTCCCCATTGGGGCTCACAGTCTTCTGCTGAGCAGTGCATAAAGTATTAGGACACAAGTATACCAGCATTACGTAACAAGTACATGTGGGCAGGTCAGGTACGTCAGTCACTGAGTACACCCGCAGGCAGCCATTGTCCTCTACCACCCTTATAATAATAATTTATTTCTATAGCGCAGACATATTCCGCAGCACTTTACATTTCGGAGGGGACTTGTACAGACAATAGACATTACAGCATAACAATAATCACATAGATCATAACAGATACCAAGAGGAGTGAGGGCCCTGCTCGCAAGCTTACCGTCTATGAGGAAAGAGGGGAGACACGAAAGGTGGGTGGTAACAGTTGCCCTGATTGTATGGACCAGTCATAATGTTAAGTGTGTAACAGTACAGACACAGAGGGCTAATGGATGCATAAAGCATGTGAGAACATGATGCGGGAAACCTGGTTATGGTAAAACTTTTGGCTCTGCCACACAGGGATAGATTAGGTTAATGTGTTGAGGCGATAGGCCAGGCTGAATAAATGCGTTTTCAGGGCACGCTTAAAATTGTGGGAATTGGGGACTAATCGTATTGACCTGGGAAGTGCATTCCAAAGAATTGGCGCAGCACGTGTAAAGTCTTGGAGACGGGAGTGGGAGGTTCTGATTATTGAGGATGCTAACCTCAGGTCATCTGCAGAATGGAGGGAGCGGGTAGGGTGGTACACTGAAACAAGGGAGGAGATGTAGGGTGGTGCTGAGCCGTGGAGAGCTTTGTGGGTGAGGGTAATAAGTTTATACTGAATTCTGGAGTGGATGGGTAGCCAGTGTAATGACTGGCACAAGGTAGAGGCATCTGTGTAACGATTGGTGAGGAATATGATCCTGGCTGCAGCATTCAAGACAGATTGGAGAGGGGAGAGTTTGGTAAGAGGGAGACCAATTAGAAGGGAGTTACAATAGTCCAGACGAGAATGAATAAGAGAAACAGTAAGAGTTTTTGCGGAGTCAAAAGTAAGAAAGGGTCGAATTCTAGAAATATTTTTGAGGTGCAGATGACAAGAGCGAGCCAGTGATCGAATGTAGGGGGCGAAGGAAAGCTCGGAGTCAAGCATGACCCCAAGACAGCGGGCATGTTGCTGGGGAGTAATAGTGGAATCACACACGGAATTGGCAATGTCGGGTATAGGTACATTAATACTAAAGAAACACAAAAAACTGAACTGTAGGCATTTACTACAGGCCGCCTGTGCAAGCTGAAGATATGGATGAACTCTTTATGCATCAAATGGCCAAGTTCTCCAAAAAATATGACATGGTTGTCATGGGAGATTTCAACTATCCAGACATTTGTTGGGAATCTCTCTCAGGCAAAACTAACAGGTCAAGGAAATTCTTATCCTCTCTTGCTGACAACTTTATCTTCCAAAAGGTAGGGGATAAAACAAGGGGAACTGCTACCTTGGATCTAATCCTTATAAACAGGGAGGAAATGGTTGAGGAGGTAAAAGTGGCTGGGACTCTAGGAGGTAGCGACCATGCTATTTTAGAATTTTGGATAACTAGAGGAGGAAGACCTGTGAAGACTCAGACGTCAAGGTTAGATTTCAGAAAGGCAGATTTTAAGGGATTCAGAAAGAGAATTGGAGGGATCCAATGGCTGGATATCCTTAAAGACAAAAATGGCCAGGAAGGATGGGAAATCTTGAAAAATGAAATTCTCAAAGCACAATTGTTAACAATTCCGAAAAGAGGGAAGAATAGGAAGCATTTAAGGAAGCCAGGATGGATGAACACAGAACTTAAGCACATGCTAAAAAGGAAGAAAAAAATGTTTATAAAATGGAAAGAGGGAGGCATATCTAAAGAAGAATATAATGCTGTCTGCAGAACCTGCAGGGCAAAAATCAGATTATCTAAAGCTGACAATGAAATGAGGCTTGCAAGAGATGTCAAAAGCAATAATAAAGGATTTTGGGGATATGTCAAAAGTAAAAGAAAAGTCAAAGATGCTATAGGATTTTTACAGGATGAAAATGATGAAATGGTAAGACAGGATGTTGAGAAGGCCGAACTTTTAAATTTCTATTTTGCATCTGTTTTCTCTCAGAAAGGAAATGTAACATCAACTGTTCTTCACTGTCATATTAAGGGAATAGAAGAATCCAGGATATCTATAAACAGAAAGATAGTGAGGAAACACTTAGCTAACCTAAATGAATTCAAGTCTCCAGGTCCAGATGAATTACACCCCAGAGTACTGAAGGAGATAGCAGAAGAAATTTTTGAACCCCTCTCCATAATCTTTGAAAATTCTTGGAGAACAGGAGAAGTCCCAGAAGACTGGAGAAGAGCAAATGTTGTTCCTATCTTCAAAAAGGGGAAGAAGGTGGACCCAGGCAACTATAGGCCGGTGAGTCTGACTTCTATACCAGGAAAGATCTTTGAACAAATTATTAAACAACATGTATGTCAGTACCTGGATAAGAATGAAGTGATTAAACAGAGTCAGCATGGGTTTGTAACTAATAAGTCATGTCAGACTAACTTAATTTCCTTCTATGACGGAATCACTGATTGGGTGGATCAAGGAAATGCTGTAGATATAGTATATCTTGACTTCAGCAAAGCATTTGACAAAGTATCTCAAACAATCCTTATTGAAAAAATGACTAAGTATGGAATGGACAAGGCAACTGTTAGGTGGATTCATAACTGGCTTAGTGATCGGACCCAAAGAGTGGTCGTAAATGGCTGCACATCCAGTTGGAAGAATGTCTCAAGTGGGGTACCACAGGGCTCTGTCCTGGGCCCTGTATTGTTCAACATCTTTATCAATGATTTAGATGAAGGAATTGAGGATAAACTGATTAAATTTGCTGATGACACAAAGCTAGGAGGGATAGCTAATACTAGAGAAGAGAGAGAGAGGATTCAAAAAGATATAAATAAACTGGAGAAGTGGGCAGCAAGTAACAGAATGGTTTTAACAGGGAAAAATGCAAAGTACTACATCTGGGCAATAAAAATGAAAAAAGCATATACAGAATGGGAGGAATAGGCCTAAGCAACAGCACGTGTGAAAAAGACTTGGGTATACTAATAGATCATAGACTGAATATGAGTCAACAGTGTGATGCAGCAGCAAAAAAGGCAAATGCAATTCTAGGATGTATTAACAGAAGCATACAGTCTAGATCACGTGAAGTCATTATTTCCCTCTACTCCTCTTTGGTCAGACCTCATCTGGAATATTGTGTCCAGTTTTGGGCACCACATTTTAGAAAAGACATCAACAAACTGGAGGAAGTTCAGAAAAGAGCAACCAGAATAGTGACCGGTCTGCAAACCCTGTCTTATGAGGAAAGGTTGCAGGATTTGGGATTGTTTAGTTTGCAAAAGAGAAGACTGAGAGGAGACTTAATAGCTGTCTACAAATATCTAAAGGGCTGCCACATTGTAGAAGGATCAACTTTATTCTCATTTGCACAAGGAAAGACTAGAAGCAATGGGATGAAACTGAATGGGAGGAGACACAGATTAGATATTAGAAAAAACTTTTTGACAGTTAGAGTGATCAATGAGTGGAACAAGCTGCCACGAGAAGTGGTGAGTTCTCCTTCAATGGAAGTCTTCAAACAGAGGCTGGACAGACATCTGACTGGGATGATTTAGCGAATCCTGCTTTGAGCAGGGGGTTGGACCAGATGGCCCAGGAGGTCCCTTCCAACTCTACCATTCTATGATTCTATGAACTGGAGTAGACTTGAATGACATGCATGATGTATCAATACAAAAAATGGTGGGGGGAACAAGAGGCGCAATAGTGCCCTATCACTAGTGACACTTGAAGTATGAGCGGTATAATACAGTTCCACTCACCTATACCAGTTGTGTCACCCACAACTGGCTTGAGAGCATATCACAGAATCAGCTGCTGCAGGGCCTCCACCAACCACTCACACGTGGAAAAACCTTCAGAAAGTTGTGGGAAGCAGGGTGTGTTGCAGTCCACGCTGCCGAGATTGACAAATCACCTGGGAAACAAGATGTTGTAGCAGTGTACTCCTTTATTTCCTCCTACGCGTTTCGGCGCCCTTCCTGGCACCTTCCTCAGGGATATATGCTTCCCACAACTTTCTGAATGCATGATGTAAAAGCATGTTCACACTGGCCATAAAAGCAAGCAAAACCAAAGGATAAAACAATGTGTGTATATACCCTTATGAAAATGAATAAGTAAAAAAGCAAGTGCATTAAATAACATGGGGTACTTGGTAAACACTATTTTGATAAAAAAAAGTATAAAGCTGGCCCACCACGGCAAGGTGTACCCATATGAGACAGTGAGTACACTAACTGTAGTTACTAACATTAGTAGCGGGAGGAAACACAAGGAGTTCAGTCTTTGACAGGTTCAGTTTCAGATATAGTGAGGACATGATATTAGACACAGTGTTTAGACAATTGCCGGTGTTTTCTAGAGAGACTGGCGTGATGTCAGGAGAAGAAGCGTATAATTGGGTGTCATCAGCATAGAGATGGTCCTGGAAACCAAATCTACTGATTAATAATAATAATAATAATAATAATCTTTATTTATATAGCGCCAACATATTCCGCAGCGCTTTACAGTTGAACAGTTTCAAACACAACAGTCATAAGTAACAACGTTAACAATACAATAATTAAAGCGAAATAAGACGACCCTGCTCGTGGAGCTTACAATCTACAATGAGGTGGGGGGGATACAAAGCACAGGTTTGTATTTACAATGATGTATTTACAATGACGGTCCAGCCATCTTCAGGGGGTGGGGGTTAGATGGAGATAGTGAATGGGCTACACACACACAAACATGACTTTGATTACTGAATGTGATAGGCCGCTCTGAACAAATGTGTTTTGAGCGAGCGCCTAAAACTATGCAAATTGTGGATGGTCCTAATATTTTGGGGTAGAGCATTCCAGAGGATTGGCGCAGCACGGGAGAAGTCTTGGAGTCGGGAGTGGGAGGTACGGATTAGGGCAGAGGTTAGTCGAAAGTCATTTGCAGAGCGCAGCGGTCGGTTAGGCCGATAGACAGAAATGAGGGAGGAGATGTAAGGGGGTGCCGCACTGTGGAGAGCTTTGTGGGTGAGAACAAGTACTTTGAATTGTACCCTGTAATGAATGGGCAGCCAGTGTAACGACTGGCGAAGAGCGGACGCGTCTGAGAAACGATTAGCCAGATGGACAACCCTGGCTGCTGCATTAAGGATAGACTGGAGACTGATTGTGTGACCAATAGGGGCAGTGTACAAGGAGAAGAGGAGGGGGCCTAGAACCGATCCTTGAGGGACCCTAACAGTAAGGGGAAGGTGAGAGGAGGAGGAACCGGCAAAAGATACAGTAAAGAAGCGGTCAGAGAGATAGGAGGAAAGCCAGCAGAGAACGGTGTCCTTGAGGCCAATGGAACGGAGCATAGTGAGGAGGAGCTGATGATCCACAGTGTCGAATGCTGCAGAGAGATCCAAGAGAATTAGCATGGAGTAATGACCATTTGATTTAGCTGTTAGTAGATCATTAGAGACTTTAGTGAGGGCTGTTTCAGTAGAGTGTAAAGAGCGGAAA
The DNA here is from genome assembly GCF_039654945.1 of Dendrobates tinctorius. Classification (NCBI taxonomy): domain Eukaryota; kingdom Metazoa; phylum Chordata; class Amphibia; order Anura; family Dendrobatidae; genus Dendrobates; species Dendrobates tinctorius. The sequence goes on from NW_027362206.1 coordinate 73,698, forward strand.
CCGGATTGGAGAGGGTCGAGAAGAGAGTTATCAGAGAGATAGCGGATCAGACGGGAGTGGACCAGGCATTCCAGGAGTTTAGAGATGAAGGGAAGATTAGAGACAGGTCTATAGTTAGCAGCACGGTTTTGGTCGAGGGATGGTTTTTTAAGTAGTGGATGTATGATGGCATGCTTAAATGAGGAGGGAAAGATACCAGAAGAGAGAGAGAGGTTAAATATTTTAGTTAGGTGAGTGATGACAGCAGGGGAAAGGGACTGGAGGAGATGTGACGGAAATGGGTCACTGGTGCGAGTGGTTGGGCGAGAAGATGCAAGGAGCCTGCTTACTTCTTCTGTGACTGGTTCAAAATCAGAGAGTGAGCTAGATGCAGTGGGGGAGGGAGGACAGTGCATGGTATGAGGTGATTGGGAGATAATTTCCTGTCGGATCTGGTCAATTTTATCTTTGAAGTAATTGGCCAGATCGTCAGCTCGGAGCTCCGTGGTTGGGGCCTGTACTCTTGGGTTGAGCAGGGAATGAAAAGTGTCAAAGAGACGTTTTGGGTTATTGGACAGTGAGGTGATGAGGGTGTCGAAATAGGTTTGTTTGGAGAGGTGAACGGCATAATGGTTGAAATCTTCATGTAGATTGGATTTTCTCCACAGACGTTCAGCGCACCTGGCGACCGCTGCAGGAAATGTGTTTGCAGGGTGTGCCAGGGTTGTCGCCGTCTGTGTTGTGGTGTTCTATTTATAGGGGGTGCAAATTCATCCAGGGCGCTTTGAAGTGTTTCATTGTAATGCGTCAATGCAGAATCAGGACATGAGAGGGAGGAGATAGGGGCCAATGAAGACTGCAAGTTCTACATAAGTTTCTGGGTGTTAATGGCCTGTATGTTTCTGTAAGTATGGACAGTGAGGGTGACCTGAGCAGCCTGGCAGTTCTTGATAGAGAATGAAAGAAGGTTGTGGTCATGTTAGGCGGCGGATTCCTGACACTGCACAGCGGGAATCCAGAGCCAGACATCCAGCGGTCTCCCATTATCTTCCGACCTCCCCGGGTGCTGCTCAGCAATCACGGTGAGCCAGGCGTGCTGCTCAGACTTGCTCTGACAGCCTGGATGTTGCTGCCACCTCTGGTGCAGCAATGGTAGCACAACCTGTTCTGCAGGGAACCGCTCCAGAGGATAAGTCCTCGTGCCGTGCTACTGGGCATGCCCGCAAGGTGACCTCTCACTGGAGAGCAGGGGTCACATGCTCAGGTCCTGCGTCGGATCTGATTGGTTCTTTCCAGGGTACTGGAAGGTCCCGGAAGCACATGACTATAAAAAGCCCGCATGGCGGCTCGGCCATGCGCTAGTGTAGCATATCATGCTGTGTGTGTATGGTGATGGATGCATGGACTGGTGACTGACTTATTATGAAACCCCTTCCCTTGGATACTACGAATGGTGACTGTGTGTTGGGTTAGTCAGCTCCAGATTGTGGCAAGCTACGCGCCACTGTGCTTTCCACGACAACACTAGCGTCCGTCGGTGCCTGGTTCTCGGCGCCGACGCTTGCGGCTTTATTTGCCGCTGCGCTGCATTAACAGCAGCTATTGGTGTTCGCGGCTGCGACGCCATACGCCGGCTACTGTGACGTTAACAGGGCCAGCGTCTTTACATTTATTTCTGCCAAGCGACTCTGTGTCTGAACAGAGCCGCTCCTAGCGTTCGGGTGACGTTAACCCGTGCGCACTACTTCACCTTCTGGTGCATCTGCCATTGCCCAGCAGCGGTCTTACCATCTACTGCACGGTGGACCCCGGGCGGCGAACGCACCTCCTATTATTTTATATCTGGTGCGTTCCGTAGACCATAACATTACACTAGCGCCAGGGTCCGGCTGGCAATGGCAGACGTGCAGCAGTTGCAGCGCTATATTCGGCGGCTAGAGAGCAGGTTGGCGGCTATTGAGAGCGCCAACTCAGCTGCGAATACCGCGCTAGCTGCTGTCCAGACTGTCGCCGAGGCTGTCTCACGTGCGCCCGCTCTTTTGCCCATGCCGACACTTTCTCGCCTCCCACTTCCCGACAAGTTTTTGGGTGACAGCGCCACCTGTAGGGGATTCGTCAGTCAGTGCTCATTTCAGCTCGAGTTACTGGCTGCACGGTTTCCTACAGAGCGGGCTAAGGTGGGGTTTATTGTGTCACTTTTGTCTGGCAGAGCATTACAGTGGGCCACGCCATTGTGGGAACGTGATGATCCCGTTGTTCAGGGTGCTGCACAGTTCCTCGCGGCCCTGAAGCAGGTCTTTCTGGGACCACGGATCACGCACGACACCTCTATCCAATTACTCTCTCTAACACAAGGGTCGCTCTCGGTTAGCCATTATGCCGTCCGGTTCCGGACACTGGCTTCCGAATTAGAGTGGCCGGACAAAGCATTGGTCCCGGTGTTTTGGAGAGGGTCAGCTGAGCACGTCAAAGACGCTCTAGCTATCAGAGAGGTTCCCACATGTCTGGAGGAATTAATTGCCGTCGCCACCCGTATTGACCTCCGGTTTACGGAGCGCGGGCTGGAATGTGCACAATCCAGACGCAGGGTTAAATTGGCTCCCACATTCAGTGAGCCGCTAACATACCCCACACAGGAGCTTTCACCCTCCGAACCTATGGAGGTGTCTTGCACCGGCCCTAAGCCACGTCCGATGCGAAGCTCTATACGTTGCTATCAGTGCCGACAATTTGGTCACTCGGCTAGCACGTGTCCTCTGCGGGCGAAAAAACGCCCACGTCCTGTGGCCGTAAGTGGTGGGCAGTCCAATACGAAACCCTTCTCACCCAAACCGGTATTCCGGGGTACCCTAGACAGTGGGGCCTCCACCTGGGAGGCAGAGGTTACCGTGGACTCTGGGGCCGAGGGTAGCTTTATGTCTTCTACCTTCGCCCAGAAACACACCATTCCCCTGGTACGATTACCTCAGCCTCTGACCATCAGGGTGGTTAGCGGAGCTCCGTTACCTTCTCAGGTGACCCATCAGACAGCTCCACTAGGGCTCACTATCTCACCCCCTCATCATGAGACTCTGTCCCTGCTAATCCTGCCAGACGGCATCGATCAGGTTCTGCTCGGGGTTCCCTGGCTTCGGTGCCACTCTCCTCATATCGAGTGGGCGACAGGGAAGATACTGGCCTGGAGCAAGGACTGCGAGGGGAGATGTCTAAGGGGCAGTCTTCAGGTGGCTTCCACTGAAGTGCCTGCGGATCTCTCCGCGCTACCTAAACCCTACCACCAATATGCGGACGTCTTCTCCAAAAAATCTGCAGAGACGCTCCCACCGCACCGTCCTTATGACTGCCCGATAGACCTCATGCCAGGCACAGAACCTCCTAGAGGCTGTGTGTATCTACTATCTCTCCCTGAGACAGAAGCTATGTCACAATATATCCGGGAGAACCTGGCTAGAGGCTTTATCAGAAAGTCGGTGTCACTGGCTGGTGCAGGGTTCTTCTTCGTTCAGAAGAAGAGCGGAGAGTTACGCCCTTGCATTGACTACCGAGGTCTAAATGCGATCACGGTTAAAACAAATACCCTCTACCGTTGATCTCTGAGTTGTTTGACAGGTTGCGAGGGGCCCGGATCTTTACTAAGTTGGATCTGCGAGGGGCATACAACCTGATCCGCATTCGCGAAGGAGACGAATGGAAGACAGCTTTTAATACCAGGGATGGCCATTACGAATATCTGGTTATGCCTTTTGGCCTTTGTAATGCGCCAGCTGTCTTCCAGGATTTTGTCAATGACGTCTTCCGCGACATGTTTTCTACCTCGGTGGTGGTATATCTGGATGATATACTCATCTTTTCGCCAGACTTGACTACCCACCGGAGGGACGTCCGCAGGGTCTTCGACCGTCTGCGGGCAAATTCCCTCTTTGCCAAGCTGGAGAAGTGTCAGTTTGAACAGGAGTCCTTGCCTTTCCTGGGCTATATCATCTCGGCCCAGGGGCTGGCCATGGATCCTGCCAAACTACAAGCGGTAATGGACTGGCAGGAACCTCATTCACTTAAAGCGGTGCAGCGCTTTTTGGGGTTCTTGAATTACTACCGCCAGTTTAAAACACATTTTTCCACACTGGTGGCTCCTTTGGTTGCTCTCACCAAGAAAGGAGCTAACCCCAACGCTTGGTCTGAACAGGTCTCCAAGGCTTTCTCGGCTATAAAATCTCATTTTGCTGGCGCTCCCATTTTACATTGTCCCGATGTGAATAAACCGTTTATTCTGGAGGTAGATGCCTCTTCCGTCGGTGCAGGAGCAGTCCTGTTCCAGAAGGATGCTCAAGGTCGGAAGCATCCATGCTTCTTCTTCTCGAAGACCTTCTCACCGGCGGAGAAGAATTACTCCATCGGTGACAGGGAGCTGCTGGCCATGAAGTTGGCCTTTTCAGAGTGGAGACATCTCCTGGAGGGGGCTCGCTTTCCCTTACAGGTATATACGGATCATAAAAATTTGGTCTACTTGCAGACGGCCCAGCGCCTGAACTCACGTCAGGCTAGGTGGTCACTATTCTTTTCTCGCTTCCGCTTCACCCTGCACTACCTATCAGGGGAAAAGAACATCCGTGCGGATGCTCTCTCACGCTCGGTGGTCTCAGCAGAAGAAGGAGAGGCTGAGCCTCGGTTAATTCTCCCGCCGGAGAGTTTTACGACCGTGGCTCCAGTCGCTCTCGAGTCAGTGCCACCAGGCAAGACCTTGGTGCCTCCTCAGCTACGGCCGGAGGTTCTCGCCTGGGCACACGCCTCCAGGGTAGGTGGCCATTTTGGCAATAAATGGACCACCGAACTCCTGGCTAGGTCATACTGGTGGCCACATATGGCTCGAGATGTTAAGGATTACGTGCAAGCATGCATCTCATGTGCTCGGAACAGACCCTCTATGCAGAGGCCGGCGGGGCTGTTGTATCCCTTGCCAGTGACGGATAGACCGTGGGAGATGGTTGTGTTGAGGTAGGGCTAAATTAACCCTTCACGGTTGATCAAGTGATTTCCAAATTAATTCACAGGGCGTTGCTAGCAACTAGTAATGACCACACGGAGACGGGGGTCTCTGTACGGGAGGATCGAGGCAGATCACTGAGCCCCTTTACTGAATCTCACATTACATAGCATTCTGCTTAATTATGCAAAGTATACAGCTACCAATAGAATCGTAATACATTTAAGCCAATAGTATTGCAAGAAAATCGGAATATGTCCCTAGCTGCGTGATGTAGAATATAGAACAATAGCACATTCTTTTAGGGTCTCATCTCATATCTCATATCTTGTACAAGCTGGAACAGTCTGGTTTCATAACAGCCGTGAACTTTCATCTAGTTAAGTTACAAAATTTAACTCGTAAACAGCAAAATGGCGTCGCAAGCACAAAAATGGAGTCTAAAGAACAAGATGTCCCGTACATCTGAATACTGTACTTCACAATTCCCCCCTAGATAAATTTTGATAACACATATGCAGCATCAGAGGTGCTATCCCAAGCCATAAGCTCGAGGCGTACTGGTCTTCACATGACTGATGCCGTGTTATCAGTCATGGCTGTCGCGGCGCACCCGTCCCCCCTGTATACTACAATTTACGAATAACAATTTTTGATGACGGTGGTGGGGATCTTTTGTAGGTAGTCATGCGCTTGGCTTCAACATCTTCATCAAGTAGCCTTTTGAGATCGGTGCAGAGAAGAGCAGGGGCAACGACACTTTTGGTATCATCATTAGCTGTCTTAGTGTAGAATTTCCTAATACATACAGAAATACACCAAAGAACAAGTTTTAGTATCACATATACAACAAGGATACAGACAGCAATATGCAACAAGCTTTGTAAGATCCCAGCTATCCAGCCCTCTATTCCCTTGAACCAATTGGCTGGATTGAGAAAGGAGAAGGTGTCTGACCACCAACTGTCCTTATTACGATCATTGTCTTTATCATATTGCTCTCTGAGTCTTTGAATATCTTCTAACTTTAACCTTAACTTCATAGTACTGTTAGGATCTATACAGTATAATGACAGCAAGCGGGTCCAATGACCTGACACATACCGCCTTGTGCTGCTGTTAAGTAGTCCAGCACTATAGTATGTTGATTAGTGACTATAATAAGTTGATTTTGGACAGCAACAGTAGTATTAAGTATGTCCAATATATCCCAAATTTGATCATCTAGATAGTCTGTGGCTCTAACCAATTTATCCCACATTTGTGTAATCATTGGGTAAATGAAAATAGAACTGACAATTTTATTGGCCACACTCATCTGCACTATATGTGGTCTCCCTGAAGGGTGGGGTGAATTGTCCGCAGCTCTTTTGTATAATGTATGTTTGGGTATAGCCTGTGTATCCAACTTTTTGTTCGGAATAACAAAGGTTGCCGGGGTCAAGTGACCCAGAGTACAAGTACCTCTTACCCCTACTGGCAACCATTTATAAGCATTGTCTCCACATACCCAGAACATATCATCAGGTAAATCCCATAGGGCTGAATGTTGCAGTACCAATCTATGAACTAAGTCTATGAATGCAGATGCATTCTGAAGCATGCACCAAGCTGGAGATTGTCCTAAAGGACTACAATAACCTACATGGGGATTTCCACAAGTGGGGGTTCCTGGCACATATTCAGAGGACTCATTACAAGATATATTGCCAGGAATACTGGCACAGGTTTCGTTAGAACCCTGGGGAAACAAATTAGAATATTCTCATGACGTGTTATGTAACCTTCTTTCTAGCAACATTGGTTTGAAGGCATCAGTAGAGTGTGAAGTTACATTGAAACTGACTTGTAAACCATACGTTGGAATTTGCCCTAGATTGGTTAGACTAGTCTTATTCTTAGGGACCCATGCCTCTCCTTTGTAGGCCAAATATTGAAGTTGGGTATTACTTCCTGAATGGTTACCTTGCCACCAGGGGTATCCCACCCATCCCACAATGGGTATACCAACAGTTAAATTCCATAACTTAGCATTATCTGTGGCATTATTAGCGAGTGTGTCAGAACAGTCAGTCCAAGCAAATAACTCCTTGGGTGGAACAGGGATAGCCAAAAAGGGGATGCTTGTGGCTGACACTGGTGAATACGTGCAGATCCATCAGTCTGCCAGAGACTGGGAATTGTCCAACAAATCTCTCAGTAATTTTTCATGATGTTGTATAAACTTATTATTCAAGGACGTTGGGGAATTTAGGCTGTCCCATGCAGTTACCAATAATATGAAAAATGCGAAAAACCAAAACATTATGCCCCTTTATTTGCTATTGACTTGTTGGGTGATGAGGAGGACTTCATAGGGACCGTCATACAAGGGTTCTAGTCCGTGCTTTCTGACATGCCTTTTCACGACTACCAAATCACCAGGCTTCAGGTTATGACAGGTGTCGGTTTCTGCTGAATCTGGAGAAGAAAAGGAAACTAGAACATGGGTGTTAGCAAGATTTTTACTAAGCAGAATAACATATTGAACAGCACGGTCAGTTTCTTCTGATAACTGCTGGGGCTGGAAGTTTGCAACTGGGGGCCTAGTACCAAACAATATCTCATATGGGGAAAGGCCATGTTTTGCAATAGGGGTAGTACGGATGTGGTATAGCACAATGGGTAGGAGCTCTGGCCATGGAGCCGTAGTCTCCTGCATCATTTTGGTCAATTGTCCCTTCAGTGTGCCGTTCAGCCTCTCAACTTCCCCACTGGATTGTAGGTGGTACGGAGTATGGAGGGCTACAGTGGATCCAAGTATTGTCATAACTTTTTGGTACACATGAGAAGAAAAGGCAGGACCTTGATCACTTTCAACAACTTCTGGAACCCCATATCTGCATATAACTTCCATCACCAGTTTCTTCGCTGTGGTTTTTGCAGTCATATTGGTAACGGAATGCTTCCGGCCAACTGGAGAACCGGGGCCCAGTAGAATTTTTGCACCAGTGCGAGGGTCTGATTCTTTCCTCGATATATAGGCCCATGTGCCCATATGGCAATAACAGGGTACATCCGCTTAGGGAGACACACGAGTTGGTCCTTTTTCCAGAGACCATTATCCATACGTGCCCCATCAGTCTTCCATTGCTTCACCTCTTCCTTTGGAGACATTCTCTGCATCGTCATTAAGTGGTCTCGCGGGGTCCGACAGAAAACTTCAGTCTGTTGTAGATCATCAGGTTCTTGTAGGGTCAATGCTTCTTGTAACTGTTTACGCTGAGAGCGTGTGGTCACCATAGTTGGTATGGTTGGTTCAACGGGTAAAAGAGCTGCTGCTTTTGCTTGCATATCCGCAAATGCGTTGCCAACAGTCTGTGGACTGGTCCTAGGACCGTGCGCCTTAACTTTGATAATAGCCACCTGAGTAGGTAATTTGATCGAGTCCATGAGGGCTTTAACAGCTTCAGCATTTTTCACTGGGGTTCCAGCAGTAGCAATAAACGCTCGATTGGCCCATAGAGCCCCAAAATCGTGAGCAATACCAAATGCATACCGTGAGTCCGTGTATATATTAGCCCGTCTTTTCTTGGCCAAAGTACATGCAGTAGACAGAGCCTGGAGTTCTGCTTCTCGTGCTGACTGTGAGGGCGGGAGCACAGCTGCGTGCACTACAGTGTCCTCTGTGGTAGCAGCATATCTCGTGTGGAATCTACCAAACTCGTCAGCATATCTTGAACCATCCGTGTATAACACCAGATCAGGATTTGGGAGTGGGTTCTCACTGACATTTGGTGGAGTAGCTGTTTCTTCAGTCAGAAGTTGGGAACAATCATGTTGGAGGTAATCCTCATCACTGCCATCTTTCCTTCTAGTTCATTATACCGTCTTTCAAGGCGTTGTAAAGGGGTTTTGCATTATGCGGGATGCATCCGGTATCCACTGACAACAATAAGTACATAAGAAAACGCTGGAGTTCAGTTTCATCTTTTGGGAAAAGAAGGGAGCTGACAGCTATTTTTCTTTCTTCTGCGAGGTGTCTGACACCCTGAAGGAGACAGTGACCCAAGAAGATCACTTGACCAAGGCAGAACTGAAGTTTCGAGGCCAAAACCCGACAGTTCAGTGCTGCTAGATACTTAAGGAGGCTAACAATGGCAGAAATGGCAAAAGACACCGGCTCATATTTTTTTGCAAACTGGTTGGGACTGTTTTGGGCCCCTTGTTGCATAACTGTCCATGTTAACTGTTGACCCTGATAAATGAAGGCAAATAGAAACTGGCAGTCTGGGTGTAACGGAATGCTAAAGAAGGCATTGGTAAGATCAATAACTGTAAACCAAGCAGCATCCTGGGGTATTTGGGACAAAAGAGTATGAGGATTAGGCACCAGGTTTGAGAAACACTTTTACTGGTTCTACGGGCATTTTCCCTATATCATTTGGCCCTTTTTACCAGAGTTTAGATAGTATCTCTGAGAGGTATGAGGTGAGTCATTGATCCTCAGGCAATATTGGGGGTGAATCTGAGCCTATCAGGGCCATCATAACTGTAGGAAGGGCATGCAAAATACAGATTTCCTCACTGTCTTCATCTACATAGGGATTTTATAACATAAGAACCATCTGACCATCATCTTGGAATTGTATTCCGGAGCGGAACTGTGATAATAAATCTGCCCCTAGTAAATTTACTGGACATGTGGGAGAGATTACAAACTGAACAGTAACCTTGGGAAAAGGTCCCACAGAAATAGGGTTTATGAAAGAATATTAATTGGGTCTACCATCTACTCCGATCAAAACAGCAGCAGAATGACAATCTCTGAATGTGTTCGAGTCTGGCACAGCGCCATAATTAGCAGGGAGGGGCTGAGGAGCAGGGTTACCAGTAGCTGAAGTCTGGGGGGGGCGAGAGTTTGCTGTGTGGGCTGAAGGGCACACTGTGTGCTCGCAGCTGCAGTGGGGGCTGGAGGCTGCTGTTTGCTTTTGTTTTTTTTTTTCTGTACGCTGAACAGACGGGTTAAATTCTTCTGAAAACTTTTTTTTTCTTTTTCCTCTGGATCGGGTGAATGGGGATTGAGGCTGGCAGCAAAGGTGGGGGCTGCAACTCTCGGTCTCCTTGTACAATTGTCATCTAGCAGGGAGACCTCTTCTTTCAAATCATTCTTTTAACTATTCGACTGCCTGACACATTGTCTGGATCTTAGTTCCTTCTTTAATCAATCACATTCTCACACCACAGTCACTTGCTTGAACCACAAACAATCCGTCTTTTCCATAATAATAGACAATTTTTCCATCTTCAACATAGCAGTAACAGAAACAATCAGAATTCACTTTCTCGGTTCTTCCTAACACCTTCGTTACACAATTCATGTGCCAAGCCACAAAATTCTTCTTTTCCTTCCACGGATTCTCTCATTTAGAGCTAAATATCCTGACAAATTGTGCACAATACTGGAGCGGCCGTACAGTTTGTTCCACAGGGTCAATAATCCCCCTCTGGAATTGCCCAAAATTCGCGGTACTCAATGAAAGGAGGAGGGCGTCTCAGTCTATCCCTCCGGACACCTCTGGTTATATATATATCTATGTATACCTGAGTTACGTATCCTACCCATCTTCGATCACATGACCACGCCTGATTACTAACAATGATCAGGAATTCAGGATATTTTGACTATAAAGAGAGTCATAATCACTGGTCAATCCGGGGTGTCCGTCCCTTATGAGGTACGGTTCGAGCACTGGGCCCCAACGGGACTGCACCTCTATATGATTCCACCCATGAATCACCCCACCAGGGGACAAACCTCAGATCCTCTTTGCAGCAACAAGCACAGGAAAACCACACCAACGGTCAGTCTGAACAGTATAACTGCCAACTTACCGTGGTTGTCGTGGGGGGTGATCAGTCCCAATTTTCCAGCACCTGTGTCCGCTCCGAGGGTCCTTTGTCTTGTTGTCCTCCGGGGGGGCAGAGGCGTCCCTACTCGGGGGCCCCACGTATGGGTGCCAAGCTGTTGAGGTAGGGCTAAATTAACCCTTTACGGTTGATCCAGTGATTTCCAAATTAATTCACAGGGCATTGCTAGCAACTGGCAATGACCACACGGAGATGGGGGTCTCTGTACGGGAGGATCGAGGCAGATCACTGAGCCCCTTTACTGAATCTCACATTACATAGCATTATGCTTAATTATGCAAAGTATACAGCTACCAATAGAATCGTAATGCATTTAAGCCAATAGTATTGCAAGAAAATCGGAATATGTCCGAATATGGAGTATGGAGGGCTACAGTGGATCCAAGTATTGTCATAACTTTTTGGTACACATGAGAAGAAAAGGCAGGACCTTGATCACTTTCAACAACTTCTGGAACCCCATATCTGCATATAACTTCCATCACCAGTTTCTTCGCTGTGGTTTTTGCAGTCATATTGGTAACGGAATGCTTCCGGCCAACTGGAGAACCGGGGCCCAGTAGAATTTTTGCACCAGTGCGAGGGTCTGATTCTTTCCTCGATATATAGGCCCATGTGCCCATATGGCAATAACAGGGTACATCCGCTTAGGGAGACACACGAGTTGGTCCTTTTTCCAGAGACCATTATCCATACGTGCCCCATCAGTCTTCCATTGCTTCACCTCTTCCTTTGGAGACATTCTCTGCATCGTCATTAAGTGGTCTCGCGGGGTCCGACAGAAAACTTCAGTCTGTTGTAGATCATCAGGTTCTTGTAGGGTCAATGCTTCTTGTAACTGTTTACGCTGAGAGCGTGTGGTCACCATAGTTGGTATGGTTGGTTCAACGGGTAAAAGAGCTGCTGCTTTTGCTTGCATATCCGCAAATGCGTTGCCAACAGTCTGTGGACTGGTCCTAGGACCGTGCGCCTTAACTTTGATAATAGCCACCTGAGTAGGTAATTTGATCGAGTCCATGAGGGCTTTAACAGCTTCAGCATTTTTCACTGGGGTTCCAGCAGTAGCAATAAACGCTCGATTGGCCCATAGAGCCCCAAAATCGTGAGCAATACCAAATGCATACCGTGAGTCCGTGTATATATTAGCCCGTCTTTTCTTGGCCAAAGTACATGCAGTAGACAGAGCCTGGAGTTCTGCTTCTCGTGCTGACTGTGAGGGCGGGAGCACAGCTGCGTGCACTACAGTGTCCTCTGTGGTAGCAGCATATCTCGTGTGGAATCTACCAAACTCGTCAGCATATCTTGAACCATCCGTGTATAACACCAGATCAGGATTTGGGAGTGGGTTCTCACTGACATTTGGTGGAGTAGCTGTTTCTTCAGTCAGAAGTTGGGAACAATCATGTTGGAGGTAATCCTCATCACTGCCATCTTTCCTTCTAGTTCATTATACCGTCTTTCAAGGCGTTGTAAAGGGGTTTTGCATTATGCGGGATGCATCCGGTATCCACTGACAACAATAAGTACATAAGAAAACGCTGGAGTTCAGTTTCATCTTTTGGGAAAAGAAGGGAGCTGACAGCTATTTTTCTTTCTTCTGCGAGGTGTCTGACACCCTGAAGGAGACAGTGACCCAAGAAGATCACTTGACCAAGGCAGAACTGAAGTTTCGAGGCCAAAACCCGACAGTTCAGTGCTGCTAGATACTTAAGGAGGCTAACAATGGCAGAAATGGCAAAAGACACCGGCTCATATTTTTTTGCAAACTGGTTGGGACTGTTTTGGGCCCCTTGTTGCATAACTGTCCATGTTAACTGTTGACCCTGATAAATGAAGGCAAATAGAAACTGGCAGTCTGGGTGTAACGGAATGCTAAAGAAGGCATTGGTAAGATCAATAACTGTAAACCAAGCAGCATCCTGGGGTATTTGGGACAAAAGAGTATGAGGATTAGGCACCAGGTTTGAGAAACACTTTTACTGGTTCTACGGGCATTTTCCCTATATCATTTGGCCCTTTTTACCAGAGTTTAGATAGTATCTCTGAGAGGTATGAGGTGAGTCATTGATCCTCAGGCAATATTGGGGGTGAATCTGAGCCTATCAGGGCCATCATAACTGTAGGAAGGGCATGCAAAATACAGATTTCCTCACTGTCTTCATCTACATAGGGATTTTATAACATAAGAACCATCTGACCATCATCTTGGAATTGTATTCCGGAGCGGAACTGTGATAATAAATCTGCCCCTAGTAAATTTACTGGACATGTGGGAGAGATTACGAACTGAACAGTAACCTTGGGAAAAGGTCCCACAGAAATAGGGTTTATGAAAGAATATTAATTGGGTCTACCATCTACTCCGATCAAAACAGCAGCAGAATGACAATCTCTGAATGTGTTCGAGTCTGGCACAGCGCCATAATTAGCAGGGAGGGGCTGAGGAGCAGGGTTACCAGTAGCTGAAGTCTGGGGGGGGCGAGAGTTTGCTGTGTGGGCTGAAGGGCACACTGTGTGCTCGCAGCTGCAGTGGGGGCTGGAGGCTGCTGTTTGCTTTTGTTTTTTTTTTTCTGTACGCTGAACAGACGGGTTAAATTCTTCTGAAAACTTTTTTTTTCTTTTTCCTCTGGATCGGGTGAATGGGGATTGAGGCTGGCAGCAAAGGTGGGGGCTGCAACTCTCGGTCTCCTTGTACAATTGTCATCTAGCAGGGAGACCTCTTCTTTCAAATCATTCTTTTAACTATTCGACTGCCTGACACATTGTCTGGATCTTAGTTCCTTCTTTAATCAATCACATTCTCACACCACAGTCACTTGCTTGAACCACAAACAATCCGTCTTTTCCATAATAATAGACAATTTTTCCATCTTCAACATAGCAGTAACAGAAACAATCAGAATTCACTTTCTCGGTTCTTCCTAACACCTTCGTTACACAATTCATGTGCCAAGCCACAAAATTCTTCTTTTCCTTCCACGGATTCTCTCATTTAGAGCTAAATATCCTGACAAATTGTGCACAATACTGGAGCGGCCGTACAGTTTGTTCCACAGGGTCAATAATCCCCCTCTGGAATTGCCCAAAATTCGCGGTACTCAATGAAAGGAGGAGGGCGTCTCAGTCTATCCCTCCGGACACCTCTGGTTATATATATATCTATGTATACCTGAGTTACGTATCCTACCCATCTTCGATCACATGACCACGCCTGATTACTAACAATGATCAGGAATTCAGGATATTTTGACTATAAAGAGAGTCATAATCACTGGTCAATCCGGGGTGTCCGTCCCTTATGAGGTACGGTTCGAGCACTGGGCCCCAACGGGACTGCACCTCTATATGATTCCACCCATGAATCACCCCACCAGGGGACAAACCTCAGATCCTCTTTGCAGCAACAAGCACAGGAAAACCACACCAACGGTCAGTCTGAACAGTATAACTGCCAACTTACCGTGGTTGTCGTGGGGGGTGATCAGTCCCAATTTTCCAGCACCTGTGTCCGCTCCGAGGGTCCTTTGTCTTGTTGTCCTCCGGGGGGGCAGAGGCGTCCCTACTCGGGGGCCCCACGTATGGGTGCCAAGCTGTTGAGGTAGGGCTAAATTAACCCTTTACGGTTGATCCAGTGATTTCCAAATTAATTCACAGGGCATTGCTAGCAACTGGCAATGACCACACGGAGACGGGGGTCTCTGTACGGGAGGATCGAGGCAGATCACTGAGCCCCTTTACTGAATCTCACATTACATAGCATTATGCTTAATTATGCAAAGTATACAGCTACCAATAGAATCGTAATGCATTTAAGCCAATAGTATTGCAAGAAAATCGGAATATGTCCCTAGCTGCGTGACGTAGAATATAGAACAATAGCACATTCTTTTAGGGTCTCATCTCATATCTCATATCTTGTACAAGCTGGAACAGTCTGGTTTCATAACAGCCGTGAACTTTCATCTAGTTAAGTTACAAAATGTAATTCGTAAACAGCAAAATGGCGTCGCAAGCACAAAAATGGAGTCTAAAGAACAAGATGTCCCGTACATCTGAATACTGTACTTCACAGTTGGCATGGGTTTCATAGTTGGCCTGCGCAAGTCTGGTGGCAGTACAGTCATCTGGGTGGTCACCGACCATTTTTCCAAAATGGTACATCTGGTGCCACTCGCACGCTTGCCTTCTGCTCGTGGTCTTGCCACGTTGTTCATTAAGCACGTATTCCATTTGCATGGCATGCCGGACAAAATCGTGAGTGACCGAGGTCCCCAGTTTGCGTCTCGGTTTTGGAGAGAGCTCTGCAGCTTACTCAGCATCGAGCTAAATCTGTCCTCCGCTTACCATCCCGAGACGAATGGCTTGGTCGAGAGAGCCAATCAGACCTTGGTTACCTACCTGCGGCATTTTGTCTCTGCCAGGCAGGATGACTGGGCATCCTTGCTACCTTGGGCTGAATTTGTCCTAAACAATGCGGTGGCTGATTCCACTGGTCAGACGCCCTTCCTCCTAAACTACGGCCAACATCCACGCGTCCCTGTTCCGATGCCAGTGTCCTCCACTGACGCCAGAGTGGCAGACTGGGCAGTGGAGGCCCGGGACATTTGGGATCGCACTCAGGATGCTATCCGTGCTTCTAAGGAAAGTATGAGGGCGTCCACCGACATGCATCGGCGACCCGCTCCTAGCTTCTCCCCTGGTGACATGGTGAAATATCAAACTACGGGTCGAGTCCCCTAAGTTCGCGCCGCGATATATTGGTCCGTTCAAGGTCCTCGAGCGAATTAGCTCGGTGGTCTCCCGTCTGGCTCTTCCTCCACATTTAGCCATTTCGGACGTGTTTCATGTGTCCCTCCTCAAACCAGTTCCCATGGCCCGGTTTTCTGAGTCATTGGCCGGGTCGTCAGACTTGTCGTCTGGCGAGTTTGAGGTTAATGCCATCATTGGGCGCAGGTTTGTCCGTGGCAAAAAATTTTATTTACTGGATTGGAAGGGTCATGGGCCCGAGGCTCGGACCTGGGAGCCGGTGGAAAACATCCACGCACCACTCCTGATCGCGGCTTTTGAGCGCAGTGAAGCGCAGAGGGGAGGGGAGAGGGCCTTGGGAGGGGGGGTAATGTTAGGCATCGGATTCCTGACACTGCACAGCAGGAATCCAGAGCCAGACATCCAGCGGTCTCCCATTATCCTCCGACCTCCCCGGGTGCTGCTCAGCAATCACGGCGAGCCAGGCGTGCTGCTCAGACTTGCTCTGACAGCCTGGATGTTGCTGTCACCTCTGGTGCAGCAGTGGTAGCGCAACCTGTTCTGCAGGGAACCGCTCCAGAGGATAAGTCCTCGTGCCGTGCTACTGGGCATGCCCGCAAGGTGACCTCTCACTGGAGAGCAGGGGTCACATGCTCAGGTCCTGCGTCGGATCTAATTGGTTCTTTCCAGGGAACTGGAAGGTCCCGGAAGCGCATGGCTATAAAAAGCCCGCATGGTGGCTCGGCCATACGCTAGTGTAGCATATTATGCTGTGTGTATGGTGATGAATGCATGGACTGGTGACTGACTTATTATGAAATCCCTTCCCTTGGATACTACGAATGGTGACTGTGTGTTGGGTTAGTCAGCTCCAGATTGTGGCAAGCTACGCGCCACTGTGCTTTCCACGCCTACACTAGCGTCCGGGTGAACAGAGCCGCTCCTAGCGTTCGGGTGACGTTAACCCATGCGCACTACTTCACCTTCTGGTGCATCTGCCATTGCCCAGCAGCGAGCGGTCTTACCATCTACTGCACGGTGGACCCCGGGCGGCGAACGCACCTCCTATTATTTTACATCTGGTTTGTTCCACCGACCATAACAGGTCAGAGAGCGGGAGAGGGGTGTTAGCAAAATCATCCACTGCACAAAGCCGGGAGAAGAACAAGTCGAGGGAGTTTCCGTCTTCATGCATTGGAGAATTAGTAAGCTGCGAAAGGCCAAATGAGGAGGTTATAGATAAAAGGTGAGTAGCAGATGGGGAGAGAGGAAGAGCAATGGGGATGTTGAAATCGCCCATGATTGGGGTATGAGAGAAGTGTAGTCCACCATGTGAAAGAGCAGCAGCAGCGGTAGTGTCAGACTGCTGGATCAAGGTTTCACTAAGAGCCAGAAGGTTAAGAGAATTAGAAAAGTAGAAGTCATGGATGAAGGACAGTTTGTTAAACACTGAGCGAGAATTCCAAAGGGCACAATTAAGAGAGACAGATGGCATGCAGGGAACGTTAATAAGATTAGAGGGGTTTCTGAGTGTAGCAGTTGGGGGGTTTGACTTTCTATAACATGGGGACCAGGGTTGGGAGCAATGTCTCCTGTGACTAGGAGAAGGAGGATAGAAAGAGTGAGCAGATGGTTAAGTGATTTGTGAGAGCGTCTCTGATGTTGAATGGTGGGACTGAATGTATCTGTGCTGTGTAGCAATGTGAAAAGAGCGTGAGTGCTATAAATGAGAGGAAAGGAGTGAGGGGCCGATATGGATTGAGTGTAGAGAGTTAGTGCCAGGGCGGTGAATGTGTATGAATGCAGCGGCCAGGATATAAATTATACAAATGCATATTGTCAATGTTTGTTGCATTCCAGATGTACAGGGAATAGATGTATATATATATGTCTTACCTGTCTCCTTGTTATAACTGCCTCATACTTTGATCAAATGTACTTCGATTAAAAGTGCATAAATGCCCCCTGCATAAATGCCTTCCCCAAGCTATGTCTGAATATATAGGAGGCTAAGGCTTAGATCTCTTTTTTTTTTTGCTCTCTCTTCTCGATAACCAATCAAACTAAACTAAGACAGCAGGGCACAATACATGCTGGGCTCAGATAAACCAATGACCAGGCCCACATGCATCATAAACCACTTTGAAAAGTTTCTAGCCCTTGTTATAGATCCCCATAGCATGATGCACAGACGATTTCCTGAGTTTCTCCTACTTGCACCTTAGTAGGATTAGCCGGCTGCTGAATGTGCCCGTATAGTGGGTGTGCATTATTGATCATTATAGCCCTGCACCTCTTCTGAATCCTATACTCCACGACCTCCTCAAAGATGGAGGCCAACATCCGCGCTTGCCTTCTTCATAAGTTTGTTGAGCTAATTAGCGCTCGCACACTGCTGTTACTAGGCAACCAGCCCCTCCATGGTCTGGTAGGTGTGGGGTGGCTGTTTTGTCAGTAGTTTGCACCTGTGCTGCCCCTTGCCTTTATTAGTGGAGGCCTGCTGCATCCTGCTAGATGGGCATTTGTCATCAGACAGGGTTTTGTGAAGGCCATATCTTGTGGTATGAGTTTTTTTTATTTTTTTCTATGTTAGCTATTCGCACACTACTGCCCCAGCAAATGATAGCAAAAAAGATGGCACTTGCCACAATGGACTGGTAGAACATTTCCAGCATTTTACTGCACACATTGAACGACCTGAGCTTCCGCAGAAAGTACAGTCTGCTCATTCCCTTCTTGTGAACCTTCTCTGTATGACACCTCCAATCAAGTTTGCTGTCAAGGTGAGCCCCCAAATATTTGTAACTCTCAACCATCTCCACCTCCTGGCCAGCAATAGTGATCGGTGAGTAATCGTCCTTTTTCCTTCTATAACTCACCACCATCTCCTTGTTTCATTTTACATTTAGTTCTAGACAGTCTGGCACCAATCTGTCATGGTTTACTGAGGCTTCAGGTTAAGTGGTGCAGAGGTTAATCTGGGAAGCCTCTCTATGGATTTGGGGAGGGTTCTTATAGCCTCATGGAGGAGCTGTCCCCTGTCGTTTATACTCCTAGCTGAGTGTGCCTGACCCTGTTCTGTCTGTGCTTCATGCCTGTCTTCGTATGCTTGCTTGGTGTTTGATTCGGTCCTGTCACGGTTAATGTCTCTTGCATTCTGACTCTGTACCTCTATGCCCGCCCTGTGTATGACCCCTGGCTACGTATTGACCGCTCTGTGATTATTCCTCATGTACCTCGCTGCCTGCACTGTGTATGACCTCCTGGCTTGCCTGACCTGAGTTCCCCTCTCCTCTACTTCAGTATTCCTGTAGTAAGTATACTACATCATCTGTAGCAGTAGGACACTAAGGCCTGTTTCACACTTGCTTTTTTTTGCAGCGCGTTTTTCCCGCAAAAAAACGCATTGAAAAACGCATACAAAAGCATACAACTGCTGCGTTTTTTTCAAGCATTTTTATGAGCATGCATGAAAAAAACACAGCGTTTTTATGCGTTTGTATGCGTTTTTAGTGCGTTTTTACCGCGTTTGCGTTTTTTTCCAACATTAGGTGGCCCCTCACACTAACCCAAACCATGACTTTACTAACCCTAACCCTGACCCTAACCCTAACCCTAACCCTGACCCTAACCCTAACCCTTAACCAAACCATACTTAACCCTAACCCTGACCCTAACCCTGACCCTAACCCTAACCCTGACCCTAACCCTTAACCAAACCATACTTAACCCTAACCCTGACCCTAACCCTAAACCTAACCCTAACCCTAACCCTTAACCAAACCATACTTAACCCTAACCCTGACCCTAACCCTGACCCTAACCCTAACCCTAACCCTGACCCTAACCCTTAACCAAACCATACTTAACCCTAACCCTGACCCTAACCCTAACCCTAACCCTTAACCAAACCATACTTAACCCTAACCCTGACCCTAACCCTGACCCTAACCCTAACCCTACCCCTAACCCTAACCCTAACCCTGACCCTAACCCTTAACCAAACCATACTTAACCCTAACCCTGACCCTAACCCTAACCCTGACCCTAACCCTTAACCAAACCATACTTAACCCTAACCCTGACCCTAACCCTAACCCTAACCCTGACCCTAACCCTGACCCTAACCCTTAACCAAACCATACTTAACCCTAACCCTGACCCTAACCCTAACCCTAACCCTGACCCTAACCCTTAACCAAACCATACTTAACCCTAACCCTAACCCTAACCCTAACCCTGACCCTAACCCTTAACCAAACCATACTTAACCCTAACCCTGACCCTAACCCTAACCCTGACCCTAACCCTGACCCTAACCCTTAACCAAACCATACTTAACCCTGACCCTAACCCTAACCCTGACCCTAACCCTAACCCTAAACCCCCTTAACTAACCCCCAAACCCCTAAATTCCATGGTTAACAAAAAAAAAACGCATGTGCAAAAAAACGCATACATAAGCATGCCAATGCGCACATATGCGCACCCATAGACTTATATTAGGTGTCTTGCTGTAAAAAAACGCATTGCGCGCGCATGCGTTTTTTTGAGGCAAATCGGACGCACAAAAAATGCAACAAGTTGCATTTTGTGCACCTGAGCGCATACCGCAAAAAAACGCATGCGTGGTAAAACGCGTACAAACGCATGTGTATGTGCACATAAGCGCATCCCATGCAAAGTATAGGAAAAAAAAACGCATGCGCTATTTAGCGCTAAATTACCGCGAAAAAAACGCAAATGTGAAACCAGCCTAAGCCCCGCCCCCTGCGGTCACATGATCGTAGGTCCTGTGTGCACCTAGCTCTTCATCTTTGCTCCACCTCCCACAGGTCCTCAAGCTACTCTGCTCCTACCTACGTTAGACGCCAGGACTCCCGTGGCTGCGGGTAAGAGTCCTTCACGTGCACTCTGTGTCCTTGTTTCTTGAGGTGGCGGTGCTGCTGAACCGCCCCTGATATTATAAACGACCTGTACAGTCTTTTCTTTTGCTGCTGGGGAAGGAGATTGTCTGGGGTATTTTCAGATTAGTGTCATGGATCCCATGCCAGCACTATCAGATCAAGTGAATCATTTGACTCAAATATTCCAAAAAATGAATGTGGAACAGCGCTCTATGGCCTATACCCAGCAGCAGCTAGTAGACACAGTGCAGGGGGTTGTTGCTGCAGGTGCCCGCAGTCCTGAGATTAAAAATGTGTCCCTTTTGTCCCCTGAATCTCCTGTCAAACTCCCTGACCCCTTCTCTGGGGATAAAAAAGAATTCAGGGCTTTCAGGGAAGGATGTAAATCGTTTTTTTCACTGAGAGCCCGTGTCAAGATCCAGCGTGGATCTGACAGTTTAAATGGATGAGTGAACTTTTTTTCCTTTGGCTAGGTGACAAAGTGATGTAATTGCCCCCGGTGGCCATTAGAATTATTACACGTGGTGCCGTTCATTCTAAGTTGCCGCGGTGGTGGTGAGTGGTAGTGCACTTTAGTTTCTTTGGTTTAGTGCACGTAATTATAAATCAGGTGTGAGCCTCTATAAAAGAGAGCCAGGTGTGTTCAATCACTGTTGGTGATATTGTGTTCGTCATTGGGGAAGCAAACCTGGGTGAGGAAGGAGCTGAACATGAGTCCTGCGCAGCCCAGCCAGAGGGAATGAGTGGCAGCTATGTGGTCTGCAAGAAGGGCTGGCATGGTGTGGTGGAGTCACAGCTTAATAGTTTATGGTGTCGGCAGGAAGTGCTTGCATGGCTTGGTGGAGTGGCGACTGTGGAGAGAGTTGCACTCAGCATGCGGGACTTGGTTGCTGAGAGCTGGACTCAAGCATGCTTGACTTTTTGGGCAGGAGCTGAACTCATCTTTGGGACTCTGTTACTGAACTTCTGCAACTGGTGGTGGACTCTGCTCCAAGGCTACACTATGGTGAAGGATCCAGTTATGGTGATGGATCCGGGTGGAGGAGAAGATGCACACAGGTGGTGGGCTCTGTTGCTAGGAGCGTACGCAACAGAGCAAAGCTAAGTGGTGTTTTCCCTGTATTGTCATTTTCCCTCATGTGTGTTTAGTGCAGTGGTGGGATTAGTTTTCGCACCGACCAATTCCCTAGTGAGGGTTTAGGTTCAGGGCGATCTAGGGTTTTTAGGTTCCTGTGCATCGCCCAGTACGGAACCGGCATAGGGAACGTTAGGAATGCAGGGACACTGGCTCAGGGGAGTACAGGAGGTCTCCACTTCCCTATTCCCTATTGCAGGGCCCACCATTGTTAATGTTACCCAGGTTCCCCCTTTATTATTTAAATTCGCCTTACTGGAGGCGGGGTTTCCAGACTACAGTATGTATATGTGTAATACCTAAATTCGCCAGTTGGAGGCGGTGTATCCAGCTGAACGTTGTATTATTTAAATTCGCCCAACTGGAGGCGGTGTATCCAGGGTCATGTGTGTCATATGGGTTCGCCTTGCGGTACTCGCTGCGTCCAGACACACGTGACCGTGACACCCCGGTCTTCCGGGGATGAATGTCAGAGGGTGGGGGTCATTATTTCCTTACTTTGGGATGCCCCACAAGCCTGGGCATTCTCTCTTGCCTCCATGGCCCCAGAACAAATGACTGTGGATGCTTTCTTTGAGGCCCTGGGTCGTATTTATGATGAACCAGACAGGGTTCAAATGGCTGAGGATATGGTGATGAATGCACGTCAGGGTCGGCACTCAGCAGAGTGGTTCTGCTCAGAGTTCCACCGGTGGGCGGCAGAGGTCTCCTGGGATGATGCCGCTCTTCGGGGGTTATTCCGTAGAGGCCTGTCAGAACGCCTTCAGGATGCCTTAGCCCTGCATCCACCACCTGACACTCTGGAGGATGCCATGACCCAAGCAGTGCGGATGGATCGCCGATTAAGGGCCAGAGGAGTTATGTGCTCGGAAACGTCACTATTTTCTGGCAGTAAGGAAGCCGGTGCCAGCCCTGTGCCCATGGAGATTGGCGTCACCTCATTTAAAGAGAAAGAGAGAAAACGCCGTCGGGAGAAGCAGCTTTGTTTCTACTGTGGAGAATCAGGACATTGGAGAAGGGATTGTCCGTCATGTCCGTCATCCTCTAAGGCGATGGGAAACTACTAGGTCTCGGTAGTGGTCGAGGAGGCTGCCCAGACCTTCAGGTACTTCTTTCCTCATGCACAAAAATCTTGCTTAAGGTTGAACTATTAGTAGACAATTGTCATTTTGTTTCCACAGAATTGGTGGACTGTGGTTCATCCCTCAATTTGGTCAGCTCCTGTATCGTCTCCCAATTCAAGATAAGGACAGTCAGGCTGGAGACCCCCTTGAAAATTGTGGCCATCGACTCCCCCCCCTCACCCGTTTGGAGATTCATTATGTTTCTGAAAGTTTTGTTCTACAAATTGGTCCGTCTCATCGGGAAGAAATAAAATGTTTTGTGATGGACAAATTGCCAGCAGGGCTGGTACTGGGCATGCCGTGGCTTCAATGGCACAATCCAGTAATTGATTGTGAAAAAAGGGAAATTGTCAATTGGGTGTCCAATTGTATTGATTGTTGCTATAAATCTGTTCTTTGTGTGACATCCGCAAAACCTGTCTGCGAGTCTTCTGTCAGTCTAGAGGGTATTCCAGAGTACCTTAAGGACTTTGAAAGTGAGGCTGAGGCATTGCCACCGCATAGGCCATTTGATTGCACTATTGATTTGATTCCTGGGGCCAAATTGCCCAAAGCCCGTTTGTTTAATTTGTCAGGCCCTGAGCGCCTGGCTTTGAAAGAATACATCGCTGAAAGTCTCCGTAAAGAGCATATAAGACCTTCAGTGTCCCCAGTTGCAGCGGGGTTCTTCTCTGTTAAAAAGAAGGATGGTGGCCTGCGTCCCTGTCTCGACTTTCGAGAACTCAACAAAATTACCATCAGGAACACATACCCCTGATTCCAGATTTGTGTAACCAGGTCTCAGGGGCTAAGTGGTTTTCCAAATTAGACCTCAGAGGTTATAACCTGATAAGAATAAGGGAAGGAGACAAATGGAAGACAGCTTTTCTTACGTCAGAGGGATTGTTTGAAAATTTAGTAATGCCATTTGGGCTTACTAGTGCACCAGCTGTCTTCCAGAACTTCATTAATGTGGTGTTTGCGGATCTCATTGGCCGCTTTGTTGTTGTCTATTTAGATGATATTCTGATATGTTCTGCCGACAAGGACTCTCACTTATTGCATGTCAGAACTGTTTTGCAAAGGTTCAGAGAAAACCAGCTGTTCGTCAATGTAATGTACTATAAGATCTGTATGTTAAGGTATGATGTTTCTAGAACCTTCTAGAAATCTCCCATTTCACACTACTGAGGACATTGTAAACTGTCAGCTGGCAGCACTTCCCCCCTCCTTTACAGCCTTCTGCCGGTTGGTAACAAGATACCATCCATTTCCTGTGGGAGAAAGGAATGTGGAGTAGTTAAGGGAAGCGTCTCTGTGTGTGAAACATGTGACTGAATTAAACAATAGGAAATATTAAAGATGCTCTAACGGGCACTTCCCTCGTGCCAGAGATATAATAACCATATCGCTGCGTAGGCAACGAAACCAGCTTACCTGTTGTGAGCTCATTTTCGGGTTTGCCTCTGGCTTCTGGTGAGGGTTATGGAGCTGGCTGTGCTGACAGAGGAGTAGTGAGTTCTCTGTCTGGACTCCCTCTGTTGGTGAAGGGAGGTAATGAAGCTGATCTAAATGGCAGAGACCGGCCACCTAAGGAAGAGGACTGCGATTGGACATCAGGAGTTTCTGATTGGATTTAAGGCAGCCGACTCCCTAGTTTCTTGCTGGTGATTTTCCTGACTGTGGCTCCTGGTTTCCAGTTTGGTTCCTGCCTTCCTAAAGCTAAGTTTTCTCTGCTATTGTTCATATGAGTTTTTGTCTGGTTTACTTAGTTTTTGTGTTCAGCCAACCCTGGCTGGGACTGGGCTGAATCCCCATTTTGTCTCTGATCAGTTGATCTCTTTTGCTCTGTCTTCAGAATATACCTGAGTGCTGATATAGTGATTTGAAGTCTAGCGACTTCAGGGCCTTTTTCTATCAGACGTGTTTGACATTCTTTTTGGCAGGGTTTTTTGCGTGATTGCAGACAGTAGCTTTCCTTTCCTGTCCTTTCTAGTTAGTGAGGGCCCCATCGTTTGCTCAGCCTATCTTTTTACCTGTGTCTGTGTTTTCATCTTGTTTCACCGACAATACATGTTGGGGGCTGTCTATTGCTTTGGGGTCTGCTCTGGGGCAGTTTAGATTTTCCCTTTCTTTCTTTAGGCTTATTTAGTTCTCCGGCCATGATGAGGTGTCTAGTACCACCGTAGGCACGCTCCACGGCTACTGCTAGTTGTTGTGGATAGGATCAGGGGTCTGCAATCTGCTAGTTACCAACCTCTCCGGTTTTCTGGGCTTAGCTTGCTTTTTGTTTTTTCCTCCTCGGTGACTCATTCATAACAGGTTGCCTAACACCAACTAAGCACATGTAAGTGTACTTTCTGCTTTCATCCCTGTTATGTTATATTTGTATTGTACATATTTTATGTCTCAACTTTATAGCAACTTTTATCTATGTAATTACTGCCCACATTTTTTGAATAAATGATAAAATCTATTAGCTCCGTCTCCATGCTCTAAGAAGCGAACTATGCGCCTTTGTTAGCTAATCGCTACTAATTTGGGGATTGTCACGGACCCTCTTAATTAACTCTGTGATTAAGTAAAGCGTGGCTGGTGGCAGCGTAGTGTGTGCGGTTGGTTAGGCTAGTTGGCAGTACGGAAAGGGTCTTATATGCTAAATAAGGGGGGCTGCGGCCACAGCATTGATAATTCCCTTACTGCAGTAGTCTAATTGGCCGGGCACAACAAGCAGCCCGCCGACTAATTATCCTAGGTGAAGTTCCCTGACTGACCTGAGGGTAAGGGGAGCGCCGGAGAGCTGCGAGTTCCAAAGTGGAACTGAGAAAGTGGGATATACATAAATCCCTGCAGTTCTTGGAAGGTTGTTAGCAGTGGTGGGGCATCCAAAATACCCCCCTGTGGTAAATTGTTAGAGCAAGATTAGCTTGCTGTGTTTTGGTCACACGGTGCCAGTGGTGGGATAACTAAGATAAGCCCCCACTGTGCCTGTGATATCCGTGTGCCAGCAGTATGTCGCGTCCCTCCGTCCACTGACATACCCGTGTCAGTGGTGGAACCGTGGTGTATTGTGGCACCGGCCGTGCTGTTCGTCACAGTCAAGCTTGTGAAATATACATTTTTTGTCCAGGAACTAACATTTTTAGGGCTCATAATCTCACCACAGGGGTTTCGAATGGATCCCAAGAAGGTGCAGGCCATCATGGAGTCGGTCCAACCTCAGGACCTTAAAGGACTCCAGCGCTTCTTGGGATTCGCGAATTATTATCGCAGGTTCATCAAAGGCTTCTCGCAGATAGTTAAGCCCCTTACTGATCTCACGTGCAAAGGGGCTGATATTAGGAATTGGTCTTCTGCAGCTAAACAATCTTTTCTTGATCTAAAAAACCATTTCATGTCTGCTCCAGTATTGATTCAACCAGACCCATCTATGCCATTTTGTCATGATCTCAGTGCGGGTTTGACTCGCACACGTGGGGTTAATGTCTGGAACCAGTGCTGATGACTGGCATTTCTGGGGTTAAAGGTTGTGATCCCGGTGCAGACTTACCTGCACACCTGGGGCTATGATTGTGGCCTCTCCCTGGTTCTGGGAGAGGCTTCTTATAGCCTCAGGACGCTCCCATCCCCGTCAGTTATACTTTCGCCCTTGGCATTGTGTGGTGACCCCTGAGTGTGTTTGTGCTGTGTTCTGGTTGCTGGATTCTCTGTGTACAACTTGGTCTGTTCTCTGGATATTGCTTTGGATTCTGCTTGGTACCGTCTATGTCTGTTTGGTTTTGACTTCTGCTTGGCCTTGACTATCCTTTCTGTCTCATCCCTGGTGCTTTACTGATATCTCTGTGTATGACCTCCGTTTTGCCTGACTGAGTATTTCTGTATAGTGTCCTGCCATCTCTGAAACCAGGACGCTAAGCCCCGCCCCCTTGCAGTCACATGACCGTAGACTTCAGCAACCACAGGTCCTGTGTAACTGTACTTTCTGGCTGTACCAGACCCCGGGCCCCCCTACAGTACGGGTGAGTCCCTGCTCAGCGGAGGCTGCACACCGGCGCTGACAGAATCCTGACATTATAACTGACCATTAAGTTTTTGGGTTTTTTTTTCTTTTTCTCTGCTGAGAAATATGGATCCCATACAATCTCTTGCTGAGTAAATGAAAAATCTGAGTCAGATGTTTCAGGGTTTATCTCTGGAGCAGCAAGCTCTGGCTCATTCTCAGCAGCAGGTTTCTGAGACAGTGCGGGGGGGCTTTAGCTGCTGGGTCTCTGGGGGCTGGGGCGAGTGATGTTGTCTTGGTGTCCCCAGAACCACCTGTTAAACTGCCTGATTTCTTTTCTGCGAACAAAAAGGAGTTCAGGGTCTTCATGGAGGTGTGCAAACTCTTCTTTAGTTTGAGGCCACGTTCCTCTGGGGATGAAAGCCAGAAGGTTGGGGTCATTATGTCTCTGTTAAGAGGGTCCCCACAAGCTTGGGCTTTCTCCCTTCTTCCCACTGCCCCTGAGAGTGTGTCTGTGAATGCGTTTTTTGAGGCCCTCGGGCAAATATATGATGAGCCGGACTGAGTGCGATTGGCAGAGGACATGGTGATGAGTGTCTGTCAGTGGAAATACTCGGCTGAGTGGTTTTGTACAGAATTCCACCGCTGGGCCGCAGAGGTCTCTTGGGATGACAACGCAGTCCGAGGACTCTTTCGCAGAGGCTTGTCTGAGTGGTTACAGGATGCCTTGGCATTACATCCCCCACCTAACTCACTCGAGGATGCCATGACCAAGGCCGTCCGGATGGACCGCAGGCTGCGGGCCAGGGGGGTGATGCAGGTGGAGACTCCATTGTTCCCTAGTGGAAAAGAGACTGTTTCTGTGCCCGTGGACATAGGGGCTCTCTCCCTGAAGGAAAAGGAGAGAACGCCGGAGAGAAAAGCAGTTATGCTTCTACTGTGGTAAAACGGGACATTGGAAAAGGGAGTGTCCTGATTGTCCATCCTCAACCCGGTCGAGGGGAAACGACTAGGTCTGGGTAGTCAGCGAGGAGACTACTCAAACCCCCAGGTACCCTTTTCCTCGTTTTCTAAGGTGTTGTTTCATGTGGAACTGTTAGGCCTGTTTCACACTTCAGTTTTTTGTCAGTCAAAATCCACCAAAAAGGCGGAAAGCGGATCCGTTCCTAACTGATGTGAACGGATGCCACCGGATCCGTTTTTTTGACGGATCCGCCGAATGAAGAATTTTAAATGAACCGCTGCCCGGGAAGGGGAGAGAGAGAGATTTTTTTCGTCCGCCAGAAAAGAATTTCAGGGTTAAATTCCCGGCTGACTTCCTTTCTCTGGGCAAGCGCACTGTAAAATGCGGCTCCTGCAGCAAAAAAGACGTTGCAGGGTCAGTCCAGGCATGTCGGCGGACGCAAAACATTTGGCGGATCCGCAAAAAAACGTATCCAAAGGATGGCCATCCGTCAAGATCCGCTGGCAATGCAACTCAATGGGGAAAAAAACGTATCCACCAAAAAAAATGGCGGGTCCGTTTTTTTAAAAAAACGGAGGATTTTGACTGATGGTCAAAAACGGAAGTGTGAAACAGGCCTTAGTGGACAATTGATGTTTTCCATCTAGAGCTTTCGTGGACTGCGGATCATCCATCAATCTTATTGACTCCCAATTGGTCACACGCTGTAAGATAGGGACAGTTAGACTTAGGGTTCCGATCAAAGTGGTGGCCATTGACTCCTCCCCCCTCACTTAAGAGGGAATTCTCTTTAAGTTTGACTTGTTTTCACTCAAAGTGGGCGCTACTTGGTCGCCCCTCACAACCAGGGCTGCGGGGTACTCGGTACCGGGCCGGTGTTAGGGGGAATGTGTGTCACAGCAGCGGTGACCCGGTCCATGGCCCTGGGCGCCCAATATCAATGGCGGTGATGTTAATGGTGTAATAGTTTATTTGGATAGTTCGTGACGCCACCCGTGGTGTTTGGCAAGTAACATGTTGAGCAAACGCTGCATGCAGATCTGCTGGGACTGATGGTGTGGTGCAGCAATGATGGTGTAGCTCCCCACAGGTGGAGCTGTAGTCCCAGGGCAGTGTAGGTGCAATGGATGAGGAGAGGCGCAGAATGGTATAGATGCTGGTACTCAGGTGTAGCGGTGCTGGAATAACTGGAGGACACCAGAGTATGCGGTTCTAAAGCTTTACTCACTGTTTGCAGTTCACACAAATGCCTGCCTCCACACCATGCTCTTCAGATCAGGGCTGCAGCCAACCTCCAGGCAGGATAGGACTCTCCCCCCCACACTCCGCCAATATGTACCTTACTGAACGACTCCTCCAATGCGCCTTTAGGTGCGAAGCACTCCAGTACTTAGTTACCCTGGAATGCCTCTCTCTAGGTGTTCCTAGTCTCTACTTGTATGACAGACAGCTGTAGTCTGCTTCGGGGACTCCTCTCTGCGTCCCGGCTCACTATCCAGTTGCTGTTGTGTCCCAAGTCTATGATGGGAGTAAGGCGTTAGTGGCTCACTACTCCTCCGGTGTCTGTTGCCAGACATAAAGATCCAATCAACCTCGGGGACCGGGCCCCGGCCATTGCGCTCTGGACTGGAAGGGTTCTCTCTCTTTCTCAACCTGCTTCCCACCGTCCTTCTATTCTCCTTCGTTCTGATCTGTTCTATCTCTCTTATGGAATCTGTAGTCTCCAGTCTACATCTCCTTCCTTCTGTTCCTTTCCCATGCCAGCTGGCTCAGGTCACTGAGGCAGCTGCAGCACTCCTTCCTCCATCCCTCTTCCAGGGATCCTCCTGTCAGACTGACCTCCTTCTCTGGGACTCACCCCAGACTGACTTGAAATCCTACACCTTCCCTCTCTTTTATATCTAACTCCACCTGCCTCCCCAGCACCTCCCATGTTACGAAGCCAGGGACCATAAAAGGCACCCTATGACCTTTCCAGCATAAAGCATGGATGGGTCCCTGCTGAACTATCCTGTGTGTGGGGTGCAGGTGTGGGAATGCGAAAGGGAGTTCTCACCCTACCTGGATGGTGGGGTACCACACCTTAGGAGAAGGTGCAGTACCTCTGTGGCTACTGAAGCCTCAGGGGCGCCACACTACCCATGTGGAAAAATGAAGTTGTTTGGTTCTGGACAATCTACCAGCAGGATTGGTGTTGGGCATGCCCTGGTTATAATGCCATAACCCAGTCATTAACTGGAAAATGGGGGAGATTGTTCAGTTGGGGTTTAATGATTTGATGTTATGTGATAAGTCTGCACTATTGGTTGAACCTGTTAAATCTGTATCTGTGTCATCTGTCGAGCTGGAAGGCATTCCGGAGTACCTGAAAGAATTCGAAGATGTGTTCTCTGAAAGCGAGGCCGAGACGTTGCCACCACATAGACCCTTTGACTGCGCTATCAGTCTCTGTCTCACCTGTGGCGGCAGGTTTTTTTTGGTAAAGAAAAAAGATGGTGGTTTATGTCCCTGCCTCGATTTTCGTGAGCTCAACAAGATTACTGTACGAAATACGTATCCCCTTCCGTTGATTCCCGATTTGTGTAACCAACTTTCTGGAGCAAAATGGTTCTCCAAACTGGATCTTCGGGGGGTATATAATTTGATAAGGGTCCGGGAGGGGGATGAATGGAAAACCGCGTTCCTCATAACCGAGGGACTGTTTGAAAATTTAGTCATGCCGTTTGGTCTTACCAATGCCCCAGCCATATTTCAGAATTTCATCAACGTGGTATTCTCGGATCTCATTGGTCGTCTTGTTGTCATTTACTTATATTCTGATATTGTCATGATCCAGGACGGGGTTTCGCTTTGGCCCGTCCCGGTCAGAC
The DNA here is from genome assembly GCF_039654945.1 of Dendrobates tinctorius. NCBI lineage: Eukaryota > Metazoa > Chordata > Amphibia > Anura > Dendrobatidae > Dendrobates > Dendrobates tinctorius. The sequence continues at coordinate 104,293 of NW_027362206.1, forward strand.
TGGGGGTTAATTGTTCTGCCTCTCTCTGGTGGAGGGTGGCTATTTAATGCTCACTGGACCTAGGTCCGGTGTCAGTTATTCTCCTGCCCTCGGCTGAGTTAGTTGACCTCTTGTATATGTGTGCTTTGTGCCTGATTACTTGTTGCTTGTTTGGTTGAGATCCGGTTCTGTCCCTGTTACGAGTTCTGCCTGCCCCTCTTGTACCGCACCGCTCTCTCGTGTATGACTCTCTGCTTGTGACTCGACTGCTCTTTGCTCGTCCCTTTGGTACTGCACCGCCCTCTTGTGTATGACCGTTGGCTTTGTCTGACCTCCCGTCTGTTTATCCCTCCTGTACCTCTGTCACGGCCCCCGGCCTTGCCATCACGGCCCCCGGTCCCCCTGCCACGCTCCCAGCCCGGCGTCCCAGTGCGCGCGGCTATACTTACCTTGCCCGGCAGCTGCACTCCCTCCAGCCCCGGCGTCAGTGTCTCTCTCCGTCCGGCCCGCGGCTGGTGACGTCACCGCAGGCCTCGCGCATGCGCCGTAGGCCGCGGCCGGCTCCCCACAGCTGAGCCGGTCTCTGGCGGTGCCCTGCCCCGATTGCACCGCTGGACCAATGAGGGCACAGCGGCAGCTATATCAGGCCGTCCTCCCCTAGTGGAGGCGCCTGACCGTGGTTGTTTCTTGCAGCACCTTAGGCCCTGTGTTCTCGCCTGGCATCTGGCTCCCTGCCTAATCTTTGTGTTTCCTTCCAGCTCTGCTCCTTGTGTCCGTGCCTGCTCCAGTCCCTGTGTCCGTGCCTGCTCCAGTCCCTGTGTCCGTGCCTGCTCCAGTCCTTGTGTCCGTACCTGCTCCAAGTCCTGTGTCTGTACCTGTTCCAGTCCTGCCTACCGGTGTCCATACCTGCTCCAAGTCCTGTGTCCGTACCTGCTCCAAGTCCTGTGACCGTACCTGCTCCAAGTCCTGTGACCGTACCTGCTCCAAGTCCTGTGTCTGTACCTGCTCCAAGTCCTGTGACCGTACCTGCTCCAAGTCCTGTGACCGTACCTGCTCCAAGTCCTGTGTCCGTACCTGCTCCAGTCCTGTGTCCGAGCCTGTTCCAGTCCTGTCTCCGTACCTGCTCCAGCTCTGCCTACCCGAGTCCATACCTGCTGTCAGCCTCAAGCCTTGCCTACACGGGCCTCAACCTGCTGTCCTGTTCTAGTCTAGGCTACCAGTGCCTGTTCCAGCCGTCCTTATGCAGTCCTTCTTCCCGTCTGCAGCTCTGTGATCCATTCCGAGCCGCCCCTCTTGGTTCCGGCTGCCGTGGCATTCGAGTCTCTGGACTTGTGCCAAACGGTCCCTGTATAGGGGTCGGCCACACCTGGATGCTCGTCCAGGGCCCCTCGGTGCCATGGCCCAGAGGGTCCACTCCAGGGAATTCCGCCTTGCCGTGTGCGGTGCTAACAGTACGGTCAGGCCATGAATCCCGCCGGTGTTTCAGCTCCCGGTCAAAAGGAGTTCCTCTTTTTACGGGAGAACCAGGGGCGCATCATGTCGGTCATGAAGGCCATGGAGTCCCGCCTGTCCGCTCTTCAGGCGGCCGATCCGGGGAATGCCGCTCAGCTGGCCGGCCTCCAGCAGGAGTTGAGCCAGCAGCGGGACGCTCAGACCCATATTTTGTCTTATATGGCCTCGGTAGACAGCCGTCTGGGAGATCTCCAGTCCGCCGCCGCGGTGTCGGCCGCCATCCCCAGTCCCGCTCCGTTTCCCTCTCCTCGCCTTGCCAAACCACCCCGATACGGTGGGGACCCCAAACAGTGTAGAGGGTTCCTAAACCAGTGTGGCTTGCATTTCGAGCTTCAGCCTCACCAGTATCCCTCCGATAGGGCCAAGGTGGCCTTTATCATGTCCCATCTGGAGGGAGAGGCCTTATCCTGGTTAAATCCGCTCTGGGAGAGGGACGATCCCATAGTCTCTAACATCCCGGTTTTCCTGGACACCTTTCGTAAGGTGTTCGATGAGCCCGGACAGGTAGCCTCGCTTACTGAATCACTTTTCAACCTCCACCAGGGCACCCTGACAGTTGGTCAATACGCCATTCGGTTCCGCACCATGTCCTTCGAATTGGGTTGGAATAATGCGGCATTGGTCGGGGCCTTTTGGCGTGGGTTGTCGGGCAGAATTAAGGATGAGTTGGCGGGGCGGGATACGCCCACCACCCTCGAGGACCTCATCTCCCTGGCCACTCGAATAGACCTCCGGTTCCAGGAGCGCGCCCGAGAATCGGCGAGGGACAGGAGGCCCATTAGGCCTGCCCCGACCGCTAGTCGGTCCTTTAATCCACGCTCGCCTGGTCCTGTACATACTCCGCCTCCTGAGCCCATGCAGGTGGATCGGGTCCGGATGGCTGAGAGACGTCAGAGGGAGAGACGGGAGCAAGGTCTTTGTCTTTATTGTGGGGGAGCATCCCACTTCATCCGCTCTTGTCCTGAGAGACCGGGAAACTCTTCCACCTAGGCCAGATAAGAGAGGCCTTCCTAGCTGATTATGATTCCTCTCAGGCCCTCACACTTTCTGTTCTTCTACTTTCAGGGGAGTGGCGTGGGTCCGAGGTGGCCTATGTGGATTCGGGCTCAGCAGGCAACTTCATCCGGCGTGAAGTTGTGGACAAATATCGTATTCCCGTGGTCACCCTGAAGAACCCCCGGATTATCGCTTCCGTTGACGGCCGACCGCTACTGGAATCCATCACCGCGGTCACTGAGGAGGTTGTCTTGCAAGTCGGCGCTCTCCACCGTGAAAAAGTGGCCTTCTACGTGTTGCCCGACTTGTCTCATGCCATTCTACTTGGTCTTCCGTGGTTACGGACACACCAGCCGGTACTCAACTGGTCGACCGGGGAGGTCTTGCGCTGGGGAGATCCGTGTCATGGTCGCTGTCTGAACCCCATTCATCCAGTGGTTCCCGCCGCCCACCTCAGGAGCTCTCTGGGCTTCCCTCAGCCTATTGGGCTTATGCAGATGTTTTCGACAAGAAGGAGTCGGAGGTCCTTCCACCACATCGGCCCTTCGACTGCCCGATCGAGCTAATCCCAGGTTCTACTCCTCCCAGGGGCAGGATCTACCCGCTGTCCCCTGCAGAATCCGCAGCCATGTCTGAATACGTCACGGAGAACCTCGCCAAGGGATTCATTCGTAAGTCTTCGTCTCCTGCAGGCGCCGGGCTCTTCTTTGTTAAAAAGAAGGACGGTTCGCTGCGCCCATGTATCGATTATAGAGGATTGAACAACATCACTATCAAAAACCGGTACCCACTTCCTCTTATCCCGGAGTTGTTTGACCGTCTCAGAGGGGCACGCATCTTCTCCAAATTGGACCTCAGGGGGCGTACAACCTCATCCGCATCTGTGCTGGCGATGAATGGAAGACTGCCTTTAACACCCGTGACGGTTATTATGAGTACTTAGTGATGCCATTCGGTCTGTGCAATGCCCCGGTGGTGTTCCAGGAGTTCGTCAATGAAATCTTTCGGGATCTCCTGTACTCCTGTGTCATAGTATACCTGGATGACATCCTGGTCTTCTCCTCAGATCTTCCATCCCACAGGAGGACTGTCCGCCTTGTTCTTCGGCGTCTTCGAGAGAATCGTTTATATGCCAAGATGGAGAAGTGCCTGTTCGAGCAGACCTCACTGCCTTTTCTGGGCTACATGGTCTCCGATGCCGGGCTGCAGATGGATCCCGAGAAACTGTCCGCCATTCTCAAGTGGCCTCGCCCCGTTGGCTTAAGAGCCATTCAACGTTTTCTGGGGTTCGCGAACTACTATTGGCAGTTCATTCCGCATTTTTCCTCACTCTCCAAGCCGATCTCGTCCCTTACCCGATAGGGGATCTCTGCTAACTCTTGGACACCCGAAGCCGAAGAGGCCTTCCAGTCGCTAAAACAGGCTTTTTCCACAGCTCCCGTGTTGATCCGTCCTGAGAGCAGCAAGCCTTTCGTGCTGGAGGTGGACGCTTCCTTGACTGGCGCCGGGGCTGTCTTATCCCAGAGGACCAGTTCGGGCCGCCTACGTCCCTGTGGATTCTTCTCCAGAGCCTTCTCCCCTGCTGAGTGTAACTATTCAATTGGCGACCGCGAGCTTTTGGCCATCAAATTGGCATTGGAGGAGTGGCGTCACCTTCTGGAAGGAGCAGTTCACCCATTTGTTGTTTACTCTGACCACAAAAATCTAGCCTACCTCCAGACCGCCCAGAGACTCAATCCTTGACAGGCTAGATGGTCCCTGTTTTTTGCTCGCTTTGATTTCGAGTTGCACTTCCGCCCTGGAGACAGGAACTCTAAAGCCGATGCTCTATCCAGAGTCTTTCAACCAACTGAGTCTGGGGAGGAACCTTCCCATGTTATCGAGCCTACGAGGATAATCACAGTGGCCCCGTTGTCTCTGCTTTCTCCACCTCCGGGCAAGACTCTCGTGCCAGAGAACGTCAAGAGGAGAGTTCTTCTGTGGGGGCATTCCTCCAAAGTGGCTGGTCATGCTGGAATTGGGAAGACCCTGGCTCTCATAACGCGGTATTACTGGTGGCCCACTCTTCGTCAAGATGTGGCAGACTTCGTCGCCTCCTGTTCCTCCTGTGCTAGGAATAAGACACCTCGTCGTCCTCCATTTGGCCTGCTGCTTCCCTTGCCGGTACCGAAGTCACCTTGGGACAATATCACCATGGACTTTATCACGGATCTGCCCCGCTCGTCTGGCTGTACGGTGATTCTTGTGGTGGTGGACCGCTTTTCTAAAATGGCGCATTTCATTCCGTTAAGCGGCCTTCCCTCCGCACCCGGATTAGCCAAGATCTTCGTCCATCAGATTTTCAGACTACATGGTCTACCTCAACGAATTGTCTCTGATCGTGGAGAACAGTTTACAGCTAAATTTTGGAGAGCGCTTTGCAAACTTCTGGATATTTCCTTGGATTTTTCATCTGCCTATCATCCGCAGACCAATGGGCAAGTGGAACGAACTAGCCAGACCCTGACTGCATAGCTTCAACATTTTTCCAACGCCCACCAGGATAGCTGGGTTGATCTGCTTCCTTGGGCGGAGTTCGCCTATAACAATCTTGCCGGCGAACCCTCTACTAAATCGCCCTTTTTTGTGGTATTCGGCAAACATCCTAACATACCTCTTCCTGTCACCCCAACCTCCGAAGTACCGGCAGCCAACTCCCTGTTCCAGGAATTCTCTGAAATCTGGCCCGAGACCAACTACGCCCTCAAAAGGGCCAGCGAGAGAATGAAGAACCACGCAGACAAGAGAAGGCTGGATCCTCCACCGTTTCACATTGGGGATAAGGTCTGGCTTTCATCCAAGTACATCCGACTAAAACTACCCTCTTACAAGCTGGGCCTCCGGTACATAGATCCTTTTGAGATCCTGGAACGAGTCAACGAAGTCGCCTACAAGTTGAGGTTGCCTGCTTCGCTCCGTATCCCGAACACCTTCCACGTCTCTCTCCTGAAACCAGTGGTCCTGAATCAGTTCCATCCTTCACCTACTGCAGCCCCTCAGCCGGTGGGCTCGGATGACACTTTCGAGGTAAGGGATATTCTCGCCATGAGGAGAGTTAGAGGGAAGACCTTTTTCCTTGTTAACTGGGAGGGTTTTGGTCCTGAGGAGAGATCCTGGGAGCCCAGGGAGAACATCAACACCCACCACATTCTCAGCAAATTTTTTGCCAACCGCAGCAGGGGGCGGTGTTGTGAGTTCATTTTCCCCTTCATTACTGAGGCCCGAGGAACTCCCTCTTCTGGTAAAAGAAGGTAGTGATCCTGATTGTCAAACACCTGAGGCTGATGATTGTGACTGGCTGAGTGGAGTTACGGACTGGATATAATGCTGCCGACGCCCTTCTGCCCTGCGGGTGATTTCTCTGTGGGATCCTTGGAGACCAGTCTGAATTCCTGCTCCTCCAAAGCTAAGTTTGCTGCTCGGCCTTTTGCTTTTGTGCTTTGACTTTGTTTTTGCTTTGTTTTTCTGGATTCCTGCCATTCCCTTCTGGGGTGTGCTGAATTCATTTAGCTCTGTCTTCTGAAAATACCTGAGTGCTGATTCAGTTTTTGAAGCCTAGCTGCTTCAGGGCCTTTTTCATATCAGCTGGTTGGCTTATGTCTTTGATAGGGTTTTGGCAGATTGCAGACAGCAGCCTTCCTGTCCCTTTCCTATCTAGGTAGTTTTGGGCCCCGTCTTTGCTCAGTCTATCTTTCTGTCTGTGTTAGTATTTTCATCTTGCTTCACCGTCATTATATGTTGGGGGCTGCCTATTGCTTTGGGGTCTGCTCTGGGGCAGTTTAGATTTCCCCTTTCTTTCTTTAGGCCTATGTATTTCTCCGGCTGTGATTGAGGGGTCTAGGGCATCGTAGGAACCCCCCACGGCTACTGCTAGTTGTGTTGATAGGTTCAGGGGTCTGCAATCTGATAGTTGCCAACTTCTCTGGTTTTCTGGACTTAGCTTGTATTTCTGCTTTTGCCTCCTACGGTGACTCATTCATAACAGAATCACCCGCCGTACCGCAGATTCTAGGGTACTCAATAGCAGGAAAGAATTGTTAAAAAAAAAAAAAAAAGTGTATATTTTTTCCTCTATATCTCTGAGGCCGTAGGGGGAATTTTTTTTTCTCTCAATGGAGATAAAGCAATTGTCTGATCGTGTGGAGCAGCTCGCTGCGGAAGTGCGGGGAATTTCCGCCTACCTAGCTCATTCACATGCTGCTGAACCAAAGATTCCTACACCTGATGTATTTTTTGGGGATCGGTCTAAATTTTTGAATTTCAAAAATAATTGTAAATTATTTTTTGCCTTGAAGCCTAACTCGTCAGGGAGCTCCACGCAGCAGGTTAAAATTGTCATCTCTTTGCTGCGTGGCGATCCCCAGGATTGGGCGTTTTCTTTGAAACCAGATGATCCTATTCTGATTAATGTGAACGCATTCTTTCAAGCTTTGGGGTTGTTGTATGACGAACCTAATGCCATTGATCAGGCTGAAAAGACCCTGCTGGCATTGAGCCAGGGTCGTGATTCTGCAGAATTGTACTGTCAAAAATTCCGAAAGTGGGCAGTACTTACTACCTGGAATGATAATGCCTTGGCTGCTCTCTTTCGGAAGGGGTTGTCAGAAGCCGTAAAAGATACTATGGTGGGATTTCCTGTTCCCTCTGGTCTTGACGACTCTATGTCATTAGCCATTCAGGTTGATCGGCGTTTGCACGAACGCAAAGCTGCACGAGAGGTGTTGCCACCTGTTGAACAAATGTCTGAACCTATGCAATGTGATAGAGTTTTTTCCAGAGAGCAGCGTCAGGAGTTCAGAAGGCGTAATAAGTTGTGTTTTTTCTGTGGAGATGCCTCGCATATTATTTCTGTCTGTCCCAAACGAGAGAAACGCTTTGCACACACGTTTTCTGTTGGGGGTGTTCAACCTAAGTTTCTTCTGGCTATTACTCTGATCTGCTCCCTGTCCACATTTTCCGCCAAGGCGTTTGTGGAATCGGGAGCAGCCCTAAACCTAATGGACTTGGATTTTGCTAAACGTTGTGGATTTCCAATGACACCTCTGCAGACGCCTATCCCTTTGAGGGGAATTGATGCTACTCCTTTGGCTAAAAATAAACCCCAGTTTTGGACCCAGGTGGTAATGCGGGTCGCCCCAGACCATCAAGAAAATTGCAGATTTCTGGTGTTGCATAATCTGCATGATACTGTTGTTCTGGGGTTTCCCTGGTTACAGATTCATAATCCAGTTTTGGATTGGAAATCTGTGTCTGTGGTGAGTTGGGGTTGTCGGTGTGCCTTTAGTGAGGCTCCGGTGTTTTCCACCTCTCCTCAGTCGCATGATGTTCCTGATTATTTGGCGGACTTTTATGATGTATTTAGTGAGAATGAGTCTGCGTCTCTGCCTCCTCATAGGAGTTATGACTGTGCAATTGAACTGAGCCCGGGGTGTAAATTTCCCAAAGGTCGGCTCTTCAATTTATCTGTACCCGAGCACGAGGCTATGAGATCCTATATTAAGGAGGCGTTGGAGAAGGGTCATATTAGACCATCCTCGTCACTCTTTGGTGCCGGTTTTATTTTGTAGCCAAAAAGGATGGATCATTAAGACCTTGTATTGATTATCGTGCCCTCAACAAAATTACTGTTAAATATCAGTATCCGTTACCCCTGATTTCTGATTTATTCTCCAGAGTTAAAGGTGCTTGCTGGTTTACCAAGCTTGACCTCAGGGGGGCGTATAATCTTATTCGCATTAAGCATGGGGATGAATGGAAGACGGTGTTTAATACTCCGGAGGGACATTTTGAGTACCTGGTGATGCCTTTTGGGCTCACTAATGCCCCTTCTGTCTTCCAGTGCTTCATGAACGATATTTTCCGAGATTTTGTGGATAAATTTTTGATTATCTATCTGGATGATATTTTGATCTTCTCCAAGGATTGGGATTCTCATGTGGAACATATTCGGACGGTGTTCCGGATCTTGAGGGAGAATTCCCTGTATGTCAAGGGATCTAAATGCCTTTTTGGAGTACAGAGGATTTCTTTTTTGGGATTTATTTTGTCCCCGTCAACTATTGAAATGGACCCGGCCAAGGTACAGGCCATTCACGATTGGGTTCAGCCCACTTCTTTGAAGGCCCTCCAGAAGTTTTTGGGTTTTGCTAATTTTTATCGGAAATTTATAGCAAAATTTTCTAGTATTGCCAAGCCATTGACTGATTTGACTAAAAAGGGTGCTGATGTGTTAAATTGGTCTCCGGAGGCTGTTTCTTCCTTTCAGGAGTTGAAGCGAAGATTCACCTCCGCCCCGGTTTTGCGGCAACCTGATGTCTCACTTCTATTCCAGGTAGAGGTGGATGCTTCTGAGATTGGTGCAGGAGCTGTTTTGTCCCAAAAGGATCCTGTAACATCTAAAATGAATCCCTGTGCTTTCTTTTCCCGAAAGTTCTCTCCATCTGAACGTAACTATGATGTGGGGAATAGGGAACTGTTGGCCATGAAATGGGCATTTGAGGAGTGGAGACATTGGTTGGAAGGAGCTAATCATCAAGTCGTGGTCCTCACTGACCACAAGAATTTGATTTACCTAGAGTCGGCTAAGCGCTTGAACCCTAGACAGGCTAGGTGGGCCTTGTTTTTTACACGTTTTGATTTTGTGGTTTCTTTTCTTCCTGGAACAAAGAATGTCAAGGCAGACGCCCTCTCTAGGAGCTTCCTTGCTGATTCTCCTGTGGTGACCAAGCCTGCTACCATCTTAGGCGAAGGGGTAGTTCTTTCTGCCATCTCGCCCGATTTGAGACGTGCTCTGGAAGAGTTCCAGGAGGACAAACCTGAGCGTTGTCCCAGTGGAAAGTTGTATGTTCCTGACCAGTGGAAGAAGAGAGTGATGTCTGAAGTTCATTGCTCTGCTTTGGCTGGTCATCCAGGTATTTTTGGTACTAGAGATCTGGTGAGTCGGTTTTTTTGGTGGCCCTCCTTGTCTCGTGATGTCAGGAATTTTGTGCAGTCCTGTGGGACGTGCTCCCGGTCTAAATCGTGTTCTCGCTCTAGTGGGTTGTTGATGCCTTTGCCTGTCCCCAAGAGGCCATGGACCCATATTTCAATGGATTTCATCTCTGATATGCCTGTCTCTCAGAGGATGACTGTTATTTGGGTGATTTGTGATAGGTTCTCTAAGATGGTTCATCTTGTACCACTCTCTAAGTTGCCGTCTTCCTCTGAGTTGGTGCCCCTGTTTTTACAACAGGTGGTTCGTTTGCACGGGATTCCTGAGAACATTGTATAGGACAGAGGAGTGCAGTTTGTGTCTAGATTTTGGAGAACTTTCTGTTCCAGGCTGGGAATTCAGTTGTCCTTCTCCTCTGCTTTTCACCCTCAGACCAATGGGCAGACAGAGAGAACAAACCAGACCTTGGAGTCATATTTGAGATGTTTTATTTCTGCTGATCAGGATGATTGGGTTTCATTTTTGCCCTTGGCCGAATTTGCTTTAAATAATAGAGCTAGTTCTGCCACTTTGATGTCACCTTTTTTTTGTAACTTTGGGTTTCATCCTCGATTTTCTTCAGGGCAGGTGGAGCCTGCTGCCTGCCCAGGTGTTGACACTGTGGTGGAGAGAATGCACCAGATCTGGGACCAAGTGGTGGATAAGTTATCTCTCTCTCAGGAGAAGGCCCAGCGGTTTTCTAACCGACATAGGACCATTGGTCCCCAGTTTAAGGTTGGTGATATGGTGTGGTTATCATCAAAAAATATCACTATGAAGGTGGCTTCTCCTAAGTTTAAGCCTAGATTTATTGGACCTTACAAGATTGTGGAGATTATTAATCCGGTCTCTTTTCGTTTGGCTCTTCCTGTCACATTTAAAATCCATAATGTGTTCCATAAATCTTTGTTGAAGAGGTTTGTTGAACCTGTTGTTCCGGGGGTGGCACCTCCAGACCCTGTATTGGTTGAAGGTAACATGGAGTATGAGGTAGAAAAAGTACTGGATTCCCGTCTGGCTAGACGGAGACTCCAGTATTTGGTTAAGTGGAAGGGTTATGGTCAGGAGGATAATTCCTGGGTCTCCGCCTCTGATATTCATGCCAAACGATTGGTTCGTGCCTTTCATCAGGCTCACCCTGATCGCCCTGGTGGCATAGTTGAGGGTTCGGTGACCCCTCCTCAAGGGGGAGGTACTGTTGTGAGTTCATTTTCCCCTTCATTACTGAGGCCCGAGGAACTTCCTCTTCTGGTAAAAGAAGGTAGTGAGCCTGATTGTCAAACACCTAAGGCTGATGATTGTGACTGGCTGAGTGGAGTTACGGACTGGATATAATGCTGCCGACGCCCTTCTGCCCTGCGGGTGATTTCTCTGTGGGATCCTTGGAGACCAGTCTGAATTCCTGCTCTTCCAAAGCTAAGTTTGCTGCTCGGCCTTTTGCTTTTGTGCTTTGACTTTGTTTTTGCTTTGTTTTTCTGGATTTCTGCCATTCCCTTCTGGGGTGTGCTGAATTCATTTAGCTCTGTCTTCTGAAAATACCTGAGTGCTGATTCAGTTTTTGAAGCCTAGCTGCTTCAGGGCCTTTTTCATATCAGCTGGTTGGCTTATGTCTTTGATAGGGTTTTGGCAGATTGCAGACAGCAGCCTTCCTGTCCCTTTCCTATCTAGGTAGTTTTGGGCCCCGTCTTTGCTCAGTCTATCTTTCTGTCTGTGTTAGTATTTTCATCTTGCTTCACCGTCATTATATGTTGGGGGCTGCCTATTGCTTTGGGGTCTGCTCTGGGGCAGTTTAGATTTCCCCTTTCTTTCTTTAGGCCTATGTATTTCTCCGGCTGTGATCGAGGGGTCTAGGGCATCGTAGGAACCCCCCACGGCTACTGCTAGTTATGTTGATAGGTTCAGGGGTCTGCAATCTGATAGTTGCCAACTTCTCTGGTTTTCTGGACTTAGCTTGTATTTCTGCTTTTGCCTCCTACGGTGACTCATTCATAACAGGGCGGCTTAAGGGGGAGGGTACTGTCACGGCCCCCGGCCTTGCCATCACAGCCCCCGGTCCCCCTGTCACGCTCCCAGCCCGGCGTCCCAGTGCGCGCGGCTATACTTACCTCGCCCGTCAGCCGCGCTCCCTCCAGCCCCGGCTGTTGTGAGTTCATTTTTCCCTTCACCATTGAGGTCTGATGAACTCCCTCCTCTAGTGAAGGAAGGAAGGTAGTGAGACTGATTACCAAACACCTGGGCATCTAGATGATGACTGGGTGGCTGGAATTGAGGACTGGATATAAGACTGCCGACGCCCTTCTTCCTGGCTGGTGATTTTCCTGCTGGATTCTTGGAGACCAGTCTGATTCCTGCATCTCAAAGCTAAGTTTTTCTGCTCTGCTTTGTACTCTTCAGTTTTGTTTTTGTTTTGCCTTGTTTTTTGGGAGTTCTGCCATCCCCGGCCGGGGGTGAGCTGAATTCCATTTTTGTCTCTGATCTGTTGATATTTTGCTCTGTCTTCAGAATATACCTGAGTGCTGATATAGTCTTTTGAAGCCTAGCGACTTCAGGGCCTGTTTTTCCTATCAGTCGGTTGGCTTATTTTGATAGGGTTTTTGCGGATGGCAGACAGCAGCTTTCCTATCCTGTCCTATGTAGTTAGCTTGGGCCCCATCATTTGCTCAACCTATCTTTCTATCTGTGTTAGTGTTTTCATCTTGCTTCACCGTCATTATATGTTGGGGGCTGCCTATTGCTTTGGGGTCTGCTCTGGGGCAGTTTAGTTTTTCCCCTTTCTGTCTTTAGGCTATATAGTTCTCCGGCTGTGATCGAGGGGTCTAGGGCACCGTAGGAACCCCCCACGGCTACTGCTAGTTGTTGTGGATAGGTTCAGGGGTCTGCGATCCGATAGCTGCCAACCTCTCTGGTTTTTCTGGACTTAGCTGGTATTTTGTTTTTTCCTCGTTCGGTGACTCATCATAACACCCGGCGTCGGCGTCTCTCTCCGTCCGGCCCGCGGCTGGTGACGTCACCGCAGGCCTCGCGCATGCGCCGTAGGCCGCGGCCGGCTCTCCACAGCTGAGCTGGTCTCCGGCGGTGCCCTGCCCCGATTGCACCGCCGGACCAATGAGGGCACAGCGGCAGCTATATCAGGCCGTCCTCCCCTAGTGGAGGCGCCTGACCGTGGTTGTTTCTTGCAGCACCTTAGGCCCTGTGTTCTCACCTGGCATCTGGCTCCCTGCCTAATCTTTGTGTTTCCTTCCAGCTCGGCTCCTTGTGTCCGTGCCTGCTCCAGTCCCTGTGTCCGTGCCTGCACCAGTCCCTGTGTCTGTGCCTGCTCCAGTCCTTGTGTCCGTACCTGCTCCAAGTCCTGTGTCCATGCCTGCTCCAGTCCTGTGTCCGTACCTGTTCCAGTCCTGCCTACCGGTGTCCGTACCTGCTCCAAGTCCTGTGTCCATACCTGCTCCAAGTCCTGTGACCGTACCTGCTCCAAGTCCTGTGTCCGTACCTGCTCCAAGTCCTGTGTCCGTACCTGCTCCAGTCCTGTGTCCGAGCCTATTCCAGTCCTGTCTCCGTACCTGCTTCAGCTCTGCCTACCCTAGTCCATACCTGCTGTCAGCCTCAAGCCTTGCCTACACAGGCCTCAACCTGCTGTCCTGTTCTAGTCTAGGCTACCAGTGTCTGTTCCAGTCCTTCTTCCCGTCTGCAGCTCTGTGGCCCATTCCGAGCCGCCCCTCTTGGTTCCGGCTGCCGTGGCATTCGAGTCTCTGGACTTGCGCCAAACGGTCCCTGTATAGGGGTCGGCCACACCTGGTTGCTCGTCCGGGGCCCCTCGGTGCCACGGCCCAGAGGGTCCACTCCAGGGAATTCCGCCTTGCCGTGTGCGGTGCTAACAACCTCGTTTACCTGTACTGTGCATGACCTCCGTTTTGCCCGACTCTGAGTTTTCTGCCTTCTCTGAAAGCAGGATGTTAAGCCCCACCCCCTTGCATTCACATGACCATAGGTCCTGTGTCGGCTTGCTAAACTTCAGCGTTCAGGTCGTCCTGTGCGTCTGTGTTTTCGACTGTTCTTGTCCTCAGGGGTCCCTACAGTGCGGGTGAGTCCCTGCTTAGTGGAGGCTGTACGCCGGCGCTGTCAGGATCCTGATATTATAACTGACCTGAATACCATTCTTTTTTCTCTGCTCCCCTCCTCCTGTGTGTGTGATGGATCCTATGCACGCTCTTTCTGAGCAGGTAAAGCACCTGACTCAGTTGTCTCAGAAACTCCTTGGAGAACAACAAGTCCTGGCTAAGTCTCAGCAGCTGATCACTGACACTGTGCAGGGGGTTTTTTCATCAGGGGCTCGGGAGGTTACATTAATTTCCCCTGAGTCTCCGATTAAGTTACCGGATACTTTTTCTGGAGACAAAAAAGAATTCAGAGTTTTCAAGGAGGGCTGTAAGCTTTTTTTTTCTTCATTAATACCACACTCTTCTGGGGATGAAAGTCAGAGAGTGGGGGTCATTATGTCTCTGTTAAGGGGAGCCCCCAAGCTTGGGCTTTCTCCCTTCCAACCACGGCCCCTGAGCATAGGACTGTGGATGCATTTTTTGAGGCCCTGGGACTTATTTATGATGAGCCTGACTGGATGTGTATGGCTGAGGACACGGTGATGAGTGTGTGCCAGGGGAAGCATTCAGCCGAGTGGTTTTGCTCAGAGTTCAGACGATGGGCTGCTGAGATCTGCTGGAATGATGCCGCCCTCCGGGGTTTGTTCCATAGAGGCCTGTCTGAACATCTGAAAGATGCCTTGGCTCTCCACCCTCCGCCTGATTCCCTGGAGGAGGCTATGACTCAGGCCGTCCGAATGGATCACAGACTACGGGTGAGGGGAGTGATGCAAATTGAGACACCATTATTCTCCCTAGGAAGGGGAGGCAATCCTACATTGGAAATCACGGAGATGGGGACCATCAACCTCAGAGAGAATGAAAGGAGACAACGGCGCGTGAGTAAAGGCTGTTTTCACTGTGGCGATTCTGGACATTGGAAAAAGGATTGCCCCTCCCGTCCACTAACCAACAAGCGACTGAGCCCGGATGATTGTCGTGGAGGTCACCCAGGCTCTCAGGTACCCTTTTCTGCCTTCTCTAAAATGTTGTTGCAAGTAGAACTTTGTTGTGGGAATGTCTCCACATCCACTTCTGCCTTCGTGGATTGCGGATCATCTTTAAACTTTATTGACTCTGACTTGGTGTCCAGGTGTAAGTTAGGGACAGTTAGATTGGAGACTCCTATTCACATTGTAGCCATTGACAAAACACCACTGGTTAAGAATGACGTTATGTTTCATACTGAAGAGTTTCTCCTTAAAGTGAGTTCCTTGCACCAGGAACAAATTTCATGTTTTGTGATGGACAACCTGCCTGCAGGACTGGTGTTGGGGTTCCACTGGTTACAATTGCATAATCCTGTGATCAATTGGGAATCTCGGGACATTGTTAAATGGGGTCCCTATTGTTCTGAAAAATGTCTGGCTACTGTGTCTGTGTCGTCCGTGGGTCTGGAAGGTATTCCGGAGTGCCTGAAAGACTATATGGACATTTTCTCCGAAAAAGAGGCTGAGGTTTTACCACCACACCGCCCATTTGATTGTGCCATTGACCTAGTTCCCGATGCTAAATTGCCCAAAGCCCGCTTGTATAACCTTTGGGGTCCAGAACGGGCTGCGATGAAGGAATATATTTCCGAGAGTCTCCGTAAGGGACACATTCGTCCTTCTGTTTCTCCCATGGTGGCGGGGTTCTTTTTTGTAAAGAAAAAAGACGGTGGTTTACGCCATGCCTCGATTTTCATGAGTTAAATAAGATAACTGTGAGGAATACGTATCCCCTTCCACTTATTCCTGATTTATACAACCAGTTATCCGGAGCTAAGTGGTTTTCGAAATTAGATCTACGGGGAGCGTATAACCTTATCCGAGTCCGGGACGGAGATGAGTGGAAAACCGCTTTTTTCACTACTGAAGGGTTGTTTAAAAATTTGGTCAGGCCTTTCGGCCTGACCAATGCTCCAGCGGTTTTCCAAAATTTCATAAATCATGTGTTTTCTGATTTTATTGGACGTTTTATGGTGGTATATTTGGATGACATATTGATCTACTCTCCTGATAAACAGGCTCACATTGGTCATGTTCGGGCAGTTCTCCAAGGGCTCCGGGAGAACTGTCTCTTTGCCAAACTAGAAAAATGTTTATTTTTTTGTTCAGGAACTGTCTTTCCTGGGGTTCATTGTGTCTGCTGAAGGGTATCGCATGGATCCTAATAAGGTGCAGGCCATTGTCGAGTGGGTTCAACCTTGTGATTTGAAGGCTCTGCAGCGTTTCCTAGGATTCGCCAATTATTATCGTAAATTTATAAGGGGGTTCTCACAGGTGGTTAAACCCCTCACAGACATGACTCAAAAGGGGGCCTGTTATTATGAGTCACCGAAGGAGGAAAAAACAAAATACCAGCTAAGTCCCGAAAAACCAGAGAGGTTGGCAGCTATCGGATCGCAGACCCCTGAACCTATCCACAACAACTAGCAGTAGCCATGGGGGGTTCCTACGGTGCCCTAGACCCCTCGATCACAGCCGGAGAACTATATAGCCTAAAGACAGAAGGGGAAAAGCTAAACTGCCCCAGAGCAGACCCCAAAGCAATAGGCAGCCCCCAACATATAATGACGGTGAAGCAAGATGAAAACACTAACACAGATAGAAAGATAGGTTGAGCAAATGATGGGGCCCAAGCTAACTACATAGGACAGGATAGGAAAGCTGCAGTCTGCCATCCGCAAAAACCCTATCAAAAAGAGCCAACCGGCTGATAGGAAAAACAGGCCCTGAAGTCGCTAGGCTTCAAAAGACTATATCAGCACTCAGGTATATTCTGAAGACAGAGCAAAATATCAACAGATCAGAGACAAAAATGGAATTCAGCTCACCCCCGGCCGGGGATGGCAGAACTCCCAAAAAGCAAGGCAAAACAAAAACAAAACTGAAGAGTACAAAGCAGAGCAGAAAAACTTAGCTTTGAGATGCAGGAATCAGACTGGTCTCCAAGAATCCAGCAGGAAAATCACCAGCCAGGAAGAAGGGCGTCGGCAGCCTTATATCCAGTCCTCAATTCCAGCCACCCAGTCATCATCTAGCTGCCCAGGTGTTTTGTAATCAGTCTCACTACCTTCCTTCACTAGAGGAGGGAGTTCATCAGACCTCAATGGTGAAGGGAAAAATGAACTCACAACAGTACCTCCCCCTTGAGGAGGGGTCACCGAACCCTCATCCATGCTACCAGGGCGATCCGGGTGAGCCCGATGAAAGGCACGCATCAATCTTTCGGCATGAATATCAGAGGTAGAGACCCAGGAATTATCCTCCTGACCATAACCCTTCCACTTAACCAAATACTGGAGTCTCCGTCTAGCCAGACGGGAATCCAGTATCTTCTCTACCTCATATTCCATGTTACCTTCAACCAATATAGGGTCAGGAGGTGCCACCACAGGAACTACTGGTTCAACAAACCTCTTCAACAAGGACTTATGAAACACATTATGAATTTTAAATGTGACAGGAAGAGCCAACCGAAAAGAGACCGGATTAATAATCTCCAAAATCTTGTAAGGTCCAATAAATCTAAGCTTAAACTTAGGAGAAGCCACCTTCATAGCGATATTTTTTGATGACAACCAAACCATATCACCCACCTTAAACTGGGGACCAACGGTCCTACGCCGGTTGGAAAACCGCTGGGCCGTTTCCTGGGAGAGAGACAACTTATCCACTACTTGGTCCCAGATCTGGTGCATTCTCTCCACCACAGTGTCAACACCTGGGCAGGCAGAAGGCTCCACCTGCCCTGAAGAAAATCGAGGGTGAAAACCAAAGTTACAAAAAGAAGGTGACATCAAAGTGGCAGAACTAGCTCTATTATTTAAAGCAAATTCGGCCAAGGGCAAAAATGAAACCCAATCATCCTGATCGGCAGAAATCTCAAATATGACTCCAAAGTCTGGTTTGTTCTCTCCGTCTGCCCATTGGTCTGAGGGTGAAACGCAGAGGAGAAGGACAACTGAATTCCCAGCTTGGAACAGAAAGTCCTCCAAAATCTAGACACAAACTGAACTCCTCTGTCAGATACAATGTTCTCAGGAATCCCGTGCAAGTGAACCACCTGTTGCAAAAACAAGGGCACCAACTCAGAACAACTTAGGGAGTGGTACAAGATGGACCATCTTAGAGAATCTATCACAAATCACCCAAGTAACAGTCATTCTCTGAGAGACAGGCATATCAGAGATAAAATCCATTGAAATATGGGTCCATGGCCTCCTGGGCACCGGCAAAGGCATCAACAAGCCACTAGAGCGAGAACAAGGTTTAGACCGGGAGCAAGTCCCACAGGACTGCACAAAATTCCTGACATCACGAGACAAGGCGGGCCACCAAAAAGATCGACTCACCAGATCTCTAGTACCAAAAATACCTGGATGACCAGCCAATGCAGAGCAATGAACTTCAGACATCACTCTCTTCCTCCACTGGTCAGGAACATACAACTTTCCACTGGGACAGCGCTCAGTTTTGTCCTCCTGAAGCTCTTCCAGAGCACGTCTCAAATCGGGCGAGATGGCAGAAAGAACTACCCCCTCGCCTAAGATGGTAGCAGGCTTAGTCACAACAGGAGAATCAGCAAGGAAACTCCTAGAGAGGGCGTCTGCCTTGACATTCTTAGTGCCCGGAAGAAAAGAGACCACAAAATCAAAACGTGTGAAAAACAAGGCCCACCTAGCCTGTCTAGGATTCAAGCGCCTGGCCGACTCCAGGTAAATCAAATTCTTGTGGTCAGTAAGGACCACGACTTGGTGTTTGGCTCCCTCCAACCAATGTCTCCACTCCTCAAATGCCCATTTCATGGCCAACAGTTCCCGATTCCCCACATCATAGTTACGTTCGGATGGGGAGAACTTTCGGGAAAAGAAAGCACAAGGATTCATTTTAGATGTCACAGGATCTTTTTGGGACAACACCGCTCCTGCACCAATCTCAGAAGCGTCCACCTCCACCTGAAACGGGAGTGAGACATCAGGTTGCCGCAAAACCGGAGCAGAAATGAATCTTCGCTTCAGCTCCTGAAAGGAAGAAACAGCCTCCGGAGACCAATTCAGCACATCAGCACCCTTCCTAGTCAAATCCGTCAATGGCTTGGCAATACCAGAATAATTAGCTATAAATTTCCGATAAAAATTAGCAAAACCCAAAAACTTCTGGAGGGCCTTCAAAGAAGTGGGCTGAACCCAATCATAAATGGCCTGTACCTTGGCCGGGTCCATTTCAATAGTTGACGGAGACAAAATAAATCCCAAAAATGAAATCCTCTGTACCCCCAAAAGGCATTTCGATCCCTTGACATACAGGGAATTCTCCCTCAAAATCCGGAACACAGTCCGAACATGTTCCACATGAGAGTCCCAATTCTTGGAGAAGATCAAAATATCATCCAGATAGATAATCAAAAATGTATCCACAAAGTCTCGGAATATATCGTTCATGAAGCACTGGAAGACAGAAGGGGCATTAGTGAGCCCAAAAGGCATCACCAGGTACTCAAAATGTCCCTCCGGAGTATTAAACGCCGTCTTCCATTCATCCCCATGCTTAATGCGAATAAGATTATACGCCCCCTGAGGTCAAGCTTGGTAAACCAGCAACCACCTTTAACTCTGGAGAATAGATCAGAAATCAGGGTTAACGGATACTGATATTTAGCAGTAATTTTGTTGAGGGCACGATAGTCAATACAAGGCCTTAATGAACCATCCTTTTTAGCCATGAAAAAAAACCCAGCACCTAAGGGTGAAGAGGATGGTCTAATATGACCCTTCTCCAATGCCTCCTTAATATAGGATCGCATAGCCTCGTGCTCGGGTACAGATAAATTGAAAAGCCGACCCTTGGGGAATTTACACCCCGGGTTCAGTTCAATAGCACAGTCATAACTCCTATGAGGAGGCAAAGGCGCAGACTCATTCTCACTAAATACATCATAAAAGTCAGCCAAATAGTCAGGAACATCATGTGACTGGGGAGAGGTGGAGAAAACAGGAGCATCACTAAGGGCACACCGACAACCCCAACTCACCACAGACAAAGATTTCCAATCCAGAACTGGATTATGGATTTGCAACCAGGGAAACCCCAGAACAATGGTATCATGCAAATTATGCAACACCAAAAATCTGCAATTTTCTTGATGGTCTGGGGCGACCCGCATTACCACCTGGGTCCAAAACTGAGGTTTATTCTTCGCCAAAGGAGTAGCATCAATACCCCTCAAAGGGATAGACGTCCGCAGAGGTGTCATAGGAAATCCACAACGTTTAGAAAATCCAAGTCCATCAGGTTCAGAGCTGCTCCTGAATCCACAAAAGCCTTGGCGGAAAATGTGGACAGGGAGCAGATCAGAGTAATTGCCAGAAGAAACTTAGGTTGAACACCACCCACAGAAAACGTGTGTGCACAATGTTTCTCTCGTTTAGGGCAGACAGAAATAATATGCGAGGCATCTCCACAAAAAAACACAGCTTATTACGCCTTCTGAACTCCTGACGTTGCGCCGTTGACAAAACTCTATCACATTGCATAGGTTCAGACATTTGTTCAACAGGTGGTAACATCTCTCGTGTAGTTTTGCGTTCACGTAAACGCCGATCCACCTGAATGGCTAATGACATAGAATTGTCAAGACCAGAGGGAACAGGAAATCCCACCATAGTATCTTTTACAGTTTCTGACAAACCCTTCCGAAAGAGGGCTGCCAAGGCACCATCATTCCAGGTAGTAAGGACCGCCCACTTTCGGAATTTTTGACAGTACAACTCTGCCGAATCCCGACCCTGGCTTAATGCCAACAGGGTCTTTTCAGCCTGATCAATAGCATTAGGTTCATCATACAACAACCCCAAGGCTTGAAAAAATGCGTTCACATTATTCAGAATAGGATCATCAGGTTTCAAAGAAAACGCCAAATCCTGGGGATCGCCGCGCAGCAAAGAGATGACAATTTTAACCTGCTGCGCGGAGTTCCCCGACGAGTTAGGCTTCAAGGCAAAAAATAATTTACAATTATTCTTGAAATTCAAGAATTTAAACCGGTGCCCCAAAAACACATCAGGAGTAGGAATCTTTGGTTCAGCAGCATGTGAATGAGCAAGATAGGCGGAAATTCCCCGCACTTCAGCAGCGAGCTGCTCCACACGATCAGACAATTGCTTCATCTCCATAGAGAGAAAAATTCCCCCTACGGCCTCAGAGATATAGAGGAAAAAATATGCACACAAAAAAAAAAATATTCTGACACTTTTTTTTTAATTTTTTTTTTTAATTTGATTTTTTTTTTACAGTTCTCTCCTGCTATTGAGTACCCTAGGATCTGCGGTATGGCTGGTGATTCTGTTATGATGAGTCACCGAAGGAGGAAAAAACAAAATACCAGCTAAGTCCAGAAAAACCAGAGAGGTTGGCAGCTATCGGATTGCAGACCCCTGAACCTATCCACAACAACTAGCAGTAGCCGTGGGGGGTTCCTACGGTGCCCTAGACCCCTCGATCACAGCCGGAGAACTATATAGCCTAAAGACAGAAGGGGAAAAACTAAACTGCCCCAGAGCAGACCCCAAAGCAATAGGCAGCCCCAAAAAATATAATGACGGTGAAGCAAGATGAAAACACTAACACAGACAGAAAGATAGACTGAGCAAAGACGGGGCCCAAACTACCTACATAGGAAAGGACAGGAAGGCTGCTGTCTGCAATCCGTGAAAAACCCTATGAAAATAAGAGCCAACAGACTGACAGTGAAAAAGTCCCTGAAGACGCTAGGCTTCAAAAAAGCTATGTCAGTACTCAGGAATATTCTGAAGACAGAGCTACAGGCAAAAGGAGATTCAGCTCACCCCAGCAGGGAATGGCAGAATCCAGAAAAGCAAGGAAAACAAAAACTAAACACTAATGCAAACAGGCAAAGCAGAAAAACTTAGCTTAGAGGAGCAGGAATCAGACTGGTGTCCTAGAAGTCCACAGAGAAATCACCCGCAGGGCAGAAGGGCGTCGGCAGCCTTATATCCAGTCCGTGACTCCACTCAGCCAGTCATCCTCATCAGGCTCAGGTGCCTGATAATCAGGCTCATTACCTTCACCAGAATAGGGAGTTCACCAGACCTCAGTGACGAAGGGGAAAATAAACTCACAACACAGCCCCCAACATATAATGACGGTGAAGCAAGATGAAAACACTAACACAGATAGAAAGATAGGTTGAGCAAATGATGGGGCCCAAGCTAACTACATAGGACAGGATAGGAAAGCTGCTGTCTGCCATCCGCAAAAACTCTATCAAAAAGAGCCAACCGGCTGATAGGAAAAACAGGCCCTGAAGTCGCTAGGCTTCAAAAGACTATATCAGCACTCAGGTATATTCTGAAGACAGAGCAAAATATCAACAGATCAGAGACAAAAATGGAATTCAGCTCACCCCCGGCCGGGGATGGCAGAACTCCCAAAAAACAAGGCAAAACAAAAACAAAACTGAAGAGTACAAAGCAGAGCAGAAAAACTTAGCTTTGAGATGCAAGAATCAGACTGGTCTCCAAGAATCCAGCAGGAAAATCACCAGCCAGGAAGAAGGGCGTCGGCAGCCTTATATCCAGTCCTCAATTCCAGCCTCCCAGTCATCATCTAGCTGCCCAGGTGTTTGGTGATCAGTCTCACTACCTTCCTTCACTAGAGGAGGGAGTTCATCAGACCTCAATGGTGAAGGGAAAAATGAACTCACAACAGGGGCCGATATCAAGAATTGGTCAACCGCAGCGATAGCGGCATTTCAGTTTTTGAAAAAATGTTTCATGTCTGCCCCGGTTTTTAATCAACCGGACCCGTCTGAACCATTTATTGTTGAGGTAGATGCCTCAGAGGTGGGGGTGGGGGCGGTATTGTCCCAGGGACCCGCCACTTTGACCAATTTGAGACCTTGCGCCTTTTTCTCAAAGAAATTCTCCCCTGCGGAGAGAAACTATGATGTTGGGAATCGAGAACTTCTGGCCGTAAAGTTGGCCTTTGAAGAATGGAGGCATTTTTTGGAGGGGGCTGTCCATCCTATAACCGTAATTGCGGACCACAAAAACCTAGCTTACATTGAGTCAGCTAAAAGGTTGTCTCCGAGGCAGGCTAGATGGTCACTTTTCTTTTCCCGATTCAACTTCTCGATCACTTTTCGGCCAGGATCCAAAAATGTCAGAGCTGATGCCTTGTCACACAGTCTAGATCCGGTGTCCTCCCCAGAACCTCTATCCTCCATTCTTCAGCCTGGTTTGGTGGTGACAGGTATTTCTAATATGCTTGAATGGGAGATTCGGGAAGCCCAGTCTCTTGCACCTCCGGCTAAGCCAGTGGATAAACTTTTTGTGCCAGCTCAGTTGCGTCTCAAGGTCCTCCAGGAGTTCCATGACTCAGTTCTGGGTGGACATCCAGGGATCTCGGCTACCCGGAAGGCCATTGCTAGAGTATTCTGGTGGTCTTCTTTAGCCTCTGATGTTGGGGAATATGTGTCTGCATGTGATGTTTGTGCCTGTGCAAAAACCCCCCATAACCAGCCGGCCGGGGAATTGGTACCACTGCCAATTCCTGAGAGACCATGGACTCATCTGTCCATGGATTTCATCACCAACCATCCCCCCTCCAAGTGTAATACCGTCGTCTGGGTTGTGGTGGACAGGTTTAGTAAGAAGGCACATTTTGTACCTTTGTCAGCTCTACCTAATGCGGAAACATTGTCCAGATTGTTTGTTGAGCATGTGGTGCGGTTGCATGGGGTACCCTTGAATGTGGTGTCTGATAGGTGAGTGCAATTCGTTTCCAGATTTTGGAGAGCTTTTTGTAAAAGGTTAGGTATTGGTCTGTCCTTTTCATCTGCTAATCATCCGGAGACTAATGGGCAGACCAAGCGGACCAATTAGTCTCTGGAACAAATTCTGCGTTGCTTGACCTCAGCCCGACAGGATGATTGGTGTTCTGTGTTACCGTTGGCCGAGTTTGCATTTAACAACCGCATTAACCAGTCTACTGGAACATCTCCCTTTTTCTGCAATTATGGGTTTCATCCTCATTTTGGAGAATTTTCCCATTTGAATTCTGGGTGTCCTGGGGCGGATGAGACTATCCAGCGGTTGGGGGAGGTATGGCGGGAGGTCCAGGTAACATTACGAAGGCCCAGGACAAATTTAAATTTTTTGCGGACAAAAAACGATCCGCGGGACTGGTGTTTCAATTTGGGGATAAGGTATGGTTGTCCACCAAGAATATAAGGCTCAAGGTCCCCTCTGCGAAGCTTGGACCCAAGTTTATAGGTCCCTATGAAATTACCGAAGCAGTTAACCTGGTGTCTTTTCGGTTGCGTCTCCCGCCATCTCTGCGGATCCCAAATGTTTTCCATAAGGCCCTTTTGAAACCGGTGAGGTCCGGTGGGGAGGGATCATCAGCTTCCCCGCCACCGGTTTTGGAAGACGGGCAGTTGGAGTACGAGGTGGAACGAATTGTCGACTCCAGGTTGGTCCGTCGTACCCTTCAATATCTGGTACACTGGAAAGGCTACGGTCCTGAAGAACGCTCGTGGGTTCCTGCTCGATCGGTTCATGCGGATCGGTTGGTCCGGGCTTTTCACGCCAAGTATCCCGAGAGACCTGGGGGTCCGGTGGCCCCCCCATTGAGAGGAGGGTACTGTCATGATCCAGGACGGGGTTTTGCTTTGGCCTGTCCCAGTCAGACTGGGGGTTAATTGTTCTGCCTCTCTCTGACAGAGGGCGGCTATTTAATGCTCACTAGACCTAGGTCCGATGTCAGTTATACTCCTGCCCTCGGCTGAGTTAGTTGACCTCTTGTATACGTGTGCCTTGTGCTTGATTACTTGTTGCTTGTTTGGTTGTGATCTGGTTCTGTCCCTGTTACGAGTTCTGCCTGCCCCTCTTGTACCGCACCTCTCTCTCGTGTATGTCTCTCTGCTTGTGACTCGACTGCTCTTTGCTCGTCCCTTTGATACCGCACTGCCCTCTTGTGTATGACCTTTGGCTTTGTCTGACCTCCTGTCTGTTTATCCCTCCTGTACCTCGTCTGCCTGTACTGTGCATGACCTCCGTTTTGCCCGACTCTGAGTTTTCTACCTTCTCTGAAAGCAGGACGTTAAGCCCCGCCCCCGCCCCACCATAGGTCCTGTGCCGGCTTGCTAAACTTCAGCGTTCAGGTCATCCTGTGCGTCTGTATTTTCCGGCTGTTCTTGTCCTCAGGGGACCCTACAGTGCGGGTGAGTCCCTGCTTAGCAGAGGCTGTACGCCGGCGCTGTCAGGATCCTGATAGATATACTCTCCCGACAGTCAATCTCATCTGAATCATGTACGAACCGTTCTCCAAAGACTGAGGGAAAATCATTTGTATGCCAAATAGGAGAAATGTGTGTTTTTTGTTCAAGAATTGTCTTTTTTGGGATTAATTGTGTCCTGTGAGGGTTTTCGCATGGACCCCAAGAAGGTGCAGGCCATTGCGGATTGGGTGCAACCCTGAGACCTTAAGGGTCTTCAGCGCTTCTTGGGGTTCACCATTTATTACCGCAGATTTATTCAGGGGTTTTCACAGGTGGTCAAACCACTCACAGATTTTACTTGTAAAGGTGCGGATGTGAGAAACTGGTCCACGCTCGCAAAAGAGGCCTTTGCGACCCTGAAAAGAAGCTTTATGTCTGCTCCCTTGCTAGTACAGCCAGATCCGTCCAAACCATTCGTCGTGGAAGTAGACGCCTCTGAGGTGGGGGTGGGGGCGGTGTTGTCCCAAGGGCCTGCCACTCTAACAAACCTCAGGTCATGTGCTTTCTTTTCCAAGAAGTTCTCTGCTGCGGAAAGAAATTACGACGTAGGCAATAGAGAGCTTCTTGCGGTCAAATTGGCATTTAAAGAATGGAGGCACTTTTTGGAGGGGGCCCGTCACCCGGTTACGGTGATCACGGATCAAAAAAATTTGTCATACTTTGAGTCTGCTAAAAGACTAATGCCCAGACAAGCCCGTTGGTCACTTTTTTTTCCCGTTTTCAGTTTACGATTACATTTCGTCCAGGGTCTAGGAATGTCAAGGCTGACGCCTTATCGCGCAGTTTTCAGCCGGTGTCACCCCCTGAGCCACCGTCCTCCATTCTTCACCCTGGGGTTTTGATAGCTGAGGTCTCGTCTGAATTGGAACGGGAGATTCAGGGGGTCCAGTCGCGGGTCCCGGCGGCCAAGCCGGAGGGGAAGTTGTTTGTCCCAGAGCATCTTCGCCTGAAACTCTTGCAGGAGTTCCATGAATCCAAGCTGAGTGCTCACCCTGGTATTTCAGCCACGCGTCTGGCGGTGGCTAGGATCTTTTGGTGGCCTACCCTTGGTTCGGACATAAAAAAATTAATTGCTGGTTGTGGGGTCTGCGCTCATTCTAAAAGCTCTCATAGTCGGCCGGCAGGGGAGCTGATGCCCTTGGCAGTGCCCGAAAGACCATGGACTCACTTATCCATGGATTTTGTTACCAATCTCCCTCCATCTAAGGGTAATACAGTGGTATGGGTAGTGGTGGACAGGTTTTCTAAGCAGGCTCATTTCGTACCCCTGTCCGCACTACCGTCAGCTGAGACGTTGTCCAGGTTGTTTGTGCAGCATGTGATCCGGTTGCATGGGGTACCCCTGAATGTGGTGTCTGATCGTTGTGTGCAGTTTGTGGCTAAGTTTTGGCGTGCTTTCTGCAAAAAATTAAGGATGTCTCTGTCCTTTTCGTCTGCATACCATCCTAAGAGCAATGGTCAGACGGAGCGCACTAACCAGTCCCCGGAACAGATCCTCAGGTGTCTAACCTCTGCTAGACAGAATGACTGGTGCGATGCACTGCTGTTGGCTGAATTTACCTTCAATAGTCGGGTGAGTCAATCCACGGGTATGTCTCCTTTTTTGATCAATTATGGGTTCAGTCCTCATTTTGGTGAGTTTTCTCGTCTGGTTCGGGGTGTCCCAGGGCTGAGGGCTCTGTTCAGAGATTACAGAATACATGGGCAGAAGTTCAGCGGAGTATATCTAGGTCTCAGGGCAGGTATAAGTTTTTCGCGGACAGGAAACGAACACCAGGGCCCACGTTTCAGGTTGGAGACAAGGTTTGGCTCTCCACGCGAAACATTAAGTTGAAGGTTCCTTCAGCCAAGTTGGGGCCCAAATTCATTGGCCCACACAAGATTGTGGAAAAAATCAATCCAGTGGCGTATAGGCTGTGCCTTCCACCCTCTGTCAAGATCCCTATCGTCTTCCACAAATCTCTACTGAAACCTTTTGAAGCAGTCCGGGGAGACTCCGAGTCCGCTGCTCCTCCTGTTTTGGTCGAGGGGCAGGTGGAGTACGAGGTTGGTCATATCGTAGATTCCAGGTTGGTACGGCAGTCGGTACAGTACCTGGTTCATTGGAAGGGGTATGGACCGGAAGAGAGGTCCTGGGTACCGGCCCGGTTGATGCATGCTGATCGCCTGGTGCGGGCTTTCCATGCTAAGTACCCAGACCAGCCTGGGGGTCCAGAGGCCCCCCGTTGAGAGGGGGGTACTGTCATGATCTCAGTGCGGGTTTGACTCGCACACGTGGGGTTAATGTCTGGAACCAGTGCTGATGACTGGCATTTCTGGTGTTAAAGGTTGTGATCCCAGTGCAGGCTTACCTGCACACCTGGGGCTATGATTGTGGCCTCTCCCTGGTTCTGGGAGAGGCTTCTTATAGCCTCAGGACTAGAGTTGAGCGAAACGGGTCGAAAAAATTCAAAAGTCGCCGACTTTCGCCAAAGTCGGGTTTCATGAAATGAAACCCGACCTCAGCGTGAGGTCGGCTACGAGGTCGGCAACTTTATTGCCAAAGTCACGTTTCAAAACATGCTTCAGCGCCCTTTTTCAGCCAATGAGGAAGAACGGACACTGTGGGCAACGTGATGACATAGGCAGCGGTCCCCACCATCTTTGAGATGGGCATGCAAGTGATTGGCATGCTTTGGGGGCGTCACAGGGGGTATAAAAGGACGGGCACGCTGACCGCCATCTTACTTCTGCTGATCTCAGTATAGGGAGAGATGCTGCTGCTGCAGATTCTGTAGGGAGAGCGTTAGGCAGGGAAGAAGAAAAAAAATCAGCTGCTGCTGCTAGCAATTTTGCCTCTACAACACACCAGTCACTGTGCAGTGCAAGGGGGGCTATATTTTGGTGGATCAGCTCTGTTGGTTGTTAGGCTGCCTTATAAGGCTACCTGATAGCTGCATTGCTGGTTTCACACTGCTTTGCAAGCTGCTTTTTTAAAAGCAATCCTTTTTTTTTTGTCCTGGTGAGATACTGAGCGTGCATTTTTTCACACCGTACAGCGGTGTATGCTGCTCTCTCAGTACCGTGTAACGGCTGTTATCACGGCCACAGTGAAGCTAAGGGTGTGACTCTGTAAGGATAAGTCAAGGAGTTGTTCCGTTCTTACAGACCTCCACCTTATAGTTTTGTCTGTTTTTCAAACAGTCTAGTCTATTTGCTCTTTGATTACATTCAAAACTATAGAGAGACAGCGTGTGTCAGTCCGTATACTAAAAAAACACAGAGCTTGACAATTTAACATACACCGGACAGCGGTGTACGTGCACGCTGCTCTCTCAGTACCGTGTAACGGCTGTTATCACGGCCACAGTGAAGCTAAAAGTGTTACTCTGTAAGGATAAGTCGAGGAGTTGTTCCGTTCTTACAGACCTACACTCTAGGGAGATTCCAATCCTGCCCTGTCCTATATAACATTTTTCACACCTGCCAAATTCATCCTGTCATACAGCGGTGTGATATACACTGGGCCTGACACAATACATCAGTGTCCAGAAGTGTGTAAGGACATTCCATTTCTCCCGTCCTATATAACATTTTTCACACCTGCCAAATTCATCCTGTCATACAGCGGTGTGATATACACTGGCCTGACACAATACATCAGTGTCCAGAAGTGTGTAAGGACATTCCATTTCTCCCGTCCTATATAACATTTTTAACACCTGCCAAATTCATCCTGTCATACAGCGGTGTGATATACACTGGCCTGACACAATACATCAGTGTCCAGAAGTGTGTAAGGACATTCCATTTCTCACGTCATATATCACATTTTACACACCAACCAAATTCAGCCTGTCATACAGCGGTGTGCTATACACTGGCCTGACACAATACATCAGTGTCCAGAAGTGTGTAAGGACATTCCATTTCTCCCGTCCTATATAACATTTTTCACACCTGCCAAATTCATCCTGTCATACAGCGGTGTGATATACACTGGGCCTGACACAATACATCAGTGTCCAGAAGTGTGTAAGGACATTCCATTTCTCCCGTCCTATATAACATTTTTCACACCTGCCAAATTCAGCCTGTCATACAGCGGTGTGATATACACTGGCCTGACACAATACATCAGTGTCCAGAAGTGTGTAAGGACATTCCATTTCTCCTGTCCTATATAACATTTTTCACACCTGCCAAATTCAGCCTGTCATACAGCGGTGTGATATACACTGGCCTGACACAATACATCAGTGTCCAAAAGTGTGTAAGGACAATCCATTTCTGCCGTCCTATGTCACATTTTTCACACCAGCCAAATTCAGCCTGTCATACAGCGGTGTGATATACACTCGCCTGACACAATACATCAGTGTCCAGAAGTGTGTAAGGACAATCCATTTCTGCCGTTCTATGTCACATTTTTCACACCAGCCAAATTCAGCCTGTCATACAGCGGTGTGATATACATTGGGCCTCACACAATACATCAGTGTCCAGAAGTGTGTAAGGACAATCCATTTCTGCCGTCCTATGTCACATTTTTCACAGCAGCCAAATTCAGCCTGTCATACAGCGGTGTGATATCCATTGGGCCTCACACAATACATCAGTGTCCAGAAGTGTGTAAGGACAATCCATTTCTGCCGTCTTATGTCACATTTTTCACACCAGCCTAATTCAGTCTGTCATACAGCGGTGTGATATACATTGGTCCTCACACAATACATCAGTGTCCAGAAGTGTGAAAGGACATTCCATTTCTCCCGTCATATATCACATTTTACACACCAGCCAAATTCAGCCTGTCATACAGCGGTGTGATATACACTGGCCTGACACAATACATCAGTGTCCAGAAGTGTGTAAGGACATTCCATTTCTCCCGTCATGTATCACATTTTACACAACAGCCAAATTCAGCTTGTCATACAGCGGTGTGATATACACTGGCCTGACACAATACATCAGTGTCCAGAAGTGTGTAAGGACATTCCATTTCTCCCATCATATATCACATTTTACACACCAGCCAAATTCAGCCTGTCATACAGCGGTGTGATATACACTGGCCTGACACAATACATCAGTGTCCAGAAGTGTGTAAGGACAATCCATTTCTGCCGTCCTATGTCACATTTTTCACACTAGCCAAATTCAGCCTGTCATACAGCGGTGTGGTATACACTCGCCTGACACAATACATTAGTGTCCAGAAGTGTGTAAGGACAATCCATTTCTGCCGTCCTATGTCACATTTTTCACACCAGCCAAATTCAGCCTGTCATACAGCGGTGTGATATCCATTGGGCCTCACACAATACATCAGTGTCCAGAAGTGTGTAAGGACAATCCATTTCTGCCGTCCTATGTCACATTTTTCACACCAGCCAAATTCAGCCTGTCATACAGTGGTGTGATATACATTGGGCCTCACACAATACATCAGTGTCCAGAAGTGTGTAAGGACAATCCATTTCTGCCGTCCTATGTCACATTTTTCACACCAGCCTAATTCAGTCTGTCATACAGTGGTGTGATATACACTGGCCTAACACAATACATCAGTGTCCAGAAGTGTGTAAGGACATTCCAATTCTCCCGTCATATATCACATTTTGCACACCAGCCAAATTCAGCATGTCATACAGCAGTGTGATATACACTGGCCTGACACAATACATCAGTGTCCAGAAGTGTGTAAGGACATTCCATTTCTCCCGTCCTATATAACATTTTTCACACCTGCCAAATTCAGCCTGTCATACAGTGGTGTGATATACACTGGCCTAACACAATACATCAGTGTCCAGAAGTGTGTAAGGACATTCCAATTCTCCCGTCATATATCACATTTTGCACACCAGCCAAATTCAGCCTGTTATACAGCAGTGTGATATACACTGGCCTGACACAATACATCAGTGTTCAGAAGTGTGTAAGGACATTCCATTTCTCCCGTCATATATCACATTTTACACACCAGCTAAATTCAGCCTGTCATACAGCGGTGTGATATACACTGGCCTGACACAATACATCAGTGTCCAGAAGTGTGTAAGGACATTCCATTTCTCCCGTCATATATCACATTTTACACACCAGCCAAATTCAGCCTATCATACAGCGGTGTGATATACACTGGCCTGACACAATACATCAGTGTCCAGAAGTGTGTAAGGACATTCCATTTCTCCTGTCATATATCACATTTTACACACCAGCCAAATTCAGCCTGTCATACAGCGGTGTGATATACACTGGCCTGACACAATACATCAGTGTCCAGAAGTGTGTAAGGACATTCCATTTCTCCCATCATATATCACGTTTTACACAGCAGCCAAATTCAGCCTGTCATACAGCGGTGTGATATACACTGGCCTGACACAATACATCAGTGTCCAGAAGTGGTAGGAGAATTAAATTCTCCCCTGTCCTATATACACCTTGTACCTTGTTTTACAGTTCCATATCGTTGGTGGAATTGTGGGTACATTTTTCAAAAAAATGAGGAAGTGTGGTGTAAGAGGCCGTGTTAGTGGGAGGGGGTTGCCAGCTGTTAATGATGGTGTTGGTGCTGGATCTGCTGGTATTGGCAAAAGCAAAATAACACCTAATGCAGGAGGTGTTAAGCCTGCATCATCGTCTGGCTCCACAAGGCCTCGAAGGCTCCCTTTTCTGGGAGTAGGTAAACCGCTTTTAAAGCCGGAGCTTCAGGAACAAGTTTTGGCCTACATTGCTGACTCGGCCTCCAGCTCTATCGCCTCCTCTTCTGAACTTGTAAAAAATAAAAGCACTGAGTCGTCTTTGGAGGCTCATGGTCATGAACCACACCTTTCTTTGTGTCCTTCACCTCAACCAAAATTGAAGGATGCGGCAGGCCACACAACAGATTACTCCATGGAGCTGTTTTCACATACCATGCCTGGGTTATCAAGTGAAATGGTGAATTACCCAGGCCAAGATGAATCTGACATGGAGTGCACTGATGCACAGCCACTGATAGATGATTCTGCTGGTACATTCACTCAGAGCACGACATTGTCCTCGCAGTGTACTGAGCCAGATTCTGACCCTGATGAAACTCAGGTGCCCCTTCCCGCATACTATACCACCGTACACGGTGACACAGAGGAAGGTGCACATGACATTGAAGAGGAGGTGATGGATGACCCAGTTGACCCAGATTGGCATCCATTGGGGGAAGAGGGTGCCGCTGCCAATAGCTCCGAAGAGGAGGAGGAGCATCCGCAGCAGGCATCGACATTGCAACAGCTGTTATCTGGCAGGCACGGAGCAGTCCAAAAACGGGTTACAAAAAGCCAAAAAGTTGCTGGACTGCTTGGCCAGACGGTCAAAATAGCACAGCGTGCAAGGACGCAAAATGTCTTCCATAGTAGGAAGAGTGCAGTGTGGCACTTTTTGGAACAAAATCCTAATGATCAGGCCAAGGTTATCTGTAAGAAGTGCGCAAAGACCTTTAGCCGAGGGAAAAATCTGAAAAATTTGAATACCAGTTGCATGCTTAGACATTTAACCACCATTCACTTGCAAGCGTGGATGGAACACCAAACCTCAAGTACCACATGTGCAAATGCTCCCAAAGAAGGTAGTCAGCAACGCTACATTGTTTCCCCCACTGTAAGCCCACCGGTTAGCACAGCAGCAAATGTTGAGGTGTCGTCGCAAGACCACAGCAGTCAGGGAATCCCACTGTTATATCAACGAAAGACTGAATCTAGGCCATCAGAAAGAACACCAACTCCATCACCATCATCAACCCTCTCTCAGTCTGCCCTGTCCACCGCTAGTTCCACCATAGGCATCTCTCAAGTCCAGCTCACCCTGCCAGAGACTATGAGTAGGACAATAAAGTACTCATCCTCTCATCCGCGTACACTGGGTTTGAACGCCCACATTGCCAAACTAATCTCATTAGAGATGATGCCCTATCGGTTGGTGGAAAGCGCGGCTTTCCTCGAACTCATGGCCTACGCAGTACCACGCTATGAACTACCCAGTCAAAACTTCTTTTCTCGCAAAGCCATCCCAGACCTCCACCTTCATGTGAAGGACCTCATTGTCCATGCACTCAAGCAATCAGTGAGTGGAAAGGTGCACCTCATAACTGATGCATAGTAACATAGTAACATAGTAACATAGTAATTAAGGTTGAAGGGAGACTTTAAGTCCATCTAGTTCAACCCATATCCTATCCTAACTTGTTGATCCAGAGGAAGGCAAAAAAACCCCATGTGGCAAACAGTAAGCTTCACATTGGGGAAAAAAATTCCTTCCCGACTCCACATACGGCTGCCACGAGAAGTGGTGAGTTTTCCTTCAATGGAAGTCTTCAAACAGAGGCTGGACAGACATCTGACTGGGATGATTTAGCGAATCCTGCTTTGAGCAGGGGGTTGGACCAGATGGCCCAGGAGGTCCCTTCCAACTCTACGATTCTATGATTCTATGATTCTACGGCAATCAGACTAGCTCCCTGGATCAACGTAACACTAAGGAAACTAGTGTATATACCC
This sequence comes from Dendrobates tinctorius, assembly GCF_039654945.1. Classification (NCBI taxonomy): domain Eukaryota; kingdom Metazoa; phylum Chordata; class Amphibia; order Anura; family Dendrobatidae; genus Dendrobates; species Dendrobates tinctorius. The sequence goes on from NW_027362206.1 coordinate 137,733, forward strand.
TGTAATATTATACTTTTCAAGAAAGGCATCCAGTCCGTTCTTAAATTTTAGTAGGGAATCACTCATTACAACATCATATGGCAGAGAGTTCCATAGTCTCACTGCTCGTTCAGTAAAGAATCCGCGTCTGTTATTATGCTTAAACCTTCTTTCCTCCAGACGTAGAGGATGCCCCCTTGTCCCCGTCACAGGTCTAAGAGTAAAAAGATCATTAGAACGGTCTTGGTATTGTCCCCGCATATATTTATACATTGTAATAAGATCACCCCTAAGCCTTCGATTCTCCAAACTAAATAACCCCAAGTGTAATAACCTGTCTTGCTATTGCCGACCCCCCAGTTCCCTAATAACCTTGGTCGCTCTTCTCTGCACCCGCTCCAGTTCAGCTATGTCTTTCTTATACACCGGAGACCAGAACTGTACACAGTATTCTAAATGTGGTCGCACTAGTGATTTATATAGAGGTAAAATTATGTTCTCCTCCTGAGCAGCTATGCCTCTTTTAATGCATCCCATTATTTTATTTGCCTTTGCAGCAGCTGCCTGACAATGGCCACTAAATGTGAGTTTCTCGTCCACCCATACACCCAGGTCTTTTTGAGTGACAGTTTTGCCCAGTGTTTTACAATTAAGCACATAATTATACATCTTGTTCGTTCTACCCAAGTGCATGACCTTACATTTATCCCCATTAAAGCTCATTTGCCATTTATCAGCCCAAGCTTCTAGTTTACATAAATCCTCCTGTAATATAAAATTGTCCTCCTCTGTATTGATTACCCTGCAGAGTTTAGTGTCATCTGCAAATATTGAAATTCTACTCTCTATGCCCCTTACAAGGTCATTAATAAATATGTTAAAAAGAAGCGGGCCCAAAACTGACCCCTGTGGTACCCCACTGCTAACCGTGAACCAGTCCGAGTGTGCTCCATTAATAACCACCCTTTGTTTCCTATCCCTGAGCCAGCTCTTAACCCACCTACACATATTTTCCCCTATCCCCATTGTTCTCATTTTATGTGCCAACCTTTTGTGTGGCACCGTATCAAAAGCTTTTGAAAAGTCCATGTACACCACGTCCACTGCATTCCCTTGGTCCAGTCCGGAACTTACCTCTTCATAAAAGCTTATCAGATTAGTCTGACAGGAATGGTCCCTTGTAAACCCATGTTGATATTGGGTCATAACGTTATTCTTCTCTAGATACTCCAGTATAGTATCTCTTAGAAAACCCTCCAGGATTTTACCCACAGTTGAGGTTAAACTTACTGGCCTATAATTTCCAAGTTCAGCTTTTGTCCCCCTTTTGAATATTGGCACCACATTTGACAAAATTTGGCCGGTGCAAAAGTATGGGCATCCTTATCATTTTCTTGATTTGAACACTCCTAACTACTTTTTACTGACTTCCTGAAGCACTAAATTGGTTTTGTAACCTCATTGAGCTTTGAACTTCATAGCCAGGTGTATCAAATCATGAGAAAAGGTATTTAAGGTGGCCACTTGCAAGTAGTTCTCCTATTTGATTCTCCTATGGAGAGTGGCATCATGGGCTCCTCAAAACAACTCTCAAATGATCTGAAAACAAAGATTATTCAACATAGCTTTTCAGGGGAAGGATACAAAAAGTTGTCTCAGAGATTTAACCTGTCAGTTTCCACTGTGAGGAACATAGTAAGGAAATGGAAGAACACAGTTATAGTTCTTGTTAAGTCCAGAAGTGGCAGGCCAAGAAAACTATCAGAAAGGCAGAGAAGAAGAATGGTGAGAAGAGTCAAGGACAATCCACAGACCACCTCCAAAGACCTGCAGCATCATCTTGCTGCAGATGGTGTCACTGTGCATCGGTCAACAATACAGCGCACTTTGCACAAGGAGAAGCTGTATGGAAGAGTGATGCGAAAGAAGCCGTTTCTGCAAGCACGCCACAAACAGAGTAGCCTGAGGTATGCAAAAGCACATTTGGACAAGCCAGTTACATTTTGGAAGAAGGTCCTGTGGACTGATGAAACAAAGATTGAGTTGTTTGGTCATACAAAAAGGTGTTATGCATGGAGGCTAAAAAACACAGCATTCCAAGAAAAACACTTGCTACCCACAGTAAAATTTGGTGGAGGTTCCATCATGCTTTGGGGCTGTGTGGCCAATGCCGGCACCAGGAATCTTGTTAAAGTTGAGGGTCGCATGGATTCAACTCAGTATCAGCAGATTCTTGACAATAATGTGCAAGAATCAGTGACGAAGTTGAAGTTACGCAGGGGATGGATATTTCAGCAAGACAGTGATCCAAAACACCGCTCCAAATCTACTCAGGCATTCATGCAGAGGAACAATTACAATGTTCTGGAATGGCCATCCCAGTCCCCAGACCTGAATATTATTGAACATCTGTGGGATGATTTGAACACCTTTCGTGTCTACCTCTTTCCTCATAGACTGTAAGCTTGCGAGCAGGGCCCTCACTCCTCTTGGTATTTGTTATAATCTACTGTATGTGATTATTGTTATGCTGTAATGTCTATTGTCTGTACAAATCCCCTCTGAAATGTAAAGTGCTGCGGAATATGTCGGCGCTATAAAAATAAAATTTATTATTATTATTATTATTATTATAAGCGGGCTGTCCATGCTCGGCGACCATCAAACTTATCTGAACTGGAATTGTTTTGTAAACAGGAATGGTCACAAATACCTTCATCCAGGATCCAGGAACTCATTAATAGCTACAGGAAGCGACTAGAGGCTGTTATTTTTGCAAAAGGAGGATCTACGAAATATTAATGTCACTTTTATGTTGAGGTGCCCATACTTTTGCACCGGTCAAATTTTGTTTAAATGCAGATTGCACATTTTCTGTTAGTACAATAAACCTCATTTGAATCCAGAAATGTAACTGAGTCCATCAGTTATTAGATATATGAAACTGAAATAGCTGTTGCAAAAACCAAAATTGTTGTAAAGAAAAAAGGTTAACATTAATAGGGGTGTCCAAACTTTAACATATGACTGTATTGTAGCAGCAGTAGTATAATTCAAATAAGCCCCTGCAGTAAATTGATAGGTCAAGACTAGCTTGCTGTTTTTTCATCACATTGTTAGCAGCGGTGGGGTAACTAAGATAAGCCCCCTGCACATGTGATAGCCACATGCTGGCCAAAAGGGTCAAAACCCCCGGTCTGTGACATACAGTGCTTTGCAAAAGTATTCAGCCCCCTGGAACTTTTCAACCTTTTCCCACATATCATGCTTCAAACATAAAAATACCAAATGTAAATTTTTGGTGAAGAATCAACAAGTGGAACACAATTGTGAAATGGTTATTTTAAATTTTTGTGGAAATTCAAAACCTGAAAAGTGGGGCGTGCAATATTAGTCAGCCCCTTTACTTTCAGTGCAGCAAACTCACTCCAGAAGTTCATTGTGGATCTCTGAATGATCCAATGTTGTCCTAAATGACTAATGATGATAAATATAATCCACCTGTGTGTAAGCAAGTCTCTGTACAAATACACCTGCTCTGTGATAGTCTCATGGTTCTGTTTGATGCACAGAGAGCATCATGAAGACCAAGGAACACAGCAGGCAGGTCCGTGATACTCTTGTGGAGAAGTTTAAAGCCGGATTTGGATACAATATGATTTCCAAAACTTTAAACATCCCAAGGAGCACTGTGCAAGCAATCATATTGAAATGGAAGGAGTATCATACTACTGCAAATCTACCAAGATCCGGCCATCCCTCTAAACTTTCATCTCAGACAAGGAGAAGACTGATCAGAGATGCAGCCAAGAGGCCCATGATCACTCTGGATGAACTGCAGAGATCTACAGCTGAGGTGGGACAGTCTGTCCATAGGACAACAATCAGTTGCACACTGCACAAATCTGGCCTTTATGGAAGAGTGGCAAGAAGAAAGCCATTTCTCAAAGATATCCATAAAAAGTGTTGTTTATAGTTTGCAACAAGACACACCAAACATCTGGAAGAAGGTGCTCTGGTCAGATGAAGCCAAAATCGAACTTTTTGGCAACAATGCCAAACGATATGTTTGGCGTAAAGACAACACAGCTCATCACCCTGAACACACCATCCCTACTGTCCAACATGGTGGTGTGTTATGATGAGTCACCGAAGGAGGAAAAACAAAATACTAGCTAAGTCCAGAAAAACCAGAGAGGTTGGCAGCTATCGGATTGCAGACCCCTGAACCTATCCACAACAACTAGCAGTAGCCGTGGGGGGTTCCTACGGTGCCCTAGACCCCTCGATCACAGCCGGAGAACTATATAGCCTAAAGACAGAAAGGGGAAAAACTAAACTGCCCCAGAGCAGACCCCAAAGCAATAGGCAGCCCCAACATATAATGATGGTGAAGCAAGATGAAAACACTAACACAGATAGAAAGATAGGTTGAGCAAATGATGGGGCCCAAGCTAACTACATAGGACAGTATAGGAAAGCTGCTGTCTGCCATCCGCAAAAACCCTATCAAAATGAGCCAACCGACTGATAGGAAAAACAGGCCCTGAAGTCGCTAGGCTTCAAAAGACTATATCAGCACTAAGGTATATTCTGAAGACAGAGCAAAATATCAACAGATCAGAGACAAAAATGAAATTCAGCTCTCCCCCGGCCGGGGATGGCAGAACTCCCAAAAAACAAGGCAAAACAAAAACAAAAATGAAGAGTACAAAGCAGAGCAGAAAAACTTAGCTTTGAGATGCAGGAATCAGACTGGTCTCCAAGAATCCAGCAGGAAAATCACCAGCCAGGAAGAAGGGCGTCGGCAGCCTTATATCCAGTCCTCAATTCCAGCCACCCAGTCATCATCTAGCTGCCCAGGTGTTTGGCAATCAGTCTCACTACCTTCCTTCACTAGAGGAGGGAGTTCATCAGACCTCAATGGTGAAGGGAAAAATGAACTCACAACAGTGCCTCCCCCTTGAGGAAGGGTCACCGAACCCTCATCCATGCCACCAGGGCGATCCGGGTGAGCCCGATGAAAGGCACGCACCAATCTTTCGGCATGAATATCAGAGACCCAGGAATTATCCTCCTGACCATAACCCTTCCACTTAACCAAATACTGGAGTCTCCGTCTAGCCAGACGGGAATCCAGTATTTTCTCTACCTCATATTCCATGTTACCTTCAACCAATATAGGGTCAGGAGGTGCCACCACAGGAACTACTGGTTCAACAAACCTCTTCAACAAGGACTTATGAAACACATTATGAATTTTAAATGTGACAGGAAGAGCCAACCGAAAAGAGACCGGATTAATAATCTCCAAAATCTTGTGAGGTCCAATAAATCTAGGCTTAAACTTAGGAGAAGCCACCTTCATAGCGATATTCTTTGATGACAACCAAACCATATCACCCACCTTAAACTGGGGACCAACGGTCCTACGCCGGTTGGAAAACCGCTGGGCCTTTTCCTGGGAGAGAGACAACTTATCCACTACTTGGTCCCAGATCTGGTGCATTCTCTCCACCACAGTGTCAACACCTGGGCAGGCAGAAGGCTCCACCTGCCCTGAAGAAAATCGAGGGTGAAAACCAAAGTTACAAAAAAAAGGTGACATCAAAGTGGCAGAACTAGCGCTATTATTTAATGCAAATTCGGCCAAGGGCAAAAATGAAACCCAATCATCCTGATCGGCAGAAATAAAACATCTCAAATACGACTCCAAAGTCTGGTTTGTTCTCTCCGTCTGCCCATTGGTCTGAGGGTGAAACACAGAGGAGAAGGACAACTGAATTCCCAGCTTGGAACAGAAAGTCCTCCAAAATCTAGACACAAACTGAACTCCTCTGTCAGATACAATGTTCTCAGGAATACCGTGCAAGCGAACCACCTGTTGCAAAAACAAGGGCACCAACTCAGAGGAAGATGGCAACTTAGGGAGTGGTACAAGATGGACCATTTAAGAGAATCTATCACAAATCACCCAAATAACAGTCATTCTCTGAGAGACAGGCATATCAGAGATAAAATACATTGAAATATGGGTCCATGGCCTCCTGGGCACCGGCAAAGGCATCAACAAGCCACTAGAGCGAGAACAAGGTTTAGACCGGGAGCAAGTCCCACAGGACTGCACAAAATTCCTGACATCACGAGACAAGGTGGGCCACCAAAAAGATCGACTCACCAGATCTCTAGTACCAAAAATACCTGGATGACCAGGCAATGCAGAGCAATGAACTTCAGACATCACTCTCTTCCTCCACTGGTCAGACACATACAACTTTCCACTGGGACAACGCTCAGGTTTGTCCTCCTGAAACTCTTCCAGAGCACGTCTCAAATCGGGCGAGATGGCAGAAAGAACTACCCCCTCGCCTAAGATGGTAGCAGGCTTAGTCACAACAGGAGAATCAGCAAGGAAACTCCTAGAGAGGGCGTCTGCCTTGACATTCTTAGTGCCCGGAAGAAAAGAGAACACAAAATCAAAACTTGTGAAAAACAAGGCCCACCTAGCCTGTCTAGGATTCAAGCGCCTGGCCGACTCCAGGTAAATCAAATTTTTGTGGTCAGTAAGGACCACGACTTGGTGTTTGGCTCCCTCCAACCAATGTCTCCACTCCTCAAATGCCCATTTCATGGCCAACAGTTCCCGATTCCCCACATCATAGTTACGTTCGGATGGGGAGAACTTTCGGGAAAAGAAAGCACAAGGATTCATTTTAGATGTCACAGGATCTTTTTGGGACAACACCGCTCCTGCACCAATCTCAGAAGCGTCCACCTCCACCTGAAACGGGAGTAAGACATCAGGTTGCCGCAAAACTGGAGCAGAAGTGAATCTTCGCTTCAGCTCCTGAAAGGAAGAAACAGCCTCCGGAGACCAATTCAGCACATCAGCACCCTTCCTAGTCAAATCCGTCAATGGCTTGGCAATACCAGAAAAATTAGCTATAAATTTCCGATAAAAATTAGCAAAACCCAAAAACTCCTAGAGGGCCTTCAAAGAAGTGGGCTGAACCCAATCATAAATGGCCTGTACCTTGGCCGGGTCCATTTCAATAGTTGACGGAGACAAAATAAATCCCAAAAATGAAATCCTCTGTACCCCCAAAAGGCATTTCGATCCCTTCACATACAGGGAATTCTCCCTCAAAATCCGGAACACAGTCCGAACATGTTCCACATGAGAGTCCCAATTCTTGGAGAAGATCAAAATTTCATCCAGATAGATAATCAAAAATTTATCCACAAAGTCTCGGAATATATCGTTCATGAAGCACTGGAAGACAGAAGGGGCATTAGTGAGCCCAAAAGGCATCACCAGGTACTCAAAATGTCCCTCCGGAGTATTAAACGCCGTCTTCCATTCATCCCCATGCTTAATGCGAATAAGATTATACGCCCCCCTGAGGTCAAGCTTGGTAAACCAGCAAGCACCTTTAACTCTGGAGAATAGATCAGAAATCAGGGGTAACGGATACTGATATTTAATAGTAATTTTGTTGAGGGCACGATAGTCAATACAAGGCCTTAATGAACTATCCTTTTTAGCCACGAAAAAAACCCCAGCACCTAAGGGTGAAGAGGATGGTCTAATATGAACCTTCTCCAACAACTCCTTAATATAGGATCACATAGCCTCGTGCTCGGGTACAGGTAAATTGAGGTACATCTGACAGGAGGAACTTCAGTGTAACTCAGCACTTGGAGTACTTCATTCAAGTAGGCGCTAGGAAGGAGGCTTCACAGCCTATCTGCTGAGAGAGAATCCCTGAATTGCTTCTAGGCTAGCCTGCTCCGTTACCATCTGTAATGAGGACCCTGGACCGCAGTTATCAAGTAAAGGTACAGAATTTGCAACCCGCTGTGTCTTGTCTGCTTCCTACCCTTACGGCACTGCTACATCCCCATGCCTACCACTTCTACACTGCCCTTGGACTATAGCTTCACCTGTGGGGAGCTTTTACATCCTTGCTGCACCCTACCATCAGTCCCAGCAGATCTGCATGCAGCGTCGGCTTAACACCTCCCTTGCCGAGCACCACAGTTGGCGTCACAAACTATTCCATTAACTACATTCCCCCATTACTTGGGTGCCCAGGGCCACGGACCGGGTCACCGCTGCTGTGACACATCCTGCTGACACAGGCCCGCTACCGAGTACCCCACAGCCCTGGGAGGGCGACCCATGGGCATCAGAGGTTGTGATGGCGTTGAGCCCCCTGTAGTCCACGCAGAACCGGGTGGTTCGATCCTTTTTAGGCACGAGGACTACAGGTGAGGCCCACGCGCTCCTTGACCATCGAATCACCCCCAGCCTTAACATCTCATTGATCTCTTGGCACATGACTTGTTGCACCTCCTTAGAGATCCGATAAGATGTTCGCCGTAGTGGGCCGTGATTCCCGGTGTCCACCTCATGAACCGCTAACTCCGTCCTCCCAGGTTGGTTGGTGAACACGGCCAGGAAGGGTTCCAGGGCTTCCACCAACTGCGACCGCTGGGATACGGTTAGCAAACCACTTATCTCCATGTCCTCAATGGACCCATCGGCCTTGGCTTGGGCCAGCGTGTCCAGGAGGGGATCTTCCTCCCCATCCTTGGACAGGTTGCAGACCGGTAGGACGCAAGCTTCACATTCGTGGTGCGCCTTCAGCATATTGACGTGAAAGGCCTTGCGCCTACCCTGAGCATGGTCAAGCGTGACCATGTAGGTGACCGGGTTGAGCTGTTGGTGGACAACGTATGGGCCTTCCCAGGCTGCCTGAAGCTTATCCGTTGGTATGGGGACCAGCACCCGAACCTTTTGACCCACCTGGTAGGCCCGCTCCCGGGCGTTCTGGTCATACCAGTGCTTCTGGTCAGCCTGAGCCTGTGTCATGTTGTCATGCACCAACTGCGTCAAGGTCTGCATCATGTCACGGAAGCGCATTACATAATTCATGATGGACACTTCTGTGGGGTTTGGCTCATCTTCAAAGGATTCTCTTATCAACCCAAGGGGTCCCTGGACTCGCCTGCCATACAGGAGCTCGAAGGGGGAGAACCCGGTCGAGGCCTGTGGAACTTCTCTGTAAGCCAACAGCAGGTGCGGGAGGTATCGCTCCCAGTCGCGCCCTTGAGTCTCAACCAGCATGCGGAGCATCTATTTGAGGGTACCGTTGAAGCGTTCACACAAATAATAATAATAATAATAATCTTTATTTATATAGCGCCAACATATTCCGCAGCGCTTTACAGTTTAACAGTTTCAAAACACAAGTCATAAGTAACAACGCTAACAATACAATAATTAAAGCAAAATAAGACGAAATAAGACGACCCTGCTCGTGAGAGCGTACAATCTACAATGAGGTGAGGGAGATACAGAGTACAGGTGTGTATTTACAATGGTGTATATACAATGAAGGTCCAGCCATTTTGCAGGAGTGAAGGATGGATGGAGATAGTGAATGGGCTACACACGCACACTTACACAGAGAATGACTTTGATTAGTGAATGTGATAAGCCGCTCTGAACAGGTGTGTTTTGAGGGAGCGCCTAAAACTATGCAAATTGTGGATAGTCCTGATTTCTTGGGGTAGAGCATTCCAGAGGATAGGAGCAGCACGGGAGAAGTCTTGGAGTCGGGAGTGGGAGGTACGGATTAGTGCAGAGGTTAGTCGAAAGTCGTTTGCAGAGCGCAGCGATCGGCTAGGCCGATAGACAGAAATGAGAGAAGAGATGTAAGGGGGTGCCGCACTGTGGAGAGCTTTGTGGGTGAGAACAAGTACTTTGAATTGGATCCTATAATGAATGGGCAGCCAATGTAAGGACTGGCGAAGAGCGGACGCGTCCGAGTACCGATTACCCAGATGGACGATCCTGGCTGCTGCATTGAGTATGGACTGGAGAGGGGATAGTCGAGTGACGGGGAGGCCAATTAATAGAGCGTTGCAGTAATCCAGGCGAGAGTGGATCATTAGTCTGTGGGTGATACGCGCTCGATACCAGGTGTTTCACCTGAATTCTCTTACAGAGAGCCTCCATTAGGCGAGACATGAATTGGGTCCCTTGATCGGTAAGCATCTCCCTGGGAAATCCTGCCCTTGAAAAGATGGTCACCAGTGCGTCAGCCACCTTATCTGCCCTGGTTGAAGACAGAGCTACTGCCTCTGGGTACCGGGTAGCGTAGTCTACCATGGTGAGAATGTATCGCTTTCCAGAGCTGCTGGGGAAGGCCAGCGGGCCAACAATGTCCACCGCGATTCTCTGGAAAGGCTCCTCTATCACCGGCAAAAGAATAAGGGGAGCCTTAAGAGCAGGCCCCGCCTTACCCACTTTTTGACAGGTGTTACAGGAGCGGCAGTAGGTCGTGACATCTGTCCCCATTTTGGGCCAATAGAAGTGTTGAGACAGCCGTGCCTTTGTTTTGGTGATCCCCAAGTGTCCAGCGAGTGAATCTCATGGGCAATCCGCAACTCAGTTCTGAACTGTAGGGGGACGACTAGCTGTCTTTCCCTCAACCACTCCTTTTGGGGATCTCCGGGTACTGTCTCCCGGTACAACCTTCCTCGTTCCCAGAACACCCTCTCCTTATCAGACTCGGAGGTGGGCGTCTCGGTGAGGTGTCTCCATTTCTCCAGGCTGGCATCTGAGTGCAGAGCAGCCTTGAATTCCTTGCTGGAGGCTGCCAGAAGTGGCATCAGGGTTCCTTCCTTACTGGGACCCTCTGCAACCTGCTATGGGTTCACCTCTGGTTCAGTCTCTCCTGTAGCAGAAGAGGGTCCCGGAGGCAGGGCGCTACCTGCGATCTGGGCTCTCTGACTGCGTGTGACAGCTGCTATGTATGCTGTCTCCCTGGGGATTTCTACAGACCCACCAATCCGCGCTGCTATGGGCCCTACATCCCCATCCACCCCCAACACTCCAGGAGCAGTGCTACTTATGGGCCAGTTACCTTCCTCGGTGGCAGTGGTCAGTTGCATGGCATTACCTTCCTCATGGTCCCCATACACCTCCCCATTTCCTTGAGCACCGTTGCCTGCTCCTGCCAGGGGTTCCTCAGCCGTCTCACTCCGCAAAGTGACGGGGCTGAGTTCTTCGGTACCTGTGGACACATCTACCATTTCAAGGAAATGGTTAACAGGTTCAGTCGGCACAGATACATCACCATTCCTAGGAAAAGAATGGTTATCAGATTTCTTTGGTACAGTTACATCACCATCAGCATCATTCCTGGGGAGAGAATGATTGTTAGTTACATCATTACTCATCACGTCATTAGCAGGTAACACTTTCAGTTTCCCGTCGTCATCATCATCATCAATCATCATCATCATCATCATCAGGGTTAACGTTACCCTTATTATCAGACTTGGGAGGGGTGTCAGAGACGTAGTATGCAACCATCCTCCCCAAGTCAGTCCCCAATAAAACATCAGTGGGCAGGTTTGAGACACTCCCACTTCCCTCAACCTGCTCCAAGCACCCCAATCAAGGAATACCCAGGCCACTGGCAAGGGATAGCGGGTACCCCCGATCCTGGTGACAGGGTTTTCCCCTCAACAAACTCTTCAGGGGCCGCCAGTCCAGGGTTCGTTCAGCCAGGTTGAACGTTGTCATCAATCCTCCCAACCAAAAGAACAGAGGCGTTGGGCTCAGAGGCCATGGCTGGGGGGGTTCTTTGGCTTTTCCGGACAGGCGTGACGGAAATGATCAGCCCGATTGCAGTTGAAACACAGGCGACTGTCAGTAGTAGGCCTGGTGTTGGCAACAGGGACAAGGCCTCAGGAGGGATGGCCAGCTGGGGGACGGGTTGGTTGCAGGCTTACCCCCTCTCCAGCTTGTGGTGAATGGCCTCCGCGTCTCTGGCTTCCGGTTGGCCTCATAGTTGTCGGCAATCTGCACCGCTTAGTCTGCGTTCGTTGGTTCGCGGTCCAGGATGAACTGTCGGACCTTAGCTGGGCAAAGATGCAGGAACTGGTCTTTGATCATCAGGTCCCATAGCTGCTCAAAGGAATCAACGAACAGTCCATGGATCCACTGGTCAAAGTGGGTCCTGAGTCCTTGCACCACATCACTATAGCTATCGTGTGGGCCACGTTGGAGGTTCCGGAACTTCTTTCGGTATACCTCAGGTGTCAGCCGGTATTTGGCGATCAAGGCCTGCTTTATGGCATCATAGTCGTCATCTTCTGATGGAAGAGAAGCAAATGCCTCCACAGCTTTGCCTTTTAGCCCTGAGGTCAAGTACCTGGCCAATTGTTCTCTAGGCAGCTGGTACTGTCTGCAGGCTTTCTCAAAGGCTCGCAGGAACATGTCCAAGTCCCCGTCCTTTTCCATCACAGGAAAATGCTCTGGCCGGGGTTTAGGAGTCTGGACGCTGCTGGGTTCACTGCTTCGGGCTGTGGGGGCATTCCACCCCCGCTGGAGCATCTCCAGCTCATGGGCCCTCTGAGCTTCTGCTTGGTGCTCACGTTCGGCTTGAGCCTCCTGCCGATATTGCTGGATCAGCCTCACCCGCCCCTCACCGTGTTCGGTGGGGAGTTCGTCCAAGGCCGCTTGCAGGTAGGGGTCCAATCTATCCGGATTGTATGTGGAGCCAGCGCTCAGGAGTGGAGCCTCTGCTGCAGCCCCATTGTTACTTGGGCCTGCTTCTTTGTTCGCTGGGCTCTGGTCATTTTCCCGTTGCACCACAGCCGCGATCAGTTGGGCTTTGTTTTTGATCATGGTGTCGATCCGCAACACCCCGCAGAGGACAATAAGAGATGCCTTGTTATGCTGCTTATACCAACTCTGCTCCCATTGTAGTCATCGTTGCCAAATAAAAGATAGAAAAGAAAAACGAAGGAGAGAGGGAATACTTGCAAGTACACAAAAATGTCTCAGGACTAGTAACCACTGAGTCTGTTCTCCAAAACCTATGATGCAGGATTCCCGCATGAACCGTGAAGGTTTTTAGTGAAAGGAATGATTGCTCAAACCAAATCACTAATGCTCTAGGATAATCTCACCGCTCTGCCACCAATATGTGACGAGTGGGCGGACCGCCGCCGCCAAATTGCGACGGACAGCGGACCCTGTGCCACCAATACGTCACGGTTCCACCACTGACACGGGTATGTCAGCGGATGGAGGGACGCGACGCACTGCCAACACACGGCTATCACAAGCACAGTGGGGGCTTATCTTAGTTATCCCACCACTGACACCATGTGACCAAAATATACAGCAAGCTAATCTCGCTCTAACAATTTACCGCAGGGGGGTATTTTGGATGCCCCACCACTGCTAACCACCTTCTAAGAACTGTGGGGATTCATGTATATCCCACTTTCTCAGTTCCACTTTGGAACTCGCAGCTCTCCGGTGCCCCCTTACCCTCAGGTCAGTCAGGGAACTGCACCTAGGATAATTAGTCGCCGGACGGGCTGCTTGTTGTGCACGGGCAAATAGACTACTGCAGTAAGGGAATTATCAATGCTGTGGCCTCAACCATTCATTCAGCTATATAAGACCCTTCTGTACTTCCAGCTAGCCTCACCAGCCACGCACACCACGCTGCCACCAGCCACGCTTTACTGTTGTGAGTTCATTTTCCCCTTCACCATTGAGGTCTGATGAACTCCCTCTTCTGGTGAAGGAAGGTAGTGAGGCTGATTACCAAACAGCTGAGCAGAATGATGATGACTGGGTGACTGAAATTGCTGACAGGATATAAGGCAGCCGACGCCCTTCTGCCTTGCGGGTGATTTCTCTGAGGGATTCTAGGACACCAGTCTGATTCCTGCTCCTCAAAAGCTAAGTTTTCTGCTCTGCTCCTTGCATTTTTGTTTTGGTTTTGTTTTGCCTTGTTTTGCTGGATTTCTGCCATTCCCTGCTGGGGTGAGCTGAATTCCATTTTTCTCTGTCTTCAGAAAATACCTGGGTACTGATATAGTCTTTTTGAAGCATAGCGTCTTCAGGGCTTTTTTCCCTATCAGTCGGTTGGCTCTTGTTTCTATAGGGTTTTGGCGGATTGCAGACAGCAGCTTTTTCTGTCCTGTCCTACTTAGTTAGCTTGGGCCCCATCATTTGCTCAGCCTATCTTTCTATCTGTGTGAGTGTTTTTTCATCTTGCTTCACCGTCATTATATGTTGGGGGCTGCCTATTGCTTTGGGGTCTGCTCTGGGGCAGTTTAGATTTCCCTTTCTGTCTTTAGGCTATGTAGTTCTCCGGCTGTGATCGAGGGGTCTAGGGCACCGTAGGAACCCCCCACGGCTACTGCTAGTTGTTGTTAGGTTCAGGGGTCTGCAATCCGATAGCTGCCAACTTCTCTGGTTTTCTGGACTTAGCTAGTATTTCTGTTTTTGCCTCCTACGGTGACTCATTCATAACACTTTACTTAATCACAGAGTTAATTAAGAGGGTCCGTGACAAACCCCAAATTAGTAGCGATTATCTAACAAAGGCGCATAGTTAATTTCTTAAAGCATGGAGACAGAGTTAATAGATTTTATCATTTATTCCCAAAATTTGGGCAGTAATTACATAGATAAAAGTTGCTATAAAGTTGAGACATAAAATATGTATAATACAAATATAACATAAAGTGGATGAAAGAACAGAAAGTAACACTCACATGTGCGTAGTTGGTATTAGGCAGACCATGTGGCTGGGGGAGGGGCGCTTAACCAACCGTCCCCACTCATCGGCACATCTCTCTGGCAGGAGGACTCCAGCTGAACTGACTGGAATTTGGTAGGGAATAACTATAGCCTAGGGTCTGTGACCTCACGAAATGGGCGGTCTGGAGAGGTCCAACCTCCCTCTCTCCAAGTTAGGATTTGGCTACAAAATTTAGAATAACTATATCTAAACGAGAAAAGCCCGTACCAACACACATAGTCCGAAGACACCAAGCATGCCATAATTAAGACCCTCCATTTGGGAGCAATCCATATCTTAGTTTCTGGAAGTCCGAGAATCGTGAAACTTATGGGTTTAGAAAGCTGGCTTCATTGCCTACACAGTGATATGATTATTATATCTCGACGGTGTATGGTTTTTGCGGTACAGTCTCTTTAATATCACCCATAGTTTAATTCAGCCACAGATCTTAGAACAAAGGAAATGCTATCCCTTAACTAATTAGCATTCCCTTCTGTGGCGAGGGGCCAAATGTTATAGAGGAAGTGTCCTATTACCAGTGCAGGCACACAGCTGATAAGGAGGGGGGATGCTGCTGTGTGACAAGGCGATTTTCTGGAAAGAATTGAGGATTCTAGAAAGTTCTACCTTACAGACTGTCATGTCCCATGATTTTGAATCATCAGACAGTACTGCATTTTACCATATTGTTGTTTCCATTGCTGTATATAGATCTGTTCCTTTTAGAGGTTTTCTCCTCCCCCTTGCATGTGACTCTCATTTCTGTAACCCCTCCCTTCTCCATTTTTGAGTCTTCTTCATCTTGGAGACACACGTTTATACAGCTCTGTACAAGGAAAGTCTCTTTTTACCTACTGTAACGTTCATTATGCAAGGATTCAGCCAAGAATAAACCTTCTACTGGACTCTTCAAACTTGCTCTTTTCAGTCGAGTTTAAACTATCTGCGGACATCACTAAACGTGAGTAACGGTCAACAGACTCCATGGGTTGGCAGTCTGAGCGCCCACACACTTACAGTTTGGCCATGAGGCAGAATAGTAAAAAGAGATTCCTGCAGTTACATCTGTAAAATCGTCTCCAGCTTCTACAAGTCAGAGCAGACGTTAGAAGATCATATAGATTCCATCAGCCTGTGTGCAGCACAGGTCCTCCCCCAGCCTTCACCCTGCAGAGACTGTAGCAGATCATATTACACAGATCTCATCTGCCTGTGAGTTACAATGGCTGAAGGAATGTCTGCAATATCTGAATATGAGGACTCTTCCACTAACAGACCCAGGCGCTCTGCTAAGCCGTCACTGAAAGCTATAGAGAACCTTGAAGTCATTAAACATGAACTTTCTTGTAATATATCCTTCTTATGGCAAAGACTGCAGTCACATTAACAGCATCTCCGAGTATGCCTCATGAGTTACCAGCAGAGGGAGCCCTTGAACAATTGTACTCTGCATACCAGGCTTTCAAAGACACTTGCAGAAAATACATCTCAACGCTACGGAAATTAAATACGCCAGAATCGCTAAAAGAATGTGAGGTCTTCCAACAGCTCAATGCCGAACGAGATAGCACTGTGCGTGACATTGTGAACAAAACAGAAGCAAAAATCCCACAAATGTTAGATGTGACATCGCACAGATCCAGGTCTGCTAGGAGCTCAAAGCACTCAATCAAGTCAAGCTCATCAAGGTACTCAACCCTCAGTGAGCAGCTCATAAAAGCGCGTGCCGAAGCAGAATCTTTGAAAGTGCGAGCCATTTTCGCCCAAAAGAAGGCAGAGAATGAAACAGTATCCGCACGCAAGAAAGCAGAGATGGAAGCCGAATATGCACGCGAGAAGGTGGAAATAGAAGTCCTGCAGAAGGAATACGAACATGCAGCAGCCGTGGCAAAGCTAAAGGTCTTCGAGCAGGCTCTAGGTGGGAGCCAAGGAGGCAGCATCAATTCGTACGAACTCGACATGGAAGACCCACTTAAGCGCACAAGAAATTACGTGCTGAGCCAAACCAACGAACCCCTGACCACCAACAACATTCCTGTCAGCACCCATCTCTCTCTAGAGCATCAGGATGTTGATCCGCCTGCAGATTCTAGCTTTCATGGTTAGTCATATGAACCACAAACATTCAAACCCGAACCTTCTTCATGTGTCAGTACACGGCCTGACCCTACACCTCAGCCAGTGCCATACGCCAATGTCTACATGCAACCTAACATTCCAAAAAGGCACTGTGCTCCTGATAACTGTGAGGTTCCAGTCCCGCATACAACAGAGATCATATGCCACAAACCGGTTGCTGGTCTAAACGCCTACGCCACTCCGTATCTTCCCATGTTCTTGAACCAAGAAGCTAAGACCCACGCTAACAGCATCAGTCAGCTGGCAAATGTTACTCCAAAGTCAGAAAGAACAGACATGGCCAATTTTTCGAGGCTAATGATACGCCGAGAACTCACCAACACTGGTCTCATAAGGTTCGACGACCAGCCTGAGAATTACAGAGGTTGGAAATATACCTTTAAAGCCACAATTAGTGACCTTGGCATCACTGCTGCTGAAGAGCTGGATCTGCTAATCAGGTGGCTCGGACCTCAATCCACAGAGCGGGTTAAGAGGCTCAGATCCATCCACATCAGTAATTCAGCAGCTGGTCTCATGGCTGCATGGGAAAGACTAGAATGTAGCTTTGGCAGTCCTGAAGCCATAGAGAATGCACTGTTTAAGCGTCTACAGGATTTCCCCAAAATATCTGGCGAGGACAGCTCAAAATTCCAAGAGCTCAGTGACCTACTCCTAGAGCTCCAGTTAGCCAAGGCAGACACACACCTACTGTTACGGCCACCACCGCCGCGCGCCCTGCTCCGGTCTCCACCGCGCACTCTGCCGCTTGCCTCCATACTGACCTGTCGGCACCGCAGCGTTCCTCCTCCCAGCGTCGGCGGCAGCGTCCTCCTCTGGCCGGCCCACGGCCTGTGACGTCAATGCGACTCCTGCGCATGCGTCCTAGGCCGCGGCCGGCTCTCCCTGGCTGACTCACTATTCTGGCGGTGCCCTGTCCGGCTAGCACCGCCGGACCAATGGGAGCGGGTCCCTGCCTATATAAGGCCGCCCTCCCTTAGTGGAGGTGCCTGATCGTTAATGTTCCATTAGCACCCTGGGCCCCCTAGCGTTAACCTCTCTGCCTTGTGCTCCCTCCAGCCTTCGTTCCTGTTGTCCGTGCTCCAGCCTTCCTTCTGTGGTCCGTACTCCTGTCTCAGTCCCTCTGCCCGTGGTTCGTTCCTGCCATCCTACTCCAGTTCGCCTACCCGGGCCTAGCTCCCCAGCACGCTCCGAGCCGCCCCTCTTGGTTCCGGCTACCGTGGCATCCGAATCCCCGGACCTGCTCCTAACGGTCCCTGTATAGGGGTCGGTTTCACCTGGTTGCTCGTCCGGGGCCCCTCGGTACCGTAGTCCAGAGGGTCCACTCCGGGACTTCCACCTTGCCTAGCGTGAAGGTAACAGTACGATCAGGCCATGGACCCCGCCGGTACCTCTGCTCCCGCTCAAAAGGAGTTGCTTTTCCTACGGGAGATCCAAGGGCGGATCATGTCCATAATGAAGTCTATGGAGTCACGTCTGTCAGCTCTCCAGGCCGCCGATCCGGGGAATGCTGCCCAGCTGGCCAGTCTCCAGCAGGAGCTGGGTCAGCAGCGGGATGCTCAGTCCCATATCTTGTCGAACATGGCTTCTGTGGATAATCGTTTGGTGGCCCTCCAGTCCGCCACTGCGGCCGCTGTCGCACCTCCTAGTCCCGCGCCGTTTCCTTCTCCCCGCCTTGCCAAACCCCCCCGATTCAGTGGGGATCCCAAGCAGTGTCGAGGGTTCTTGAACCAATGTAGCCTGCACTTCGAGCTTCTGCCTCATCAGTACCCCTCCGATAGGGCCAAGGTGGCCTTTGTCATGTCCCATCTGGAGGGAGAAGCCCTGTCTTGGGTCAATCCTCTTTGGGAGAGGGATGATCCCGTGGTGTTAAATATCCAGCTCTTCTTGGACACCTTTCGGAGGGTATTTGATGAGCCAGGCCGGGTAGCTTCCCTTACCGAATCCCTTTTCAACCTGCACCAGGGCACCCTGACGGTCGGTCAGTATGCCATCCGGTTCCGCACAATGTCGTCGGAGTTGGGGTGGAATAATGCGGCTTTGGTGGGAGCCTTCTGGCGGGGCCTGTCGGGCAGGATAAAGGACGAATTGGCGGGTCGGGATACTCCCTCGACTCTCGAGGACCTCATCTCCCTGGCTACCCGCATAGACCTCCGTTTTCAGGAACGCGCACGGGAGTCTGTTAGGGATAGGAGATCCCCCAGGCCAGCTCCGCCTTCTGATCGGTCCTTTACACCACGACCAGCGAGTTCTGCCCACGCTCCTCTTCCCGAGCCCATGCAGGTAGACCGGGTACGGTTAGCTGAGACACGTCAGAGAGAGAGACGGGCGCAAGGTTTATGTCTCTATTGTGGAGGAGCGTCGCATTTTATCCGTTCTTGCCCTGAGAGGACGGGAAACTCCTCCGCCTAGGCCAGGTAAGAGAGCCCTCCCTAGGTGAATACGATTCCTCTCAACCACTTACGTTATCTGTTCTTTTGCTTTCAGGGGAGAGGTGTGGGTCCGAGGTGGCCTACGTGGATTCGGACTCGGCAGGCAACTTCATCCGGCGTGATGTGGTGGATAAATACCGGATTCCCTTGGTGGCCCTGAAGAATGCTCGTTGGATTGCCTCCGTTGATGGCAGACCACTACAGGAACCCATTTCCATGGTCACAGAAGAGGTTGTCTTGCAAGTCGGTGCTCTCCATCGGGAGAGCGTGGCCTTCTACGTGTTACCTGATTTGTCTCACGCCATTTTGCTTGGCCTTCCATGGCTCCGGACTCATCAGCCGGTCCTCGACTGGTCATCTGGGGAGGTGTTGCGCTGGGGTGACCGGTGTCTAGGTCGGTGTCTGAACTCTATTCGTCCTGTCGTCTCTGCACGCCCCCCTCCGGGACTCTCGGGGCTTCCGGCGGCCTATTGGTCCTATGACGACGTCTTCGACAAGAAGGAGGCAGAGGTCCTTCCACCACACCGCCCTTTCGATTGCCCAATTGAATTAATCCCCGGTTCCACTCCTCCCAGGGGTAGGATCTATCCGCTGTCTCCTGCAGAGACTACAGCTATGTCCGAGTACGTCCAGGAGAACCTTGCCAAAGGTTTCATTCGGAAGTCTTCCTCTCCGGCGGGAGCCGGTTTCTTCTTCGTCAAGAAGAAGGACGGTTCGCTGCGTCCATGCATCGACTATTGATAAACGAGGAGGGGGTGTCGCATTGTATGTTAGAAATGCGTATATCTGCACAGAGATTGAAGCTTCAGAGACTGGGAGTTCTGTGGAAACTGTTTGGGTAAGAATACAAGGACAGAACAATGGAAAGGACACCATTGTAGGCATTTACTACAGGCCGCCTGTGCAAGCTGAAGATATGGATGAACTCTTTATGCATCAAATGGCCAAGTTCTCCAAAAAATATGACATAGTTGTCATGGGAGATTTCAACTATCCAGACATTTGTTGGGAATCTCTCTCAGGCAAAACTAACAGGTCAAGGAAATTCTTATCCTCTCTTGCTGACAACTTTATCTTCCAAAAGGTAGGGGAGAAAACAAGGGGAACTGCTACCTTGGATCTAATCCTTATAAACAGGGAGGAAATGGTTGAGGAGGTAAAAGTGGCTGGGACCCTAGGAGGTAGCGACCATGCTATTTTAGAATTTTGGATAACTAGAGGCGGAAGACCTGTGAAGACTCAGACGTCAAGGTTAGATTTCAGAAAGGCAGATTTTAAGGGATTCAGAAAGAGAATTGGAGGGATCCAATGGCTGGATATCCTTAAAGACAAAAATGTCCAGGAAGGATGGGAAATCTTGAAAAATGAAAATCTCAAAGCACAGTTGTTAACAATTCCAAAAAGAGGGAAGAATAGGAAGCATTTAAGGAAACCAGGATGGATGAACACAGAACTTAAGCACATGCTAAAAAGGAAGCGAAAAATGTTTATAAAATGGAAAGAAGGAGGCATATCTAAAGAAGAATATAATGCTGTCTGCAGAACCTGCAAGGCACAAATCAGATTATCTAAAGCTGAAAATGAATTGAGGCTTGCAAGAGATGTCAAAAGCAATAATAAAGGATTTTGGGGATATGTCAAAAGTAAAAGAAAAGTCAAAGATGCTATAGGATTTTTACAGGATGAAAATGATGAAATGGTAAGACAGGATGTTGAGAAGGCTGAACTTTTAAATTCCTATTTTGCATCTGTTTTCTCTCAGAAAGGAAATGTAACATCAACTGTTATTCACTGTCCTATTAAGGGAATAGAAGAATCCAGGATATCTATAAACAGAAAGATAGTGAGGAAACACTTAGCTAACCTAAATGTATTCAAGTCTCCAGGTCCAGATGAATTACACCCCAGAGTACTGAAGGAGATAGCAGAAGAAATTTTTGAACCCCTCTCCATAATCTTTGAAAATTCTTGGAGAACAGGAGAAGTGCCAGAAGACTGGAGAAGAGCAAATGTTGTTCCTATCTTCAAAAAGGGGAAGAAGGTGGACCCAGGCAACTATAGGCCGGTGAGTCTGACTTCTATACCAGGAAAGATCTTTGAACAAATTATTAAACAACATGTATGTCAATACCTGGATAAGAATGAAGTGATTAAACAGAGTCAGCATGGGTTTGTAACTAATAAGTCATGTCAGACTAATTTAATTTCCTTCTATGATGGTATTACTGATTGGGTGGATCAAGGAAATGCTGTAGATATAGTATATCTTGACTTCAGCAAAGCATTTGACAAAGTCTCTCATACAATCCTTATTGAAAAAATGACTAAGTATGGAATGGACAAGGCAACTGTTAGGTGGATTCATAACTGGCTTAGTGATCGGACCCAAAGAGTGGTCGTAAATGGCTGCACATCCAGTTGGAAGAATGTCTCAAGTGGGGTACCACAGGGCTCTGTCCTGGGCCCTGTATTGTTCAACATCTTTATCAACGATTTAGATGAAGGAATTGAGGGTAAACTGATTAAATTTGCTGATGACACAAAGCTAGGAGGGATAGCTAATACTAGAGAAGAGAGAGAGAGGATTCAAAAAGATTTAAATAAACTGGAGAAGTGGGCAGCAACTAACAGAATGGTTTTTAACAGGGAGAAATGCAAAGTACTACATCTGGGCAATAAAAATGAAAAAAGCATATATAGAATGGGAGGAATAGGGCTAAGTGACAGCACATGTGAAAAAGACTTGGGTATACTAATAGATCACAGACTGAATATGAGTCAACAGTGTGATGCAGCAGCAAAAAAGGCAAATGCAATTCTAGGATGTATTAACAGAAGCATACAGTCTAGATCACGTGAAGTAATTATTTCCCTCTACTCCTCTTTGGTCAGACCTCATCTGGAATATTGTGTCCAATTTTGGGCACCACATTTTAAAAAAGACATCAACAAACTGGAGCAAGTTCAGAAAAGAGCGACCAGAATGGTGACCGGTCTGCAAACCCTGTCTTATGAGGAAAGGTTGCAGGATTTGGGAATGTTTAGTTTGCAAAAGAGAAGACTGAGGGGAGACTTAATAGCTGTCTACAAATATCTAAAGGGCTGTCACATTGTAGAA
The DNA here is from genome assembly GCF_039654945.1 of Dendrobates tinctorius. NCBI lineage: Eukaryota > Metazoa > Chordata > Amphibia > Anura > Dendrobatidae > Dendrobates > Dendrobates tinctorius. The sequence goes on from NW_027362206.1 coordinate 160,028, forward strand.
GGATCAACTTTATTCTCATTTGCACAAGGAAAGACTAGAAGCAATGGGATGAAGCTGAATGGGAGGAGACACAGATTAGATATTAGAAAAAACTTTTTGACAGTTAGAGTGATCAATGAGTGGAACAGGCTGCCATGAGAAGTGGTGAGTTCTCCTTCAATGGAAGTCTTCAAACAGAGGCTGGACAGACATCTAACTGGGATGATTTAGCGAATCCTGCTTTGAGCAGGGGGTTGGACCAGATGGCCCAGGAGGTCCCTTCCAACTCTACGATTCTATGATTCTATGATTCTATAGGGGCCTCAACAACATCACTGTCAAAAATCGGTACCCTCTTCCTCTCATCCCGGAGCTGTTTGACCACCTCAGAGGGGCAAGGATCTTCTCCAAGCTGGACCTCAGAGGAGCTTACAACCTTATCCGTATCCGGGCCGGTGATGAATGGAAGACCGCCTTCAACACCCGTGATGGTCATTACGAGTACCTGGTGATGCCCTTTGGTCTATGCAATGCTCTGGCTGTGTTTCAGGAGTTTGTTAATGAGATTTTCCGAGACCTCTTGTACTCCAGTGTCGTGGTATACTTGGATGACATCCTTGTCTTCTCCACGGATCTTCCGTCTCATAGGAGGACTGTCCGTCTGGTTCTGCAGCGTCTCCGGGAGAATCGTTTGTATGCCAAGATGGAGAAATGCCTGTTTGAGCAGACCTCACTACCGTTTCTGGGTTATATCGTCTCTGACGCCGGGTTGCAGATGGATCCCGAGAAACTGTCTGTCATTCTCAAATGGCCCCGTCCCATCGGCACAAAGGCTATCCAGCGATTCCTCGGATTCGCCAACTATTACAGACAGTTTATCCCGCACTTCTCCTTACTCTCCAGGCCGATCTCTGCCCTTACCCGTAAGGGGGTCAGTTCTAACTTCTGGCCATCGGAGGCTGAGGAGGCCTTCCACTCGCTAAAACAAGCTTTCACTACGGCTCCAGTGTTGTCCAGTCCGGAGAGTAACAAACCCTTTGTGTTGGAAGTGGATGCATCCTCGACAGGCGCCAGGGCAGTTCTGTCCCAGAAAACCCCCTCTGGTCGCCTACGTCCCTGCGGGTTCTTTTCCAAGGCTTTCTCCGCTTCGGAGTGCAATTACTCGATTGGCGACCGGGAGCTCTTAGCCATCAAGTTAGCCCTGCAGGAGTGGCGCCATCTTCTGGAGGGCGCCGTCCACCCGTTTATTATTTACTCGGACCACAAGAACCTGGCTTACCTGCAGACTGCCCAGCGACTTAACCCTCGACAGGCCAGGTGGTCCTTGTTTTTCGCTCGTTTCGACTTTGAGCTCCACTTCCGTCCTGGAGACAAAAACACCAAGGCCGATGCCCTGTCCCGAGCTTTCCAACCATCCGAGGCTAGGGAGGAACCATCTCACATCATCGAGCCTACGAAGATGATCACTGTGGCTCCGTTGAATTTGCTTTCTCCACCGCCAGGCAAGACGTTCGTGCCGGAGAGTGCCAAGAGTAAAGTCCTACAGTGGGGGCATTCCTCCAAATTGTCTGGTCATGCCAGAATACAGAAGACCCTTGCTCTCGTGTCCCGGTACTATTGGTGGCCGACTCTCCACCAAGATGTAGCAGACTTTGTTGCCGCCTGTTCCTCCTGTGCCAGAAATAAAGTCCCACGTCGGTCTCCGTTTGGTCGGCTGCTCCCTTTACCGGTGCCTACATCTCCTTGGGAGAGCATCGCCATGGACTTTATCACCGACTTGCCCCGCTCCTCCAGCTGCACGGTGATCCTAGTGGTAGTGGACCGATTTTCCAAGATGGCGCATTTTATTCCTCTGACCGGTCTTCCCTCTGAGCCCGAATTGGCCAAAGTCTTCGTCCATCACATTTTTAAGCTTCACGGCCTACCCTGTCGTATTGTGTCGGATCGTGGAGTTCAGTTTACGTCTAAATTTTGGAGAGCGCTATGCCGGCTTCTGGATATTTCCCTGGACTTCTCTTCAGCCTCCCATCCACAGACCAATGGGCAAGTGGAGCGAACTAACCAGACGCTGATCGCGTTCCTTCGTCACTTCTCCAACGTTCACCAAGATGACTGGGTGGACCTACTTCCCTGGGCAGAGTTCGCTTACAACAATCATGCCGGCGAGGCCACTACTAAGTCTCCGTTCTTCGTGGTATTTGGCAAACATCCCAGCATGCCCCTTCCTGTAATCCCGGTTTCCGAGGCACCCTCAGCCAACGTCTTGTCCCAAGAATTTTCGGAGGTCTGGTCCGAAACCAACTCTGCCCTCAGAAGGGCCAGTGAACGGATGAAGAGACACGCAGACAAGAAGAGGTTGGATCCCCCACCATTTCACATCGGAGATAAAGTCTGGCTCTCTTCCAGGTATATCCGGCTGAAATTACCTTCTTACAAGCTGGGTCCCCGGTACATTGGTCCTTTTGAGATTCTGAAACGTGTCAACGAAATCGCCTACAAGCTGAGGTTGCCTGCTTTGCTCCGAATCCCGAACACCTTCCACATCTCTCTCCTGAAACCTGTGGTGCTGAATCAGTTTCAACCCTCTCCTTGTCCTGTTCCCCAGCCGGTGGGTTCTGACGACACCTTCGAGGTAAGGGACATTCTCGCCATGAAGAGGCTTAGAGGTAGAACCTTTTTTCTTATTGACTGGAGAGGGTTTGGTCCTGAGGAGAGATCCTGGGAACCCCGGGAGAACATTAATGCTCCCCACATTCTTAGGCTACTTTCACACATCCGGTGTGTGGGGTCCGGCGGCGTGCGGCGAAAAGCCGGGCCGCCGGATCCGGCCTGCAGCCGTGACACCGGATGTGTGTGCGGCGAGACGATACGGCTCGGACATTATTAAAGGAGCCGCAGGACGAGGTGGACAGAGGCAGCCAATGAGACAGCTGCTGAAAGGGAGGTGAGGGGAGGAGAGGGGAGGGGAGGGGAGGAGAGGGGAGGAGAGGGGAGGGGGGTGGAGAGAGAGAGACATGGGGGTTAACACTTAGTGTCCAGGCAAGAGAATCTCTCTCTCTTGCCGGGCACTTGTGGGGTTAACCCCACAGAGAGATCTCTCTCTCTCACCCAGACACTGTGAGTGTTAACCCCACAAGTGCCCGGCGAGAGAGATCTCTCACAAGTGTCCGGGTGACAGAGAGAGATCTCTCTCTCTCTCGCCGGGCACTTGTGGGGTTAACATTCACAGAGTCTGGGCATGCGCTGTGGAAAAAGCCGGTCCGGCGCTGCAAAAAAACGTTACATGGAACGTTTTTTCCAGACGCCGGACAGGCTGTTTTTGCCGGATCAGGCAAAAACCGGATACGCCGCATAGGTATCCGGCGCGATGCGGCAATAATGAAACTGAATGGGGGAAAAACCGGATCCGGTGGCAACCGGCGCCGGATCCGGTTTTTACACTTTTCGCCGCATCGCGCCTGATGCTGAAAACCGGATGTGTGAAAGAGGCCTTAGGAGATTTTTTGCCAATCGCAGTAAGGGGCGGCTTAAGGGGGGGGTACTGTTACGGCCACCACCGCCGCGCGCCCTGCTCCAGTCTCCACCGCGCACTCTGCCGCTTGCCTCCATACTGACCTGTCGGCACCGCAGCGTTCCTCCTCCCAGCATCGGTGGCAGCGTCCTCCTCTGGCCGGCCCGCGGCCTGTGACGTCAATGCGACTCCTGCGCATGCGTCCTAGGCCGCGGCCGGCTCTCCCTGGCTGACTCACTATTCCGGCGGTGCCCTGTTCGGCTACCACCGCCGGACCAATGGGAGCGGGTCCCTGCCTATATCAGGCCGCCCTCCCTTAGTGGAGGCGCCTGATCGTTAATGTTCCATTAGCACCCTGGGCCCCCTAGCGTTAACCTCTCTGCCTTGTGCTCCCTCCAGCCTCCGTTCCTGTTGTCCGTGCTCCAGCCTCCGTTCCTGTTGTCCGTGCTCCAGCCTCCGTTCCTGTTGTCCGTGCTCCAGCCTCCGTTCCTGTTGTCCGTGCTCCAGCCTCCGCTCCTGTTGTCCGTGCTCCAGCCTCCGTTCCTGTTGTCCGTGCTCCAGCCTCCGTTCCTGTTGTCCGTGCTCCAGCCTCCGTTCCTGTTGTCCGTGCTCCAGCCTTCCTTCTGTGGTCCGTACTCCTGTCTCAGTCCCGCTGCCCGTGGTTCGTTCCTGCCATCCTACTCCAGTTCGCCTACCCGGGCCTAGCTCCCCAGCACGCTCCGAGCCGCCCCTCTTGGTTCCGGCTACCGTGGCATCCGAATCCCCGGACCTGCTCCTAACGGTCCCTGTATAGGGGTCGGTTTCACCTGGTTGCTCGTCCGGGGCCCCTCGGTACCGCGGTCCAGAGGGTCCACTCCGGGACTTCCACCTTGCCTAGCGTGAAGGTAACACCTACCTGGTCTTAGCTACCTGGATACCGCTCGGGGCGTTAACTCAATAGTTTCAAAGCTGCCATGCAATATACAAGACAAGTGGGCCACTATTGGATCAAAGTACATAAAAGCCAATCAAGTCTCCTTTCCTCCATTTTCCTACTTCTGTGAATTTATCAAAGATATCACAGAGCGTAAGACCGACCCAAGTTTTTCCTATGTAGAACCCAGCGGACCCGGTCCAACTCCTCCTAATTATGAGGGTCCACGTACTAACCTGAAAAGCCAAGGAGGCCCAGTGTCAGCGAAAAAGACCGACATCCTTCCCACACCTACATCAGCTCCAAACCAGAGCAACACAGGGGACAAGGTTGAAGATCCTAATCGGATGTGTCCCATTCATAAGAAGCCACATCCCTTAAAGAAGTGCATTGGCTTCAGAAAGAAGCCGCTCCACGAGCGCAAGGTACTTCTAAAGATGTTTGGTGTATGTTACAGATGTTGTGCTTCTACTGAACACTTTGCTAATGACTGTAAAATTCCTATTAAGTGTTTGGAGTGTGACAGTGAGGACCACGTGCAAGCACTCCATACATCCCAGCCTACCTCTGCTCAGTTCACACCTTCCATACCCACCACAAGCTATGGCGGGGAGGAAACAGAGCAGGCAAGTACTACCAAGGTATCATCTTCATGCACATAAGTTTACAGAGAAGACCTCTGGGACAAGTTGTGTGCAAAGATATGCCTGGTGAACATATATCCTAAGGGTCAGCCCGAAAAGAGCACAAGGGTGTACGCCATCCTGGACGATCAAAGCAACCGATCACTTGCAAGGTCAGAGCTCTTTGATTTGTTTGATTTAAAAGGAAATGCTTACCCCTACACCTTGGGTACTTGCAGTGGTGTCACAGCGGTCTCTGGGAGAAGAGCCAATGGACTTATAGTATCTTCACTTGAGAACAACGTAGAGATACCTCTGCCTACACTCGTCGAGTGCAACCATATACCATCTAATAGAGAGGAGATTCCATCGCCAGAGGTTGCTCTTCATCACCCTCATCTAATGACGATAGCCATCAAGATACCATCTGTTGGCAACAGTGCAAATATCCTGATCCTGCTCGGTAGAGACATTCTCCGACTGCATAAGGTACGTCAGCAGATCAATGGACCACATGATGCTCCATTTGCTCAACGCTTTGATCTAGGCTGGGTTATCATAGGCAATGTCTGTATAGACAAGATGAAGAGGCCTACAAAGATTTACTCATGTAAGACTCACGTCTTGCCAAATGGTCGCAGTACATACTGTCAACCATGCCCACATCACTACTGGGTGAAAGAAACACTGAGTGACTGTAACCGGCAGCTAGAAACCTATGACAACATGAATATATTCTGGTCCTGTGATGAAAACCTCAAGTCAACGGTGTTTGATTCTACAAATGAAAATAACAAGTTGGCACCAGCAAGAGAGGACAAAGAATTCATTAAGGTCATGAACAAGGAATTCACCCAGGATGACTCCAACAACTGGACAGCACCCTTACCTGTTGTGAGTTCATTTTTCCCTTCACCATTGAGGTCTGATGAACTCCCTCCTCTGGTGAAGGAAGGTAGTGAGGCTGATTACCAAACACATGGGCAGCTAGATGATGACTGGGTGGCTGGAATTGAGGACTGGATATAAGGCTGCCGACACCTTTCTTCCTGGCTGGTGATTTTCCTGCTGGATTCTTGGAGACCAGTCTGATTCCTGCATCTCAAAGCTAAGTTTTTCTGCTCTGCTTTGTACACTTCAGTTTGGTTTTCGTTTTGCCTTGTTTTTGGGAGTTCTGCCATCCCCGGCCGGGGGTGAGCTGAATTCCATTTTTGTCTCTGATCTGTTAATCTTTTGCTCTGTCTTCAGAATATACCTGAGTGCTGATATAGTCTTTTGAAGCCTAGCGTCTTCAGGGCCTGTTTTTCCTATCAGTCGGTTGGCTCATTTTGATAGGGGTTTTGCGGATGGCAGACAGCAGCTTTCCTATCCTGTCCTATGTAGTTAGCTTGGGCCCCATCATTTGCTCAACCTATCTTTCTATCTGTGTTAGTGTTTTCATCTTGCTTCACCGTCATTATATGTTGGGAGCTGCCTATTGCTTTGGGGTCTGCTCTGGGGCAGTTTAGTTTTTTCCCTTTCTGTCTTTAGGCTATTTAGTTCTCTGGCTGTGATCGAGGGGTCTAGGGCACCGTAGGAACCCCCCCACGGCTACTGCTAGTTGTTGTGGATAGGTTCAGGGGTCTGCAATCCGATAGCTGCCAACCTCTCTGGTTTTTCTGGACTTAGCTGGTATTTTGTTTTTTCCTCCTTCGGTGACTCATCATAACAGAATCACCAGCCATACCGCAGATCCTAGGGTACTCTATAGCAGGAGAGAATTGTAAAGAAAAAAAAAAAGTGTCAGAATTTTTTTTTTTGTGTGTGAATATTTTTTCCTCTATATCTCTGAGGCCGTAGGGGGAATTTTTCTTTCAATGGAGATGACGCAATTGTCTGATCGTGTGGAGCAGCTCGCTGCTGAAGTGCGGGAAATTTCCGCCTATCTTGCTCATTCACATGCTGCTGAACCAAAGTTTCATACTCCTGATGTATTTTTGGGGGATCGGTCTAAATTCTTGAATTTCAAGAATAATTGTAAATTATTTTTTGCCTTGAAGCCTAACTCGTCGGGGAACTCCGCGCAGCAGGTTAAAATTGTCATCTCTTTGCTGCGCGGCGATCCCCAGGATTGGGCGTTTTCTTTGAAACCTGATGATCCTATTCTGAATAATGTGAACGCATTTTTTCAAGCCTTGGGATTGTTGTATGATGAACCTAATGCTATTGATCAGGCTGAAAAGACCCTGTTGGCATTAAGCCAGGGTCGGAATTCGGCAGAGTTGTACTGTCAAAAATTCCGAAAGTGGGCGGTCCTTACTACCTGGAATGATGGTGCCTTGGCAGCCCTCTTTCGGAAGGGTTTGTCAGAAACTGTAAAAGATACTATGGTGGGATTTCCTGTTCCCTCTGGTCTTGACGATTCTATGTCATTAGCCATTCAGGTGGATCGGCGTTTACGTGAACGCAAAACTACACGAGAGATGTATTTCTGTCTGCCCTAAACGAGAGAAACGTTGTGCACACACGTTTTCTGTGGGTGGTGTTCAACCCAAGTTTCTTCTGGCAATTACTCTGATCTGCTCCCTGTCCACATTTTCCGCCAAGGCTTTTGTGGATTCAGGAGCAGCTCTTAACATGATGGACTTTGATGGATTTTGCTAAACGTTGTGGATTTCCTATGACACCCCTGCGGATGCCTATCCCTTTGAGGGGTATTGATGCTACTCCTTTGGCGAAGAATAAACCTCAGTTTTGGACCCAGGTGGTAATGCGGGTCGCCCCAGACCATCAAGAAAATTGCAGATTTTTGGTGTTGCATAATTTGCATGATACCATTGTTCTGGGGTTTCCCTGGTTGCAAATTCATAATCCAGTTCTGGATTGGAAATCTTTGTCTGTGGTGAGTTGGGGTTGTCGGTGTGCCCTTAGTGATGCTCCTGTTTTCTCCACCTCTCCCCAGTCGCATGATGTTCCTGACTATTTGGCTGACTTTTATGATGTATTTAGTGAGAATGAGTCTGCGTCTTTGCCTCCTCATAGGAGTTATGACTGTGCAATTGAGCTGAACCCGGGGTGTAAATTCCCCAAGGGTCGGCTTTTCAATTTATCTGTACCCGAGCACGAGGCTATGCGATCCTATATTAAGGAGGCATTGGAGAAGGGTCATATTAGACCATCCTCTTCACCCTTAGGTGCTGTTTTTTTTTTCGTGGCTAAAAAGGATGTTTCATTAAGGCCTTGTATTGACTATCGTGCCCTCAACAAAATTACTGTTAAATATCAGTATCCGTTACCCCTGATTTCTGATCTATTCTCCAGAGTTAAAGGTGCTTGCTGGTTTACCAAGCTTGACCTCAGGGGGGCGTATAATCTTATTCGCATTAAGCATGGGGATGAATGGAAGATGGCGTTTAATACTCCAGAGGGACATTTTGAGTACCTGGTGATGCCTTTTGGGCTCACTAATGCCCCTTCTGTCTTCCAGTGCTTCATGAACGATATATTTCGAGACTTTGTGGATAAATTTTTGATTATCTATCTGGATGATATTTTGATCTTCTCCAAGAATTGGGACTCTCATGTGGAACATGTTCGGATTGTGTTCCGGATTTTGAGGGAGAATTCCCTGTATGTCAAGGGATCGAAATGCCTTTTTGGGGTACAGAGGATTTCATTTTTGGGATTTATTTTGTCTCCGTCAACTATTGAAATGGACCCGGCCAAGGTACAGGCCATTTATGATTGGGTTCAGCCCACTTCTTTGAAGGCCCTCCAGAAGTTTTTGGGTTTTGCTAATTTTTATCGGAAATTTATAGCTAATTTTTCTGGTATTGCCAAGCCATTGACGGATTTGACTAGGAAGGGTGCTGATGTGCTGAATTGGTCTCCGGAGGCTGTTTCTTCCTTTCAGGAGCTGAAGCGAAGGTTCACTTCTGCTCCGGTTTTGCGGCAACCTGATGTCTCACTCCCGTTTCAGGTGGAGGTGGACGCTTCTGAGATTGGTGCAGGAGCGGTATTGTCCCAAAAAGATCCTGTGACATCTAAAATGAATCCTTGTGCTTTCTTTTCCTGAAAGTTCTCCCCATCCGAACGTAACTATGATGTGGGGAATCGGGAACTGTTGGCCATGAAATGGGCATTTGAGGAGTGGAGACATTGGTTGGAGGGAGCCAAACACCAAGTCGTGGTCCTTACTGACCACAAGAATTTGATTTACCTGGAGTCGGCCAAGCGCTTGAATCCTAGACAGGCTAGGTGGGCCTTGTTTTTCACACGTTTTGATTTTGTGGTCTCTTTTCTTCCGGGCACTAAGAATGTCAAGGCAGACGCCCTCTCTAGGAGTTTCCTTGCTGATTCTCCTGTTGTGACTAAACCTGCTACCATCTTAGGCGAGGGGGTAGTTCTTTCTGCCATCTCGCCCGATTTGAGACGTGCTCTGGAAGAGTTTCAGGAGGACAAACCTGAGCGTTGTCCCAGTGGAAAGTTGTATGTTCCTGACCAGTGGAGGAAGAGAGTGATGTCTGAAGTTCATTGCTCTGCATTGGCTGGTCATCCAGGTATTTTTGGTACTAGAGATCTGGTGAGTCGGTCTTTTTGGTGGCCCGCCTTGTCTCATGATGTCAGGAATTTTGTGCAGTCCTGTGGGACTTGCTCCTGGTCTAAACCTTGTTCTCGCTCTAGTGGCTTGTTAATGCCTTTGCCGGTGCCCAGGAGGCCATGGACCCATATTTCAATGGATTTTATCTCTGATATGCCTGTCTCTCAGAGAATGACTGTTATTTGGGTGATTTGTGATAGATGGTCCATCTTGTACCACTCCCTAAGTTGCCATCTTCCTCTGAGTTGGTGCCCTTGTTTTTGCAACAGGTGGTTCGCTTGCACGAGATTCCTGAGAACATTGTATCTGACAGAGGAGTTCAGTTTGTGTCTAGATTTTGGAGGACTTTCTGTTCCAAGCTGGGAATTCAGTTGTCCTTCTCCTCTGCGTTTCACCCTCAGACCAATGGGCAGACGGAGAGAACAAACCAGACTTTGGAGTCGTATTTGAGATGTTTTATTTCTGCCGATCAGGATGATTGGGTTTCATTTTTGCCCTTGGCCGAATTTGCTTTAAATAATAGAGCTAGTTCTGCCACTTTGATGTCACCTTTTTTTTTGTAACTTTGGATTTCACCCTCGATTTTCTTCAGGGCAGGTGGAGCCTTCTGCCTGCCCAGGTGTTGACACTGTGGTGGAGACAATGCACCAGATCTGGCACCAAGTAGTGGATAAGTTGTCTCTCTCCCAGGAAAAGGCCCAGCGGTTTTCCAACCGGCGTAGGACCATTGGTCCCCAGTTTAAGGTGGGTGATATAGTTTGGTTGTCATCAAAAAATATCGCTATGAAGGTGGCTTCTCCTAAGTTTAAGCCTAGATTTATTGGACTTTACAAGATTTTGGAGATTATTAATCCGGTCTCTTTTCGGTTGGCTCTTCCTGTCACATTTAAAATTCATAATGTGTTTCATAAGTCCTTGTTGAAGAGGTTTGTTGAACATGTAGTTCCTGTGGTGGCACCTCCTGACCCTATATTGGTTGAAGGTAACATGGAATATGAGGTAGAGAAGATACTGGATTCCCGTCTGGCTAGACGGAGACTCCAGTATTTGGTTAAGTGGAAGGGTTATGGTCAGGAGGATAATTCCTGGGTCTCTGCCTCTGATATTCATGCCAAAAGATTGGTGCGTGCCTTTCATCGGGCTCACCCGGATCGCCCTGGTGGCATGGATGAGGGTTCGGTGACCCCTCCTCAAGGGGGAGGTACTGTTGTGAGTTCATTTTTCCCTTCACCATTGAGGTCTGATGAACTCCCTCCTCTGGTGAAGGAAGGTAGTGAGGCTGATTACCAAACACACGGGCAGCTAGATGATGACTGGGTGGCTGGAATTGAGGACTGGATATAAGGCTGCCGACGCCCTTCTTCCTGGCTGGTGATTTTCCTGCTGGATTCTTGGAGACCAGTCTGATTCCTGCATCTTAAAGCCAAGTTTTTCTGCTCTGCTTTGTACACTTCAGTTTGGTTTTTGTTTTGCCTTGTTTTTGGGAGTTCTGCCATCCCCGGCTGGGGGTGAGCTGAATTCCATTTTTGTCTCTGATCTGTTGATCTTTTGCTCTGTCTTCAGAATATACCTGAGTGCTGATATAGTCTTTTGAAGCCTAGCGTCTTCAGGGCCTGTTTTTCCTATCAGTCGGTTGGCTCATTTTGATAGGGGTTTTGCGGATGGCAGACAGCAGCTTTCCTATCCTGTCCTATGTAGTTAGCTCGGGCCCCATCATTTGCTCAACCTATCTTTCTATCTGTGTTAGTGTTTTCATCTTGCTCACCTTTCTTCTGAAATGCCCTTCTGTGTGTCTGGACCTCTGTCTTACAGGCCACACTTAGCAAGTCAGAGATAGCCTTCCTGCTACACCTTGGCTGGCTCTCTCTGACTTGCTAAGTGTGGCCTGTAAGACAGAGGTCCAGACACACAGAAGGGCATTTCAGAAGAAAGGTAAGCTGTCTAAGTTGAAGTAGCCTTCCCACAATCCATGGAGCTGGGCTAGAAGGAAAAAAGCCTATTCCTATCTAGTCAGCTGATCTAGCGGGTGAGAGGCAGAGAGCCTTCCCGTTACATCCTGTAGGTCTACCGGGTGAGAGGCAAGGAGCCTTCCCGCTACACCTTGGCAGGCTCTCTCTGACTTGCTAAGTGTGGCCTGTAAGACAGAGGTCCAGGCACACTGGGAGGGCATTTCAGAAGAAAGGTGAGCTGTCGGCAGAAAAAGGTTGAAGCCATGGCAACTTTTTCTGTGTACAGTCGGTGCCCCCAATGAGATCCAAGACAGCTATGCAAATTGTAAAAGACAGAGAAGAAAGGAAGCAGTAAAACAGGTTGGACCAATATTTAAAAAAGGCAAAAATACCAGAGTGTGAATGTTTGGATGTACAAAAAGGCACAGACAAGGGAAGAAAATAGCAAGTGAATAAATGATGCTTGAGAATGAATGTGCAGCAGTGTGGAAGGTGTATTATGAATGTTTTGATTGACAAAGTGTAACCAGAGACCCAGACAAAACAGATGGACTTGTAAACACTGTGATCAGACTCAGACAAACCCAGACTGAATAGCTACTTGTGTGACCTGTGCTACTGACCTAAGGGAGTTGCACTAGATCCTGTCCAGACAAGATTATAAGAAGCTGACATAATAGTGCGGATAGTGGGTAGTGGGGACATTGACCTTTGCGGAGTAAGCTGACAGTAGACATCAGACGACCAACCACATCAGGACCTAGAAGTGCGACTAGAATAAGAAAGATGCAGGGGTATTATCCCTGGAGCCCCTCTGACCAGCTAGCTTTGCTGAAGCAGCTGCCTGACCCTGAAGACCAATCATTCCCGTTTTACAGACACATAAAGGAAGTACAGCAGACATATAAGTGTACCTGGGCAGACCTAGAGAGGTTGGTGAGTTTAAAGGCAGGTGACGCACTAGGACATATAATTAAGACACACACAGATGTGACAAAGAATCAGGCTTGGGGCATGGATGATAAATCTGCACTGTCTGGGGAGACGTACTGTGAGTCACTAAGACAATGGGCTACAGTGGAACAATCAGAGCAGTCCGTACTCCTGACTAATGTGACACAGCAAAAAGGAGAGAGGGTAGAGATGTACTTTGGACCGTTACAGCTGAAATGGGCAGACATGGGGTACATCTGCATAAACCCACTTGATGTTAGAATACTGGTGAATGCATTCATTGTCGGTATGAACAAAGACGTACAGACAGCCAGACCTGAATGGAGACATGTAGATCCGAAAGACCTCCTTAAGGTAGCTAAAGAAATTGAGCAGACAAGGACAATAAGACGACCTGTCATGTATGCTGGAGCACAAGGAAAAAAGTGGAGACGTAATAAGGGACCTAAGGACCTAGAAACCGTGAGGTGCTGGAATTGTGGTACTTACAAAACTTATTGTTAGTGAGAATACCCCTATGAAATTACTGGGAGCAGATGTGCTGAGTGCGATCCCGGCCACCATACAGTACTCTCCTGAGGATAATACAGTCACAAGTCCCCTCTCAGATAAACATTTGTGTAAGATTGCGTCAATGGTGTATATGACAAAAGCGGTGAAACTAACACCTTACACCAAAATGCCTGAGGATGAGGAAATGGGACAGGTGCCAGACACTGTTTGGGCAAGGGGAAAAACTGATGTGGGTCGGCTGCCCATTCCCCCTGTCATGATTAAATGGAAAAAAAAAAAAAAGCAACCACTCCTCCTTGTTTAAAGCAATACCCCCTTGAGCCTAGCCAAATCAATTGCCCCGAGCAGAGATATTAGAGAGTATGTTAAGGCAGGGGTTCTGGTGCAAAGAAACAACCCTGGACTGCAAAGATCTTCCCCCTTCGACACCACTTTGTATCCCATTAGGAAAAAAAAAGAACTCAAGGGTTTGCTGACACTTACAGAAAGGTTCATGACTTAAGGGCTATTAATGATGATACAGTGAGTGTGACCTCAATCGTCCCTAACACACACACACAATACTGTCACAGATCCCAGTAATGTCAAAATGTTTCACAGTCATTGATTTAGCAGGTGCATTCTTCTCTGTACCCCTGCACCCTGACTGTCAGTATCTTTTTCCTTTACTCATAAAGGTGAACAATATTGTTGGACAGTCCTCCCACAAAGGGGGAAAGAAATCCCCTGCCATCTATTCAGCAGCAATGGCAGGGATCCTTGAGTAGTGGCCATCACCTCATCCGCTGATTGTACTATTACAGTACGTGGATGACCCTAAGGGCTGCAAGGTCTCACGTGACAAATTACAGTATTACAAACAAAAGGTGACATTTGTTGGGACATTGTATTGCCGAAGGTACCAGACACCTGACAGGAAACAGGCAATTCAAGATCTCCCTCTACCCAGGTCACATCAGCATCTATGCACTTTCCTAGGTTTAGTGACCTACAGTAGGCCTTGAATAAGGTCCGCTTCACAAATATTCCAACCACTTTATGACTGCTTGTCATCAGACCCGAGACCTCACACAAAATACAATTGATTGTGTCTGTGCGGTAGGAGCAGCTGCACTACTACTAGGAAAGGCATGTGAGATCACACTGACGTTTCTTTTGACAATCTATTCCCCACATGACATCCATGCCATACTCGTACAAGTTCAACCAAAGCATCAGTCTATGGCCAGACAGCTCCGACTTGAGTGTGCTCTACTAATTCCTGAGTATGTCACCCTCAAAAGATGTAACGTTCTGAATCCAGCCACCCTCCTGCCTGTGGATTCAGAAAAGGGGGAATTGGTGACCGTATTAGTGAGTGAGGAAGGATACTTTGACATGACATATGAACATGTCTGCATAGAACTGATGAGTCAGGAGACAGTTGGGTTTGCACACGTTCAGGAAAAACCTGTTCCTAATGCAGACTTTGAGTTTCTTTTTTGTAGATGGCCCCAGATACCACCAGGATGGACGATTCTACACTGGATATGCAGTAGTATCCTCACATTAGGTAATCCGAGCGGAACCACTCTCTCCTCACATGTCGGCGCAGGAGGCAGAGTTGAAGGCACTCACTGAGGCGTGTAGAGCCGCTGCAGGTAAAGTCGCTAATATTTTCACAGATTCGAAGCCCATTAAAAATGCAGAGCTGGTGAAACAATTGATGGGGGCATTGATGTTACCAGTCCAGGTTGGCATTGTCAAGGTAAAAGCACACACAAAGGTGACTCCGTGGAGGTAGAGGGCAATAGAAGGGCGAACGAGGCTGCTAAAAAAGCACAAGGCGGCCTAGAGAGAGCAGTGGACGGTGGCGGGGAGTCAGCGTATTCCAGCCACATTGGGTCTAAATGTCCTGAAATCCCTCCGGCAAAAGGCTGCCCAAACAGAGAAGGTACACCGGGGGAGACTGGGAGCTGAGCTGAACTCAAATGGAGTATGGGAGAATCAATCCCAATCATGGCGCAAGCAGCACATGGCCCCACTCACACCTCAAAAAGTCACATGTGTGCCATGGTAGATGCCTTCTGGATCGCTCCTGGTTTCAGTTACGCAGCCGCGAAACTTGTACAATCATGCCTCATCTGTGCACAGCACAACCCAGGTCCCTAAGAAAGCGACATTTAGGCCTCTCTACCCGTTTCAGAGACAGCAGATTGATGACATACAGCTACCAAGGTAGGAGTGTATGCAAATATCCTAGTATGTGTAGATCTCTTCTCTGGTTGGCCGGAAGCCTATCCGGTAAAATGTGCAAATGCTAAAATGACTACAGACAAACTGATGAAAGAACTGATCTGCAGGTATGGTGTCCCAGAAGCCACAGAAACAGATAGGGGTACACACTTCACGGGAGAAATAATGAGGGAAGTCATGCAGGCCCCGGGTGTACAGCAAACATTTCATACACCATATAGGCCACAAAGTAGTGGGAAAGTGGAAAGACTAAATGGGACACTTAAACTGAAAATTCAAAAGGCCATGGCAGACACAGGAAAGAGCTGGGTGGAGCCATGGCAGACACAGGAAAGAGCTGGGTGGAGTGCTTGCCTCTTGCACTCTTTTCAGTCAGACACACTCCAAATAGAAACACAGGCTTGTCTCCCTTTGAAGTCCTGCTTGGTAGTGCACCAAAGACTGGTCTGTACTTCCCGCAGGTGCTACAAATGCAACACGGTGCAATGACAGGCTACGTCCAGGCCTTGCAGGAAAGACTTAATGTGGTGCATAAACATGTGTTCTCATACATTCCAGATCCTAATGCCAGTGCAGATGTGCATCAGCTGAATCCAGGTGATTGGGTGATTATACGCAGACACGTGAGAAGGAGCCTGGACCCACAATTTGACGGCCCCTTCCAAGTCGAGCTGACCACATCCACTTCAGTAAAACTTGAGGGAAAGCCCACCTGGATCCACGCCAGTCACTGCAAGAAGGTCCTGTCAGCAGCAGAATGACTGTTCTCCTCATCACCTTGCTGGCAGTGACAGGGTTACTGCACTCTACAGAGACACAGGACAAACTCTTAAATGCTGATTGGGACAACAAACTTATTCGGCATCATGCTCTTCTTATAAAGGACATGGAAGGACAGAAACCGAAGGACTGTTGGATCTGTACACACAGCCCAGTATCTGCGAGGACTATGCCGTACTTAGCCTTACCTCTGGAGCCATGGGAGGTATTAACCCCACACTGCATACACAATGAGACTTGGACTCAATCTAGGTGTGCCCCGTGATATATCTGCCTCATTGGCTATAGTCGAATGGGCCGCTAATCCCTGGTTTCAGTTTAATATAACGCGGCCTAAAGGTACAAATGTGGGGCGGGAATATGACTCAGATGTTGGAAATATGGTCACCAGGAGGAGGACTGAAATCCCTCACTCAGACCCTATTCCCAATGATGGACGGTGGTTCAGTCTTCAACACACTGGAGCAGACACCTGTGGTGAGGACAATAATTGCTTCCGCATATACACTCGCGATCAAACACAGGTTAATGATACGGTGTACCAAGATGGTGTTGAAGGCTGTAAATCATCTACGGGTAAAATAATAAGGAAAGAAAGGGGTAAATGTACATCTGGTGTAAGGGAAAACAAATGAATAATACTCGGTGTGCCCATAAGCCTATGTCAGGACTTTTGAGTTTATACCAATGTATACAGACCCCTGGTCACGTTTGTGTTCTCCCTGACTGAGTATTCTTGGTTTGCGGACATCGTGCCTACAGGTCGGTGAGCCCGGATATAAGAGGATATAAGAGGTGACCCCAGCCACTTTCATAGTTCCTCATAGTAAAATAGACACTGCAGCAGTCCCAATTCACACCTCGTATAGAAGGGCTGCAGACAATAAGCCAAATGGTAGGCCGCATCTAGTAGAAATGGGGATAACAAACAAAATATTCAGTAGTATGCTAATATACCCCTTCATAACCCAAATGTGGGATAAATTAGTGGAAGCTACCGACTACCTGGACAATCAGATTCTCCAGATTCTTGAAGTTCTTAATGAAACTAATACAATACAGAGACAATTAATCGTAGTTACTAACCAGCATACTATAGTACTAGATTACCTGACCGCAAAAGAAGGAGGAATGTGTCAGATAATTGGTCCCACCTGTTGTAATTATATCGACCCTGCTGGCAATCTCCAGATCAGGGCCAGTATAGACAAAATAGGTGAACTTAGAGACCAATGGTTAAAACAACACAGTGCAGAGGCTCCTGGTGGGGTAACACATTCTCTTTCCTAAATCCAGCAAATTGGGTTAATGGCTTAGCAGGATGGATTTTTTTTGGCATTATATAGACTTGTATGCAAATTTTGTTGTTTTGCTTATTATTTTATGTAGCCGTAAAAGCGCTAATATATGTATTACTTAAGCTACTGAATAATGTATGTGTGAAAAAAAAGAATCTAAGGCTGAACCTTCTGTAGTGTATCATAGACCCCAGGTGGCCATTGCTGATGGGGAAAGTGAGTGTCCACACTGAGGGTGGATGGGCGAAGCAGGTAGGAAGCCCCCTTATGGGTACTAGACCCATGAGACAGTAGCTCCTTTGTGGACATCAGCTGACCCTGTGGCAAAGGTTATACCATTTACAAAAGGGGGAAATTGATATAGAAGAGTTAATGGTTTGCTTTTATATCCCTTTAAATGCCTTTAAGACTTCAATTGCCTTTTGCCTTATTATTGCTAGAATTATTCTTATGTAGACTACTAGTCTCTGTCTTCAAGGAAACTATACTTGTTATCATATTTGTTCTCAACAACGTGTTCTGGGTATATTGTAAACAAGGTACGACCCTGAGGTGATGGTGGGGGCCAAATGAGCTCCATAGAGTCACATATTGTTGTAAATGGTATAAAAACATGTCTTATATTTCATTACGTCAGATAAAGTGATTTGACCACGGCTTGTGTGTTGAAGTCTCTTTGTCTCCAAGCGCTTGCAACAGAAAGGGCGAAAAACCTCACAATTCGGACTCACTGGTGATCTGGACAGCTGATGCTTGGTCAGAACAAAAGCAGCTACGACACCGTCATTATATGTTGGGGGCTGCCTATTGCTTTGGGGTCTGCTCTGGGGCAGTTTAGTTTTTCCCCTTTCTGTCTTTAGGCTATTTAGTTCTCCGGCTGTGATCGAGGGGTCTAGGGCACCGTAGGAACCCCCCACGGCTACTGCTAGTTGTTGTGGATAGGTTCAGGGGTCTGCAATCCGATAGCTGCCAACCTCTCTGGTTTTTCTGGACTTAGCTGGTATTTTGTTTTTTCCTCCTTCGGTGACTCATCATAACACTTACCCTTTCGTTCTCCAAGGACAAGTTTGCCAAACAATCTGCAGCAAGCAACTGCAAGACTTGCATCTTTAAAACGAACTTTAAAAAAGAAACCAGAGATGGAAAAACATTTCCTCGACTTCATGCAGAATATCTTTGATAGAGATCATGCAGAGCCTGCTCCACAACTAAAGGAAGGAGAAGAATGCTGGTATCTTCCATTCTTTGGTGTCTACCATCCTCGCAAACCCAATCAAATCAGAGTGGTGTTTGACTCCAGTGCCCAGTATGAAGGTATTTCTCTCAATAACCTGCTCCTCACCGGACTCAACCTGAACAATAGTCTCATAGGAGCCTGCAAAGAACTTCAGCTTGATCATTTCTTAACCGACAATGGGTGCGCTTGGGTGTTCAACCCTCCACATTCATCGCATATGGGAGGATCCTGGGAGCGCATATGGGAGGATCCTGGGAGCGCATGATTGGAATTGCACGAAGACCTCGTCCTCCTAAAAGACAAAGAAGCTCATCGCAACGACTTGCCAATGGGTCTTATCACCAAGGCTATGCCCAGTGAGGACGGAAAGACCCGAAAGGTGGAAGTCAAGGTAACAAAAGATGGTTCATCACGACTTCTTCGCCCAGTCACCGAACTTGTACTGCTTCTACCAAAGGAGGACATCACATAAAAGATATTTCTACTGGACACGGCTCATGATGGAGAGCATACCGACATACACCCTTAACTGTCAAGAACTTGAACTTCATCTTTGGATTGTTTGGGTTGGTGGAAGTGTTGGCACGTTGCGGCTTCCTCAATCTGAAGATAGGTTCTGCTATGGACTTGGACTATCCATCCGTTGAGGACTTCATGTCATCAACCAAGAATTGGACTTACAACTGTTACAGTTTATTTGCATGTTGTGTTTCTTCTTTTTTTGTCTTCCAGGCTTCTAGGTCGCCGTTGATCATCATCGTAACATGTCATGTCAAGTTGAATCATCATGAAATCTAAAGATTTCAGATGGGGAGTGTCATGTCCATGATTTTGAATCATCAGACAGCACTGCATTTTACCATATTGTTGTTTCCATTGCTGTATATAGATCTGTTCCTTTTAGAGGTTTTCTCCTCCCCCCTTGCATGTGACTCTCATTTCTGTAAACCCTCCCTTCTCCATTTTTGAGTCTTCTCCATCTTGGAGACACACGTTTATACAGCTCTGTAAAAGGAAAATCTCTTTTTACCTACTGTAACGTGCATTATGCAAGGATTCAGTCGAGAATAAACCTTCTACTGGACTCTTCAAACTTGCTCTTTTCAGTCGAGTTTAAACTATCTGCGGACATCACTAAATGTGAGTAACAGTCAACAGACTCCATGGGTTGGCAGTCTGAGCGCCCACACACTTACAGGTTGGCCATGAGGCAGAATACAGACATTTTACATTACAAGTACATATATCACTCTGTATATATATATATATATATATATATATATCAGTACATACATCACTCTGTATATATATATATATATATATCAGTATATACATCACTCTGCATGTAGATCCATCACTCTATATCAGTACATACGTCACTCTGTATATATATATATATATCAGTATATACATCACTCTGTATATATATCAGTACATACATCACTCTGTATATATATATATATCAGTATATACATCACTCTGTATATATATATCAGTATATACATCACTCTGTATATATATATATACATACCAGTATATACATCACTCTGTATATATATCAGTACATACATCACTCTGTATATATATATATATATATATATATATCAGTACATACATCACTCTGTATATATATATATATATCAGTATATACATCACTCTGTATATATATAGTGAGAATCATGTGGGAATAGTGGATGAGGGCAGGTATATCTCGCCCAGATACCTTTCCTATGTGGCCTAGTCTGGTCAGTATCTCACCTGGTTGCTGATGAATAAAGGGAGGGTGGATATAAAAGGATGCCAGGTGGTTGTGTGAGTGTCTCAGCCTGGGGACACAGAGAGCCTGTCTGTGTGAGAGACACACGTGAATGAAAGCAGTGCCCACGGTAACTGTGGTTTGGCTGGACGGGAGAAGCCAGCCAGTTGGTAGTTAGGTTGTAATTTGTTTAGTTAGTGCCGGACAGGCAAGGATTTGTTTTATGTTTTATTTCTTTTATGCATTGCTTTCACCTTTAATAAACCTGACCCAGTGTCAGTTATACCCGGACCCCGGCTGTGCGCCTGAGTTTCATACTTAACGCACATGACCTTTGACCCCACGAAAGGCGATCCCGGTGTGTTTTATCACATTGTGGTGGAGAACGCGGGCATCACGTTGGAAGCATGAGCATGGAGGACATGGTGAAAGCGCTGGTACAGTCCACCGCCGTCCAGCAAGAAGCTAATCGGGTGATGATGGCCCAGCTGAAGGAGTTGGTGGACATGACAGCTACCGATCGTTCGCTTCTCCAGCAGGTGGCGCAGTGCCTGGCAAGCTTACCTGAGCTTAACCTGGAGGCCGAGTCGAGAGTGATTCATGTATGTCGGTACTGGCAGAAGATGATGACCAAAGATGACGTCGAGGCGTACCTGACCACGTTTGAACGGACGGCGGTGCGAGAAAAACGGCCGAAGGCATGATGGGCCGGCCTGATTGCCCCGATTCTTTCCGGTGAGGCCCAAAAGGCATATTATGACTTAGAGCCTGAAGCCGCGCAGGACTTTGACAAACTGAAAGCCGAGATCTTGGCCTGGCTGGGAGTGACAACCGCTGTCCGTGCACAGAGAGTGCATCAATGGACCTATCAGCCGGATAAACCACCGCGGTCACAGATGTTCAACCTGATCCACGTGACGAAGAAGTGGCTACAACCCGAGGTGTTGACAGCGCCAGAGATAATCCAGAGAGTCGTCATGGATAAGTACCTGAGAGCTCTACCGCCAGCCCTGAGGAAGTGGGTAAGCCATGGAAATCCTACGACGGCAGATCAACTTGTGGATCTGGTTGAACGTTACTCCGTGGCGGAAGGACTCCGAGACGACGCTACCCCACCTCGTTCTTCATCATCTCCACGTGGAACCGGTAAGACTGTTCCAGGGAGTAGGGGAGAAGGAAAAATCCCTAAGACAGTGGGGGAGGAAAAAGGGACTGCCCGCAATGCGAGGCCGAGAGTAACAAACTTTGGTCTAAGCAAGGGGCCCGTTAGGTGTTTCCGCTGCCAAGAGATGGGACACATTGCTGCAAACTGTCCGGTCACTACTGAACCCATGCAGTGCGACGTCACAGACTCTAAAAACCGCATGTCTATGGTTGCACGGGTAGTGGTGAGTGTGAATGCCGGTCAAAAGGATGTGGAGAAACACTTGTGTGATTTAACTGTTGATGGAAAAAATGTGGTGGCATTGTTAGACTCGGGAAGTGTGGTGACTCTGGTGAAGGCCAGTCTGGTGTCAGCCCCGACTGGACCATCAGACAAATTTTCTGTAATGTGTGTGCATGGAGACACCTGTTCGTACCTCACCACGGTCATATGCATTACTACTTCCTATGGGTCTGTGCAACATAAAGTGGGACTCGTCCCTGCGTTATTGCATGATGTTATCTTGGGCCGGGATTTTCCCCACTTCTGGCAATTGTGGGAGAATCAGTTGATACCCCAGGGTAATAGTGTACATGATTCTTCTCCCAGGGCGCGTGTGGGTCCCGAACCCCTGGAAGAGGTCTCCCTGGAAGCCTCGGGGGAAGAGTCTGTTGGAAATGACCTGCAGTTCCCATTTTCAGTCATGGCGGGCGATACGGAGGAGACCGGGGAAGAGGAGGAGGCCGACAGCCGTCCACCTCCCCATTTGCTGGATTTGGAAGTTCAGAAAGATGACTTCCAAAGCGAGCAAATAAAGGATCCTACCCTTTCTCAGGCCAGGACAAATGTAAAAGTGATAAATGGGGTACCCGTAGAACCTGGCTCGAGGCTGGCATATCCTTACATGGTCCTGGAGAATGATTTACTCTATCAAATAGAGAAAAAGGGGGAAGACACGGTGCAACTATTAGTCGTGCCAAAACCCTACCGGTGGCAGGTGCTGGACCTGGCCCACGGACATATGATGGGAGGTCACCTGGGAGTCCAGAAAACCACCGAAAGGATATTACACTGTTTTGTTTGGCCAGGCATGCATCACGATATTCGTGTATATTGTGAGTCTTGTCCTGACTGCCAAGCCTCTGCGCCTAAGCCCCGGTTCTGTAGCCCTTTGGTACCCCTACCTATTATTGAGGTCCCGTTTGAGAGGATTGGGATGGATTTAGTTGGGCCCCTCTCACGGTCTTCACGTGGACACCAACATATCCTGGTCATCTTGGATTATGCCACTGGTTACCCGGAGGCCATCCCTTTGCGTAACACGGCTACCAAGACGATTGCCAAGGAACTGGTGCATGTGTTTA
Source organism: Dendrobates tinctorius (assembly GCF_039654945.1). Taxonomy (NCBI): domain Eukaryota; kingdom Metazoa; phylum Chordata; class Amphibia; order Anura; family Dendrobatidae; genus Dendrobates; species Dendrobates tinctorius. Next base: position 182,863 of record NW_027362206.1, read on the forward strand.
GTCGGGTCGGTATACCAAAACAGATTCTCACCGACCAGGGGACCCCCTTTATGTCCAGGTAATGAAGGAGCTCTGCTGATTGTTACAAATCGAACCGTTATGCACATCCGTGTATCACCCTCAAACAGACGGGTTGGTCGAACGGTTCAATAAAACTCTGAAGCAGATGCTGAGAAAGGCGATAGACAAGGATGGGAAGAACTGGGACTACTTACTTCCGTATTTGCTTTTTGCCATCAGGGAAGTGCCCCAGTCTTCCACGGGATTCTCGCCTTTCGAGTTATTGTATGCCCGACGTCCTCGCGGACTGTTAGACGTCACCAAAGAAACCTGGGAGGGTCAGGTCACTCCGTTTAAAATGGTGATAGATCACGTATCCCAAATGCAGGACCGTATTGCGGCTGTTATGCCTATCATCAAAGAACACATGATGCAGGCTCAAGGAGCCCAAAAAAGAATCTATGATAGGGGCGCCAAGATCCGTACGTTTGCACCCGGAGATAGGGTGTTGATCCTGGTTCCCACGGTGGACAGTAAGTTCCTAGCCAAGTGGCAGGGCCCCTTTGAAATTAAGGAAAGAGTTGGTGAAGTAAACTACAAAGTATACCAGGCAGGTAAATGGAAACCTGAACAGATTTATCATGTAAATCTGATAAAACCCTGGAAAGATCGGTCTGCCTTGTCAGCGGAGCTAGCCCGTCCCGTCTGCTCGCATACCGTACCGGAGGTACGGGTTGCCGAGACTCTATCGGAGCGGCAAAAGACTGAGGTCAGGCAGTTTCTACTTCACAACCAAAAGTTTTTCTCAGAAAAACCCGGGCAGACTACGCTAATGAAACATGACATCGTAACGGAACCTGGTGTCACAGTTCACGTAAAACCCTACCGAATCCCGGAAGCGTGCCGTGAAGCCGTTTCCCGAGAAGTGAAGGCAATGTTAGAGTTAGGAGTCATTGAGGAATCGCACAGTGCTTGGTCCAGCCCGATTGTGCTAATTCCTAAACCGAACGGCACCATCCGGTTCTGCAATGACTTCAGGAAACTGAATGCTGTCTCAAAATTTGATGCCTACCCTATGCCCCGGGTCGACGAGTTAATAGATCGGTTAGGAAAAGCCCGGTATATTACGACCCTAGACCTAACAAAGGGGTATTGGCAGATCCCTCTGGCTGAGGCTGCCAGAGAAAAGACGGCATTTGCTACGCCGGAAGGTCTATTTCAGTATGTGTGTATGCCGTTTGGACTGCACGGAGCACCGGCGACCTTCCAGAGACTGATGGATCGAGTCCTGAGGCCACATAGGCAGTACGCTTCGGCCTATTTGGATGACATTGTCATTTACAGCTTGGACTGGGAGACTCATCTCCAGAAGGTACAAGCTGTGATTGACGACCTGTGGTATGCAGGTCTAACCGCGAACCCCAAGAAATATCACATCGGGCTAGAAGAAGCCCGGTATTTGGGGTATGTAATTGGGAGGGGTATTGCTAAACCCCAGCTCAATAAGATTCAGGCGGTTCAGGACTGGCCGCAACCTGTCAACAAGAAGCAGGTGCAAGCCTTCCTGGGGATCGCCGGCTATTATCACCGGTTCATACCCAATTTTGCAGCCATCGCTACCCCCCTGATGGATCTTACAAAAGGGAAAGACTCCGTCATGATTAAATGGAGTTTAGCGGCTGAAGAAGCCTTCCATAGCCTAAAACGGGCACTTTGCTCTCAACCCGTACTGGTGACTCCGGACTTCTACAGCGAGTTTGTGGTACAAACGGATGCCTCTGATACCGGTATTGGGGCCATACTCTCACAAGTGAGGGATGGAGTGGAACACCCAGTCCTCTATCTCAGCAGGAAGCTGAATAAACATGAGCAGTCGTAGAAAAAGAGTGCCTAGCCATTAAGTGGTCTCTAGAGGCCCTCAAATATTACCTGGTGGGCCGAAAGTTCAGGCTGATCACTGACCCTGCCCCTCTCAAGTGGATGCACTTTCACAAGGAACGGAATAGCCGGGTGACCCGGTGGTTCCTTGCCCTGCAGGCCTACACTTTTACGGTGGAGTACCGCCCAGGGGCACAGATGGGGAATGCAGATGCCCTGTCCCGAGTGCATTGTTTGGCGGGTGTCATTGCTCGACCGGAGTGGTCTGAGCAGAGGGGGGGATATGTGAGAATCATGTGGGAATAGTGGATGAGGGCAGGTATATCTCGCCCAGATACCTTTCCTGTGTGGCCTAGACTGGTCAGTATCTCACCTGGTTGCTGATGAATAATTGGAGGGCGGATATAAAAGGATGCCAGGTGGTTGTGTGAGTGTCTCAGCCTGGGGACACAGAGAGCCTGTCTGTGTGAGAAAAGGAGGATGATTGACCTCCACTGCGGAGACACCATCACATGTTTCTCAACGCAGTGATTCTAGAGCACTGCTCCCATCCCTTATGGGAAATATGTAAAACATGCAAATATATAAGCCGCGGAGACACCATCACATGTTTCTCAACGCAAGCAATGACTAGCCAGGTCTTTCACCGGGAAGGAACAACCACGGGAAGGGCAGTCTCCAATGAAGGAAACCACCTATGCCAAAACATGGTATCCATCCACAGACAGCTGTTTCGGGGTATTGCCCCTCATCAGTGTGGAGTAGGAAACTGGCTAATAGGAGCAATGCCTAGTAGCAGACTATGAAAAAGGGAGGATGATTGACCTCATGGAGATCAACATCCGACACTGCGGAGACACCATCACGTGTTTCTCAACGCAGTGATTCTAGAGCACTGCTCCCATCCCTTATGGGAAATATGTAAAACATGCAAATATATAAGCCGCGGAGACACCATCACATGTTTCTCAACGCAAGCAATGACTAGCCAGGTCTTTCACCGGGAAGGAACAACCACGGGAAGGGCAGTCTCCAATGAAGGAAACCACCTATGCCAAAACATGGTATCCATCCACAGACAGCTGTTTCGGGGTATTGCCCCTCATCAGTGTGGAGTAGGAAACTGGCTAATAGGAGCAATGCCTAGTAGCAGACTATGAAAAAGGGAGGATGATTGACCTCATGGAGATCAACATCCGACACTGCGGAGACACCATCACGTGTTTCTCAACGCAGTGATTCTAGAGCACTGCTCCCATCCCTTATGGGAAATATGTAAAACATGCAAATATATAAGCCGCGGAGACACCATCACATGTTTCTCAACGCAAGCAATGACTAGCCAGGTCTTTCACCGGGAAGGAACAACCACTGTGTGAGAGACACACGTGAATGAAAGCAGTGCCCACGGTAACTGTGGTTTGGCTGGACGGGAGAAGCCCGCCAGTTGGTAGTTAGGTTGTACTTTGTTTAGTTAGTGCCGGACAGGCAAGGATTTGTTTTATGTTTTATTTCTTTTATGCACTGCTTTCACCTTTAATAAACCTGACCCAGTGTCAGTTATACCCGGACCCCGGCTGTGCGCCTGAGTTTCATGCTGAACGCACGTGACCTTTGACCCCACGAAAGGCGATCCCGGAGTGTTTTATCACAATATCTCTCTCTCTCTCTCTATATATATATATATATATCAGTAGATCCATCACTCTGTATATATATCAGTACATACGTCACTCTGTATATATATATATCAGTATATACATCACTCTGTATATATATATATACATATATATCAGTATATACATCACTCTATATATATATATCAGTATATACATCACTCTGTATATATATCAGTACATACATCACTCTGTATATATATATACAGTCATGGCCAAAAGTATTAACACCCCTGCAATTCTGTCAGATAATACTCAGTTTCTTCCTGAAAATGATTGCAAACACAAATTCTTTGGTATTATTATCTTCATTTAATTTGTCTTAAATGAAAAAACACAAAAAGAATTGTCCTAAAGCCAAATTGGATATAATTCCACACCAAACATAACAAAGAGGGTGGACAAAAGTATTGGCACTGGTCGAAAAATCATGTGATGCTTCTCTAATTTGTGTAATTAACAGCACCTATAACTTACCTGTGGCACCTAACAGGTGTTGGCAATAACTAAATCACACTTGCAGCCAGTTGACATGGATTAAAGTTGACTCAACCTATGTCCTGTGTCCTTGTGTGTACCACATTGAGCATGGAGAAAAGAAAGAAGACCAAAGAACTGTCTGAGGACTTGAGAAACCAAATTGTGAGGAAGCATGAGCAATCTCAAGGCTACAAGTCCATCTCCAAAGACCTGAATGTTCCTGTGTCTACCGTGTGCAGTGTTATCAAGAAGTTTAAAGCCCATGGCACTGTGGCTAACCTCCCTAGATGTGGATAGAAAAGAAAAATTGACAAGAGATTTCAGCGCAAGATTGTGCGGATGTTGGATAAAGAACCTCCACTAACATCCAAACAAGTTCAAGCTGCCCTGCAGTCCGAGGGTACAACGGTGTCAACCCGTACTATCCGTCGGTATCTGAATGAAAAGGGACTGTATGGTAGGAGACCCAGGAAGACTCCACTTCTTACCCCGAGACATAAAAAAGCCAGGCTGGAGTTTGCCAAAACTTACCTGAAAAAGCCTAAAACATTTTGGAAGAATGTTCTTTGGTCAGATGAGACAAAAGTAGAGCTTTTAGGGCAAAAGCATCAACATAGAGTTAACAGGAGAAAAAAGAGGCATTCAAAGAAAAGTACATGGTCCCTACAGTCAAACATGGCGGAGGTTCCCTGATGTTTTGGGGTTGCTTTGCTGCCTCTGGCACTGGACTGCTTGACCGTGTGCATGGCATTATGAAGTCAGAAGACTACCAACAAATTTTGCAGCATAATTTAGGGCCCAGTGTGAGAAAGCTGGGTCTACCTCAGAGGTCATGGGTCTTCCAGCAGGACAATAACCCAAAACACACTTCAAAAAGCACTAGAAAATGGTTTGAGAGAAAGCACTGGAGACTTCTAAGGTGGCCAGCAATGAGTCCAGACCTGAATCCCATAGAACACCTGTGGAGAGATCTAAAAATGGCAGTTTGGAGAAGGCACCCTTCAAATATCAGGGACCTGGAGTAGTTTGCCAAAGAAGAATGGTCTAAAATTCCAGCAGAGCATTGTAAGAAACTCATTGATGGTTACCAGAAGCAGTTGGTCGCAGTTATTTTGGCTAAAGGTTGTGCAACCAAGTATTAGGCTGAGGGTGCCAATACTTTTGTCCGGCCCATTTTTGGAGTTTTGGGTGAAATGATCAATGTTTTGCTTTTTGCTTCATTCTCTTTTGCGTTTTTTTATTTAAGACAAATTAAATGAAGATAATAATACCAAAGAATTTGTGTTTGCAATCATTTTCAGGAAGAAACTGAATATTATCTGACAGAATTGCAGGGGTGTCAATACTTTTGGCCATGACTGTATATATCAGTACATACATCACTCTATATATATATATATATATATATATATATATATCAGTATATACATCACTCTGTATATATATATATCAGTATATACATCACTCTGTATATATATATATCAGTACATACATCACTCTGTATATATATATATATATATATATATATATCAGTATATACATCACTCTGTATATATATATATCAGTACATACATCACTCTGTATATATATCAGTACATATGTCACTCTGTATATGTATATATATATATATATATCTATCTATCAGTATATACATCACTCTGTAAAAATATCAGTACATACATCACTCTGTATATATATATATATCAGTATATACACTCTGTATATATATATATATATATATATCAGTATATACATCACTCTGTATATATATATATATATATATATCAGTACATACATCACTCTGTATAAATATATATATCAGTACATACTTCACTCTGTGTATATATCAGTATATACATCCCTGTATATATATATATCAGTATATACATCACTCTGTATATATATATCTTCTGGCCAAAGAGCTGAAGGACATTGTACTAAACAGAGACCACCCTAGGCCTGGAGCCAACACCAACCACTCTGTATATATATATATATATATATATATCTTCTGGCCAAAGAGCTGAACGACATTGTACTAAACAGAGACCACCCTAGGCCTGGAGCCAACACCAACCAGAATCCCATGAAAAGACCCCCGACAATAAGAAGGAAAGCAACAACAATTATATCAAAGGAAGCTGAAAACATACACCCTCACCCAAAATTGGACCATCAGAGGAGGAGACCACCATGGAGGAGTTCACCGACCTCACACAGAGACATGCGAAACAGAGGCATACAGAGCAGAGACATACAGAGCAGAGAGGAGATAAAGACTCTACTCAACACAGTGTGCAGGAAACTAATGTGACTGGACGGAAACAACACCATTAATAAACCAGTGAGCGATCCGGTGTGTCCTACACAGCCATTCTCATTACAAGGTATATACACCCAAGATATATAGAAAAATGACCTCACTTACAATCAGCAGCTGGAATATTCAGGGTCTCAACACCTCGGCCTTTGGATGTAAAACAAATGACCCTGACTTTATAGAAAGACTGAGAAATATAGACATTCAGATCCTCCTGGAAACATGGACCAGAGCCGAAGACGAATCTCTGGTGCCCATCGGATACAGGGAAATCTCTGTCCCTGCCCTGAAAAATAAAAACATCAAACAGGGCCGGAGCTCAGGAGGAATACTGATCTGGCATAAAGAGGAGCTCCACCAGTACATCAAACCGAAGGAGGCAGCCACATATGGATCTGGATAAGCAGCTCCATCCTAACCTCTCAGTCTGATGTCTATCTCTGCGCCACCTATATACCACCACCAGAGTCACCCTACTTCAATCCAGACTGCTTCGAGATCTTACAAAGAGAAGCCGCCCACTATCAGGGCCTGGGCAAAGTTCTCATCTTTGGAGACCTCAATGCAAGAACAGGGAGAGAAAACGACTTCCTGACCACGGATGGGAACATCTACATATTTGGAGCAGAGAATAACGGCCAAGACTCAGTAGTCACAGAAAGAAACAGCTATGACAGTACAGTCAACAAAAGTGGTAAAAAGCTCCTGAACATATGCAGAAGTTTAGGACTTCATATTCTTAACGGATGAACCAAAGGAGACTCCTTAGGGAGGTGTACACTAAACTCCCATGTAGGGAGAAGTGTAGTAGATTATGCCATTACAGATATGAACCTGGAAAATATCAGCGCCTTCATAGTCTCCCCACAAATGCACCTGTCAGACCACAGCCAACTTCTTCTGTACCTGAAATCTACAGAGAAACTATCCACTCAAAAGCCTCAGCAGAGCGGCCTCTTCACCCGGCCTCCATCCTATAAATGGCACAAAACGTCGGCATTAAAGTATAAAGAGGCTCCCAGCAGACCTGAAATACAGCAGATGCTCCACCACTTCTACAACTACGAGTACCAGCCTAACCCAAAGGGAGTGAGTCAAGCTGCAAAAGACCTCAACAATATATTCTATGCAATGGCCAGACTGTACGACCTTAAAAAAGTCAACTACAAGAGACCAAAAGAAAAACAGATCAATGGATGGTTTGACAGAGAATGTAAAGCCGTACGGAAGACTCTGAGAACAGCCTCAAACAAGAAACACAGAGACCCCAACCACCCGGGTCTGAGGGAAGCCTATGAAACCATACAAAGGCAGTACAAAACCATCCTCAGGAGGAAGAAGCAGAGTTACATCTCCACCAAACTTAACCAACTCCAAGACGCCCTCCAAGACAACTCCTTCTGGGAACTATGGAACCACATGGGTACAAAAGACAAGAAAAACAACATCCATATCCAAAATGGCAACATCTGGCTCCAGTACTTCAGAGACCTCTATAAAGACATTCCAAAGGAAGAACTAAGCCAAGAACAGGAAAACATAATGGCAAAACTAAAAGCAATGGAGCAAAAAGTAAAAAATTTCCAAAACCCCGTGGATGCACCTATTACATTACAGGAAGTAGCAGAGAGAATCTCTTCCATAAGATGTAGAAAAGCCGGTGGTCTGGACGGAATCCTACCAGAAATGCTGAGGTACAGCCCACCAGAAATACAGGCCGCAATGGTTAAACTCTTCAATATTGTGCTAAGAGCCGGCAACTTCCCTCGTACCTGGAATCAAGGCCTCATCACACCCATCCACAAGAATGGGGACAGGTATGACCCAGCCAACTACAGAGGCATATGTGTCAGCAGCAACCTGGGAAAATTGTTCAACAGCATCCTGAACAAGAGGATACTCAGTTTCCTCACTGAGCACAACGTCCTCAGCAAGAGCCAAGCAGGCTTCATGCCAAACCACCGCACTACTGACCACATCTACACCCTGCACAGCCTCATTCAGAGCCACGTCCACAATACAAAGAAGATATATGCCTGTTTCGTGGACTTTAAAAAAGCATTTGATTCGGTGTGGCACCCAGGCTTATTCCTGAAACTGCTGGAGAGCGGAATAGGAGGAAAGACCTATGATGTTATCAAAAGCTCCTACACCGAGAACCTCTGCAGTGTGAGTGTGAACGGCAGAAGAACGGCTTATTTCCAGCAGAGCCGGGGAGTCAGACAAGGCTGCAGCCTAAGCCCAACGCTCTTCATCATTTACATAAACGAGCTGGCTACCACTCTGGAATCTTCCACAGCACCAGGTCTCACCCTCCATGATGCGGAGGTGAAATTCCTGCTGTATGCAGATGACTTGCTGCTTCTGTCACCAACCGAGAAAGACCTCCAAGACAACCTGAAAATCTTAGAGAAATTCAGCTCCACCTGGGCTCTATCGGTCATCCTAAAGAAAACCAACATCATGGTGTTCCAGAAGAGAAAGAGAAAATCAGTCCAGCACCCTTCATTTATCATCAACAACTGCGCCCTTACAGGAATGGACAAATATACCTACCTGGGCCTAGAGATTCACCGATCAGAGAGCTTCAAACAAGCCATAGAGACCCTGAAAGACAAGGCATGCAAAACCTTCTATGCCATCCGAAGGAAACTCTACCAACTAAAGCCACCAGTGAGGGTCTGGTTAAAAATCTTCGACTCTATCATCGCCCCAATCCTCCTGTATGGCAGCGAAGTCTGGGGTCCTCACACCTACCCAGACTGGTCAAGGTGGGATTCAAGCCCAACAGAAATATTCCACCTGGAATTCTGCAAGCACCTTCTCCAAGTCCATCGGAGCACCTCCAACAGTGCTTGCCGGGCCGAGCTGGGCAGATTCCCTCTACACCTAACGGTTCTAAAGCGGGCACTGTCATTCCGGGCTCACCTACGTAGGAGCAATCCAAGCTCCCATCACCATAAAGCCCTGACACATGTAGGGGAAACAGAAAAACCAGGACCCTCGGAACAGCTCACCCAAGCCCAACCTGACAAGAACACCAATCACAACAACCTGACAAAAGCCGGAATCAGGAAGATGGTAGACGAAGGCCAGGAGAGGTACATAAGTGACTGGAAGAACGACATCATCAGCTCACAGAAACTGACCATGTACCAGAGTCTACAGAGAGACTACAGACTGGCTCCATACCTGGAGAAACTCCCGGACCCCAAGACCGCAAGATCCTGAGTCGGTATAGACGCAGTGCCCACAGTCTGGCCATCGAGGTCGGCCGACACAGGCAGAGCTACAAGCCCAGGGAGGAAAGACTGTGCCAACAGTGTGACCAGGAGGCCCTGAAGGATGAGACCCACTTCCTGCTACACTGCTCCAAGTACTCAGCAGTGAGGGACACTCACTTCAGGAGACGCTCACATCTCTTCCCGGAGTTCACCACCATGAAGGAGGAAGAGAAAACATGTATCCTGCTGGGGGAAGAAGAAAGAGCAGTGGAGATAGCAGCGCAATATGTGAGCGAATGTCATAGACTGCGAGAAAGAGAACTATGATATGCCATGGACTTCTATGGCCCCCACCCTGGATATGCCCCAACCCCCCATCCACCTTCCCTATGCCATGGACTTCTATAGCCTCATCCTGGATCTGCCCCCATGCCCCCATCCACCTTCCCTATGCCATGGACTTTTATAGCCCCTTCCTGGATCTGCCCCATCCACCTTTCCTACAGCCCCTTCCCAACATCCCTACAGTCCCTATCCTTATTCCCTTCTGTACACTTGCTTTGGCAAAACTAATGTGTGTGTGTATGTCCGGGATAGGCATCCGCACCGTCGCAGCTACAGCCACAAAATTTGGCACAGTCACACGTCTGGACCCCGAGAGCGTCCTAAGCTATGTTGTGAGGCGAAATTTTAACCCTGCACGTTCCAATTCACCAAACAATTTTGCCCCTATCTACATACTGAGGAAAAAGTGTGTGCGCGTCAAGCCCCGCCCCTCATTATGATGTCATAATGCTCCTATCTACATAATGGGGAAACAGTGTGTGCGTATCAAGCCCCGCCCCTCATTATGATGTCACAACGGTTGCCATGGCGACGCTGATGTCATCATAGGTTGCAAGCCCTGCCGCTCATTATGATGTCATAATGGTTGACTATGAGATTGAGGATGTGTGATGGGTATATGGGCACGGGACAATGGGATGGAGGATATGTATGATGGGTATATGGACACTCGACTATGGGATGGAGGATGTGTATGATGGGCATATGGGCACGGGCCTATGGGATCGTGGATATGTATGATGGGTATATGGGCATGGGACTATGGGATGGAGAATACGTCTGATGGGTATATGGGCATGGGACTATGGGATGGAGGATGTGTGATGGGTATATGGGCACTCGACTATGGAATGGAGGATATGTATGATGGGTATATGGGCACGGGACTATGGGATGGAGGATGTGTATGATGGGTATATGGGAACGGGACTATGGGATGGAGGATATGTATGATGGGTATATGGGCACGGGACTATGGGATGGAGGATGTGTATGATGGGTATATGGGCACGGGCCTATGGGATCGTGGATATGTATGATGGGTACATGGGCATGGGACTATGGGATGGAGAATATGTATGATGGGTATATGGGCATGGGACTATGGGATGGAGAATATGTCTGATGGGTATATGGGCATGGGACTATGAGATGGAATATGTGTGATGTGTATATGGGCACTCGACTATGGGATGGAGGATATGTATGATGGGTATATGGGCACGGGACTATGGGATGGAGGATGTGTATGATGGGTATATGGGCACGGGCCTATGGGATCGTGGATATGTATGATGGGTATATGGGCACGGGACTATGGGATGGAGGATAATTATAGAATCATAGAATCGTAGAGTTGGAAGGGACCTCCTAGGCCATCTGGTCCAACCCCCTGCTCAAAGCAGGATTCGCTAAATCATCCCAGTCAGATGTCTGTCCAGCCTCTGTTTGAAGACTTCCATTGAAGGAGAACTCACCACTTCTCGTGGCAGCCTGTTCCACTCATTGATCACTCTAACTGTCAAAAAGTTTTTTCTAATATCTAATCTGTGTCTCCTCCCATTCAGTTTCATCCCATTGCTTCTAGTCTTTCCTTGTGCAAATGAGAATAAAGTTGATCCTTCTACAATGTGACAGCCCTTTAGATATTTGTAGACAGCTATTAAGTCTCCTCTCAGTCTTCTCTTTTGCAAACTAAACATTCCCAAATCCTGCAACCTTTCCTCATAAGACAGGGTTTGCAGACCGGTCACCATTCTGGTCGCTCTTTTCTGAACTTGCTCCAGTTTGTTGATGTCTTTTTTAAAATGTGGTGCCCAAAACTGGACACAATATTCCAGATGAGATCTGACCAAAGAGGAATAGAGGGAAATAATGACTTCACGTGATCTAGACTGTATGCTTCTGTTAATACATCCTAGAATTGCATTTGCCTTTTTTGCTGCTGCATCACACTGTTGACTCATATTCAGTCTGTGATCTATTAGTATACCCAAGTCTTTTTCACATGTGCTGTCACTTAGGCCTATTCCTCCCATTCTGTATATGCTTTTTTCATTTTTATTGCCCAGATGTAGTACTTTGCATTTCTCCCTGTTAAAAACCATTCTGTTAGTTGCTGCCCACTTCTCCAGTTTATTTATATCTTTTTGAATCCTCTCTCTCTCTTCTCTAGTATTAGCTATCCCTCCTAGCTTTGTGTCATCAGCAAATTTAATCAGTTTACCCTCAATTCCTTCATCTAAATCGTTGATAAAGATGTTGAACAATACAGGGCCCAGGACAGAGCCCTGTGGTACCCCACTTGAGACATTCTTCCAACTGGATGTGCAGCCATTTACGACCACTCTTTGGGTCCGATCACTAAGCCATTTATGAATCCACCTAACAGTTGCCTTGTCCATTCCATACTTAGTCATTTTTTCCAATAAGGATTGTATGAGATACTTTGTCAAATGCTTTGCTGAAGTCAAGATATACTATATCTACAGCATTTCCTTGATCCACCCAATCAGTGATTCCGTCATAGAAGGAAATTAAGTTAGTCTGACATGACTTATTAGTTACAAACCCATGCTGACTTTGTTTAATCACTTCATTCTTATCCAGGTACTGACATACATGTTGTTTAATAATTTGTTCAAAGATCTTTCCTGGTATACAAGTCAGACTCACCGGCCTATAGTTGCCTGGGTCCACCTTCTTCCCCTTTTTGAAGATAGGAACAACATTTGCTCTTCTCCAGTCTTCTGGCACTTCTCCTGTTCTCCAAGAATTTTCAAAGATTATGGAGAGGGGTTCAAAAATTTCTTCTGCTATCTCCTTCAGTACTCTGGGGTGTAATTCATCTGGATCTGGAGACTTGAATTCATTTAGGTTAGCTAAGTGTTTCCTCACTATCTTTCTGTTTATAGATATCCTGGATTCTTCTATTCCCTTAATAGGACAGTGAAGAACAGTTGATGTTACATTTCCTTTCTGAGAGAAAACAGATGCAAAATAGGAATTTAAAAGTTCAGCCTTCTCAACATCCTGTCTTACCATTTCATCATTTTCATCCTGTAAAAATCCTATAGCATCTTTGACTTTTCTTTTACTTTTGACATACCCCCAAAATCCTTTATTATTGCTTTTGACATCTCTTGCAAGCCTCGATTCATTTTCAGCTTTAGTAATCTGATTTGTGCCCTGCAGGTTCTGCAGACAGCATTATATTCTTCTTTAGATATGCCTCCCTCTTTCCATTTTATAAACATTTTTTTCTTCCTTTTTAGCATGTTCTGTGTTCATCCATCCTGGTTTCCTTAAATGCTTCCTATTCTTCCCTCTTTTTGGAATTGTTAACAACTGTGCATTGAGAATTTCATTTTTCAAGATTTCCCATCCTACCTGGACATTTTTGTCTTTAAGGATATCCAGCCATTGGATCCTTCCAATTCTCTTTCTGAATCCCTTAAAATCTGCCTTTCTGAAATCTAACCTTGACGTCTGAGTCTTCACAGGTCTTCCGCCTCTAGTTATCCAAAATTCTAAAATAGCATGGTTGCTACCTCCTAGGGTCCCAGCTACTTTTACCTCCTCAACCATTTCCTCCCTGTTTATAAGGATTAGATCCAAGGTAGCAGTTCCCCTTGTTTTCTCCCCTACCTTTTGGAAGATAAAGTTGTCAGCAAGAGAAGATAAGAATTTCTTTGACCTGTTAGTTTTGCCTGAGAGAGATTCCCAACAAATGTCTGGATAGTTGAAATCTCCCATGACAACTATGTCATATTTTTTGGAGAACTTGGCCATTTGATGCATAAAGAGTTCATCCATGTCTACAGCTTGCAGAGGCGGCCTGTAGGAAATGCCTACAATGGTGTCCTTTCCATTGTTCTGTCCTTGTATTCTTACCCAAACAGTTTCCACAGAACTCCCAGGCTCTGAAGCTTCAATCTCTGTGCAGATATACGCGTTTCTAACATACAATGCGACACCTCCTCCTCGTTTATCAAGTCTGTTTCTTGCAAATAAGCTGTATCCTTCTAGTCTTGTATTCCAATCATGTGTATTGTCCCACCAAGTTTCAGTGATTCCAATGACATCATATTTCTTTTCCTGTGTTAGTAGTTCCAATTCTCCTTGTTTGTTGCCCATGCTTTGTGCATTAGTATAGAAACATTTTAGTTTGTGATTGGTTTCTCTTTCTCCAATATTTTTATTAATTAGATTCTTTTGTCTTTGTTCTTCCTTTCCACTTCTAATAGCAGAGTTCTCAATAGCATTTGTCAGGTGTATGGCTTTTTCTGGTCTTTTGCTTCCCTTCCCATGTTGTTCTAGTTTAAAGCTCTCCTTACAAGTGTAGCAAGGCGACTTCCAAATACATGCTTTCCAGTCTTCGTAAGGTGCACCCCATCTCTAGCAAGTAGTCCATCGTATAAGTAATTCACTCCGTGGTCCAGAAATCCAAATCTTTGCTGATGGCACCATCGACGTGGCCAGTTGTTCAACTGCAGAATCTTATTCCACCTCCTTGTTCCATGGCCATCCACTGGGAGGATGGAAGAGAAGACCACCTGCGCTCCCAGTTCTTTCACTTTCTTGCCTAAGTCTTCAAAGTCTCTGCAGATGGTTTCCAGGTCATTTCTTGCTGTGTCATTTGTCCCCACATGTAGTAGCAGGAATGGGTAGTCATCTGTAGGTCTGAAGAGTCCTGATATTCTGTCAGACACATCTTTAATTTTTGCACCTGGAAGACAACACATTTCTCTTGAAGTTATATCCGGTCTGCAGATAGCGGCCTCTGTTCCTCTCAACAGGGAATCCCCCATGACCACCACTCTCCGTTTCTTCTTCACAACATTTTTCTTTCTCCATCCAGGAGGACTCTGAAGGCGTACAAGGTTGCTGTTTGTTGGCAAAGTCTTATCCTGATGTATTTCTTCATCGTTTTCCTGCGTGAGAGCCTGATACTGGTTCCTGAGCAGTATGGGTGCTGACTGCCTCCTGATCCTCCTGCTTCTCTGGGTCACATGTCTCCAGTCCTCTGTTTCTTCAGGTGCACTTCAAATTTTTTCTCTTTCTGTAACATGAAGAGATAATTCTGCTCTGTCCAAGAACTCTTCACCTTCCTTAATGATCTTCAACGTAGCTAACCTCTCTTCGAGATTTTGCAACTTTTCCTCCAACAGGGACACAAGCTTGCATTTGTGGCATGTGAAGTTTGGCTTTTCCACTGGTAAGTCTGTGAACATGTAGCAAGAAATGCAGCTCACCAAATGGCTCCTGGCCTCTTCCATATTGAGATTTCTTAAAAACGATGAAAGATGAGCCAAAATTCACGTGCCGATAGGCACTGGGAATATGCAAATGATCTCCTCAAGACTCTTCCCCTGGTTTTCCGATTTCCTCTTTTCAGCTGCAACGGCCAAAACCCAGTGATCGTTGAGCTCGAGGAGACTCTTCACTTATCCCAGAAGGCACTGGGAATATGCAAATGATCTCCTCAAGACTCTTCCCCTGGTTTTCCAATTTCCTCTTTTCAGCTGCAACGGCCAAAACCCAGTGATCGTTGAGCTCGCGGAGACTCTTCACTTATCCCAGAAGGCACTGGGAATATGCCACAGTTAGTTACTATGCCCGGGCAGCGCCGGGCTCTTCAGCTAGTATATATATATCAGTACATACATCACTCTGTATATATATATCAGTACTAGCTGAAGAGCCCGGCGCTGCCCGGGCATAGTAACTAACTGTGGTTAGTTATAGCAAATTATAATTATCCTCCATACCATAGGCCCGTGCCAATATACCCATCATACATATTCTCCATCCCATAGTCCCATGCCCATATACCCATCATATATATTCGCCATCCCATAGTCGAGTGCCCATATACCCGCCATACATATCCTCCATCCCATAGTCCAGTGCCCATATACCCATCACACATCCTCCATCCCATTGTCAACCATTATGACATCATAATGAGCGGCGGGGCTTGATGACATCAGCGTCACCATGGCAGCTATTGTGAGATCATAATGAGGGGCAGGGCTTGAAGCGCACACACTTTTTCCCTAGTATGTAGATAGGGGCAAAATTGTTTGGTGAATTGGAACGCGCGGGGTTAAAATTTTGCCTCACAACATAGCTTAGGACGCTCTCGGGGTCCAGACGTGTGACTGTGCCAAATTTTGTGGCTGTAGCTGCGACGGTGCGGATGCCTATCCCGGACATACATACATACACACACACACACACACACATACACACATACATACATACATACATACACACTTTGAGCTTTATATATTAGATATACATCACTCTATATATATATATATATATATATATATATACTGTATATCAGTACATACATCACTCTGTATATATATTTATACTAGCTGAAGAGCCCGGCACTGCCCGGGCATAGTAACTAACTGTGGGTAGTTATAGCAAATTATAATTATCCTCCATCCCATAGTCCCGTGCCCATATACCCATCACACATATCCTCCATCCCATAGTCCCATGCCCATATACCATCACACATCCTCCATCCCATAGTCCCGTGCCCATATAACCATCACACCACATCCTCCATCCCATAGTCCCATGCCCATATACCGATCATACATGTTCTCCATCCCATAGTCCCATGCCCATATACCCATCATACATATCCTCCATCCCATAGTCCCATGCCCATATACCCATCATACATATTCTCCATCCCATAGTCCCATGCCCATATACCCATCATACATATTCGCCGTCCCATAGTTGAGTGCCCATATACCCATCACACATCCTTCATCTCATAGTCCCATGCCCATATACCCATCATACATATCCTCCATCCCATAGTCCCGTGCCCATATACCCATCATACATATCCTCCATCCCATAGTCCAGTGCCCATATACCCATCACACATCCTCCATCCCATAGCCCCTTGCCCTGATACCCGTTATACATATCCACCATCCCATAGGCCCGTGCCCATATACCCGTCATACATATCCACCATCCCATAGTCCAGTGCCCATATATCCATCACACATCCTCCATCCCATAGTCAACCATTATGACATCATAATGAGCGGCGGGGCTTGATGACATCAGCGTCGCCATGGCAGCCATTGTGACATCATAATGAGGGGTGGGGCTTGATACGCACACACTGTTTCCCCATTATGTAGATAGGGGCATTATGACATCATAATGAGGGGTGGGGCTTGACGCGCACATACTTTTTCCCCATTATGTAGACAGGGGCAAAATTGTTTGGTGAATTGGAACGCGCGGGGTTACAATTTCGCCTCACAACATAGCTTAGGATGCTCTTGGGGTCCAGACGTGTGACTGTGCCAAATTTTGTGGCTGTAGCTGCGACGGTGCGGATGCCAATCCCGGGCAAACACACACACATACACACACACACATACATACATACATACACACTTTGAGCTTTATATATTAGATATATATATAAGTATATACATCACTCTCTCTCTCTCTCTCTCTCTATATATATATATATACTAGCTGAAGAGCCCGGCGCTGCCTGGGCATAGTAACTAACTGTGGTTAGTTATAACAAATTATATTTATCCTCCATCCCATAGTCCCGTGCCCATACACCCATCATACATATCCTCCATCCCATAGTCCCATGCCCATATACCCATCATACATATCCTCCATCTCATAGTCCCGTGCCCATATACCCATCACACATCCTTCATCCCATAGTCCCGTGCCCAAATGCCCATCATACATATCCTCCATCCCATAGTCCAGTGCCCATATACCCGTCATACATATTCTCCATCCCATAGTCCCGTGCCCATATACCCGTCATACATATCCTCCATTCTATAGTCCAGTGCCCATATACCGATCACACATCCTCCATCCCATAGTCCCGTGCCCATATACCCGTCATACATATTCTCCATCCCATAGTCCCGTGCCCATATACCCGTCATACATATCCTCCATTCTATAGTCCAGTGCCCATATACCGATCACACATCCTCCATCCCATAGTCCCGTGCCCATATACCCGTCGTACCCTCTACACCTAATGGTTCTAAAGAGGGCACTGTCATTCCGGGCTCACCTACATAGGAGCAATCCAAGCTCCCATCACCATAAAGCCCTGACACATGTAGGTGAAACAGAAAAACCAGGATCCTCGGAACAGCCCACCCAAACCCAACCTGAATCACAACAACCTGACAAAAGCTGGAATCAGGAAGATGGTAGACGAAGGCCAGGAGAGGTACGCAAGTGACTGGAAGAACGACATCATCAGCTCACAGAAACTGACCATGTACCGGAGTCTACAGAGAGACTACAGACTGGCCCCATACCTGGAGAAACTCCCGGACCCCAAAGACCGCAAGATCCGGAGCCGGTATAGACTCAGTGCCCACAGTCTGGCCATCGAGGTCGGCCGACACAGGCAGAGCTACAAGCCCAGGGAGGAAAGACTGTGCCAACACTGTGACCAGGAGGCCCTGGAGGATGAGACCCACTTCCTGCTACACTGCTCCAAATACTTAGCAGCGAGGGACACTCACTTCCGGAGACTCTCACAACTCTTCCCGGATTTCATCACCAAGAAGGAGGAAGAGAAAACATATATCCTACTGGGGGAAGAAGAGAAATCAGTGGAGATAGCGGCGCAATATGTGAGCGCATGTCATAGACTGCGAGAAAGAGAACTATGATATGCCATGGACTTCTATGGCCCCCACCCTGGATCTGCGCCATCCCCCCATCCACCTTTCCTACAGCCCCTACCCAAAATTCCTACAGTCCCTATCCCTATTCCCTTTTGTACACTTGTTTTGGCAAAATTAATGTGTATTTAGTCGTGCCAATAAAGCTTCTTTGAATTGAATTGAATAGAACATATCCACCATCCCAAAGGCCCGTGCCCATATACCCATCATACATATCCTCCATCCCACAGTCCAGAGCCCATATACCCAGCACACATCCTCCATCCCATAGTCAACCATTATGACATCATAATGAGCGGTGGGGCTTGATGACATCAGCGTCGCCATGGCAACCATTGTGAAATCATAATGAGAGGCGGGGCATGATACGCACACACTATTTCCCCAGTATGTAGACAGGGGCAAAATTGTTTGGTGAATTGGAATGTGCGGGGTTAAAATTTCGCCTCACAACATAGCTTAGGACGCTCTCAGGGTCCACACGTGTGACTGTGCCAAATTTTGTGGCTGTAGCTGCGATGGTGCGGATGCCTATCCCGGACATACACACATACATACAAACTTTGAGCTTTATATATTAGATATACAGTGGGGAAAAAAAGTATTTAGTCAGTCAGCAATAGTGCAAGTTCCACCACTTAAAAAGATGAGAGGCGTCTGTAATTTACATCATAGGTAGACCTCAACTACGGGAGACAAACTGAGAAAAAAAAATCCAGAAAATCACATTGTCTGTTTTTTTTTCATTTTATTTGCATATTATGGTGGAAAATAAGTATTTGGTCAGAAACAAGCAATCAAGATTTCTGGCTCTCACAGACCTGTAACTTCTTCTTTAAGAGTCTCCTCTTTCCTCCACTCATTACCTGTAGTAATGGCACCTGTTTAAACTTGTTATCAGTATAAAAAGACACCTGTGCACACCCTCAAACAGTCTGACTCCAAACTCCACTATGGTGAAGACCAAAGAGCTGTCAAAGGACACCAGAAACAAAATTGTAGCCCTGCACCAGGCTGGGAAGACTGAATCTGCAATAGCCAACCAGCTTGGAGTGAAGAAATCAACTGTGGGAGCAATAATTAGAAAATGGAAGACATACAAGACCACTGATAATCTCCCTTGATCTGGTGCTCCACGCAAAATCCCACCCCGTGGGGTCAGAATGATCACAAGAACGGTGAGCAAAAATCCCAGAACCACGCAGGGGGACCTAGTGATTGAACTGCAGAGAGCTGGGACCAAGGTAACAAGGCCTACCATAAGTAACACACTACGCCACCATGGACTCAGATCCTGCAGTGCCAGACGTGTCCCACTGCTTAAGCCTGTACATGTCCGGGCCCGTCTGAAGTTTGCTAGAGAGCATTTGGATGATCCAGAGGAGTTTTGCGAGAATGTCCTATGGTCTGATGAAACCAAACTGGAACTGTTTGGTAGAAACACAACTTGTCGTGTTTGGAGGAAAAAGAATACTGAGTTGCATCCATCAAACACCATACCTACTGTAAAGCATGGTGGTGGAAACATCATGCTTTGGGGCTGTTTCTCTGCAAAGGGGCCAGGACGACTGATCCGGGTACATGAAAGAATGAATGGGGCCATGTATCGTGAGATTTTGAGTGCAAACCTCCTTCCATCAGCAAGGGCATTGAAGATGAAACGTGGCTGGGTCTTTCAACATGACAATGATCCAAAGCACACCGCCAGGGCAACGAAGGAGTGGCTTCGTAAGAAGCATTTCAAGGTCCTGGAGTGGCCTAGCCAGTCTCCAGATCTCAACCCTATAGAAAACCTTTGGAGGGAGTTGAAAGTCCGTGTTGCCAAGCGAAAAGCCAAAATCATCACTGCTCTAGAGGAGATCTGCATGGAGGAATGGGCCAACATACCAACAACAGTGTGTGGCAACCTTGTGAAGACTTACAGAAAACGTTTGACCTCTGTCATTGCCAACAAAGGATATATCACAAAGTATTGAGATGAAATTTTGTTTCTGACCAAATACTTATTTTCCACCATAATATGCAAATAAAATGAAAAAAAAACACACAATGTGATTTTCTGGATTTTTTTTTCTCAGTTTGTCTCCCATAGTTGAGGTCTACCTATGATGTAAATTACAGACGCCTCTCATCTTTTTAAGTGGTGGAACTTGCACTATTGCTGACTGACTAAATACTTTTTTTCCCCACTGTATATATATATATATAAGTATATACATCACTCTGTATATATATCTAATATGTAGAGCTCAATGTGTGTGTGTATGTATATATATATGTGTGTGTGTCCGGGAGAGGCATCCGCACCGTCACAGCTACAGCCACAAAATTTGGCACAGTCACACGTCTGGACCCCGAGAGCGTTCTAAGCTATGTTGTGAGGCGAAATTTTAACCCTGCGCGTTCCAATTCACCAAACAATTTTGCCCCTATCTACATAATGGGGAAAAAGTGTGTGTGAGTCAAGCCCCGCCCCTCATTATGATGTCATAATGCCCCTATTTGCATACTGGGGAAACAGTGTGTGCGTATCAAGCCCCGCCCCTCATTATGATGTCACAATGGTTGCCATGGCGACACTGATGTCATCAAGACCTGCAGCTCATTTTGATGTCATAATGGTGGACTATGAGATGGAGGATGTGTGATGGGTATATGGGCACTGGACTGTGGGATGGAGGATATGTATGATGGGTATATGGGCACGGGCCTACGGGATGGTGGATATGCATGATGGGTATATGGGCACTCAACTATGGGATGGCAAATATGTATGATGGGTATATGGGCATGGGACTATGGGATGGAGAATATGTATGATGGGTATATGGGCACGGGACTATGAGATGAAGGATGTGTGATGGGTATATGGGCACTCAACTATGGGATGGCGAATATGTATGATGGGTATATGGGCATGGGACTATGGGATGGAGGATATGTATGATGGGTATATGGGCATGGAACTATGGGATGGAGGATGTGTGATGGGTATATGGGCACTCGACTATGGGATGGAGGATATGTATGATGGGTATATGGGCACGGGCCTATGGGATGGAGGATGTATGATGGGTATATGGGCACGGGACTATGGGATGGAGGATAATTATAATTTGCTATAACTAACCACAGTTAGTTACTATGCCTGGGCAGCGCCGGGCTCTTCAGCTAGTATATATATATCAGTACACACATCACTCTGTATATATATATCAGTATTAGTGTTGAGCATTCCGATACTGCAAGTATCGGGTATCGGCCGATATTCGCTGTATCGGAATTCCGATACTTAGTTCCGATACTTTTTTCATATCGAATACCGGAATCGGAAGTTCCCATAATGCTAGGAGCCCGCTCGATTTGATTCAGCCAATGGGGATCCTCAGAAGTGTGGGCACATCCTGTTAGGCATGTAGGCATGTTAACTACTGGCATGGCTGTGATTGGCTGCTGAAATGATGTCATGATGCACTATAAAAACCGCAGCAGCCGCCATTTCGGGTTCACTCTGCTGTGAATTCAGTTAGGGACAGGCTGCTGTTGAAGACTGTGAGGGACAGTTAGAGTTAGCGATCATCAAACATATCTATTGCTCTACCCAGGCTACATAATCCACCACTGCAAGGGCTGTGTGAGTGCAGACCCACGCTGTGTAGTGTGTCCTGCAGGCACGTCTGCTTGTAGGCCGCCCAGCGTGTGTCTCTGCCTCATACACATTTTTCTTTTATTGCTGCTTTTTTTTTCTCCTGTATAGTGTGCTTCCATACGTATCCATATACGTTGGTTGCAAACACTAAAGGAGTGGACAGCGGAGCCTTTCAGCAGCCTTTCAGTGCTATAGCCCATTTCTCTGCACTGTTTTTGGCTGTCTGATAGGTCTCTCTGTGTGTGAGTGCAGCTCACGTTGCAGTGTGTTCTACAGCCACCGCTCGTTGTAGTCCGCTCAGCGTGCGTCACTGCCTCATACATAGTCCTTTTTTTGCAGCAAATTTAGCCAGATTTTTGCTCCTATATTAGTGTGCTTCCATCCGCATCCATTGTCATTGGTTGGTTGCAAACACTATATAGGATTAGATAGAGGAGCCTTTTTGCTGGCTTGTGCCCTTCAGGGCCAGCCAGACTAGTATCACCCTATTTTTTGGAGCCTCATCAATTGCATTGTAGGTTAGCTTCCTGCATTGTAATCGCTCCAAAAAGTTTGTGATACTATAGCTTTCAAACTTTGGTCACATCCTTTTCTTTTTCCCCAAAAAAAAAAAAAGGAAATAAAGTTCACCAAACACTCCACTTTACAGTTGTGTAGGCCACATTAGATCATATTAAAGTGTAGTACACACACTCTTAGCCAAATTAGTGTTTCTTATACTGGTTAGCAGGTGTTCAGGAATAAGAACACTAAGCCACCCCTTTTTTACTTTTCTGCCTATCTTTATCAGCCTACCAAGATGATGAAAGCAGGGAGTAAGGCACGTGGTCGTGGCCGTGGAGTTTCAGCAGGGAGAGGACGGGGGGATTCAGCAGGGAGAGGACGTGGGGATTCGGTGTCTGCTGCGGCCACCAGTGACCCGGCATCCCCCACTTTTACCAGGCAACAGTCCTTCATGCACAGCTTTGTAGGACCTCGCCGTACCCCACTGCTGCGTGACGAACAAATTAAAGCCGTTGTCGGATGGATGGCAGCTAACGCATCCACTTCAATGACTTCCGCATCCTCCCAGGGACAGAGCACTGAAGAGCAACCATCTGTCTCTTCACCACCTGCCAAATTGCCCAGGCAGTCTGAGAGCCCTGGACAGGAGCCATCTCAATCTTTACTTCTGTTCTCAGAATCTGTTGGCTTGGAAAGAGGTGGCTAGCCAAGCAGCATTCTAGAGCGTGAAGAAGAGGGAGTATGCAGTGATGCGCAACTGCTTTGTCCCTCTGAATCTGAAGAGGCGGGTGGGCCAGTGCCTATTGTCAGCACACCTCAGTGCTCATCTGATGACGATGAGACTCAGTTGCCAATTTCTGGTTCGTACGGTGCTGGCGAGACAACCCAGGACCAGCCGGTGCTTGAAGACGGGAGTGGAGATGATGAGGTCCTTGACCCATCATGGCGTCAGCCACAGGAAGATGGTGGGAGCAGCTCTGAGGAAGAGATTCCCCGAACGGCCAAGAGAGGAGGGAGAGGGCGGTGGGAGACTTGGTTGCCTGTAGCCTCCACTTTGGCACCCGTGAGGAGCAATCCTCTTCCAAAACAGAAAACGGGCGCTCCCAGGACTTGCAGTGCGTGGTCTTTTTTTGACACAGTTGCAGATGACATTTGCTTTGTCAAATGCAAGCTGTGTCATCAGAAAGTTAAACGAGGGAAAAATGTGAGCAACCTCAATACCACAAATATGTGGAAACATGTGCGTACCAAGCACGAGGTGGAGTTACACAGACACACTGAAGATGTAGGCCAACCTTCAGCAGCACCTACCACCTCTTCAGCTCATGTTGGGGCCTCTTCCTCCAGCTCACACACAGCTGGTTTGTCTTCCTCACTGGAACGCCATGGAAGAACCACTGCCACTGTTGTCCAGAGACCCAGTGAAATTCCACCCACTGAACCACGTTCTCAGTCATCAGCACACTCCCAGGCCACTCACCATCAATCGGTAGCACAGGCATGGGAGAAAAAGCGGCCATACTCTGCAAACCATCCCCGAGCACTGGCTCTGAATGCCGGCATTGCCAAACTACTGGCCCTTGAGATGCTGTCATTCAGGCTGGTGGAGACTGACACCTTCCGGAACTTTATGTCATTGGCAGTTCCACAATACAATGTGCTTTTATTTCAGCAGGCAAGCCGTCCCTGCCCTGCAAAAGCATGTGGAGGTAAAAATTAAAAATGCGCTACTAAATGCCGTCAGTAGCAAGGTCCACCTGACCACCGATGCGTGGACCAGTAGCCATGGACAGGGACGATACCTTTCCCTCACTGCCCATTGGGTCAATGTTGTGGAGCCGGGTACAGATCTGGAGAGTGGCTCTGTATGTATTCTGCCAACTCCAAGGATTGCAGGAATGCAGTCTGTACATATTGAGTCCTCCTCCTACTCTAGTTCCTCGGAATCAGCACTGCATGAGCCTGTTAGGCCAGATATGAGCACAGGTGTGGCCAAACGTCAACAGGCCGTCCTTAAATTAATTTCTTTGGGGAATCGGAGACACACAGCACAGGAGCTCTGGAATGCCATCAAGCAGGAGAGCGATGTGTGGTTTGTGCCAGCGAATCTCCAGCCAGGTTTGGTAGTGAGTGACAATGGCTGAAATCTAGTGGCAGCTCTGGGCCTAGGCAACCTCACTCACATACCATGTCTGGCACATGTGCTCAATTTGGTCGTGCAGAACTTTCTGAGGGACTATCCAGATCTTGATGCACTGCTGCACAAGGTTCGCCTAGAGTGTGCTCACTTGCGGTGTTCCAGCATGGCAAGATCACGCATTGCATCTCTGCAACGCCGATTCCGCCTGCCAGAACATCGCATCATATGTGACCTCCCCACCAGGTGGAATTCAACATTACATATGTTGGAGCGGTTGTGTGAGCAGCAGGCAGCAGTAATGGAGTACCAGCTGCATCAGGCGCAAACAAGTCGCACTGTGCGCCGGACACACTTCACCACCACTGAGTGGGCCACTATGAGGGACATCTGCCAAGTTTTGCGTGCCTTCGATGACTCCACGCGGATGGCCAGTGCAGATGATGCACTAGTCAGCATGACTGTCCCCCTTATCTGTCTGCTTCAAAAAACCTTACAAGCACTAAGTGAGGAGGTTTTTGAAGAGGTCGAGGATGAGGAGTCAGAAATGCCATCTGCTTCTGGCAAGTCTGCGCAACGTGCTTCCACACAAAGGCCCAGGCAGGGGACACTTAGTGAGGAGGATGACGAGGAGTCAATGGAGGAGGAGGAACACATCTCTCGAGAGGAGGGAGGTACACAAGGCTCTAGTAGTCAGTGTGTACAGCGAGGGTGGGGTGATGCTGAGCAGGCTGAGATGCTGCCTCAAGCTGGGGACAGCGTTTCCGGTCCAGTTGGCAGTCTGCAGCACCTGGTTGATTTCATGCTGCAGTGCTTGTTAAATGACCGCCGCATCGCCAACATTCTCCACACAGCTGATTATTGGGTGTACACCCTCCTAGATCCTCGCTACCGGGACAACTTACAAAGCCTCATGCCACAGTTGAACCGGGAGCGAAAAATGCGGGAGTACCAAGAAACACTTGTGCAGGCCATCATGTTCTCCATTCCCCCCACAAGTGTTGCTGGTAGTGCTTTTCAAAGCAGCCATGTGGGTAGAGGCAGTGGAGGAAGCTCTGCACAAAGAGGTAGCAGAGGCAGTGCCGCAGGACAAGGCAAGGCCAGTATGGCCCAAATGTGGAAAAGTTTTGTGGGACCGCCACAAACCGCTACACCATCACAGACGGCTCCAGTCAGCAGGAGGCAACGTTTCCGTCAGATGGTGACAGACTACTTGTCTTGCCCTGTTAGTGTACTGCCAGACGGCTCTTCTCCGTTCAAGTATTGGGTCTCTAAGCTGGATACATGGCCAGAGCTTAGCCAGTATGCATTGGAGGTGCTGACTTGCCCTGCTGCCAGTGTATTATTGGAATGTGTCTTTAGTGCTGCAGGTGGTGTGGTAACAGACCGTCGCACGCGACTATCCGCCGATAGTGTTGACCGGCTTACTTTTCTGAAAATGAACAAGGCCTGGATCTCACCTGAATTTGCAAGTCCTCTGCCAGAATAAATAATTGGCTGGCAACAGGATCCAGGTCTCCTGTTGTGTTCATGTTTCTATGACCTGAACTTTATTTCCTGGGCTACAGCAACGCCCGTTGTTGCTCAGAAGTGCTGTCCACACAGACAAAACACTCGCTCATGTGTAAGTGGGGTTCGGTAACGTCAGCTGATCCCCTGCTGTGTGTATGGCAAAGTGTCCTGCTGCCTCCAAATTCAAACAACGTCTTATCTTAAACTGCCTCCAAGTAGGCCTCAGCCTACAAAATGACTATCCCTGGGCTCCAACATCGTCAGTTGTTGTTCGGAAGTGCTGTCCACACAGAAAAAAACACTCGTTCATGTGAAAGTGGGGTTCGGTAATGTCAGCTGATCCCCTGCTGTGTGGAGGGCAAACTGCTGCTGCCTCCAAATTGTAACTACTTCAGATTTAAACATTCTCTGATTTGGCCTCTGTCTCCACTCTGTCTCTAGTATTTCCCCTGACCTCCAACACCGCCAGTTCCTGCTCACAGTTGCCGTCCACGCATTCCACACTTGTTCCTGTGTTCCTGGTGTTCTGTTATGTGAGCAGATCCCCCAATATGTGTCCGGCACTGTCTCCTGCGCTGTCCACCTTCCCACTGCAAGTGGTGGGAATGTGGACAGAGCAGGAGACAGTGGCAGACACACATCAGGGGATCTGCTGACATTACAGAACCCCAGTAACACAGGAACACGTGTGGATTGGGCAGACGGCTGCTGTACGCATAAACTGGCGGTGTTGGTGGTCACGTGAAATCCTGGAAACAGAGTGGAGACAGATGCCTAATTGGAGCACGTTGACAGTCTGTTGTAGCCTACAAACAATCTAAAACTGCCACCAAGTAGGCCTCGGCCTGCACCATGATTGTCCCTGGGCTCCATCAACGCCAGTTGGTGCTCGGAAGAGCTGTCCACACAGAAAAACACACTTGTTCATGTGTAAGTGGGGTTCGGTTGTGATGTACCATGTCTGCAAGATATGTTTTCTGTTGCAATGTGCTAACAAATCCTCCATCCTAGGACATTGTAAACTCTCAGTAGTAGGAATTCCTTCCCCCCAGGTTTTATCAACCCTGCCACTTCCTCTGGAAGAGCAGGAATGTTAATTAGCTAGACCATCTTCCTCACACCATTTGCCTTCTCTCCTCTTCAGAGCGGGAAAAACTTCTTTGTTTGAAACGAATAAAACTATGAGAGACTATACCATAAGAACCAAATACCCTAGAGATATGAAAATCAGATTTTTGTAACCTGAGCGGTCCCAGCTTCGAGACCGCGTATGTTTCGAAGTTCTACCCTGTCCAGAACATGAGATAGGATTTGCGCCCAAATGGACGGTCATATCGCATAGATGTTTGATGTTTTCTTGATGGGCTCATTACGCTGGGAAACATGATACCACTGATGAGTCCATACCAGCTTCTCCCATAAAGTTATAGCTAATCTAAGTTTTGTAGCCAAAACATAACTTGGATAAGAGAGGTGGGATCAACCCAGAATGCACCTCTCTGTGATGTCACATAGGAAAGTCTATAAGGCATTTCCTGGGCAAACCAGCTCAGAACAGCTCAAGTCGTCGTGCTAGAAGGACCCCAATGAGCGGAGAAGTGCAGCTCCGCCTCCACCCACCTTAGCCGCATGGTCTGCCTAAGGAACAATATGGAACTGTGAGTGTAATCTCTTTGTTTTCTCCACTTTTATTTTATACCTGTACTGTACATATTTTATGTCTCAATTTTATAGCAACTTTTATCTGTAATCACTGTCCTCTTTCGGAAAATAAATGAAATTATTTAGATCTGTCTCCATGCTCTAAGAATCGAACTATACGCCTTTGATAGATAATCGCTACTAATTCAAGGGGTTTGCCACGGACCCTCTTAATTTAACACTGTGAATTAAGTAACCGTGACTGGTGGCAGCGCGTTGTGTACGGCTATTACGGCTTGCTGGCAGTCTAGAAGGGTCTTATATTGCTGAGTAAGGGGCTTCAGCCACAGCATTGATAATTCCCTTACTGCAGAAGCCTAATTGCCGGTTCACAACAGGCAGCCCGTCCGGCGACTAATTATCCTAGGTGCAGTTCCCTGACTGACCTGAGGGTAAGGGGGGCGCCGGAGAGCTGCGAGTTCCAAAGTGGAACTGAGAAAGTGGGATATACATAAATCCCCGCAGTACTTGGAAGATTGATAGCAGTGGTGGGGCATCCAAATTAAACTCCCCCTGCGGCAAATTGTAGAGCGAGATTAGCTTGCTGGATATTTTTGGTCACATGGTGCCAGTGTTGGGATAACT
Organism: Dendrobates tinctorius; assembly: GCF_039654945.1. Classification (NCBI taxonomy): domain Eukaryota; kingdom Metazoa; phylum Chordata; class Amphibia; order Anura; family Dendrobatidae; genus Dendrobates; species Dendrobates tinctorius. Next base: position 211,609 of record NW_027362206.1, read on the forward strand.
AAGATAAGCCCCACTGCGCCTGTGATAGCCGTGTGCCGGCATTGTGTCACGCCCCTCCGTCCGCTGATACACCCGTGTCAGTGGTGGGACTGTGACATAGTGGTGACACAGGGTCCGCTGTCCGTCGCGTTTTGGTGGCAGCGGGACTCCCGTTAGTGTCGCCCGTAAGTGGACGAACGGCGGTGGGGATTGGGCAGACGGCTGCTGTACGCATAAACTGGCGGTGTTGGTGGTCACGTGAAATCCTGGAAACAGAGTGGAGACAGATGCCTAATTGGAGCACGTTGACAGTCTGTTGTAGCCTACAAACAATCTAAAACTGCCACCAAGTAGACCTCGGCCTGCACCATGATTGTCCCTGGGCTCCATCAACGCCAGTTGGTGCTCGGAAGAGCTGTCCACACAGAAAAACACACTTGTTCATGTGTAAGTGGGGTTCGGTAACGTCAGCTGATCCCCTGCTGTGTGTACGGCAAACTCTCCTGCTGCCTCCAAATTCAAACAATGTCTTATCTTAAACTGCCTCCAAGTAGGCCTCAGCCTACAAAATGACTATCCCTGGGCTCCAACATCGTCAGCTGTTGTTCGGAAGTGCTGTCCACACAGAAAAAAACACTCGTTCATGTTAAAGTGGGGTTCAGTAACGTCAGCTGATCCCCTGCTGTGTGGAGGGCAAACTGCTGCTGCCTCCAAATTGTAACTACTTCAGATTTAAACATTCTCTGATTTGGCCTCTGTCTCCACTCTGTCTCTAGTATTTCCCCTGACCTCCAACACCGCCAGTTCCTGCTCACAGTTGCCGTCCACGCATTCCACACTTGTTCCTGTGTTCCTGGTGTTCTGTTACGTGAGCAGATCCCCCAATGTGAGTCCGACACTGTCTACTGCGCTGTCCACCTTCCCACTGCAAGCGGTGGGAATGTGGACAGAGCAGGAGACAGTGGCAGACACACATCAGGGGATCTGCTGACATTACAGAACCCCAGTAACACAGGAACACGTGTGGATTGGGCAGATGGCTACTGTACGCATAAACTGGCGGTGTTGGTGGTCACGTGAAATCCTGGAACCAGAGTGGAGACAGATGCCTAATTGGAGCACGTTGACAGTCTGTTGTAGCCTACAAACAATCTAAAACTACCACCAAGTAGGCCTCGGCCTTCACCATGATTGTCCCTGGGTTCCAACAACGCCAGTTGGTGCTCGGCAGTGTCTTTGGCACGGGTACTCCCTGTTGCCCAGCCTGGTTCCAGCATGCCAGCTGTTTCCGGGTAGTGTCAAGGTCACTATGCCACCAATCCGTTGTCCAGTCGTCTTGCGGCCGGGTTAGCCGACTCTAGGGTGCCTGCAGTTTAGGTGACTCCTATGTGGGCTGCGGGAACTGGCACTGAAGGCTGGATCCGTAGTGCCAATGGGACATGGACCCCCTGTAGGACTGTGGGTTTCGGTAACTGCGGCCGGCTTGCGGCCTGGCTACTTTGCTTTGGATGGGTACCTTCTGCTACCCACCCGGGTTCCAGCACTGTCAGCTGGTTCTCGCCAGAGCCTTTGGCCTAGGTGCCTCCATCTCGGTATCCGAAGGTCCAGCACCGTCAGCTGGTCCTTGGTAGTGCTTTCTAGCACATGTACCTCCTGCCTAGTAACCGTGGTCCAGCAACGTCAGCTGTTCCTCGGTAGTGCCATTGGCTCTTGTAGCTTTTGCTACCCATCTGGGTTCCAGCACCGTCAGCTGGTTCTCGGCAGTGTCTTTGGCACGGGTACTCCCTGTTGCCCAGCCTGGTTCCAGCACGCCAGCTGTTTCCGGTTAGTGTCAAGGTCATTATGCCACCAATCCGTTGTTCTGTCATCTTGCGGCCGGGTTAGCCGACTCTACGGGGCCTGCAGTTTAGGTGACTCCTATGTGGGCTGCGGGAACTGGCACTGAAGGCTGGATCCATAGTGCCAATTGGACATGGACCCCCTGTAGGACTGTGGGTTTCGGTAACTGCGGCCGGCTTGCGGCCTGGCTACTTTGCTTTGGATGGGTACCTTCTGCTACCCACCCGGGTTCCAGCACTGTCAGCTGGTTCTCGCCAGAGCCTTTGGCCTAGGTGCCTCCATCTCGGTATCTGAGGTCCAGCACCGTCAGCTGGTCCTTGGTAGTGCTTTCTAGCACAGGTACCTTCTGCTTAGTAACCGTGGTCCATCACTGTCAGTTGTTCCTCGGTAGTGCCATTGGCTCTTGTTCCTTCTGCTACCCATCCGGGTTCCAGCACTGTCTGCTGGTCCTCGCCAGAGCCTTTGGCCCATCTTTGGAGATGGACTTGTAGCCTTGAGATTGCTTATGCTTCCTCACAATTTGGTTTCTCAAGTCCTCAGACAGTTCTTTGGTCTTCTTTCTTTTCTCCATGCTCAATGTGGTACACACAAGGACACAGGACAGAGGGTGAGTCAACTTTAATCCATGTCAACTGGCTGCAAGTGTGATTTAGTTATTGCCAACACCTGTTAGGTGCCACAGGTAAGTTACAGGTGCTGTTAATTACACAAATTAGAGAAGCATCACATGATTTTTCGAACAGTGCCAATACTTTTGTCCACCCTCTTTTCTATGTTTGGTGTGGAATTATATCCAATTTGGCTTTAGGACAATTCTTTTTGTGTTTTTTCATTTAAGACAAATTAAATGAAGATAATAATACCAAAGAATTTGTGTTTGCAATCATTTTCAGGAAGAAACTGAGTATTATCTGACAGAATTGCAGGGGTGTCAATACTTTTGGCCATGACTGTATATATATATCACTATATACATCACTCTGTATATATCAGTATATACATCACTCTGTATATATATATATCAGTATATACATCACTCTGTATATATATATCAGTATATACATCACTCCGTATATATATATCAGTATATACATCACTCTGTATATATATATCAGTATATACATCACTCTGTATATATATATATCAGTACATACATCACTCCGTATATATATATATCAGTATATACATCACTCTGTATATATATATCAGTATATACATCACTCTGTATATATATATATCAGTACATACATCACTCCGTATATATATATCAGTATATACATCACTCTGTATATATATATCAGTATATACATCACTCTATATATATATATCAGTATATACATCACTCTATATATATATCAGTATATACATCACTCTGTATATATATATCAGTATATACATCACTCTATATATATATATCAGTATATACATCACTCCGTATATATATATCAGTATATACATCACTCTGTATATATATATCAGTATATACATCACTCTGTATATATATATCAGTATATACATCACTCTGTATATATATACATATATATCAGTATATACATCACTCTATATATATATATCAGTACATACATCACTCCGTATATATATATATATCAGTATATACATCACTCTATATATATATATATCAGTACATACATCACTCCGTATATATATATATATATATATCAGTATATACATCACTCTGTATATATATATCAGTATATACATCACTCTGTATATATATATCAGTATATACATCACTCTGTATATATATATATCAGTATATACATCACTCTGTATATATATCAGTATATACATCACTCTGTATACATATATCAGTATATACATCACTCTGTATATATATATCAGTATATACATCACTCTGTATATATATATCAGTATATACATCACTCTGTATATATATATATATATATATCAGTATATACATCACTCTGTATATATATATATATATCAGTACATACATCACTCTGTATATATATATATATATATATATCAGTATATACATCACTCTGTATATATATATCAGTATATACATCACTCTGTATATATATATATATATATATATCAGTATATACATCACTCTGTATATATATATATCAGTACATACATCACTCTGTATATATATATATATATATATATATCAGTATATACATCACTCTGTATATATATATCATCATATACATCACTCCGTATATATATCAGTATATACATCACTCTGTATATATATATCAGTATATACATCACTCTGTATATATATATATATATATATATCAGTATATACATCACTCTGTATATATATATATATCAGTACATACATCACTCTGTATATATATATCAGTATATACATCACTCTGTATATATATATCAGTATATACATCACTCTGTATATATATATATATATATATATCAGTATATACATCACTCTGTATATATATATATATCAGTACATACATCACTCTGTATATATATATATATATATATATATCAGTATATACATCACTCTGTATATATATATCATCATATACATCACTCCGTATATATATCAGTATATACATCACTCTGTATATATATATCAGTATATACATCACTCTGTATATATATATATATATATATATATCAGTATATACATCACTCTGTATATATATATATATCAGTACATACATCACTCTGTATATATATCAGTATATACATCACTCTGTATATATATATCAGTATATACATCACTCTGTATATATATATCAGTATATACATCACTCTGTATATATATCAGTATATACATCACTCTGTATACATATATCAGTAAATACATCACTCTGTATATATATATCAGTATATACATCACTCTGTATATATATATCAGTATATACATCACTCTGTATATATATATATATATATATCAGTATATACATCATTCTGTATATATATATATATATCAGTACATACATCACTCTGTATATATATATATATCAGTATATACATCACTCTGTATATATATATCAGTATATACATCACTCTGTATATATATATATATATATCAGTATATACATCACTCTGTATATATATATATATCAGTACATACATCACTCTGTATATATATATATATCAGTATATACATCACTCTGTATATATATCAGTATATACATCACTCTGTATATATATATATCAGTATATACATCACTCTGTATATATATATCAGTATATACATCACTCTGTATATATATATATATATATATCAGTATATACATCACTCTGTATATATATATCAGTATATACATCACTCTGTATATATATATCAGTATATACATCACTCTGTATATATATATCAGTATATACATCACTCTGTATATATATATATATATCAGTATATACATCACTCTGTATATATATATATCAGTGTGATGTACAATGCCCGAAGATATGTTTTCTGTTGCAATGTGCTAACAAATCCTCCATCCTAGGACATTGTAAACTGTCAGTAATAGGAATTCCTTCCCCCCAGGTTTATCAACCGCTGCCACCAATATGTGACGAACAGCCCACGGCCGTTCGTCCACTTACGGGCGACGACTAACGGGGGTCCCGCTGGCACCAAAACGCGACGGACAGCGGACCCTGTGTCACCACTATGTCACAGTCCCACCACTGACACGGGTGTATCAGCGGACGGAGGGGCGTGACACAATGCCGGCACACGGCTATCACAGGCGCAGTGGGGCTTATCTTAGTTATCCCACCGCTGCCACCAATATGTGACGAACAGCCCACCGCCGTTCGTCTACTTACGGGCGACACTAACGGGGGTCCCGCTGCCACCAAAATGCGACGGACAGCGGACCCTGTGTCACCACTATGTCACAATCCCACCACTGACCCGGGTGTATCAGCGGACGGAGGGACGTGACACAATGCCGGCACACGGCTATCACAGGCACCGTTGGGGCTTATCTTAGTTATCCCACCACCGGCACCATGTGACAAAAATATCCAGCAAGCTAATCTCGCTCTACAATTTGCCGCAGGGGGAGTTTAATTTGGATGCCCCACCACTGCTATCAATCTTCCAAGTACTGCGGGGATTTATGTATATCCCACTTTCTCAGTTCCACTTTGGAACTCGCAGCTCTCCGGCACCCCCCTTACCCTCAGGTCAGTCAGGGAACTGCACCTAGGATAATTGGTCGCTGGACGGGCTGCCTGTTGTGAACCGGCAATTAGGCTTCTGCAGTAAGGGAATTATCAATGCTGTGGCCGCAGACCCTTATTCAGCTATATAAGACCCTTCTGTACTGCCAGCAAGCCGTAATAGCCGTACACAACGCGCTGCCACCAGTCACGGTTACTTAATTCACAGTGTTAAATTAAGAGGGTCCGTGGCAAACCCCTTGAATTAGTAGCGATTATCTATCAAAGGCGTATAGTTCGATTCTTAGAGCATGGAGACAGATCTAAATAATTTCATTTATTTTCCGAAAGAGGACAGTGATTACAGATAAAAGTTGCTATAAAATTGAGACATAAAATATGTACAGTACAGGTATAAAATAAAAGTGGAGAAAACAAAGAGATTACACTCACAGTTCCATATTGTTCCTTAGGCAGACCATGCGGCTATGGTGGGTGGAGGCGGAGCTGCACTTCTCCGCTCATCTGGATCTTTCTAGCACGATGACTTGAGCTGTTCTGAGCTGGTTCTGCCAGGGAATGCCTTATAGACTTTCCTATGTGACATCACAGAGAGGTGCATTCTGGGTTGATCCCACCTCTCTTATCCAAGTTATGTTTTGGCTACAAAACTTAGATTAGCTATAACTTTATGGGAGAAGCTGGTATGGACTCATCAGTGGTATCATGTTTCCCAGCGTAATGAGCCCATCAAGAAAACATCAAACATCTATGCGATATGACCGTCCATTTGGGCGCAAATCATATCTCAGGTTCTGGACATCCGAGAGTTTTGCAACAGGCACCACAGCGAAGCTGGGTCTGCTCGGATCGCAGAAATATGATTTTTATATTTCTGCTGGGTATGGTTTTCGCGGGACAATCCCTTATTGTTTTATTCAAACTCCTGGTTTCAAACAAAGAGTTTAGTTCCCGCACTTTTTTTCTCTTTCAGCTGAGAGAAGCCAAATGGTGTGAGGAAGATGGTCTAGCTAATTAACATTCCTGCTCTTCCAGAGGAAGTGGCAGGGTTGATAAAACCTGGGGGGAAAGAATTCCTACTACTGACAGTTTACAATGTCCTAGGATGGAGGATTTGTTAGCACATTGCAACAGAAAACATATCTTCGGGCATTGTACATCACACCTCCCCCCTTAAGAGGGCGCTAAGGAGGCATTACCTCTCGGTAATCTGCCATGCGCACCTCAGCGGGTTCGCCCCGGCGGGACAACCCATCGGCATTGCCGTTTTCACTGCCCTTCCTGTGTTTTACAGTAAAATCGTACTGTTGAAGGGCAAGGCTCCAGCGGAGCAATCTTCCATTGGTTCCGGACACTGTGTGCAACCAGCTCAGAGGGTTGTGGTCGGTTACCACCGTGAAGGCGCGCCCGTACAGGTAGGGCTGCAAACGCTGCAGTGCCCACACCATGGCCAGACACTCCTTCTCGATGGTCGAGTATGCCACTTCCCTCGGCAAAAGTTTCCGGCTCAGGTACAACACGGGGTGCTCTTGGTCCCCCGAGTCGACCTGGCTAAGCACAGCACCGAGGCCAAACTCGCTGGCGTCGGTCTGTACCAGAAACGGGCGACTGCTGTCGACTGCTCTCAACACTGGAGAGTTGCACAGGGCTGCTTTCAAAGCTTGGAAAGCCGCCTCACAGTCATCTGTCCAGTTGACTGTTTGGGGTAGCCTCTGCTTGGTGAGGTCAGTCAAGGGTTTGGCAAGGGCGCTATAGTCCTGTACGAACCGCCTATAGTACCCTGCAGTGCCCAAGAAGGACTTCACCTGTTTCTTGGTCCTGGGGGTGGGCCAGGACACGATTGTGTCCACTTTTCCTGGCTCCGGGCTCATGGAACCCCCGCCTACCCGGTGCCCCAGGTAGTGGACCTCGCTCATGCCTATCTGGCACTTCCCCGGCTTGATGGTCAGGCCTGCCTGATGAAGACGCTTGAGCACCTCCTGGAGGTGCTGAAGGTGTTCCTCCCAGGTGGAACTGAAGACGGCAATATCGTCTAAGTACGCCACTGCGTACTCCTCCAGTCCCCGAAGCAGGTGGTTGACCATCCGCTGGAAAGTGGCAGGGGCATTCTTCATGCCGAAGGGCATGACCGTGGACTCGTACAGTCCAAAGGGGGTGATAAAGGCGGATTTCTCCTGCGCCTCAGGGCTCAGGGGAATCTGCCAGTATCCCCGACTCAAATCCATGATGGATATGTAGTTGGCGTTTGTCAACCGCTCGAGCAGATCCTCGATGCGCGGCATTGGGTGGGCATCAGAGGTTGTGATGGCGTTGAGCCCCCTGTAGTCCACGCAGAACCGGGTGGTTCGATCCTTTTTAGGAACGAGGACTACAGGTGAAGCCCACGCACCTTTTGACCGTCGAATCACTCCCAGCCTTAACATCTCATCGACCTCTTGGCGCATGACTTGTTGCACCGTTTCAGAGATCCGATAAGGTGTTCGCCGTAATGGGGCATGATTCCCGGTGTCCACCTCATGAACCGCTAACTCCGTCCTCCCAGGACGGTTGGTGAACACGGGCCGGAAGAGTTCCAGGGTGGCCATCAACTGCAACCGCTGGGACACGGTGAGCGAACCACTTATCTCCATGTCCTCAATGGACCCATTGGCCTTGGCCTGGGCCAGCATGTCCAGGAGGGAATCTTCCTCCCCATCCTCTGGCAGATTGCAGACCGGTAGGACGCAAGCTTCACGTTCGTAGTGCGCCTTCAGCATGTTGACGTGAAAGGCCTTGCGCCTACCCCGAGCATGGTCAAGCGTGACCACGTAGGTGACCGGGTTGAGCTGTTGGTGGACGACGTACGGGCCTTCCCAGGCTGCCTGAAGCTTATCCGTTGGTACAGGGACCAGCGCCCACACCTTTTGACCCACCTGGTAGGTCCGCTCCTGGGCGTTCTGGTCGTACCAGCGCTTCTGGTCAGCCTGAGCCTGCGTCATGTTGTCATGCACCAACTGCGTCAAGGTCTGCATCTTGTCACGGAAGCGCATGACATAATCCACGATGGACACTTCTGTGGGGTTTGGCTCATCTTCCCAGGATTCTCTTATCAACCCAAGGGGTCCCCGGACTCGCCTGCCATACAGGAGCTCGAAGGGGGAGAACCCGGTCGAGGCCTGCGGAACTTCTCTGTAAGCGAACAGCAGGTGTGGGAGGTACCGCTCCCAGTCGCGCCCTTGGGTCTCAACCAGTATGCGGAGCATCTGTTTGAGGGTACCGTTGAAACGTTCACACAAACCATTAATCTGTGGGTGATACGGACTCGATACCAGCTGCGTCACCTGCATTTTCTCACAGAGAGCCTCCATTAGGCGAGACATGAATTGGGGCCCTTGATCGGTAAGCATCTCCCTGGGAAATCCTACTCTTGAAAAGATGGTCACCAGTGCGTCAGCCACCTTATCTGCCCTGGTTGAAGACAGAGCTACTGCCTCTGGGTACCGGGTAGCGTAGTCTACCACGGTGAGAATGTATCGCTTTCCGGAGCTGCTGGGGACGGACAGCGGTCCTACAATGTCCACCGCGATTCTCTGGAAAGGCTCCTCTATCACCGGCAAAGGAATAAGGGGAGCCTTAAGAGCAGGCCCCGCCTTACCCACTTTTTGACAGGTGGCACAGGAGCGGCAGTAGTGTGTTACATCTGTCCCCATCTTGGGCCAATAGAAGTGTTGAGACAGCCGTGCCTTTGTTTTGCTGATCCCCAAGTGTCCAGCGAGTGGAATCTCATGGGCAATCCGCAACAACTCAGTTCTGAACTGATAGGGGACGACCAGCTGTCTTTCCCTCAACCACTCCTTTTTAGGATCTCCGGGTACTGTCTCCCGGTACAACCTTCCTCGTTCCCAGAACACCCTCTCCTTATCAGACTTGGAGGTGGGCGTCTCGGCGAGACCTCTCAATTTCTCCAGGCTGGCATCTGAGTGCAGAGCAGCCTGGAACTCCATGCTGGAGGCTGCCAGAAGTGACGTCAGGGTCCCCTCTTTACTGGGACCCTCTGGAACCGGCTCTGGGTTCACCTCTGGTTCAGTCTCTCCTGTAGCAGCAGAGGGTCCAGAAGACAGTGCGTTACCTGCGATCTGGGCACTCTGACTGCGTGTGACAGCTGCTATGTATGCTGTCTCCCTGGGGATTTCTTCAGACCCACCAGCTGGTGCTGCCCTGGGCTCTACCTCCCCATCCACCCCCAACACTTTAGGAGCAGTGCTACTTATGGGCCAGTTACCTTCCTCGGTGGCACTGGTCAGCTGCATGGCATTACCTTCCTCATGGTCCCCATGCACCTCCCCATCCTCTTGAGCACCGTTGCTTGCTCCTGCCAGGGGTTCCTCAGCCGTCTCACTCCGCAGAGTGACGGGGCTGAGCACCTCGGTACCTGTGGACACATCTACCGTTTCAAAGAAAGGGTTAACGGGTTCAGTCGGCACAGATACATCAACATCATCATTCCTAGGAAAAGAATGGTTATCAGTTTGCTTTGGTACATTCACATCAGCATCAGCATCGTACCTGGGGAAAGAATGGTTGTTAGTTGCATCATTACTCATCAAGGCATTAGCAGGTAACACATTCAGTTTCCCATCATCAACATCATCAGGGTTAACGTTACCCTTATTATCAGTTTGGGGAAGGGTGTCAGGGACATAGTATGCAACCATCCTCCCCAAGTCAGTCCCCAATAAAACATCAGTGGGCAAATTTTCAGACACTCCCACCTCCCTCAACCCGCTCCCGGCACCCCAGTCAAGAAAAACTCGTGCCACTGGCAAGGGACAACGGGTGCCTCCAATCCCGGTGACAGTCAGGGTTTTCCCCTCAACAAACTCTTCAGGGGCCGCCAGTCCAGGACGGATGAGGGTTCGTTCAGCCCCGGTGTCCTTGAGGCCTGTAGCAAGACGGGCCCCCACCTGAACAGGTTGAACGTTGTCGTCAGCCCTCCCAACCACACCTCCCACCAAAAGAACAGAGGCATTGGGCCCGGGGGCCTTGGCTGGGGGGTTCTTCGGCCTGTTCGGACAGGTGTAAAAGAAGTGACCAGGCCGCTGGCAGTGGTGACACAGGCGACTGTCAGTAGCCGGCCTGTTGTTGGCAACAGGGACAGGGCCTCCGGAGGGACGGCTAGCTGGGGCATTGGGGTTGGTTGCTGGCTTACCCCCTTTCCAGCTGGTGGCGACTGGCCTCCGCGTCTCGGGCTTCCGGTTGGCCTCGTGGTTGTCGGCGATCTGCGCCGCTTTGTCCGCGTTCGTTGGTTCGCGGTCCAGGATGAACTGTCGGACCTCAGCTGGGCAGAGATGCAGGAACTGGTCTTTGATCATCAGGTCCCGTAGCTGCTCAAAGGTTTCAACGGACAGTCCATGGATCCACTGGTCAAAGTGGGTCCTGAGTCCTTGCACCACATCACTGTAGCTATCGTGTGGGCCACGTTGGAGGTGTCGGAACTTCTTTCGGTATACCTCAGGTGTCAGCCGGTATTTGGCGATCAGCGCCTGCTTTATGGCGTCATAGTCATCATCGGCTTCTGGCGGAAGAGAAGCAAATGCCTCCAGGGCTTTGCCTTTTAGCCCTGGGGTCAAGTACCTTGCCCATTGGTCTCTAGGCAGCTGGTACTGTCTGCAGGCTTTCTCAAAGGCTCGCAGAAATGTGTCCAAGTCCCCGTCCTTTTCCATCACGGGAAAATGCTCTGGCCGGGGTTTAGGAGTCTGGACGCTGCTGGGCTCACGGCTTCGGGCTGTGAGGGCATTCCCACCCCGCTGGAGTACCTCCAGTTCATGGGCCCTCTGCGCCTGGCGCTCGGCTCTCTCAGCCTCAGCTTGGCGCTCAGCTCTCTCCGCCTGGCGCTCGGCTCGCTGCTCTGCTCTCTCTCGAGCTTGCTGGATCAGCCTCACCCGCCCATCACTGTCTTCGGCGGGGAGTTCGTCCAAGGCCATTTGCAGATAGGGGTCCACCCCGTTCTGGTTGAATGTGGGGCCAGCGCTCAGGAGTGGAGCCTCTGCTGCAGCCCCATTGCAACTTGGGCCAACTTCTGCGCTCGCTGGATTCTGGTCGTTGTCCAGCTGCACTAGAGCCGCGATCATTTGAGCTCTGTTTTTGTTCATGGCGTCAAGGCCTTGGTACGTGCATAACCCAGCAAGAACTTCCTTTGTCTGCCGGTTGTACCAAGGTTCTCCTTTTGCCGCCATGGTTGCCAAATAAAAGATAGAAAAAGAAAAACGAAGAAATGGGAGGGAATACTTGTATGTACACACCAATGTCTCAGGACTAGTAACCACTGAGTCTGTTCTCCAAAACCTATGATGCAGGATTCCCGCAGGAACCGTGCAGGTTTTTAGTGAGAGGAATGATTGCTCAAACCAAATCACTAATGCTCTAGGATTATCCCACCGCTCTGCCACCAATATGTGACGAACAGCCCACGGAGGGTTGATAAAACCTGGGGGGAAAGAATTCCTACTACTGACAGTTTACAATGTCCTAGGATGGAGGATTTGTTAGCACATTGCAACAGAAAACATATCTTCGGGCATTGTACATCACAATCAGTACATACATCACTCTGTATATATATATATATCAGTATATACATCACTCTGTATATATATATCATCATATACATCACTCCGTATATATATCAGTATATACATCACTCTGTATATATATATCAGTATATACATCACTCTGTATATATATATCAGTATATACATCACTCTGTATATATATATATATATATATCAGTATATACATCACTCTGTATATATATATATATCAGTACATACATCACTCTGTATATATATATATCAGTATATACATCACTCTGTATATATATATCAGTATATACATTACTCTGTATATATATCAGTATATACATCACTCTGTATATATATATCAGTATATACATCACTCTGTATATATATATCAGTATATACATCACTCTGTATATATATATCAGTATATACATCACTCTGTATATATATATATATATATATCAGTATATACATCACTCTGTATATATATATATATATCAGTACATACATCACTCTGTATATATATATATCAGTATATACATCACTCTGTATATATATATCAGTATATACATCACTCCGTATATATATATATATATATATATATATATCAGTATATACATCACTCCGTATATATATCAGTACATACATCACTCTGTATATATATATATCAGTATATACATCACTCTGTATATATATATCAGTATATACATCACTCCGTATATATATATCAGTATATACCTCACTTTGTATATATATATCAGTATATACATCACTCCGTATATATATATATATCAGTATATACATCACTCTGTATATATATATCAGTATATACATCACTCTGTATATATATATCAGTATATACATCACTCTGTATATATATATCAGTATATACATTACTCTGTATATATATATCAGTATATACATTACTCTGTATATATATATCAGTATATACCTCACTTTGTATATATATATATATATCAGTACATACATCACTCTGTATATATATATATCAGTATATACATCACTCTGTATATATATATCAGTATATACATTACTCTGTATATATATATATCAGTATATACATTACTCTGTATATATATATCAGTATATACCTCACTTTGTATATATATATATCAGTACATACATCACTCTGTATATATATATCAGTATATACATCACTCCGTATATATATATCAGTATATACCTCACTTTGTATATATATATCAGTACATACATCACTCCGTATATATATATATATATATATATCAGTATATACATCACTCTGTATATATATATCAGTATATACATCACTCTGTATATATATATCAGTATATACATCACTCTGTATATATATATCAGTATATACATTACTCTGTATATATATCAGTATATACATCACTCTGTATATATATATCAGTATATACATCACTCTGTATATATATATCAGTATATACATCACTCTGTATATATATATCAGTATATACATCACTCTGTATATATATATCAGTATATACATCACTCTGTATATATATCAGTATATACATCACTCTGTATATATATATCAGTATATACATCACTCTGTATATATATATCAGTATATACATCACTCTGTATATATATATCAGTATATACATCACTCTGTATATATATCAGTATATACATCACTCTGTATATATATATCAGTATATACATCACTCTGTATATATATATCAGTATATACATCACTCTGTATATATATATCAGTATATACATCACTCTGTATATATATATCAGTATATACATCACTCTGTATATATATCAGTATATACATCACTCTGTGTATATATATATATATCAGTATATACATCACTCTGTATATATATATATATATATCAGTACATACATCACTCTGTATATATATATATCAGTATATACATCACTCTGTATATATATATCATCATATACATCACTCCGTATATATATCAGTACATACATCACTCTGTATATATATATATCAGTATATACATCACTCTATATATATATATCAGTATATACATCACTCTGTATATATATATCAGTATATACATCACTCTGTATATATATATCAGTATATACATCACTCTGTGTATATATATATATATATATATCAGTATATACATCACTCTGTATATATATATATCAGTATATACATCACTCTGTATATATATATCAGTATATACATCACTCTGTATATATATATATCAGTATATACATCACTCTGTATATATATATCAGTATATACATCACTCTGTATATATATATCAGTATATACATCACTCTGTGTATATATATATATATATATCAGTACATACATCACTCTGTATATATATATATCAGTATATACATCACTCTGTATATATATATCATCATATACATCACTCCGTATATATATCAGTACATACATCACTCTGTATATATATATATCAGTATATACATCACTTTGTATATATATATCAGTATATACCTCACTTTGTATATATATATCAGTATATACTTCACTCTGTATATATATCAGTATATACATCACTCTGTATATATATATATATATATCAGTATAAACATCACTCTGTATATATATATATATATCAGTATATACATCACTCTGTATATATATATATATATCAGTACATACATCACTCTGTATATATATATATCAGTATATACATCACTCTGTATATATATCATCATATACATCACTCCGTATATATATCAGTATATACATCACTCTGTATATATATATCAGTATATACATTACTCCGTATATATATATATCAGTACATACATCACTCCGTATATATATATATCAGTATATACATCACTCTATATATATATATATCAGTACATACATCACTCCGTATATATATATATATATATCAGTATATACATCACTCTGTATATATATATCAGTATATACATCACTCTGTATATATATATCAGTATATACATCACTCTGTATATATATATCAGTATATACATTACTCTGTATATATATCAGTATATACATCACTCTGTATATATATATCAGTATATACATCACTCTGTATATATATATCAGTATATACATCACTCTGTATATATATCAGTATATACATCACTCTGTATATATATATCAGTATATACATCACTCTGTATATATATATCAGTATATACATCACTCTGTATATATATATATATATATATATATATCAGTATATACATCACTCTGTATATATATATATATATATCAGTACATACATCACTCTGAATATATATATATCAGTATATACATCACTCTGTATATATATATCATCATATACATCACTCCGTATATATATCAGTATATACATCACTCTGTATATATATATATCAGTATATACATCACTCTGTATATATATATCAGTATATACATCACTCTGTATATATATATATATATATATACAGTATATCAGTATATACATCACTCTGTATATATATATATCAGTATATACATCACTCTGTATATATATATCATCATATACATCACTCCGTATATATATCAGTACATACATCACTCTGTATATATATATATCAGTATATACATCACTCTGTATATATATATCAGTATATACATCACTCCGTATATATATACGGACCCTCAGAGACTGTTTATCTCAATTAGAAAGAGAATTTGTACAATTTAAGGAAGAACATCTGAGAAACACTGGTGACAGAAATGCTAATGACCACATAGTTACTGAGATAAACAAACTGAAATGTGAATACAGGTCATCCCTACAGCAAATACGAGCCGCAATGTGTGAACTGCAGGAAGAAAATGCCATGCTGAGACAGGAGATAGAAAAGCTGAAAGCACCAACACCTGGACATCTGAGCCAGGAGGGGGCCATGGAAACGAGGAGTGGAGAGGACATGACCTCCACTGGCCAGGAGGCTGAGAGGCCAAACAACCCCAATATGGAGGAACCGGAGTCTAATCAAAGTGAGCCAGAAACAAGACCCATAGAGGAGAGAAGAGAACCTGCTACCAGCATAATCTCCAGCACAGACCCCCATCAGCAGCCACATCCCCCACCAACAACATCACAAAGTCCTGACACCGTCCTCATAATGGACTCAAATGGGAAATACCTGAATACAAGGCGGCTATTCCCAGAAAAAAGGGTCAAAAAAATCCGCTGTGCAACTATTGAGCAGGTGACAGCGGTCATCAATAATCCACGGTTTTCCAACCCAAACCATATCATTATACACACCGGCACAAACAATCTGCCAGACCAGCACCAGCAGATCTCAGGAGAACTGGCCCAACTAGCAAAGACGGCACAACTAAGATTCCCAGACAGCAAAATCATCCTGTCATCTCTGCTCCCAAGAAAGGACATATCCAACCACACCATCCAGAACATCAATATGGACCTAACAGAAAGAATGAAATCTGTGCCAGGAGTGATTCTGGCCCAACACCCCTCCATAAATCACCATCACCTCTATGACAGTAAGCACCTGAACAAATCAGGGGTCAGCCTTCTGGCCAAAGAGCTGAAGGACATTGTACTAAACAGAGACCACCCTAGGCCTGGAGCCAACACCAACCAGAATCCCATGAAAAGACCCCCGACAATAAGAAGGAAAGAAACAACAATTATATCAAAGGAAGCTGAAAACATACACCCTCACCCAAAATTGGACCATCAGAGGAGGAGACCACCATGGAGGAGTTCACCGACCTCACACAGAGACATGCGAAACAGAGGCATACAGAGCAGAGATATACAGAGCAGAGATATGGAGGAGATAAAGACTCTACTCAACACAGTGTGCAGGAAACTAATGTGACTGGACGGAAACAACACCATTAATAAACCAGTCAGAGATCCGGTGTGTCCTACACAGCCATACTCATTACAAGGTATATACACCCAAGATATATAGAAAAATGACCTCACTTACAATCAGCAGCTGGAATATTCAGGGTCTCAACACCTCGGCCTTTGGATGTAAAACAAATGACCCTGACTTTATACAAAGACTGAGAAATATAGACATTCAGATCCTCCTGGAAACATGGACTAGAGCCGAAGACGAATCTCTGGTGCCCATCGGATACAGGGAAATCTCTGTCCCTGCCCTGAAAAATAAAAACATCAAACAGGGTCGGAGCTCAGGAGGAATACTGATCTGGCATAAAGAGGAGCTCCATCAGTACATCAAACCCGTGAAGAGAGGAGGCAGCCACATATGGATCAGGATCAGCAGCTCCAACCTCACCTCTCAGTCTGATGTCTATCTCTGCGCCACCTATATACCACCGCCAGAGTCACCCTACTTCAATCCAGACTGCTTCGAGATCTTACAAAGAGAAGCCGCCCACTATCAGGGCCTGGGCAAAGTTCTCATCTTTGGAGACCTCAATGCAAGAACAGGGAGAGAAAACGACTTCCTGACCACGGATGGGAACATCTACATATTTGGAGCAGAGAATAACGGCCAAGACTCAGTAGTCACAGAGAGAAACAGCTATGACAGTACAGTCAACAAAAGTGGTAAAAAGCTCCTGAACGTATGCAGAAGTTTAGGACTTCATATTCTTAACGGACGAACCAAAGGAGACTCCTTAGGGAGGTGCACACTAAACTCCCATGTAGGGAGGAGTGTAGTAGATTATGCCATTACAGATATGAACCTGGCAAATATCAGCGCCTTCATAGTCTCCCCACAAACGCACCTGTCAGACCACAACCAACTTCTTCTGTACCTGAAATCTACAGAGAAACCATCCACTCAAAAGCCACAGCAGAGCGGCCTCTTCACCCGGCCTCCATCCTATAAATGGCACAAAACGTCGGCATTAAAGTATAAAGAGGTTCCCAGCAGACCTGAAATACAGCGGATGCTCCACCACTTCTACAACTACGAGTACCAGCCTAACCCAAAGGGAGTGAGTCAAGCTGCAAAAGACCTCAACAATATATTCTATGCAATGGCCAGACTGTCCGACCTTAAAAAAGTCAACTACAAGAGACCAAAAGAAAAACAGATCAATGGATGGTTTGACAGAGAATGTAAAGCCGTACGGAAGACCCTGAGAACAGCCTCAAACAAGAAACACAGAGACCCCAACCACCCGGGTCTGAGGGAAGCCTATGAAACCATACAAAGGCAGTACAAAACCATCCTCAGGAGGAAGAAGCAGAGTTACATCTCCACCAAACTTAACCAACTCCAAGACGCCCTCCAAGACAACTCCTTCTGGGAACTATGGAACCACATGGGCACAAAAGACAAGAAAAACAACATCCATATCCAAAATGGCAACATCTGGCTCCAGTACTTCAGAGACCTCTATAAAGACATTCCAAAGGAAGAACTAAGCCAAGAACAGGAAAACATAATGGCAAAACTAAAAGCAATGGAGGAAAAAGTAAAAAATTTCCAAAACCCCGTGGATGCACCTATTACATTACAGGAAGTAGCAGAGAGAATCTCTTCCATAAGATGTAGAAAAGCCGGTGGCCTGGATGGAATCCTACCAGAAATGCTGAAGTACAGCCCACCAGAAATACAGGCCGCAATGGTTAAACTCTTCAATATTGTGCTAAGTGCCGGCTACTTCCCTCCTACCTGGAATCAAGGCCTCATCACACCCATCCACAAGAATGGGGACAGGTATGACCCAGCCAACTACAGAGGAATATGTGTCAGCAGCAACCTGGGAAAACTGTTCAACAGCATCTTGAACAAGAGGATCCTCAGTTTCCTCACCGAGCACAACGTCCTCAGCAAGAGCCAAGCAGGGTTCATGCCAAACCACCGCACTACTGACCACATCTACACCCTGCACAGCCTCATTCAGAGCCACGTCCACAATACAAAGAACGGGAAGATATACGCCTGTTTCGTGGACTTTAAAAAGGCCTTTGATTCGGTGTGGCACCCAGGCTTATTCCTGAAACTGCTGGAGAGCGGAATAGGAGGAAAGACCTATGATGTTATCAAAAGCTCCTACACCGAGAACCTCTGCAGTGTGAGTGTGAACGGCAGAAGAACGGCTTATTTCCAGCAGAGCCGGGGAGTCAGACAAGGCTGCAGCCTAAGCCCAACGCTCTTCAACATTTACATCAATGAGCTGGCTACCGCTCTGGAATCTTCCACAGCACCAGGTCTCACCCTCCACGACGTGCAGGTGAAATTCCTGCTGTATGCAGATGACTTGCTGCTTCTGTCACCAACCGAGAAAGGCCTCCAAGACAACCTGAAAATCTTAGAGAAATTCAGCTCCACCTGGGCTCTACCGGTCAACCTAAAGAAAACCAACATCATGGTGTTCCAGAAGAGAAAGAGAAAATCAGACCAGCACCCTTCATTTATCCTCAACAACTGCGCCCTTACAGGAATGGACAAATATACCTATCTGGGCCTAGAGATTCACCGATCAGGGAGCTTCAAACAAGCCATAGAGACCCTGAAAGACAAGGCATGCAAAACCTTCTATGCCATCCGAAGGAAACTCTACCATCTAAAGCCACCAGTGAGGGTCTGGTTAAAAATCTTCGATTCTATCATCGCCCCAATCCTCCTGTATGGCAGCGAAGTCTGGGGTCCTCACACCTACCCAGACTGGTCAAGGTGGGATTCAAGCCCAACAGAAATATTCCACCTGGAATTCTGCAAGCACCTTCTCCAAGTCCATCGGAGCACCTCCAACAGTGCTTGCCGGGCCGAGCTGGGCAGATTCCCTCTACACCTATCGGTTCTAAAGAGGGCACTGTCATTCCGGGCTCACCTACGTAGGAGCAATCCAAGCTCCCATCACCATAAAGCCCTGACACATGTAGGGGAAACAGAAAAACCAGGACCCTCGGAACAGCTCACCCAAACCCAACCTGACCAGAAAACCAATCACAACAACCTGACAAAAGCCGGAATCAGGAAGATGGTAGACGAAGGCCAGGAGAGGTACGTAAGTGACTGGAAGAACGACATTATCAGCTCACAGAAACTGACCATGTACCGGAGTCTACAGAGAGACTACAGACTGGCTCCATACCTGGAGAAACTCCAGGACCCCAAAGACCGCAAGATCCTGAGCCGGTATAGACTCAGTGCCCACAGTCTGGCCATCGAATCCGGCCGACACAGGCAGAGCTACAAGCCCAGGGAGGAAAGACTGTGCCAACACTGTGACCAGGAGGCCCTGGAGGATGAGGCCCACTTCCTGCTACACTGCTCCAAGTACTCAGCAGTGAGGGACACTCACTTCAGGAGACTCTCACATCTCTTCCCGGATTTCACCACCATGAAGGAGGAAGAGAAAACATACATCCTGCTGGGGGAAGAAGAGAGAGCAGTGGAGATAGCAGCGCAATATGTGAACGAATGCCATAGACTGCGAGAAAGAGAACTCTGATATGCCATGGACTTCTATGGCACCCACCCTGGATATGCCCCAATCCCCCATCCACCTTCCCTATGCCATGGACTTCTATAGCCTCATCCTGGATCTGCCCCCATGCCGCCATCCACCTTCCCTATGCCATGGACTTCTATAGCCCCAACCTGGATCTGCCCCATCCACCTTTCCTACAGCCCCTTCCCAACATCCCTACAGTGCCTATCCCTATTCCCTTCTGTACACCTGCTTTGGCAAAACTAATGTGTATTTAGTCCTGCCAATAAAGCTTCTTTGAATCTTGAATCTTGAATCTATATATCAGTATATACATCACTCCGTATATATATATATATATATCAGTATATACATCACTCTGTATCTATATATATATCATTACATACTTCACTCTGTATATATATCAGTATATACATCACTATGTATATATATATATCAGTATATACATCACTCTGTATATATATATATATCATTACATACTTCACTCTGTATATATATCAGTATATACATCACTATGTATATATATATCAGTATATACATCACTCTGTATATATATATATATATCAGTACATACATCACTCTGTATATATATATATATCAGTATATACATCACTCTGTATATATATCAGTATATACATCACTCTATATATATATATCAGTATATACATCACTCCGTATATATATATATCAGTATATACAGCCCCTTCCCAACATCCCTACAGTCCCTATCCCTATTCCCTTCTGTACACCTGCTTTGGCAAAACTAATGTGTATTTAGTCCTGCCAATAAAGCTTCTTTGAATCTTGAATCTTGAATCTATATATCAGTATATACATCACTCCGTATAGATATATATATATATATCAGTATATACATCACTCCGTATATAGATATATATATATCAGTATATACATCACTCTGTATATATATATATATATCAGTACATACATCACTCTGTATATATATATATCAGTATATACATCACTCTGTATATATATCATCATATACATCACTCCGTATATATATCAGTATATACATCACTCTGTATATATATATCAGTATATACATCACTCCGTATATATATATATATATATATATCAGTATATACATCACTCTGTATATATATATATATATATATATCAGTATATACATTACTCTGTATATATATATATATATATCAGTACATACATCACTCTGTATATATATATATCAGTATATACATCACTCTGTATATATAT
The DNA here is from genome assembly GCF_039654945.1 of Dendrobates tinctorius. NCBI lineage: Eukaryota > Metazoa > Chordata > Amphibia > Anura > Dendrobatidae > Dendrobates > Dendrobates tinctorius. Next base: position 233,785 of record NW_027362206.1, read on the forward strand.
ATCATATACATCACTCCGTATATATATATCAGTATATGCATCACTCTGTATATATATATCAGTATATACATCACTCTGTATATATATATCAGTATATACATCACTCTGTATATATATATATATATCAGTATATACATCACTCTGTATATATATATATCAGTATATACATCACTCTGTATATATATATCATCATATACATCACTCCGTATATATATCAGTACATACATCACTCTGTATATATATATATCAGTATATACATCACTCTGTATATATATATCAGTATATACATCACTCCGTATATATATATATCATTACATACTTCACTCTGTATATATATCAGTATATACATCACTCTGTATATATATATATATCAGTATATACATCACTCTGTATATATATATATATATATATCAGTACATACATCACTCTGTATATATATATATATATCAGTATATACATCACTCCGTATATATATCAGTATATACATCACTCTGTATATATATATCAGTATATACATCACTCCGTATATATATATATATATATCAGTATATACATCACTCTGTATATATATATATATATATATATATATCAGTATATACATCACTCTGTATATATATATATCAGTACATACATCACTCTGTATATATATATCAGTACATACATCACTCTGTATATATATCAGTATATACATCACTCTGTATATATATATCAGTATATACATCACTCCGTATATATATATATATCAGTATATACATCACTCCGTATATATATATATATATATATATATATATATATATATATCAGTATATACATCACTCTGTATATATATATATATCAGTACATACATCACTCTGTATATATATATATATATATATATATCAGTACATACATCACTCCGTATATATATCAGTATATACATCACTCTGTATATATATATCAGTATATACATCACTCCGTATATATATATATCAGTATATACATCACTCCGTATATATATATATATATATATCAGTATATACATCACTCTGTATATATATATATCAGTATATACATCACTCTGTATATATATATATATATCAGTATATACATCACTCTGTATATATATATATATCAGTACATACATCACTCTGTATATATATATATATCAGTATATACATCACTCTCTCTATATATATATATCAGTACATACATCACTCTGTATATATATATATCAGTATATACATCACTCTGTATATATATATATATCAGTATATACATCACTCTGTATATATATATATATATATATATCAGTATATACATCACTCTGTATATATATATATATCAGTATATACATCACTCTCTCTATATATATATATCAGTACATACATCACTCTGTATATATATATATCAGTATATACATCACTCTGTATATATATATATATCAGTATATACATCACTCTGTATATATATATATATATATATATCAGTATATACATCACTCTGTATATATATATATATCAGTATATACATCACTCTGTATATATATATATATATATATATATATATCAGTACATACATCACTCTGTATATATATCATCATATACATCACTCCGTATATATATCAGTATATACATCACTCTGTATATATATATACCCCGCCCACCATTCCAGGAGTAAGCAGCACTGAACATGAGCTCCTGAATTTTCATCACTTTATACCTTGTAATGAGGAAACTTTAGGACACAACCTGGATAAATTCATCCCCGTGGAATACAGAAGTGAGCAGGACGGAGCCGGAGTAAAGATTTTATGAAAAAGGAGGAAAAAATAAGTTCCAAAGGAGAAAACAAGAATCCCCTGGAGGACAGACAGCAACCACCAGGCAGCACCAGGTCTGACATCCAGAGGACAGCACCCGCAGGTAGGACCATCCTCAGCCTCACCACACTCAGAATCTTGCTAGAACTTAAAACTATCAGAAATAAGAATTAGAATTAGAATTATAAAAATGGAAAATGTTAATTTGGAACAAGGGAAACTGAACAAAGTAAATGTTGATAGAGAGCCGGAGACACAAGGCAGCAGGGGGTCTAAGATCGTGGAGATAACACACTCTGAAGGGCAGAAGAACAGTCATGCAAAGAAAGCCATAAAAACTGCCACAATTAGAGAAAACCCAGAGACCCTGTATGCAGACTTCACATCTAGTGAGGAAGAGAAAAGGAAAACCAATGTATTATTCTTCACAGAGCATCTCCGAGCCTGGCACACCGCCCTGTGCAAGCTATATCAACACACAACCAAGTCTGATACCAATAATAGCCGGCAGATCAGAGTCAGAAACCATGAAGACGACGAATGCAGCTCACTCACCATCACTCTGTACAACAGTGGCACCGTCCTGGTGCAAGGGACTGAGGACAATCTGGGGCAATTTGAAGACAGGTTCCCTCATATTAAACTCCAGGCCCAATCCCACAAAGAACAACAAACCCCAGCCACCTCTGATATCCACACCATTACAGCCACCTCTGATGTCCACAGGCCTACAGAGACCTCCAGAGACACCACTGCCCCCAATGCTTCACACCCCTCACCCCAGACCCTCAGAGACTGTTTATCTCAATTAGAAAGAGAATTTGTACAATTTAAGGAAGAACATCTGAGAAACACTGGTGACAGAAATGCGAATGACCACATAGTTACTGAGATAAGCAAACTGAAATGTGAATACAGGTCATCCCTACAGCAAATACGAGCCGCAATGTGTGAACTGCAGGAAGAAAATGCCATGCTGAGACAGGAGATAGAAAAGCTGAAAGCACCAACACCTGGACATCTGAGCCAGGAGGGGGCCATGGAAACGAGGAGTGGAGAGGACATGACCTCCACTGGCCAGGAGGCTGAGAGGCCAAACAACCCCAATATGGAGGAACCGGAGTCTAATCAAAGTGAGCCAGAAACAAGACCCATAGAGGAGAGAAGAGAACCTGCTACCAGCATAATCTCCAGCACAGACCCCCATCAGCAGCCACATCCCCCACCAACAACATCACAAAGTCCTGACACCGTCCTCATAATGGACTCAAATGGGAAATACCTGAATACAAGGCGGCTATTCCCAGAAAAAAGGGTCAAAAAAATCCGCTGTGCAACTATTGAGCAGGTGACAGCGGTCATCAATAATCCACGGTTTTCCAACCCAAACCATATCATTATACACACCGGCACAAACAATCTGCCAGACCAGCACCAGCAGATCTCAGGAGAACTGGCCCAACTAGCAAAGACGGCACAACTAAGATTCCCAGACAGCAAAATCATCCTGTCATCTCTGCTCCCAAGAAAGGACATATCCAACCACACCATCCAGAACATCAATATGGACCTAACAGAAAGAATGAAATCTGTGCCAGGAGTGATTCTGGCCCAACACCCCTCCATAAATCACCATCACCTCTATGACAGTAAGCACCTGAACAAATCAGGGGTCAGCCTTCTGGCCAAAGAGCTGAAGGACATTGTACTAAACAGAGACCACCCTAGGCCTGGAGCCAACACCAACCAGAATCCCATGAAAAGACCCCCGACAATAAGAAGGAAAGAAACAACAATTATATCAAAGGAAGCTGAAAACATACACCCTCACCCAAAATTGGACCATCAGAGGAGGAGACCACCATGGAGGAGTTCACCGACCTCACACAGAGACATGCGAAACAGAGGCATACAGAGCAGAGATATACAGAGCAGAGATATGGAGGAGATAAAGACTCTACTCAACACAGTGTGCAGGAAACTAATGTGACTGGACGGAAACAACACCATTAATAAACCAGTCAGAGATCCGGTGTGTCCTACACAGCCATACTCATTACAAGGTATATACACCCAAGATATATAGAAAAATGACCTCACTTACAATCAGCAGCTGGAATATTCAGGGTCTCAACACCTCGGCCTTTGGATGTAAAACAAATGACCCTGACTTTATACAAAGACTGAGAAATATAGACATTCAGATCCTCCTGGAAACATGGACCAGAGCCGAAGACGAATCTCTGGTGCCCATCGGATACAGGGAAATCTCTGTCCCTGCCCTGAAAAATAAAAACATCAAACAGGGTCGGAGCTCAGGAGGAATACTGATCTGGCATAAAGAGGAGCTCCATCAGTACATCAAACCCGTGAAGAGAGGAGGCAGCCACATATGGATCAGGATCAGCAGCTCCAACCTCACCTCTCAGTCTGATGTCTATCTCTGCGCCACCTATATACCACCGCCAGAGTCACCCTACTTCAATCCAGACTGCTTCGAGATCTTACAAAGAGAAGCCGCCCACTATCAGGGCCTGGGCAAAGTTCTCATCTTTGGAGACCTCAATGCAAGAACAGGGAGAGAAAACGACTTCCTGACCACAGATGGGAACATCTACATATTTGGAGCAGAGAATAACGGCCAAGACTCAGTAGTCACAGAGAGAAACAGCTATGACAGTACAGTCAACAAAAGTGGTAAAAAGCTCCTGAACGTATGCAGAAGTTTAGGACTTCATATTCTTAACGGACGAACCAAAGGAGACTCCTTAGGGAGGTGCACACTAAACTCCCATGTAGGGAGGAGTGTAGTAGATTATGCCATTACAGATATGAACCTGGCAAATATCAGCGCCTTCATAGTCTCCCCACAAACGCACCTGTCAGACCACAACCAACTTCTTCTGTACCTGAAATCTACAGAGAAACCATCCACTCAAAAGCCACAGCAGAGCGGCCTCTTCACCCGGCCTCCATCCTATAAATGGCACAAAACGTCGGCATTAAAGTATAAAGAGGTTCCCAGCAGACCTGAAATACAGCGGATGCTCCACCACTTCTACAACTACGAGTACCAGCCTAACCCAAAGGGAGTGAGTCAAGCTGCAAAAGACCTCAACAATATATTCTATGCAATGGCCAGACTGTCCGACCTTAAAAAAGTCAACTACAAGAGACCAAAAGAAAAACAGATCAATGGATGGTTTGACAGAGAATGTAAAGCCGTACGGAAGACCCTGAGAACAGCCTCAAACAAGAAACACAGAGACCCCAACCACCCGGGTCTGAGGGAAGCCTATGAAACCATACAAAGGCAGTACAAAACCATCCTCAGGAGGAAGAAGCAGAGTTACATCTCCACCAAACTTAACCAACTCCAAGACGCCCTCCAAGACAACTCCTTCTGGGAACTATGGAACCACATGGGCACAAAAGACAAGAAAAACAACATCCATATCCAAAATGGCAACATCTGGCTCCAGTACTTCAGAGACCTCTATAAAGACATTCCAAAGGAAGAACTAAGCCAAGAACAGGAAAACATAATGGCAAAACTAAAAGCAATGGAGGAAAAAGTAAAAAATTTCCAAAACCCCGTGGATGCACCTATTACATTACAGGAAGTAGCAGAGAGAATCTCTTCCATAAGATGTAGAAAAGCCGGTGGCCTGGATGGAATCCTACCAGAAATGCTGAAGTACAGCCCACCAGAAATACAGGCCGCAATGGTTAAACTCTTCAATATTGTGCTAAGTGCCGGCTACTTCCCTCCTACCTGGAATCAAGGCCTCATCACACCCATCCACAAGAATGGGGACAGGTATGACCCAGCCAACTACAGAGGAATATGTGTCAGCAGCAACCTGGGAAAACTGTTCAACAGCATCTTGAACAAGAGGATCCTCAGTTTCCTCACCGAGCACAACGTCCTCAGCAAGAGCCAAGCAGGGTTCATGCCAAACCACCGCACTACTGACCACATCTACACCCTGCACAGCCTCATTCAGAGCCACGTCCACAATACAAAGAACGGGAAGATATACGCCTGTTTCGTGGACTTTAAAAAGGCCTTTGATTCGGTGTGGCACCCAGGCTTATTCCTGAAACTGCTGGAGAGCGGAATAGGAGGAAAGACCTATGATGTTATCAAAAGCTCCTACACCGAGAACCTCTGCAGTGTGAGTGTGAACGGCAGAAGAACGGCTTATTTCCAGCAGAGCCGGGGAGTCAGACAAGGCTGCAGCCTAAGCCCAACGCTCTTCAACATTTACATCAATGAGCTGGCTACCGCTCTGGAATCTTCCACAGCACCAGGTCTCACCCTCCACGACGTGCAGGTGAAATTCCTGCTGTATGCAGATGACTTGCTGCTTCTGTCACCAACCGAGAAAGGCCTCCAAGACAACCTGAAAATCTTAGAGAAATTCAGCTCCACCTGGGCTCTACCGGTCAACCTAAAGAAAACCAACATCATGGTGTTCCAGAAGAGAAAGAGAAAATCAGACCAGCACCCTTCATTTATCCTCAACAACTGCGCCCTTACAGGAACGGACAAATATACCTATCTGGGCCTAGAGATTCACCGATCAGGGAGCTTCAAACAAGCCATAGAGACCCTGAAAGACAAGGCATGCAAAACCTTCTATGCCATCCGAAGGAAACTCTACCATCTAAAGCCACCAGTGAGGGTCTGGTTAAAAATCTTCGATTCTATCATCGCCCCAATCCTCCTGTATGGCAGCGAAGTCTGGGGTCCTCACACCTACCCAGACTGGTCAAGGTGGGATTCAAGCCCAACAGAAATATTCCACCTGGAATTCTGCAAGCACCTTCTCCAAGTCCATCGGAGCACCTCCAACAGTGCTTGCCGGGCCGAGCTGGGCAGATTCCCTCTACACCTATCGGTTCTAAAGAGGGCACTGTCATTCCGGGCTCACCTACGTAGGAGCAATCCAAGCTCCCATCACCATAAAGCCCTGACACATGTAGGGGAAACAGAAAAACCAGGACCCTCGGAACAGCTCACCCAAACCCAACCTGACCAGAAAACCAATCACAACAACCTGACAAAAGCCGGAATCAGGAAGATGGTAGACAAAGGCCAGGAGAGGTACGTAAGTGACTGGAAGAACGACATCATCAGCTCACAGAAACTGACCATGTACCGGAGTCTACAGAGAGACTACAGACTGGCTCCATACCTGGAGAAACTCCAGGACCCCAAAGACCGCAAGATCCTGAGCCGGTATAGACTCAGTGCCCACAGTCTGGCCATCGAATCCGGCCGACACAGGCAGAGCTACAAGCCCAGGGAGGAAAGACTGTGCCAACACTGTGACCAGGAGGCCCTGGAGGATGAGACCCACTTCCTGCTACACTGCTCCAAGTACTCAGCAGTGAGGGACACTCACTTCAGGAGACTCTCACATCTCTTCCCGGATTTCACCACCATGAAGGAGGAAGAGAAAACATACATCCTGCTGGGGGAAGAAGAGAGAGCAGTGGAGATAGCAGCGCAATATGTGAACGAATGCCATAGACTGCGAGAAAGAGAACTCTGATATGCCATGGACTTCTATGGCACCCACCCTGGATATGCCCCAATCCCCCATCCACCTTCCCTATGCCATGGACTTCTATAGCCTCATCCTGGATCTGCCCCCATGCCGCCATCCACCTTCCCTATGCCATGGACTTCTATAGCCCCAACCTGGATCTGCCCCATCCACCTTTCCTACAGCCCCTTCCCAACATCCCTACAGTCCCTATCCCTATTCCCTTCTGTACACCTGCTTTGGCAAAACTAATGTGTATTTAGTCCTGCCAATAAAGCTTCTTTGAATCTTGAATCTTGAATCTATATCAGTATATACATCACTCCGTATATATATATATATCAGTATATACATCACTCCGTATATATATATATATATATATATATATATATATATATATCAGTATATACATCACTCTGTATATATATATATCAGTATATACATCACTCTGTATATATATATATATATATCAGTATATACATCACTCTGTATATATATATATCAGTACATACATCACTCTGTATATATATATATATATATCAGTATATACATCACTCTGTATATATATATATATATCAGTATATACATCACTCTCTATATATATATATCAGTACATACATCACTCTGTATATATATATATATATATCAGTATATACATCACTCTGTATATATATATATATATATCAGTACATACATCACTCTGTATATATATATATATATCAGTACATACATCACTCTGTATATATATATATCAGTATATACATCACTCTGTATATATATCAGTATATACATCACTCTGTATATACATATATATCAGTATATACATCACTCTGTATATACATATATATCAGTATATACATCACTCTGTATATACATATATATCAGTATATACATCACTCTGTATATATATATATCAGTACATACACTCACTGGCCACTTTATTAGGTACACCTGTCCAACTGTGTGTTAAGACTTAATTTCTAATCAGCCAATCACATGGCGGCAACTCAGTGCATTTAGGCATGTAGACATGGTCAAGACAATCTCCTGCAGTTCAAACCGAGCATCAGTATGGGGAAGAAAGGTGATTTGAGTGCCTTTGAACGTGGCATGATTGTTGGTGCCAGAAGGGCTGGTCTGAGTATTTCAGAAACTGCTGATCTACTGGGATTTTCACGCACAACCATCTCTAGGGTTTACAGAGAATGGTCCGAAAAAGAAAAAAAATCCAGTGAGCGGCAGTTCTGTGGCCGGAAATGCCATGTTGATGCCAGAGGTCAGAGGAGAATGGGCAGACTGGTTCGAGCTGATAGAAAGGCAACAGTGACTCAAATTGCCACCCGTTACAACCAAGGTAGGCAGAAGAGCATCTCTGAACGCACAGTGCGTCGAACTTTGAGGCAGATGGGCTACAGCAGCAGAAGACCACACTGGGTACCACTCCTCTCAGCTAAGAACAGGAAACTGAGGCTACAATTTGCACAAGCTCATCGAAATTGGACAGTAGAAGATTGGAAAAACGTTGCCTGGTCTGATGAGTCTCGATTTCTGCTGCGACATTCGGATGGTAGGGTCAGAATTTGGCGTAAACAACATGAAAGCATGGATCCATCCTGCCTTGTATCAACGGTTCAGGCTGGTGGTGGTGGTGTCATGGTGTGGGGAATTTTTTCTGGGCACTCTTTGGGCCCCTTGGTACCAATTGAGCATCGTTGCAACGCCACAGCCTACCTGAGTATTGTTGCTGACCATGTCCATCCCTTTATGACCACAATGTACCCAACATCTGATGGCTACTTTCAGCAGGATAATGCGCCATGTCATAAAGCTCGAATCATCTCAGATTGGTTTCTTGAACATGACAATGAGTTTACTGTACTCAAATGGCCTCCTCAGTCACCAGATCTCAATCCAATAGAGCATCTTTGGGATGTGGTGGAACAGGAGATTCGCATCAGGGATGTGCAGCCGACAAATCTGCGCCAACTGTGTGATGCCATCATGTCAATATGGTCCAAAATCTCTGAGGAATGCTTCCAGCACCTTGTTGAATCTCTGCCACGAAGAATTGAGGCAGTTCTGAAGGCAAAAGGGGGTCCAACCCCTTACTAGCATGGTGTACCTAATAAAGTGGCCAGTGAGTGTACATCACTCTGTATATATATATCAGTATATACATCACTCTATATATATATATATATATCAGTATATACATTGTGATGTACAATGCCCGAAGATATGTTTTCTGTTGCAATGTGCTAACAAATCCTCCATCCTAGGACATTGTAAACTGTCAGTAATAGGAATTCCTTCCCCCCAGGTTTTAGCAACCCTGCCACTTCCTCTGGAAGAGCAGGAATGTTAATTAGCTAGACCATCTTCCTCACACCATTTGGCTTCTCTCAGCTGAAAGAGAAAAAAAGTGCGGGAACTAAACTCTTTGTTTGAAACCAGGAGTTTGAATAAAACAATAAGGGATTGTCCCGCGAAAACCATACCCAGCAGAAATATAAAAATCATATTTCTGCGATCCGAGCAGACCCAGCTTCGCTGTGGTGCCTGTTGCAAAACTCTCGGATGTCCAGAACCTGAGATATGATTTGCGCCCAAATGGACGGTCATATCGCATAGATGTTTGATGTTTTCTTGATGGGCTCATTACGCTGGGAAACATGATACCACTGATGAGTCCATACCAGCTTCTCCCATAAAGTTATAGCTAATCTAAGTTTTGTAGCCAAAACATAACTTGGATAAGAGAGGTGGGATCAACCCAGAATGCACCTCTCTGTGATGTCACATAGGAAAGTCTATAAGGCATTCCCTGGCAGAACCAGCTCAGAACAGCTCAAGTCGTCGTGCTAGAAAGATCCAGATGAGCGGAGGAGTGCAGCTCCGCCTCCATCCACCATAGCCGCATGGTCTGCCTAAGGAACAATATGGAACTGTGAGTGTAATCTCTTTGTTTTCTCCACTTTTATTTTATACCTGTACTGTACATATTTTATGTCTCAATTTTATAGCAACTTTTATCTGTAATCACTGTCCTCTTTCGGAAAATAAATGAAATTATTTAGATCTGTCTCCATGCTCTAAGAATCGAACTATACGCCTTAGATAGATAATCGCTACTAATTCAAAGGGTTTGCCACGGACCCTCTTAATTTAACACTGTGAATTAAGTAACCGTGACTGGTGGCAGCGCGTTGTGTACGGCTATTACAGCTTGCTGGCAGTACAGAAGGGTCTTATATTGCTGAGTAAGGGGCTTCAGCCACAGCATTGATAATTCCCTTACTGCAGAAGCCTAATTGCCGGTTCACAACAGGCAGCCCGTCCGGCGACCAATTATCCTAGGTGCAGTTCCCTGACTGACCTGAGGGTAAGGGGGGCGCCGGAGAGCTGTGAGTTCCAAAGTGGAGCTGAGAAAGTGGGATATACATAAATCCCCGCAGTACTTGGAAGATTGATAGCAGTGGTGGGGCATCCAAATTAAACTCCCCCTGCGGCAAATTGTAGAGCGAGATTAGCTTGCTGGATATTTTTGGTCACATGGTGCCAGTGTTGGGATAACTAAGATAAGCCCCACTGCGCCTGTGATAGCCGTGTGCCGGCATTGTGTCACGTCCCTCCGTCCGCTGATACACCCGTGTCAGTGGTGGGACTGTGACATAGTGGTGACACAGGGTCCGCTGTCCGTCGCGTTTTGGTGGCAGCGGGACTCCCGTTAGTGTCGCCCGTAAGTGGACGAACGGCGGTGGGCTGTTCGTCACATATTGGTGGCAGAGCGGTGGGATAATCCTAGAGCATTAGTGATTTGGTTTGAGCAATCATTCCTCTCACTAAAAACCTGCACGGTTCCTGCGGGAATCCTGCATCATAGGTTTTGGAGAACAGACTCAGTGGTTACTAGTCCTGAGACATTAGTGTGTACTTGCAAGTATCCCCCTCCCATTTCTTCGTTTTTCTTTTTCTATCTTTTATTTGGCAACCATGGCGGCAAAAGGAGAACCTTGGTACAACCGGCAGACAAAGGAAGTTCTTGCTGGGTTATGCACGTACCAAGGCCTTGACGCCACGAACAAAAACAGAGCTCAAATGATCGCGGCTCTAGTGCAGCTGGACAACGACCAGAATCCAGCGAGCGCAGAAGTTGGCCCAAGTTGCAATGGGGCTGCAGCAGAGGCTCCACTCCTGAGCGCTGGCCCCACATTCAACCAGAACGGGGTGGACCCCTATCTGCAACTGGCCTTGGACGAACTCCCCGCCGAAGACAGTGATGGGCGGGTGAGGCTGATCCAGCAAGCTCGAGAGAGAGCAGAGCAGCGAGCCGAGCGCCAGGCGGAGAGAGCTGAGCGCCAAGCTGAGGCTGAGAGAGCCGAGCGCCAGGCGCAGAGGGCCCATGAACTGGAGGTACTCCAGCGGGGTGGGAATGCCCTCACAGCCCGAAGCCGTGAGCCCAGCAGCGTCCAGACTCCTAAACCCCGGCCAGAGCATTTTCCCGTGATGGAAAAGGACGGGGACTTGGACACATTTCTGCGAGCCTTTGAGAAAGCCTGCAGACAGTACCAGCTGCCTAGAGACCAATGGGCAAGGTACTTGACCCCAGGGCTAAAAGGCAAAGCCCTGGAGGCATTTGCTTCTCTTCCGCCAGAAGCCGATGACGACTATGACGCCATAAAGCAGGCGCTGATCGCCAAATACCGGCTGACACCTGAGGTATACCGAAAGAAGTTCCGACACCTCCAACGTGGCCCACACGATAGCTACAGTGATGTGGTGCAAGGACTCAGGACCCACTTTGACCAGTGGATCCATGGACTGTCCGTTGAAACCTTTGAGCAGCTACGGGACCTGATGATCAAAGACCAGTTCCTGCATCTCTGCCCAGCTGAGGTCCGACAGTTCATCCTGGACCGCGAACCAACGAACGCGGACAAAGCGGCGCAGATCGCCGACAACCACGAGGCCAACCGGAAGCCCGAGACGCGGAGGCCAGTCGCCACCAGCTGGAAAGGGGGTAAGCCAGCAACCAACCCCAATGCCCCAGCTAGCCGTCCCTCCGGAGGCCCTGTCCCTGTTGCCAACAACAGGCCGGCTACTGACAGTCGCCTGTGTCACCACTGCCAGCGGCCTGGTCACTTCTTTTACACCTGTCCGAACAGGCCGAAGAACCCCCCAGCCAAGGCCCCCGGGCCCAATGCCTCTGTTCTTTTGGTGGGAGGTGTGGTTGGGAGGGCTGACGACAACGTTCAACCTGTTCAGGTGGGGGCCCGTCTTGCTACAGGCCTCAAGGACACCGGGGCTGAACGAACCCTCATCCGTCCTGGACTGGCGGCCCCTGAAGAGTTTGTTGAGGGGAAAACCCTGACTGTCACCGGGATTGGAGGCACCCGTTGTCCCTTGCCAGTGGCACGAGTTTTTCTTGACTGGGGTGCCGGGAGCGGGTTGAGGGAGGTGGGAGTGTCTGAAAATTTGCCCACTGATGTTTTATTGGGGACTGACTTGGGGAGGATGGTTGCATACTATGTCCCTGACACCCTTCCCCAAACTGATAATAAGGGTAACGTTAACCCTGATGATGTTGATGATGGGAAACTGAATGTGTTACCTGCTAATGCCTTGATGAGTAATGATGCAACTAACAACCATTCTTTCCCAAGGTATGATGCTGATGCTGATGTGAATGTACCAAAGCAAACTGATAACCATTCTTTTCCTAGGAATGATGATGTTGATGTATCTGTGCCGACTGAACCCGTTAACCCTTTCTTTGAAACAGTAGATGTGTCCACAGGTACCGAGGTGCTCAGCCCCGTCACTCTGCGGAGTGAGACGGCTGAGGAACCCCTGGCAGGAGCAAGCAACGGTGCTCAAGAGAATGGGGAGGTGCATGGGGACCATGAGGAAGGTAATGCCATGCAGCTGACCAGTGCCACCGAGGAAGGTAACTGGCCCATAAGTAGCACTGCTCCTGAAGTGTTGGGGGTGGATGGGGAGGTAGAGCCCAGGGCAGCACCAGCTGGTGGGTCTGAAGAAATCCCCAGGGAGACAGCATACATAGCAGCTGTCACACGCAGTCAGAGTTCCCAGATCGCAGGTAACGCACTGTCTTCTGGACCCTCTGCTGCTACAGGAGAGACTGAACCAGAGGTGAACCCAGAGCCGGTTCCAGAGGGTCCCAGTAAAGAGGGGACCCTGACGTCACTTCTGGCAGCCTCCAGCATGGAGTTCCAGGCTGCTCTGCACTCAGATGCCAGCCTGGAGAAATTGAGAGGTCTCGCCGAGACGCCCACCTCCAAGTCTGATAAGGAGAGGGTGTTCTGGGAACGAGGAAGGTTGTACCGGGAGACAGTACCCGGAGATCCTAAAAAGGAGTGGTTGAGGGAAAGACAGCTGGTCGTCCCCTATCAGTTCAGAACTGAGTTGTTGCGGATTGCCCATGAGATTCCACTCGCTGGACACTTGGGGATCAGCAAAACAAAGGCACGGCTGTCTCAACACTTCTATTGGCCCAAGATGGGGACAGATGTAACACACTACTGCCGCTCCTGTGCCACCTGTCAAAAAGTGGGTAAGGCGGGGCCTGCTCTTAAGGCTCCCCTTATTCCTTTGCCGGTGATAGAGGAGCCTTTCCAGAGAATCGCGGTGGATATTGTAGGACCGCTGTCCGTCCCCAGCAGCTCCGGAAAGCGATACATTCTCACCGTGGTAGACTACGCTACCCGGTACCCAGAGGCAGTAGCTCTGTCTTCAACCAGGGCAGATAAGGTGGCTGACGCACTGGTGACCATCTTTTCAAGAGTAGGATTTCCCAGGGAGATGCTTACCGATCAAGGGCCCCAATTCATGTCTCGCCTAATGGAGGCTCTCTGTGAGAAAATGCAGGTGACGCAGCTGGTATCGAGTCCGTATCACCCACAGACTAATGGTTTGTGTGAACGTTTCAACGGTACCCTCAAACAGATGCTCCGCATACTGGTTGAGACCCAAGGGCGCGACTGGGAGCGGTACCTCCCACACCTGCTGTTCGCTTACAGAGAAGTTCCGCAGGCTTCGACCGGGTTCTCCCCCTTCGAGCTCCTGTATGGCAGGCGAGTCCGGGGACCCCTTGGGTTGATAAGAGAATCCTGGGAAGATGAGCCAAACCCCACAGAAGTGTCCATCGTGGATTATGTCATGCGCTTCCGTGACAAGATGCAGACCTTGACGCAGTTGGTGCATGACAACATGACGCAGGCTCAGGCTGACCAGAAGCACTGGTACGACCAGAACGCCCGGGAGCGGACCTACCAGGTGGGTCAAAAGGTGTGGGCGCTGGTCCCTGTACCAACGGATAAGCTTCAGGCAGCCTGGGAAGGCCCGTACGTCGTCCACCAACAGCTCAACCCGGTCACCTACGTGGTCACGCTTGACCATGCTCGGGGTAGGCGCAAGGCCTTTCACGTCAACATGCTGAAGGCGCACTACGAACGTGAAGCTTGCGTCCTACCGGTCTGCAATCTGCCAGAGGATGGGGAGGAAGATTCCCTCCTGGACATGCTGGCCCAGGCCAAGGCCAATGGGTCCATTGAGGACATGGAGATAAGTGGTTCGCTCACCGTGTCCCAGCGGTTGCAGTTGATGGCCACCCTGGAACTCTTCCGGCCCGTGTTCACCAACCGTCCTGGGAGGACGGAGTTAGCGGTTCATGAGGTGGACACCGGGAATCATGCCCCATTACGGCGAACACCTTATCGGATCTCTGAAACGGTGCAACAAGTCATGCGCCAAGAGGTCGATGAGATGTTAAGGCTGGGAGTGATTCGACGGTCAAAAGGTGCGTGGGCTTCACCTGTAGTCCTCGTTCCTAAAAAGGATCGAACCACCCGGTTCTGCGTGGACTACAGGGGGCTCAACGCCATCACAACCTCTGATGCCCACCCAATGCCGCGCATCGAGGATCTGCTCGAGCGGTTGACAAACGCCAACTACATATCCATCATGGATTTGAGTCGGGGATACTGGCAGATTCCCCTGAGCCCTGAGGCGCAGGAGAAATCCGCCTTTATCACCCCCTTTGGACTGTACGAGTCCACGGTCATGCCCTTCGGCATGAAGAATGCCCCTGCCACTTTCCAGCGGATGGTCAACCACCTGCTTCGGGGACTGGAGGAGTACGCAGTGGCGTACTTAGACGATATTGCCGTCTTCAGTTCCACCTGGGAGGAACACCTTCAGCACCTCCAGGAGGTGCTCAAGCGTCTTCACCAGGCAGGCCTGACCATCAAGCCGGGGGAAGTGCCGGATAGGCATGCGCGAGGTCCACTACCTGGGGCACCGGGTAGGCGGGGGTTCCATGAGTCCGGAGCCAGAAAAAGTGGACGCAATCGTGTCCTGGCCCACCCCCAGGACCAAGAAACAGGTGAAGTCCTTCTTGGGCACTGCAGGGTACTATAGGCGGTTCGTACAGGACTATAGCGCCCTTGCCAAACCCTTGACTGACCTCACCAAGCAGAGGCTACCCCAAACAGTCAACTGGACAGATGACTGTGAGGCGGCTTTCCAAGCTTTGAAAGCAGCCCTGTGCAACTCTCCAGTGTTGAGAGCAGTCGACAGCAGTCGCCCGTTTCTGGTACAGACCGACGCCAGCGAGTTTGGCCTCGGTGCTTTGCTTAGCCAGGTCGACTCGGGGAACCAAGAGCACCCCGTGTTGTACCTGAGCCGGAAACTTCTGCCGAGGGAAGTGGCATACTCGACCATCGAGAAGGAGTGTCTGGCCATGGTGTGGGCACTGCAACGTTTGCAGCCCTACCTGTACGGGCGCGCCTTCACGGTGGTAACCGACCACAACCCTCTGAGCTGGTTGCACACAGTGTCCGGAACCAATGGAAGATTGCTCCGCTGGAGCCTTGCCCTTCAACAGTACGATTTTACTGTAAAACACAGGAAGGGCAGTGAAAACGGCAATGCCGATGGGTTGTCCCGCCGGGGCGAACCCGCTGAGGTGCGCATGGCAGATTACCGAGAGGTAATGCCTCCTTAGCGCCCTCTTAAGGGGGGAGGTGTGATGTACAATGCCCGAAGATATGTTTTCTGTTGCAATGTGCTAACAAATCCTCCATCCTAGGACATTGTAAACTGTCAGTAATAGGAATTCCTTCCCCCCAGGTTTTAGCAACCCTGCCACTTCCTCTGGAAGAGCAGGAATGTTAATTAGCTAGACCATCTTCCTCACACCATTTGGCTTCTCTCAGCTGAAAGAGAAAAAAAGTGCGGGAACTAAACTCTTTGTTTGAAACCAGGAGTTTGAATAAAACAATAAGGGATTGTCCCGCGAAAACCATACCCAGCAGAAATATAAAAATCATATTTCTGCGATCCGAGCAGACCCAGCTTCGCTGTGGTGCCTGTTGCAAAACTCTCGGATGTCCAGAACCTGAGATATGATTTGCGCCCAAATGGACGGTCATATCGCATAGATGTTTGATGTTTTCTTGATGGGCTCATTACGCTGGGAAACATGATACCACTGATGAGTCCATACCAGCTTCTCCCATAAAGTTATAGCTAATCTAAGTTTTGTAGCCAAAACATAACTTGGATAAGAGAGGTGGGATCAACCCAGAATGCACCTCTCTGTGATGTCACATAGGAAAGTCTATAAGGCATTCCCTGGCAGAACCAGCTCAGAACAGCTCAAGTCGTCGTGCTAGAAAGATCCAGATGAGCGGAGGAGTGCAGCTCCGCCTCCATCCACCATAGCCGCATGGTCTGCCTAAGGAACAATATGGAACTGTGAGTGTAATCTCTTTGTTTTCTCCACTTTTATTTTATACCTGTACTGTACATATTTTATGTCTCAATTTTATAGCAACTTTTATCTGTAATCACTGTCCTCTTTCGGAAAATAAATGAAATTATTTAGATCTGTCTCCATGCTCTAAGAATCGAACTATACGCCTTTGATAGATAATCGCTACTAATTCAAAGGGTTTGCCACGGACCCTCTTAATTTAACACTGTGAATTAAGTAACCGTGACTGGTGGCAGCGCGTTGTGTACGGCTATTACGGCTTGCTGGCAGTACAGAAGGGTCTTATATTGCTGAGTAATGGGCTTCAGCCACAGCATTGATAATTCCCTTACTGCAGAAGCCTAATTGCCGGTTCACAACAGGCAGCCCGTCCGGCGACCAATTATCCTAGGTGCAGTTCCCTGGCTGACCTGAGGGTAAGGGGGGGCGCCGGAGAGCTGCGAGTTCCAAGGTGGAACTGAGAAAGTGGGATATACATAAATCCCCGCAGTACTTGGAAGATTGATAGCAGTGGTGGGGCATCCAAATTAAACTCCCCCTGCGGCAAATTGTAGAGCGAGATTAGCTTGCTGGATATTTTTGGTCACATGGTGCCAGTGTTGGGATAACTAAGATAAGCCCCACTGCGCCTGTGATAGCCGTGTGCCGGCATTGTGTCACGCCCCTCCGTCCGCTGATACACCCGTGTCAGTGGTGGGACTGTGACATAGTGGTGACACAGGGTCCGCTGTCCGTCGCGTTTTGGTGGCAGCGGGACTCCCGTTAGTGTCGCCCGTAAGTGGACGAACGGCGGTGGGCTGTTCGTCACATATTGGTGGCAGCGGTGGGATAATCCTAGAGCATTAGTGATTTGGTTTGAGCAATCATTCCTCTCACTAAAAACCTGCACGGTTCCTGCGGGAATCCTGCATCATAGGTTTTGGAGAACAGACTCAGTGGTTACTAGTCCTGAGACATTAGTGTGTACTTGCAAGTATCCCCCTCCCGGTTCTTCGTTTTTCTTTTTCTATCTTTTATTTGGCAACCATGGCGGCAAAAGGAGAACCTTGGTACAACCGGCAGACAAAGGAAGTTCTTGCTGCGTTATGCACGTACCAAGGCCTTGACGCCACAAACAAAAACAGAGCTCAAATGATCGCGGCTCTAGTGCAGCTGGACAACGACCAGAATCCAGCGAGCGCAGAAGTTGGCCCAAGTTGCAATGGGGCTGCAGCAGAGGCTCCACTCCTGAGCGCTGGCCCCACATTCAACCAGAACGGGGTGGACCCCTATCTGCAAATGGCCTTGGACGAACTCCCCGCCGAAGACAGGGATGGGCGGGTGAGGCTGATCCAGCAATATCGGCAGGAGGCCCAAGCCGAACGTGAGCGCCAAGCTGAGGCTGAGAGAGCAGAGCAGCGAGCCGAGAGGGAGGCGCAGAGGGCCCATGAACTGGAGGTACTCCAGCGGGGTGGGAATGCCCCCACAGCCCGAAGCAGTGAGCCCAGCAGCGTCCAGACTCCTAAACCCCGGCCAGAGCATTTTCCCGTGATGGAAAAGGATGGGGACTTGGACACATTTCTGCGAGCCTTTGAGAAAGCCTGCAGACAGTACCAGCTGCCTAGAGACCAATGGGCAAGGTACTTGACCCCAGGGCTAAAAGGCAAAGCCCTGGAGGCATTTGCTTCTCTTCCGCCAGAAGCCGATGACGACTATGACGCCATAAAGCAGGCGCTGATCACCAAATACCGGCTGACACCTGAGGTATACCGAAAGAAGTTCCGACACCTCCAACGTGGCCCACACGATAGCTACAGTGATGTGGTGCAAGGACTCAGGACCCACTTTGACCAGTGGATCCATGGACTGTCCGTTGAAACCTTTGAGCAGCTACGGGACCTGATGATCAAAGACCAGTTCCTGCATCTCTGCCCAGCTGAGGTCCGACAGTTCATCCTGGACCGCGAACCAACGAACGCGGACAAAGCGGCGCAGATCGC
Organism: Dendrobates tinctorius; assembly: GCF_039654945.1. Taxonomy (NCBI): domain Eukaryota; kingdom Metazoa; phylum Chordata; class Amphibia; order Anura; family Dendrobatidae; genus Dendrobates; species Dendrobates tinctorius. The sequence goes on from NW_027362206.1 coordinate 252,913, forward strand.
CGACAACCACGAGGCCAACCGGAAGCCTGAGACGCGGAGGCCAGTCGCCACCAGCTGGAAAGGGGGTAAGCCAGCAACCAACCCCAATGCCCCAGCTGGCCGTCCCTCCGGAGGCCCTGTCCCTGTTGCCAACAACAGGCCGGCTACTGACAGTCGCCTGTGTCACCACTGCCAGCGGCCTGGTCACTTCTTTTACGCCTGTCCGAACAGGCCGAAGAACCCCCCAGCCAAGGCCCCCGGGCCCAACGCCTCTGTTCTTTTGGTGGGAGGTGTGGTTGGGAGGGCTGACGACAACGTTCAACCTGTTCAGGTGGGGGCCCGTCTTGCTACAGGCCTCAAGGACACCGGGGCTGAACGAACCCTCATCCGTCCTGGACTGGCGGCCCCTGAAGAGTTTGTTGAGGGGAAAACCCTGACTGTCACCGGGATTGGAGGCACCCGTTGTCCCTTGCCAGTGGCACGAGTTTTTCTTGATTGGGGTGCTGGGAGCGGGTTGAGGGAGGTGGGAGTGTCTGAAAACCTGCCCACTGATGTTTTATTGGGGACTGACTTGGGGCGAATGGTTGCATACTATGTCCCTGACACCCTTCCCCAAACTGATAATAAGGGTAACGTTAACCCTGATGATGATGTTGATGATGGGAAACTGAATGTGTTACCTGCTAATGCCTTGATGAGTAATGATGCAACTAACAACCATTCTTTCCCAAGGTATGATGCTGATGCTGATGTGAATGTACCAAAGCAAACTGATAACCATTCTTTTCCTAGGAATGATGATGTTGATGTATCTGTGCCGACTGAACCCGTTAACCCTTTCTTTGAAACGGTAGATGTGTCCACAGGTACCGAGGTGCTCAGCCCCGTCACTCTGCGGAGTGAGACGGCTGAGGAACCCCTGGCAGGAGCAAGCAACGGTGCTCAAGAGAATGGGGAGGTGCATGGGGACCATGAGGAAGGTAATGCCATGCAGCTGACCAGTGCCACCGAGAAAGGTAACTGGCTCATAAGTAGCACTGCTCCTGAAGTGTTGGGGGTGGATGGGGAGGTAGAGCCCAGGGCAGCACCAGCTGGTGGGTCTGAAGAAATCCCCAGGGAGACAGCATACATAGCAGCTGTCACACGCAGTCAGAGTGCCCAGATCGCAGGTAACGCACTGTCTTCTGGACCCTCTGCTGCTACAGGAGAGACTGAACCAGAGGTGAACCCAGAGCCGGTTCCAGAGGGTCCCAGTAAAGAGGGGACCCTGACGTCACTTCTGGCAGCCTCCAGCATGGAGTTCCAGGCTGCTCTGCACTCAGATGCCAGCCTGGAGAAATTGAGAGGTCTCGCCGAGACGCCCACCTCCGAGTCTGATAAGGAGAGGGTGTTCTGGGAACGAGGAAGGTTGTACCGGGAGACAGTACCCGGAGATCCTAAAAAGGAGTGGTTGAGGGAAAGACAGCTGGTCGTCCCCTATCAGTTCAGAACCGAGTTGTTGCGGATTGCCCATGAGATTCCACTCGCTGGACACTTGGGGATCAGCAAAACAAAGGCATGGCTGTCTCAACACTTCTATTGGCCCAAGATGGGGACAGATGTAACACACTACTGCCGCTCCTGTGCCACCTGTCAAAAAGTGGGTAAGGCGGGGCCTGCTCTTAAGGCTCCCCTTATTCCTTTGCCGGTGATAGAGGAGCCTTTCCAGAGAATCGCGGTGGACATTGTAGGACCGCTGTCCGTCCCCAGCAGCTCCGGAAAGCGATACATTCTCACCGTGGTAGACTACGCTACCCGGTACCCAGAGGCAGTAGCTCTGTCTTCAACCAGGGCAGATAAGGTGGCTGACGCACTGGTGACCATCTTTTCAAGAGTAGGATTTCCCAGGGAGATGCTTACCGATCAAGGGCCCCAATTCATGTCTCGCCTAATGGAGGCTCTCTGTGAGAAAATGCAGGTGACGCAGCTGGTATCGAGTCCGTATCACCCACAGACTAATGGTTTGTGTGAACGTTTCAACGGTACCCTCAAACAGATGCTCCGCATACTGGTTGAGACCCAAGGGCGCGACTGGGAGCGGTACCTCCCACACCTGCTGTTCGCTTACAGAGAAGTTCCGCAGGCCTCGACCGGGTTCTCCCCCTTCGAGCTCCTGTATGGCAGGCGAGTCCGGGGACCCCTTGGGTTGATAAGAGAATCCTGGGAAGATGAGCCAAACCCCACAGAAGTGTCCATCGTGGATTATGTCATGCGCTTCCGTGACAAGATGCAGACCTTGACGCAGTTGGTGCATGACAACATGACGCAGGCTCAGGCTGACCAGAAGCGCTGGTACGACCAGAACGCACGGGAGCGGACCTACCAGGTGGGTCAAAAGGTGTGGGTGTTGGTCCCGGTACCAACGGATAAGCTTCAGGCAGCCTGGGAAGGCCCGTACGTCGTCCACCAACAGCTCAACCCGGTCACCTACGTGGTCACGCTTGACCATGCTCGGGGTAGGCGCAAGGCCTTTCACGTCAACATGCTGAAGGCGCACTACGAACGTGAAGCTTGAATCCTACCGGTCTGCAATCTGCCAGAGGATGGGGAGGAAGATTCCCTCCTGGACATGCTGGCCCAGGCCAAGGCCAATGGGTCCATTGAGGACATGGAGATAAGTGGTTCGCTCACCGTGTCCCAGCGGTTGCAGTTGATGGCCACCCTGGAACTCTTCCGGCCCGTGTTCACAAACCGTCCTGGGAGGACGGAGTTAGCGGTTCATGAGGTGGACACCGGGAATCATGCCCCATTACGGCGAACACCTTATCGGATCTCTGAAACGGTGCAACAAGTCATGCGCCAAGAGGTCGATGAGATGTTAAGGCTGGGGGTGATTCGACGGTCAAAAGGTGCGTGGGCTTCACCTGTAGTCCTCGTGCCTAAAAAGGATCGAACCACCCGGTTCTGCGTGGACTACAGGGGGCTCAACGCCATCACAACCCCTGATGCCCACCCAATGCCGCGCATCGAGGATCTGCTCGAGCGGTTGACAAACGCCAACTACATATCCATCATGGATTTGAGTCGGGGATACTGGCAGATTCCCCTGAGCCCTGAGGCGCAGGAGAAATCCGCCTTTATCACCCCCTTTGGACTGTACGAGTCCACGGTCATGCCCTTCGGCATGAAGAATGCCCCTGCCACTTTCCAGCGGATGGTCAACCACCTGCTTCGGGGACTGGAGGAGTACGCAGTGGCGTACTTAGACGATATTGCCGTCTTCAGTTCCACCTGGGAGGAACACCTTCAGCACCTCCAGGAGGTGCTCAAGCGTCTTCACAAGGCAGGCCTGACCATCAAGCCGGGGAAGTGCCAGATAGGCATGCACAAGGTCCACTACCTGGGGCACCGGGTAGGCGGGGGTTCCATGAGTCCGGAGCCAGGAAAAGTGGACGCAATCGTGTCCTGGCCCACCCCCAGGACCAAGAAACAGGTGAAGTCCTTCTTGGGCACTGCAGGGTACTATAGGCGGTTCGTACAGGACTATAGCGCCCTTGCCAAACCCTTGACTGACCTCACCAAGCAGAGGCTACCCCAAACAGTCAACTGGACAGATGACTGTGAGGCGGCTTTCCAAGCTTTGAAAGCAGCCCTGTGCAACTCTCCAGTGTTGAGAGCAGTCGACAGCAGTCGTCCGTTTCTGGTACAGACAGACGCCAGCGAGTTTGGCCTCGGTGCTGTGCTTAGCCAGGTCGACTCGGGGGACCAAGAGCACCACGTGTTGTACCTGAGCCGGAAACTTTTGCCGAGGGAAGTGGCATACTCGACCATCGAGAAGGAGTGTCTGGCCATGGTGTGGGCACTGCAGCGTTTGCAGCCCTACCTGTATGGGCGCGCCTTCACGGTGGTAACCGACCACAACCCTCTGAGCTGGTTGCACACAGTGTCCGGAACCAATGGAAGATTGCTCCGCTGGAGCCTTGCCCTTCAACAGTACAATTTTACTGTAAAACACAGGAAGGGCAGTGAAAACGGCAATGCCGATGGGTTGTCCCGCCGGGGCAAACCCGCTGAGGTGCGCATGGCAGATTAGCGAGAGGTAATGCCTCCTTAGCGCCCTCTTAAGGGGGGAGGTGTGATGTACAATATCTTCAAGATATGTTTTCTGTTGCAATGTGCTAACAAATCCTCCATCCTAGGACATTGTAAACTGTTAGTAGTAGGAATTCCTTCCCCCCAGGTTTTACCAACCCTGCCACTTCCTCTGGAAGAGCAGGAATGTTAATTAGCTAGACCATCTTCCTCACACCATTTGGCTTCTCTCAGCTGAAAGAAAAATGCGGGAAAAAGGTCTTTGTTTGAAATAAAACTTTAAGAGCCTGCCCTGCGAAAACCGTACCAAGTAGAGATATGAAAATCATATTTTTGTAACCTGAGCGGTCCCAGCTTCGAGACCGCGTATGTTTCGAAGTTCTACCCTGTCCAGAACATGAGATAGGATTTGCGCCCAAATGGATGGTCATATCGCATAGATGTTTGATGTTTTCTTGATAGGCTCATTACGCTGGGAAACATGATACCACTGATGAGTCCATACCAGCTTCTCCCATAAAGTTATAGCTAATCTAAGTTTTGTAGCCAAAACATAACTCGGATGAGAGAGGAGGGATCAACCCAGAATGCATCTCTCCGTGATGTCACACAGCAAAGCCTATAAGGCCTTCCCTGGGCAAACCAGCTCAGAACAGCTGCAGAGTCCGTGCTGACAGGAACTCAGATGAGCGGAGAAGTGCAGCTCCGCCTCCACCCACCTTAGCCGCATGGTCTGCCTAAGGAACAATATGGAACTGTGAGTGTAATCTCTTTGTTTTCTCCACTTTTATATTATACCTGTACTGTACATATTTTATGTCTCAATTTTATAGCAACTTTTATCTGTAATCACTGTCCTCTTTCGGAAAATAAATGAAATAATTATTTAGATCTGTCTCTATGCTCTAAGAATCGAACTATACGCCTTTGTTAGATAATCGCTACTAATTCAAGGGGTTTGCCACGGACCCTCTTAATTTAACACTGTGAATTAAGTAACCGTGACTGGTGGCAGCGCGTTGTGTACGGCTATTACGGCTTGCTGGCAGTCTAGAAGGGTCTTATATTGCTGAGTAATGGGCTTCAGCCACAGCATTGATAATTCCCTTACTGCAGAAGCCTAATTGCCGGTTCACAACAGGCAGCCCGTCCGGCGACCAATTATCCTAGGTGCAGTTCCCTGGCTGACCTGAGGGTAAGGGGGGGCGCCGGAGAGCTGCGAGTTCCAAGGTGGAACTGAGAAAGTGGGATATACATAAATCCCCGCAGTACTTGGAAGATTGATAGCAGTGGTGGGGCATCCAAATTAAACTCCCCCTGCGGCAAATTGTAGAGCGAGATTAGCTTGCTGGATATTTTTGGTCACATGGTGCCAGTGTTGGGATAACTAAGATAAGCCCCACTGCGCCTGTGATAGCCGTGTGCCGGCATTGTGTCACGCCCCTCCGTCCGCTGATACACCCGTGTCAGTGGTGGGACTGTGACATAGTGGTGACACAGGGTCCGCTGTCCGTCGCGTTTTGGTGGCAGCGGGACTCCCGTTAGTGTCGCCCGTAAGTGGACGAACGGCGGTGGGCTGTTCGTCACATACATCACTCCGTATATATATATATATATATATCAGTATATACATCACTCTGTATATATATCAGTATATACATCACTCTGTATATATATATCAGTATATACATCACTCTGTATATAGATTCAAAGATTCAAAGAAGCTTTATTGGCAGGACTAAATACACATTAGTTTTGCCAAAGCAGGTGTACAGAAGGGAATAGGGATAGGGACTGTAGGGATGTTGGGAAGGGGCTGTAGGAAAGGTGGATGGGGCAGATCCAGGTGGGGGCCATAGAAGTCCATGGCATAGGGAAGGTGGATGGCGGCATGGGGGCAGATCCAGGTTGGGGCTATAGAAGTCCATGGCATAGGGAAGGTGGATGGGGGATTGGGGCATATCCAGGGTGGGTGCCATAGAAGTCCATGGCATATCAGAGTTCTCTTTCTCGCAGTCTATGGCATTCGCTCACATATTGCGCTGCTATCTCCACTGCTCTCTCTTCTTCTCCCAGCAGGATGTATGTTTTCTCTTCCTCCTTCATGGTGGTGAAATCCGGGAAGAGATGTGAGAGTCTCCTGAAGTGAGTGTCCCTCACTGCTGAGTACTTGGAGCAGTGTAGCAGGAAGTGGGTCTCATCCTCCAGGGCCTCCTGGTCACAGTGTTGGCACAGTCTTTCCTCCCTGGGCTTGTAGCTCTGCCTGTGTCGGACGGATTCGATGGCCAGACTGTGGGCACTGAGTCTATACCGGCTCAGGATCTTGCGGTCTCTGGGGTCCGGGAGTTTCTCCAGGTATGGAGCCAGTCTGTAGTCTCTCTGTAGACTCCGGTACATGGTCAGTCTCTGTGAGCTGATGATGTCGTTCTTCCAGTCACTTACGTACCTCTCCTGGCCTTCGTCTACCATCTTCCTGATTCCGGCTTTTGTCAGGTTGTTGTGATTGGTTTTCTGGTCAGGTTGGGTTTGGGTGAGCTGTTCCGAGGGTCCTGGTTTTTCTGTTTCCCCTACATGTGTCAGGGCTTTATGGTGATGGGAGCTTGGATTGCTCCTACGTAGGTGAGCCCGGAATAACAGTGCCCTCTTTAGAACCGTTAGGTGTAGAGGGAATCTGCCCAGCTCGGCCCGGCAAGCACTGTTGGAGGTGCTCCGATGGACTTGGAGAAGGTGCTTGCAGAATTCCAGGTGGAATATTTCTGTTGGGCTTGAATCCCACCTTGACCAGTCTGGGTAGGTGTGAGGACCCCAGACTTCGCTGCCATACAGGAGGATTGGGGCGATGATAGAATCGAAGATTTTTAACCAGACCCTCACTGGTGGCTTTAGATGGTAGAGTTTCCTTCGGATGGCATAGAAGATTTTGCAGGCCTTGTCTTTCAGGGTCTCTATGGCTTGTTTGAAGCTCCCTGATCGGTGAATCTCTAGGCCCAGATAGGTATATTTGTCCGTTCCTGTAAGGGCGCAAATTTGTCCTGTATATATATATATATCAGTATATACATCACTCTGTATATATATCAGTATATACATCACTCCGTATATATATATATATCAGTATATACATCACTCCGTATATATATATATATATATATATATATCAGTATATACATCACTCTGTATATATATATCAGTATATACATCACTCTGTATATATATATCAGTATATACATCACTCTGTATATATATATCAGTATATACATCACTCTGTATATATATATCACTATATACATCACTCTGTATATATATATCACTATATACATCACTCTGTATATATATATATATCAGTATATACATCACTGTATATATATATATATCAGTATATACATCACTCTGTATATATATATATCAGTATATACATCACTCCGTATATATATATCAGTATATACATCACTCTGTATATATATATCAGTATATACATCACTCTGTATATATATATCAGTATATACATCACTCTGTATATATATATCACTATATACATCACTCTGTATATATATATCACTATATACATCACTCTGTATATATATATATATATATATCAGTATATACATCACTCTGTATATATATATATATCAGTATATACATCACTCTGTATATATATATCCGTATATACATCACTCTGTATATATATATCACTATATACATCACTCTGTATATATATATCACTATATACATCACTCTGTATATATATATATATCAGTATATACATCACTCTGTATATATATATCAGTATATACATCACTCTGTATATATATATATATATATCAGTATATACATCACTCTGTATATATATATATCAGTATATACATCACTCTGTATATATATCAGTATATACATCACTCTGTATATATATATATATCAGTATATACATCACTCTGTATATATATCAGTATATACATCACTCTGTATATATATATATATATATCAGTATATACATCACTCTATATATATATATATCAGCATATACATCACTCTGTATATATATCAGTATATACATCACTCTGTATATATATATCAGTATATACATCACTCTGTATATATATATAAGTATATACATCACTCTGTATATATATATCAGTATATACATCACTCTGTATATATATATATCAGTATATACATCACTCTGTATATATATATATATCAGTATATACATCACTCTGTATATATATATAAGTATATACATCACTCTGTATATATATATCAGTATATACATCACTCTGTATATATATATATCAGTATATACATCACTCTGTATATATATATATATCAGTATATATCACTCTGTATATATATATATCAGTATATACATCACTCTGTATATATATATATCAGTATATACATCACTCTGTATATATATATATATATATCAGTATATACATCACTCTGTATATATATCAGTATATACATCACTCTGTATATATATATCAGTATATACATCACTCTGTATATATATAAGTATATACATCACTCTGTATATATATATCAGTATATACATCACTCTGTATATATATATAAGTATATACATCACTCTGTATATATATATATATCAGTATATACATCACTCTGTATATATATCAGTAGAATCATAGAATCATAGAATCGTAGAGTTGGAAGGGACATCCTGGGCCATCTGGTCCAACCCCCTGCTCAAAGCAGGATTCGCTAAATCATCCCAGTCAGATGTCTGTCCAGCCTCTGTTTGAAGACTTCCATTGAAGGAGAACTCACCACTTCTCGTGGCAGCCTGTTCCACTCATTGATCACTCTAACTGTCAAAAAGTTTTTTCTAATATCTAATCTGTGTCTCCTCCCATTCAGTTTCATGTCATTGCTTCTAGTCTTTCCTTGTGCAAATGAGAATAAAGTTGAGCCTTCTACAATGTGACAGCCCTTTAGATATTTGTAGACAGCTATTAAGTCTCCTCTCAGTCTTCTCTTTTGCAAACTAAACATTCCCAAATCCTGCAACCTTTCCTCATAAGACAGGGTTTGCAGACCGGTCACCATTCTGGTCGCTCTTTTCTGAACTTGCTCCAGTTTGTTGATGTCTTTTTTAAAATGTGGCTCCCAAAACTGGACACAATATTCCAGATGAGGTCTGACCAAAGAGGAGTATATACATCACTCTGTATATATATATCAGTACATACATCACTCTGTATATATATATCAGTATATACATCACTCTGTATATATATATCAGTATATACATCACTCCGTATATATATATATATATCAGTATATACATCACTCTGTATATATATATCAGTATATACATCACTCCATATATATATCAGTATATACATCACTCTGTATATATATATCAGTACATACATCACTCCGTATATATATATATATCAGTATATACATCACTCTGTATATATATATCAGTATATACATCACTCTGTATATATATATCAGTATATACATCACTCCATATATATATCAGTATATACATCACTCTGTATATATATATCAGTATATACATCACTCTGTATATATATATATATCAGTATATACATCACTCTGTATATATATATATCAGTATATACATCACTCCATATATATATCAGTATATACATCACTCTGTATATATATATCAGTATATACATCACTCTGTATATATATATATATATCAGTATATACATCACTCTGTATATATATATCAGTATATACATCACTCTGTATATATATATCAGTACATACATCACTCTGTATATATATCAGTATATACATCACTCTGTATATATATATCAGTACATACATCACTCTGTATATATATATATATATATAAGTATATACATCACTCTGTATATATATATCAGTACATACATCACTCTGTATATATATATATATATATATATATATATCAGTATATACATCACTCTGTATATATATATCAGTACATACATCACTCTGTATATATATCAGTATATACATCACTCTGTATATATATATCAGTACATACATCACTCTGTATATATATATATATCAGTATATACATCACTCTGTATATATATCAGTATATACATCACTCTGTATATATATATCAGTACATACATCACTCCGTATATATATCAGTATATACATCACTCTGTATATATATCAGTATATACATCACTCTGTATATATATATATATCAGTATATACATCACTCTGTATATATATATCAGTATATACATCACTCTGTATATATATATATATATCAGTATATACATCACTCTGTATATATATATCAGTACATACATCACTCCGTATATATATCAGTATATACATCACTCTGTATATATATCAGTATATACATCACTCTGTATATATATATATATATCAGTATATACATCACTCTGTATATATATATCAGTATATACATCACTCTGTATATATATATATATATCAGTATATACATCACTCTGTATATATATATCAGTATATACATCACTCTGTATATATATATATATCAGTATATACATCACTCTGTATATATATATCAGTATATACATCACTCTGTATATATATATCAGTACATACATCACTCTGTATATATATCAGTACATACATCACTCTGTATATATATATATATATATCAGTATATACATCACTCTGTATATATATATCAGTATATACATCACTCTGTATATATATCAGTATATACATCACTCTGTATATATATATCAGTATATACATCACTCTGTATATATATATATCAGTATATACATCACTCTGTATATATATATATCAGTATATACATCAAAGACCGCAAGATCCTGAGCCGGTATAGACGCAGTGCCCACAGTCTGTCCATCGAATCCGGCCGACACAGGCAGAGCTACAAGCCCAGGGAGGAAAGACTGTGCCAACACTGTGACCAGGAGGCCCTGGAGGATGAGGCCCACTTCCTGCTACACTGCTCCAAGTACTCAGCAGTGAGGGACACTCACTTCAGGAGACTCTCACATCTCTTCCCGGATTTCACCACCATGAAGGAGGAAGAGAAAACATACATCCTGCTGGGGGAAGAAGAGAGAGCAGTGGAGATAGCAGCGCAATATGTGAGCGAATGCCATAGACTGCGAGAAAGAGAACTATGATATGCCATGGACTTCTATGGCCCCCACCCTGGATCTGCCCCAATCCCCCATCCACCTTCCCTATGCCATGGACTTCTATGGCACCCACCCTGGATATGCCCCAATCCCCCATCCACCTTCCCTATGCCATGGACTTCTATGGCACCCACCCTGGATATGCCCCAATCCCCCATCCACCTTCCCTATGCCATGGACTTCTATGGCACCCACCCTGGATCTGCCCCCATCCACCTTTCCTACAGCCCCTTCCCAACATCCCTACAGTCCCTATCCCCTTCTGTACACCTGCTTTGGCAAAACTAATGTATATTTAGTCCTGCCAATAAAGCTTCTTTGAATCTTGAATCTATATATCAGTATATACATCACTCTGTATATATATATCAGTACATACATCACTCTGTATATATATATCAGTATATACATCACTCTGTATATATATATCAGTATATACATCACTCTGTATATATATATCAGTATATACATCACTCTGTATATATATATATATATATCAGTATATACATCACTCTGTATATATATATATCAGTATATACATCACTCTGTATATATATATATATCACTATATACATCACTCTGTATATATATATATATATATATCAGTATATACATCACTCTGTATATATATATCAGTATATACATCACTCTGTATATATATATATATCACTATATACATCACTCTGTATATATATATATATCAGTATATACATCACTCTGTATATATATATCAGTATATACATCACTCTGTATATATATATCAGTATATACATCACTCTGTATATATATATATATCAGTATATACATCACTCTGTATATATATCAGTATATACATCACTCTGTATATATATATATATCAGTATATACATCACTCTGTATATATATATCAGTATATACATCACTCTGTATATATATATCAGTATATACATCACTCCGTATATATATATATATATATCAGTATATACATCACTCTGTATATATATATATATCAGTATATACATCACTCTGTATATATATATCAGTATATACATCACTCCGTGTATATATATATATCAGTATATACATCACTCTGTATATATATATCAGTATATACATCACTCTGTATATATATATCAGTATATACATCACTCCGTATATATATATATATCAGTATATACATCACTCTGTATATATATATCAGTATATACATCACTCCGTATATATATATATATCAGTATATACATCACTCTGTATATATATATCAGTATATACATCACTCTGTATATATATATATATCAGTATATACATCACTCTGTATATATATATATATCAGTATATACATCACTCTGTATATATATATCAGTATATACATCACTCTGTATATATATATCAGTATATACATCACTCTGTATATATATATATCAGTATATACATCACTCTGTATATATATATCAGTATATACATCACTCTGTATATATATATATCAGTATATACATCACTCTGTATATATATATCAGTACATACATCACTCTGTATATATATATCAGTATATACATCACTCCGTATATATATATCAGTATATACATCACTCTGTATATATATATCAGTATATACATCACTCTGTATATATATATATATATATCAGTATATACATCACTCTGTATATATATATATATCAGTATATACATCACTCTGTATATATATATCAGTATATACATCACTCTGTATATATATATCAGTATATACATCACTCTGTATATATATATCAGTATATACATCACTCTGTATATATATATCAGTATATACATCACTCTGTATATATATATCAGTATATACATCACTCTGTATATATATATCAGTATATACATCACTCTGTATATATATATCAGTATATACATCACTCTGTATATATATATATCAGTATATACATCACTCCGTATATATATATATATATATCAGTATATACATCACTCTGTATATATATATATCAGTATATACATCACTCCGTATATATATATATATATCAGTATATACATCACTCTGTATATATATATATCAGTATATACATCACTCCGTATATATATATCAGTATATACATCACTCTGTATATATATATCAGTATATACATCACTCTGTATATATATATATCAGTATATACATCACTCCGTATATATATATATATATATATCAGTATATACATCACTCTGTATATATATATCAGTATATACATCACTCTGTATATATATATATATATCAGTATATACATCACTCCGTATATATATATATATATCAGTATATACATCACTCTGTATATATATATATCAGTATATACATCACTCCGTATATATATATATATATATATATATCAGTATATACATCACTCTGTATATATATATATATCAGTATATACATCACTCTGTATATATATATATCAGTACATACATCATGTGACGAACAGCCCACCGCCGTTCGTCCACTTACGGGCGACACTAACGGGAGTCCCGCTGCCACCAAAACGCGACGGACAGCGGACCCTGTGTCACCACTATGTCACAGTCCCACCACTGACACGGGTGTATCAGCGGACGGAGGGGCGTGACACAATGCCGGCACACGGCTATCACAGGCGCAGTGGGGCTTATCTTAGTTATCCCAACACTGGCACCATGTGACCAAAAATATCCAGCAAGCTAATCTCGCTCTACAATTTGCCGCAGGGGGAGTTTAATTTGGATGCCCCACCACTGCTATCAATCTTCCAAGTACTGCGGGGATTTATGTATATCCCACTTTCTCAGTTCCACCTTGGAACTTGCAGCTCTCCGGCGCCCCCCTTACCCTCAGGTCAGTCAGGGAACTGCACCTAGGATAATTGGTCGCCGGACGGGCTGCCTGTTGTGAACCGGCAATTAGGCTTCTGCAGTAAGGGAATTATCAATGCTGTGGCTGAAGCCCCTTACTCAGCAATATAAGACCCTTCTTGACTGCCAGCAAGCCGTAATAGCCGTACACAACGCGCTGCCACCAGTCACGGTTACTTAATTCACAGTGTTAAATTAAGAGGGTCCGTGGCAAACCCCTTGAATTAGTAGCGATTATCTATCAAAGGCGTATAGTTCGATTCTTAGAGCATGGAGACAGATCTAAATAATTTCATTTATTTTCCGAAAGAGGACAGTGATTACAGATAAAAGTTGCTATAAAATTGAGACATAAAATATGTACAGTACAGGTATAAAATAAAAGTGGAGAAAACAAAGAGATTACACTCACAGTTCCATATTGTTCCTTAGGCAGACCATGCGGCTAAGGTGGGTGGAGGCGGAGCTGCACTTCTCCGCTCATTGGAGTCCTTCTAGCACGACGACTTGAGCTGTTCTGAGCTGGTTCTGCCAGGGAATGCCTTATAGACTTTCCTATGTGACATCACAGAGAGGTGCATTCTGGGTTGATCCCACCTCTCTTATCCAAGTTATGTTTTGGCTACAAAACTTAGATTAGCTATAACTTTATGGGAGAAGCTGGTATGGACTCATCAGTGGTATCATGTTTCCCAGCGTAATGAGCCCATCAAGAAAACATCAAACATCTATGCGATATGACCGTCCATTTGGCCGCAAATCCTATCTCATGTTCTGGACAGGGTAGAACTTCGAAACATACGCGGTCTCGAAGCTGGGACCGCTCAGGTTACAAAAATATGATTTTCATATCTCTAGGGTATTTGGTTCTTATGGTATAGTCTCTCATAGTTTTATTCGTTTCAAACAAAGAAGTTTTTCCCGCTCTGAAGAGGAGAGAAGGCAAATGGTGTGAGGAAGATGGTCTAGCTAATTAACATTCCTGCTCTTCCAGAGGAAGTGGCAGGGTTGATAAAACCTGGGGGAAGGAATTCCTATTACTGACAGTTTACAATGTCCTAGGATGGAGGATTTGTTAGCACATTGCAACAGAAAACATATCTTGCCGACATTGTACATCACACCTCCCCCCTTAAGAGGGCGCTAAGGAGGCATTACCTCTCGGTAATCTGCCATGCGCACCTCAGCGGGTTCGCCCCGGCGGGACAACCCATCGGCATTGCCGTTTTCACTGCCCTTCCTGTGTTTTACAGTAAAATTGTACTGTTGAAGGGCAAGGCTCCAGCGGAGCAATCTTCCATTGGTTCCCGACACGGTGTGCAACCAGCTCAGTGGGTTGTGGTCGGTTACCACCGTGAAGGCGCGCCCATACAGGTAGGGCTGCAAACGCTGCAGTGCCCACACCATGGCCAGACACTCCTTCTCGATGGTCGAGTATGCCACTTCCCTCGGCAAAAGTTTCCGGCTCAGGTACAACACGGGGTGCTCTTGGTCCCCCGAGTCGACCTGGCTAAGCACAGCACCGAGGCCAAACTCGCTGGCGTCGGTCTGTACCAGAAACGGGCGACTGCTGTCGACTGCTCTCAACACTGGAGAGTTGCACAGGGCTGCTTTCAAAGCTTGGAAAGCCGCCTCACAGTCATCTGTCCAGTTGACTGTTTGGGGTAGCCTCTGCTTGGTGAGGTCAGTCAAGGGTTTGGCAAGGGCGCTATAGTCCTGTACGAACCGCCTATAGTACCCTGCAGTGCCCAAGAAGGACTTCACCTGTTTCTTGGTCCTGGGGGTGGGCCAGGACACGATTGCGTCCACTTTTTCTGGCTCCGGACTCATGGAACCCCCGCCTACCCGGTGCCCCAGGTAGTGGACCTCGCGCATGCCTATCTGGCACTTCCCCGGCTTGATGGTCAGGCCTGCCTGGTGAAGACGCTTGAGCACCTCCTGGAGGTGCTGAAGGTGTTCCTCCCAGGTGGAACTGAAGACGGCAATATCGTCTAAGTACGCCACTGCGTACTCCTCCAGTCCCCGAAGCAGGTGGTTGACCATCCGCTGGAAAGTGGCAGGGGCATTCTTCATGCCGAAGGGCATGACCGTGGACTCGTACAGTCCAAAGGGGGTGATAAAGGCGGATTTCTCCTGCGCCTCAGGGCTCAGGGGAATCTGCCAGTATCCCCGACTCAAATCCATGATGGATATGTAGTTGGCGTTTGTCAACCGCTCGAGCAGATCCTCGATGCGCGGCATCGGGTGGGCATCAGAGGTTGTGATGGCGTTGAGCCCCCTGTAGTCCACGCAGAACCGGGTGGTTCGATCCTTTTTAGGAACGAGGACTACAGGTGAAGCCCACGCACCTTTTGACCGTCGAATCACTCCCAGCCTTAACATCTCATCGACCTCTCGGCGCATGACTTGTTGCACCGTTTCAGAGATCCGATAAGGTGTTCGCCGTAATGGGGCATGATTCCCGGTGTCCACCTCATGAACCGCTAACTCCGTCCTCCCAGGACGGTTGGTGAACACGGGCCGGAAGAGTTCCAGGGTGGCCATCAACTGCAACCGCTGGGACACGGTGAGCAAACCACTTATCTCCATGTCCTCAATGGACCCATTGGCCTTGGCCTGGGCCAGTATGTCCAGGAGGGAATCTTCCTCCCCATCCTCTGGCAGATTGCAGACCGGTAGGACGCAAGCTTCACGTTCGTAGTGCGCCTTCAGCATGTTGACGTGAAAGGCCTTGCGCCTACCCCGAGCATGGTCAAGCGTGACCACGTAGGTGACCGGGTTGAGCTGTTGGTGGACGACGTACGGGCCTTCCCAGGCTGCCTGAAGCTTATCCGTTGGTACAGGGACCAGCGCCCACACCTTTTGACCCACCTGGTAGGTCCGCTCCCGGGCGTTCTGGTCGTACCAGCGCTTCTGGTCAGCCTGAGCCTGCGTCATGTTGTCATGCACCAACTGCGTCAAGGTCTGCATCTTGTCACGGAAGCGCATGACATAATCCACGATGGACACTTCTGTGGGGTTTGGCTCATCTTCCCAGGATTCTCTTATCAACCCAAGGGGTCCCCGGACTCGCCTGCCATACAGGAGCTCGAAGGGGGAGAACCCGGTCGAGGCCTGCGGAACTTCTCTGTAAGCGAACAGCAGGTGTGGGAGGTACCGCTCCCAGTCGCGCCCTTGGGTCTCAACCAGTATGCGGAGCATCTGTTTGAGGGTACCGTTGAAGCGTTCACACAAACCATTAGTCTGTGGGTGATACGGACTCGATACCAGGTGCGTCACCTGCATTTTCTCACAGAGAGCCTCCATTAGGCGAGACATGAATTGGGGCCCTTGATCGGTAAGCATCTCCCTGGGAAATCCTACCCTTGAAAAGATGGTCACCAGTGCGTCAGCCACCTTATCTGCCCGGGTTGAAGACAGAGCTACTGCCTCTGGGTACCTGGTAGCGTAGTCTACCACGGTGAGAATGTATCGCTTTCCGGAGCTGCTGGGGACGGACAGCGGTCCTACAATGTCCACCGCGATTCTCTGGAAAGGCTCCTCTATCACCGGCAAAGGAATAAGGGGAGCCTTAAGAGCAGGCCCCGCCTTACCCACTTTTTGACAGGTGGCGCAGGAGCGGCAGTAGTGTGTTACATCTGTCCCCATCTTGGGCCAATAGAAGTGTTGAGACAGCCGTGCCTTTGTTTTGCTGATCCCCAAGTGTCCAGCGAGTGGAATCTCATGGGCAATCCGCAACAACTCGGTTCTGAACTGATAGGGGACGACCAGCTGTCTTTCCCTCAACCACTCCTTTTTAGGATCTCCGGGTACTGTCTCCCGGTACAACCTTCCTCGTTCCCAGAACACCCTCTCCTTATCAGACTTGGAGGTGGGCGTCTCGGCGAGACCTCTCAATTTCTCCAGGCTGGCATCTGAGTGCAGAGCAGCCTGGAACTCCATGCTGGAGGCTGCCAGAAGTGACGTCAGGGTCCCCTCTTTACTGGGACCCTCTGGAACCGGCTCTGGGTTCACCTCTGGTTCAGTCTCTCCTGTAGCAGCAGAGGGTCCAGAAGACAGTGCGTTACCTGCGATCTGGGCACTCTGACTGCGTGTGACAGCTGCTATGTATGCTGTCTCCCTGGGGATTTCTTCAGACCCACCAGCTGGTGCTGCCCTGGGCTCTACCTCCCCATCCACCCCCAACACTTCAGGAGCAGTGCTACTTATGGGCCAGTTACCTTCCTCGGTGGCACTGGTCAGCTGCATGGCATTACCTTCCTCATGGTCCCCATGCACCTCCCCATTCTCTTGAGCACCGTTGCTTGCTCCTGCCAGGGGTTCCTCAGCCGTCTCACTCCGCAGAGTGACGGGGCTGAGCACCTCGGTACCTGTGGACACATCTACCGTTTCAAAGAAAGGGTTAACGTGTTCAGTCGGCACAGATACATCAACATCATCATTCCTAGGAAAAGAATGGTTATCAGTTTGCTTTGGTACATTCACATCAGCATCAGCATCATACCTTGGGAAAGAATGGTTGTTAGTTGCATCATTACTCATCAAGGCATTAGCTGGTAACACATTCAGTTTCCCATCATCAACATCATCATCAGGGTTAACGTTACCCTTATTATCAGTTTGGGGAAGGGTGTCAGGGACATAGTATGCAACCATCCTCCCCAAGTCAGTCCCCAATAAAACATCAGTGGGCAAATTTTCAGACACTCCCACCTCCCTCAACCCGCTCCCGGCACCCCAGTCAAGAAAAACTCGTGCCACTGGCAAGGGACAACGGGTGCCTCCAATCCCGGTGACAGTCAGGGTTTTCCCCTCAACAAACTCTTCAGGGGCCGCCAGTCCAGGACGGATGAGGGTTCGTTCAGCCCCGGTGTCCTTGAGGCCTGTAGCAAGACGGGCCCCCACCTGAACAGGTTGAACGTTGTCGTCAGCCCTCCCAACCACACCTCCCACCAAAAGAACAGAGGCATTGGGCCCGGGGGCCTTGGCTGGGGGGTTCTTCGGCCTATTCGGACAGGTGTAAAAGAAGTGACCAGGCCGCTGGCAGTGGTGACACAGGCGACTGTCAGTAGCCGGCCTGCTGTTGGCAACAGGGACTGGGCCTCCGGAGGGACGGCTAGCTGGGGCATTGGGGTTGGTTGCTGGCTTACCCCCTTTCCAGCTGGTGGCGACTGGCCTCCGCGTCTCGGGCTTCCGGTTGGCCTCGTGGTTGTCGGCGATCTGCGCCGCTTTGTCCGCGTTCGTTGGTTCGCGGTCCAGGATGAACTGTCGGACCTCAGCTGGGCAGAGATGCAGGAACTGGTCTTTGATCATCAGGTCCCGTAGCTGCTCAAAGGTTTCAACGGACAGTCCATGGATCCACTGGTCAAAGTGGGTCCTGAGTCCTTGCACCACATCACTGTAGCTATCGTGTGGGCCACGTTGGAGGTGTCGGAACTTCTTTCGGTATACCTCAGGTGTCAGCCGGTATTTGGCGATCAGCACCTGCTTTATGGCGTCATAGTCATCATCGGCTTCTGGCGGAAGAGAAGCAAATGCCTCCAGGGCTTTGCCTTTTAGCCCTGGGGTCAAGTACCTTGCCCATTGGTCTCTAGGCAGCTGGTACTGTCTGCAGGCTTTCTCAAAGGCTCGCAGAAATGTGTCCAAGTCCCCGTCCTTTTCCATCACGGGAAAATGCTCTGGCCGGGGTTTAGGAGTCTGGACGCTGCTGGGCTCACGGCTTCGGGCTGTGAGGGCATTCCCACCCCGCTGGAGTACCTCCAGTTCATGGGCCCTCTGCGCCTGGCGCTCGGCTCTCTCAGCCTCAGCTTGGCGCTCAGCTCTCTCCGCCTGGCGCTCGGCTCGCTGCTCTGCTCTCTCTCGAGCTTGCTGGATCAGCCTCACCCACCCATCACTGTCTTCGGCGGGGAGTTCGTCCAAGGCCATTTGCAGATAGGGGTCCACCCCGTTCTGGTTGAATGTGGGGCCAGCGCTCAGGAGTGGAGCCTCTGCTGCAGCCCCATTGCAACTTGGGCCAACTTCTGCGCTCGCTGGATTCTGGTCGTTGTCCAGCTGCACTAGAGCCGCGATCATTTGAGCTCTGTTTTTGTTCGTGGCGTCAAGGCCTTGGTACGTGCATAACGCAGCAAGAACTTCCTTTGTCTGCCGGGTGTACCAAGGTTCTCCTTTTGCCGCCATGGTTGCCAAATAAAAGATAGAAAAAGAAAAACGAAGAAACGGGAGGGGGATACTTGCAAGTACACACTAATGTCTCAGGACTAGTAACCACTGAGTCTGTTCTCCAAAACCTATGATGCAGGATTCCCGCAGGAACCGTGCAGGTTTTTAGTGAGAGGAATGATTGCTCAAACCAAATCACTAATGCTCTAGGATTATCCCACCGCTCTGCCACCAATATGTGACGAACAGCCCACCGCCGTTCGTCCACTTACGGGCGACACTAACGGGAGTCCCGCTGCCACCAAAATGCGACGGACAGCGGACCCTGTGTCACCACTATGTCACAGTCCCACCACTGACACGGGTGTATCAGCGGACGGAGGGGCGTGACACAATGCCGGCACACGGCTATCACAGGCGCAGTGGGGCTTATCTTAGTTATCCCAACACTGGCACCATGTGACCAAAAATATCCAGCAAGCTAATCTCGCTCTACAATTTGCCGCAGGGGGAGTTTAATTTGGATGCCCCACCACTGCTATCAATCTTCCAAGTACTGCGGGGATTTATGTATATCCCACTTTCTCAGTTCCACCTTGGAACTCGCAGCTCTCCGGCGCCCCCCTTACCCTCAGGTCAGTCAGGGAACTGCACCTAGGATAATTGGTCGCCGGACGGGCTGCCTGTTGTGAACCGGCAATTAGGCTTCTGCAGTAAGGGAATTATCAATGCTGTGGCTGAAGCCCCTTACTCAGCAATATAAGACCCTTCTTGACTGCCAGCAAGCCGTAATAGCCGTACACAATGCGCTGCCACCAGTCACGGTTACTTAATTCACAGTGTTAAATTAAGAGGGTCCGTGGCAAACCCCTTGAATTAGTAGCGATTATCTATCAAAGGCGTATAGTTCGATTCTTAGAGCATGGAGACAGATCTAAATAATTTCATTTATTTTCCGAAAGAGGACAGTGATTACAGATAAAAGTTGCTATAAAATTGAGACATAAAATATGTACAGTACAGGTATAAAATAAAAGTGGAGAAAACAAAGAGATTACACTCACAGTTCCATATTGTTCCTTAGGCAGACCATGCGGCTAAGGTGGGTGGAGGCGGAGCTGCACTTCTCCGCTCATTGGAGTCCTTCTAGCACGACGACTTGAGCTGTTCTGAGCTGGTTCTGCCAGGGAATGCCTTATAGACTTTCCTATGTGACATCACAGAGAGGTGCATTCTGGGTTGATCCCACCTCTCTTATCCAAGTTATGTTTTGGCTACAAAACTTAGATTAGCTATAACTTTATGGGAGAAGCTGGTATGGACTCATCAGTGGTATCATGTTTCCCAGCGTAATGAGCCCATCAAGAAAACATCAAACATCTATGCGATATGACCGTCCATTTGGGCGCAAATCCTATCTCATGTTCTGGACAGGGTAGAACTTCGAAACATACGCGGTCTCGAAGCTGGGACCGCTCAGGTTACAAAAATATGATTTTCATATCTCTAGGGTATTTGGTTCTTATGGTATAGTCTCTCATAGTTTTATTCGTTTCAAACAAAGAAGTTTTTCCCGCTCTGAAGAGGAGAGAAGGCAAATGGTGTGAGGAAGATGGTCTAGCTAATTAACATTCCTGCTCTTCCAGAGGAAGTGGCAGGGTTGATAAAACCTGGGGGAAGGAATTCCTATTACTGACAGTTTACAATGTCCTAGGATGGAGGATTTGTTAGCACATTGCAACAGAAAACATATCTTGCCGACATTGTACATCACACATCACTCTGTATATATATATCAGTACATACATCACTCTGTATATATATATCAGTATATACATCACTCTGTATATATATATATCAGTATATACATCACTCTGTATATATATATATCAGTATATACATCACTCTGTATATATATATCAGTATATACATCACTCTGTATATATATATCAGTATATACATCACTCTGTATATATATATATCAGTATATACATCACTCCGTATATATATATATATCAGTATATACATCACTCTGTATATATATATCAGTATATACATCACTCTGTATATATATATATATCAGTATATACATCACTCTGTATATATATATATCAGTACATACATCACTCTGTATATATATATCAGTATATACATCACTCTGTATATATATATATCAGTACATACATCACTCTGTATATATATATATCAGTATATACATCACTCTGTATATATATATCAGTACATACATCACTCTGTATATATATATATATCAGTATATACATCACTCTGTATATATATATCAGTATATACATCACTCTGTATATATATATATCAGTATATACATCACTCTGTATATATATATCAGTATATACATCACTCCGTATATATATATATATCAGTATATACATCACTCTGTATATATATATCAGTATATACATCACTCTGTATATATATATATCAGTATAAACATCACTTCGTATATATATATATATATATATATCAGTATATACATCACTCTGTATATATATATATATCAGTATATACATCACTCCGTATATATATATATCAGTATATACATCACTCTGTATATATATATATCAGTATATACATCACTCTGTATATATATATATATCAGTACATACATCACTCTGTATATATATATCAGTATATACATCACTCTGTATATATATATATCAGTACATACATCACTCTGTATATATATATATCAGTACATACATCACTCTGTATATATATATATATCAGTACATACATCACTCTGTAAATATATATCAGTATATACATCACTCTGTATATATATATATCAGTATATACATCACTCTGTATATATATATCAGTATATACATCACTCTGTATATATATATATATATATATCAGTACATACATCACTCTGTATATATATATCAGTATATACATCACTCTGTATATATATATCAGTATATACATCACTCTGTATATATATATATATCAGTATATACATCACTCCGTATATATATATATATATCAGTATATACATCACTCTGTATATATATATATCAGTATATACATCACTCTGTATATATATCAGTATATACATCACTCCGTATATATATATATCAGTATATACATCACTCTGTATATATATATATCAGTATATACATCACTCTGTATATATATATCAGTACATACATCACTCTGTATATATATATCAGTATATACATCACTCTGTATATATATATCAGTATATACATCACTCCGTATATATATATCAGTATATACATCACTCCGTATATATATATATATATATCAGTATATACATCACTCTGTATATATATATATATCAGTATATACATCACTCCGTATATATATATATATCAGTATATACATCACTCTGTATATATATATCAGTATATACATCACTCTGTATATATATATATATCAGTACATACATCACTCTGTATATATATATATCAGTATATACATCACTCTGTATATATATATCATCATATACATCACTCTGTATATATATATATCAGTATATACATCACTCTGTATATATATCAGTATATACATCACTCTGTATATATATATCAGTATATACATCACTCTGTATATATATCAGTATATACATCACTCTGTATATATATATATCAGTACATACATCACTCTATATATATATATATATCAGTACATACATCACTCTGTATATATATATCAGTATATACATCACTCTGCATATATATATATATCAGTACATACATCACTCTGTATATATATATCAGTATATACATCACTCTGTATATATATATATATATCAGTACATACATCACTCTGTATATATATATCAGTATATACATCACTCTGTATATATATATATATCAGTATAAACATCACTCTGTATATATATATATATATATCAGTATATACATCACTCTGTATATATATATATATCAGTACATACATCACTCTGTATATATATATCAGTACATACATCACTCTGTATATATATATATATATATATATCAGTACATACATCACTCTGTATATATATATCAGTATATACATCACTCTGTATATATATATCAGTATATACATCACTCCGTATATATATATATCAGTATATACATCACTCTGTATATATATATCAGTATATACATCACTCTGTATATATATATATATCAGTACATACATCACTCTGTATATATATATATATCAGTATATACATCACTCTGTATATATATATCAGTATATACATCACTCTGTATATATATATATCAGTACATACATCACTCTGTATATATATATCAGTATATACATCACTCTGTATATATATATCAGTATATACATCACTCTGTATATATATATATCAGTACATACATCACTCTGTATATATATATCAGTATATACATCACTCTGTATATATATATCAGTATATACATCACTCTGTATATATATATATCAGTACATACATCACTCTGTATATATATATCAGTATATACATCACTCTGTATATATATATATATCAGTACATACATCACTCTGTATATATATATATCAGTATATACATCACTCTGTATATATATATCAGTATATACATCACTCTGTATATATATACATCAGTACATACATCACTCTGTATATATATATCAGTATATACATCACTCTGTATATATATATCAGTATATACATCACTCCGTATATATATATATATATCAGTATATACATCACTCTGTATATATATATCAGTACATACATCACTCCGTATATATATATATATCAGTATATACATCACTCTGTATATATATATCAGTATATACATCACTCTGTATATATATCAGTATATACATCACTCCGTATATATATATATCAGTATATACATCACTCTGTATATATATATATATCAGTATATACATCACTCCGTATATATATATATATATACACTCACTGGCCACTTTATTAGGTACACCATGCTAGTAACGGGTTGGACCCCCTTTTGCCTTCAGAACTGCCTCAATTCTTCGTGGCAGAGATTCAACAAGGTGCTGGAAGCATTCCTCAGAGATTTTGGACCATATTGACATGATGGCATCACACAGTTGGCGCAGATTTGTCGGCTGCACATCCCTGATGCGAATCTCCCGTTCCACCACATCCCAAAGATGCTCTATTGGATTGAGATCTGGTGACTGAGGAGGCCATTTGAGTACAGTGAACTCATTGTCGTGTTCAAGAAACCAATCTGAGATGATTCGAGCTTTATGACATGGCGCATTATCCTGCTGAAAGTAGCCATCAGATGTTGGGTACATTGTGGTCATAAAGGGATGGACATGGTCAGCAACAATACTCAGGTAGGCTGTGTGATGTACAATGCCCGAAGATATGTTTTCTGTTGCAATGTGCTAACAAATCCTCCATCCTAGGACATTGTAAACTGTCAGTAGTAGGAATTCTTTCCCCCCAGGTTTTATCAACCCTGCCACTTCCTCTGGAAGAGCAGGAATGTTAATTAGCTAGACCATCTTCCTCACACCATTTGGCTTCTCTCAGCTGAAAGAGAAAAAAAGTGCGGGAACTAAACTCTTTGTTTGAAACCAGGAGTTTGAATAAAACAATAAGGGATTGTCCCGCGAAAACCATACCCAGCAGAAATATAAAAATCATATTTCTGCGATCCGAGCAGACCCAGCTTCGCTGTGGTGCCTGTTGCAAAACTCTCGGATGTCCAGAACCTGAGATATGATTTGCGCCCAAATGGACGGTCATATCGCATAGATGTTTGATGTTTTCTTGATGGGCTCATTACGCTGGGAAACATGATACCACTGATGAGTCCATACCAGCTTCTCCCATAAAGTTATAGCTAATCTAAGTTTTGTAGCCAAAACATAACTTGGATAAGAGAGGTGGGATCAACCCAGAATGCACCTCTCTGTGATGTCACATAGGAAAGTCTATAAGGCATTCCCTGGCAGAACCAGCTCAGAACAGCTCAAGTCGTCGTGCTAGAAAGATCCAGATGAGCGGAGAAGTGCAGCTCCGCCTCCACCCACCATAGCCGCATGGTCTGCCTAAGGAACAATATGGAACTGTGAGTGTAATCTCTTTGTTTTCTCCACTTTTATTTTATACCTGTACTGTACATATTTTATGTCTCAATTTTATAGCAACTTTTATCTGTAATCACTGTCCTCTTTCGGAAAATAAATGAAATAATTATTTAGATCTGTCTCCATGCTCTAAGACTCGAACTATACGCCTTTGATAGATAATCGCTACTAATTCAAGGGGTTTGCCACGGACCCTCTTAATTTAACACTGTGAATTAAGTAACCGTGACTGGTGGCAGCGCGTTGTGTACGGCTATTACGGCTTGCTGGCAGTCTAGAAGGGTCTTATATTGCTGAGTAAGGGGCTTCAGCCACAGCATTGATAATTCCCTTACTGCAGAAGCCTAATTGCCGGTTCACAACAGGCAGCCCGTCCGGCGACTAATTATCCTAGGTGCAGTTCCCTGACTGACCTGAGGGTAAGGGGGGCGCCGGAGAGCTGCGAGTTCCAAAGTGGAACTGAGAGAGTGGGATATACATAAATCCCCGCAGTACTTGGAAGATTGATAGCAGTGGTGGGGCATCCAAATTAAACTCCCCCTGCGGCAAATTGTAGAGCGAGATTAGCTTGCTGGATATTTTTGGTCACATGGTGCCAGTGTTGGGATAACTAAGATAAGCCCCACTGCGCCTGTGATAGCCGTGTGCCGGCATTGTGTCACGCCCCTCCGTCCACTGATACACCCGTGTCAGTGGTGGGACTGTGACATAGTGGTGACACAGGGTCCGCTGTCCGTCGCGTTTTGGTGGCAGCGGGACTCCCGTTAGTGTCGCCCGTAAGTGGACGAACGGCGGTGGGCTGTTCGTCACAGGCTGTGGCGTTGCAACGATGCTCAATTGGTACCAAGGGGCCCAAAGAGTGCCCAGAAAAAATTCCCCACACCATGACACCACCACCACCAGCCTGAACCGTTGATACAAGGCAGGATGGATCCATGCTTTCATGTTGTTTACGCCAAATTCTGACCCTACCATCCGAATGTCGCAGCAGAAATCGAGACTCATCAGACCAGGCAACGTTTTTCCAATCTTCTACTGTCCAATTTCGATGAGCTTGTGCAAATTGTAGCCTCAGTTTCCTGTTCTTAGCTGAGAGGAGTGGTACCCAGTGTGGTCTTCTGCTGCTGTAGCCCATCTGCCTCAAAGTTCGACGCACTGTGCGTTCAGAGATGCTCTTCTGCCTACCTTGGTTGTAACGGGTGGCAATTTGAGTCACTGTTGCCTTTCTATCAGCTCGAACCAGTCTGCCCATTCTCCTCTGACCTCTGGCATCAACAAGGCATTTCCGGCCACAGAAATGCCGCTCACTGGATTTTTTTTCTTTTTCGGACCATTCTCTGTAAACCCTAGAGATGGTTGTGCGTGAAAATCCCAGTAGATCAGCAGTTTCTGAAATACTCAGACCAGCCCTTCTGGCACCAACAATCATGCCACGTTCAAAGGCACTCAAATCACCTTTCTTCCCCATACTGATGCTCGGTTTGAACTGCAGGAGATTGTCTTGACCATGTCTACATGCCTAAATGCACTGAGTTGCCGCCATGTGATTGGCTGATTAGAAATTAAGTCTTAACACACAGTTGGACAGGTGTACCTAATAAAGTGGCCAGTGAGTGTATATCAGTATATACATCACTCTGTATATATATATCAGTATATACATCACTCTGTATATATATATATATATCAGTACATACATCACTCTGTATATATATATCAGTATGTACATCACTCTGTATATATATATATATCAGTATATACATCACTCTGTATATATATATCAGTATATACATCACTCTGTATATATATATCAGTATATACATCACTCTGTATATATATATCAGTATATACATCACTCTGTATATATATATATATATCAGTATATACATCACTCTGTATATATATATATCAGTACATACATCACTCTGTATATATATATATATCAGTATATACATCACTCTGTATATATATATATATATCAGTACATACATCACTCTGTATATATATATCAGTATATACATCACTCTGTATATATATATATATCAGTATATACATCACTCTGTATATATATATCAGTATATACATCACTCTGTATATATATATCAGTATATACATCACTCTGTATATATATATATATATCAGTATATACATCACTCTGTATATATATATATCAGTACATACATCACTCTGTATATATATATATATCAGTATATACATCACTCTGTATATATATATATATCAGTACATACATCACTCTGTATATATATATCAGTATATACATCACTCTGTATATATATATATATCAGTATATACATCACTCTGTATATATATATCAGTATATACATCACTCTGTATATATATATCAGTATATACATCACTCCGTATATATATATATCAGTATATACATCACTCTGTATATATATATCAGTACATACATCACTCCGTATATATATACTGTATATATCAGTATATACATCACTCTGTATATATATATATCAGTACATACATCACTCTGTATATATATATATATATATATCAGTATATACATCACTCTGTATATATATATATATCAGTACATACATCACTCTGTATATATATATCAGTATATACATCACTCTGTATATATATATCAGTATATACATCACTCCGTATATATATATCAGTATATACATCACTCCGTATATATATATATATATCAGTATATACATCACTCTGTATATATATATATATCAGTATATACATCACTCCGTATATATATATATATCAGTATATACATCACTCTGTATATATATATCAGTATATACATCACTCTGTATATATATATATATCAGTACATACATCACTCTGTATATATATATATCAGTATATACATCACTCTGTATATATATATCATCATATACATCACTCTGTATATATATATATCAGTATATACATCACTCTGTATATATATCAGTATATACATCACTCTGTATATATATATCAGTATATACATCACTCTGTATATATATCAGTATATACATCACTCTGTATATATATATATCAGTATATACATCACTCTGTATATATATATCAGTATATACATCACTCTGCATATATATATATATATCAGTACATACATCACTCTGTATATATATATCAGTATATACATCACTCTGTATATATATATATATATATCAGTACATACATCACTCTGTATATATATATCAGTATATACATCACTCTGTATATATATATATATCAGTATAAACATCACTCTGTATATATATATATATATATCAGTATATACATCACTCTGTATATATATATATATCAGTACATACATCACTCTGTATATATATATCAGTACATACATCACTCTGTATATATATATATATATATATATATCAGTACATACATCACTCTGTATATATATATCAGTATATACATCACTCTGTATATATATATCAGTATATACATCACTCCGTATATATATATATCAGTATATACATCACTCTGTATATATATATCAGTATATACATCACTCTGTATATATATATATATCAGTACATACATCACTCTGTATATATATATATATCAGTATATACATCACTCTGTATATATATATCAGTATATACATCACTCTGTATATATATATATCAGTACATACATCACTCTGTATATATATATCAGTATATACATCACTCTGTATATATATATCAGTATATACATCACTCTGTATATATATATATCAGTACATACATCACTCTGTATATATATATCAGTATATACATCACTCTGTATATATATCAGTACATACATCACTCTATATATATATATATATATCAGTACATACATCACTCTGTATATATATATCAGTATATACATCACTCTGCATATATATATATATATCAGTACATACATCACTCTGTATATATATATCAGTATATACATCACTCTGTATATATATATATATATCAGTACATACATCACTCTGTATATATATATCAGTATATACATCACTCTGTATATATATATATATCAGTATAAACATCACTCTGTATATATATATATATATATCAGTATATACATCACTCTGTATATATATATATATCAGTACATACATCACTCTGTATATATATATCAGTACATACATCACTCTGTATATATATATATATATATATATCAGTACATACATCACTCTGTATATATATATCAGTATATACATCACTCTGTATATATATATCAGTATATACATCACTCCGTATATATATATATCAGTATATACATCACTCTGTATATATATATCAGTATATACATCACTCTGTATATATATATATATCAGTACATACATCACTCTGTATATATATATATATCAGTATATACATCACTCTGTATATATATATCAGTATATACATCACTCTGTATATATATATATCAGTACATACATCACTCTGTATATATATATCAGTATATACATCACTCTGTATATATATATCAGTATATACATCACTCTGTATATATATATATCAGTACATACATCACTCTGTATATATATATCAGTATATACATCACTCTGTATATATATATCAGTATATACATCACTCTGTATATATATATATCAGTACATACATCACTCTGTATATATATATCAGTATATACATCACTCTGTATATATATATATATCAGTACATACATCACTCTGTATATATATATATCAGTATATACATCACTCTGTATATATATATCAGTATATACATCACTCTGTATATATATACATCAGTACATACATCACTCTGTATATATATATATCAGTATATACATCACTCTGTATATATATATCAGTATATACATCACTCCGTATATATATATATATCAGTATATACATCACTCTGTATATATATATCAGTACATACATCACTCCGTATATATATATATATCAGTATATACATCACTCTGTATATATATATCAGTATATACATCACTCTGTATATATATCAGTATATACATCACTCCGTATAT
Source organism: Dendrobates tinctorius (assembly GCF_039654945.1). Taxonomy (NCBI): domain Eukaryota; kingdom Metazoa; phylum Chordata; class Amphibia; order Anura; family Dendrobatidae; genus Dendrobates; species Dendrobates tinctorius. Next base: position 284,227 of record NW_027362206.1, read on the forward strand.
ATATATATCAGTATATACATCACTCTGTATATATATATATATCAGTATATACATCACTCCGTATATATATATATATATACACTCACTGGCCACTTTATTAGGTACACCATGCTAGTAACGGGTTGGACCCCCTTTTGCCTTCAGAACTGCCTCAATTCTTCGTGGCAGAGATTCAACAAGGTGCTGGAAGCATTCCTCAGAGATTTTGGACCATATTGACATGATGGCATCACACAGTTGGCGCAGATTTGTCGGCTGCACATCCCTGATGCGAATCTCCCGTTCCACCACATCCCAAAGATGCTCTATTGGATTGAGATCTGGTGACTGAGGAGGCCATTTGAGTACAGTGAACTCATTGTCGTGTTCAAGAAACCAATCTGAGATGATTCGAGCTTTATGACATGGCGCATTATCCTGCTGAAAGTAGCCATCAGATGTTGGGTACATTGTGGTCATAAAGGGATGGACATGGTCAGCAACAATACTCAGGTAGGCTGTGTGATGTACAATGCCCGAAGATATGTTTTCTGTTGCAATGTGCTAACAAATCCTCCATCCTAGGACATTGTAAACTGTCAGTAGTAGGAATTCTTTCCCCCCAGGTTTTATCAACCCTGCCACTTCCTCTGTAAGAGCAGGAATGTTAATTAGCTAGACCATCTTCCTCACACCATTTGGCTTCTCTCAGCTGAAAGAGAAAAAAAGTGCGGGAACTAAACTCTTTGTTTGAAACCAGGAGTTTGAATAAAACAATAAGGGATTGTCCCGCGAAAACCATACCCAGCAGAAATATAAAAATCATATTTCTGCGATCCGAGCAGACCCAGCTTCGCTGTGGTGCCTGTTGCAAAACTCTCGGATGTCCAGAACCTGAGATATGATTTGCGCCCAAATGGACGGTCATATCGCATAGATGTTTGATGTTTTCTTGATGGGCTCATTACGCTGGGAAACATGATACCACTGATGAGTCCATACCAGCTTCTCCCATAAAGTTATAGCTAATCTAAGTTTTGTAGCCAAAACATAACTTGGATAAGAGAGGTGGGATCAACCCAGAATGCACCTCTCTGTGATGTCACATAGGAAAGTCTATAAGGCATTCCCTGGCAGAACCAGCTCAGAACAGCTCAAGTCGTCGTGCTAGAAAGATCCAGATGAGCGGAGAAGTGCAGCTCCGCCTCCACCCACCATAGCCGCATGGTCTGCCTAAGGAACAATATGGAACTGTGAGTGTAATCTCTTTGTTTTCTCCACTTTTATTTTATACCTGTACTGTACATATTTTATGTCTCAATTTTATAGCAACTTTTATCTGTAATCACTGTCCTCTTTCGGAAAATAAATGAAATAATTATTTAGATCTGTCTCCATGCTCTAAGACTCGAACTATACGCCTTTGATAGATAATCGCTACTAATTCAAGGGGTTTGCCACGGACCCTCTTAATTTAACACTGTGAATTAAGTAACCGTGACTGGTGGCAGCGCGTTGTGTACGGCTATTACGGCTTGCTGGCAGTCTAGAAGGGTCTTATATTGCTGAGTAAGGGGCTTCAGCCACAGCATTGATAATTCCCTTACTGCAGAAGCCTAATTGCCGGTTCACAACAGGCAGCCCGTCCGGCGACTAATTATCCTAGGTGCAGTTCCCTGACTGACCTGAGGGTAAGGGGGGCGCCGGAGAGCTGCGAGTTCCAAAGTGGAACTGAGAGAGTGGGATATACATAAATCCCCGCAGTACTTGGAAGATTGATAGCAGTGGTGGGGCATCCAAATTAAACTCCCCCTGCGGCAAATTGTAGAGCGAGATTAGCTTGCTGGATATTTTTGGTCACATGGTGCCAGTGTTGGGATAACTAAGATAAGCCCCACTGCGCCTGTGATAGCCGTGTGCCGGCATTGTGTCACGCCCCTCCGTCCGCTGATACACCCGTGTCAGTGGTGGGACTGTGACATAGTGGTGACACAGGGTCCGCTGTCCGTCGCGTTTTGGTGGCAGCGGGACTCCCGTTAGTGTCGCCCGTAAGTGGACGAACGGCGGTGGGCTGTTCGTCACAGGCTGTGGCGTTGCAACGATGCTCAATTGGTACCAAGGGGCCCAAAGAGTGCCCAGAAAAAATTCCCCACACCATGACACCACCACCACCAGCCTGAACCGTTGATACAAGGCAGGATGGATCCATGCTTTCATGTTGTTTACGCCAAATTCTGACCCTACCATCCGAATGTCGCAGCAGAAATCGAGACTCATCAGACCAGGCAACGTTTTTCCAATCTTCTACTGTCCAATTTCGATGAGCTTGTGCAAATTGTAGCCTCAGTTTCCTGTTCTTAGCTGAGAGGAGTGGTACCCAGTGTGGTCTTCTGCTGCTGTAGCCCATCTGCCTCAAAGTTCGACGCACTGTGCGTTCAGAGATGCTCTTCTGCCTACCTTGGTTGTAACGGGTGGCAATTTGAGTCACTGTTGCCTTTCTATCAGCTCGAACCAGTCTGCCCATTCTCCTCTGACCTCTGGCATCAACAAGGCATTTCCGGCCACAGAAATGCCGCTCACTGGATTTTTTTTCTTTTTCGGACCATTCTCTGTAAACCCTAGAGATGGTTGTGCGTGAAAATCCCAGTAGATCAGCAGTTTCTGAAATACTCAGACCAGCCCTTCTGGCACCAACAATCATGCCACGTTCAAAGGCACTCAAATCACCTTTCTTCCCCATACTGATGCTCGGTTTGAACTGCAGGAGATTGTCTTGACCATGTCTACATGCCTAAATGCACTGAGTTGCCGCCATGTGATTGGCTGATTAGAAATTAAGTCTTAACACACAGTTGGACAGGTGTACCTAATAAAGTGGCCAGTGAGTGTATATCAGTATATACATCACTCTGTATATATATATCAGTATATACATCACTCTGTATATATATATATATATCAGTACATACATCACTCTGTATATATATATCAGTATGTACATCACTCTGTATATATATATATATCAGTATATACATCACTCTGTATATATATATCAGTATATACATCACTCTGTATATATATATCAGTATATACATCACTCTGTATATATATATCAGTATATACATCACTCTGTATATATATATATATATCAGTATATACATCACTCTGTATATATATATATCAGTACATACATCACTCTGTATATATATATATATCAGTATATACATCACTCTGTATATATATATATATATCAGTACATACATCACTCTGTATATATATATCAGTATATACATCACTCTGTATATATATATATATCAGTATATACATCACTCTGTATATATATATCAGTATATACATCACTCTGTATATATATATCAGTACATACATCACTCTGTATATATATATCAGTATATACATCACTCCGTATATATATATATCAGTATATACATCACTCTGTATATATATATCAGTACATACATCACTCCGTATATATATACTGTATATATCAGTATATACATCACTCTGTATATATATATATCAGTACATACATCACTCTGTATATATATATATATATATATATATATATCAGTATATACATCACTCTGTATATATATATATATCAGTACATACATCACTCTGTATATATATATCAGTATATACATCACTCTGTATATATATATATATATCAGTATATACATCACTCTGTATATATATATCAGTATATACATCACTCTGTATATATATATCAGTACATACATCACTCTGTATATATATATCAGTATATACATCACTCTGTATATATATATATATCAGTATATACATCACTCTGTATATATATATCAGTATATACATCACTCTGTATATATATATATATATCAGTATATACATCACTCTGTATATATATATCAGTACATACATCACTCCGTATATATATATATATATATCAGTATATACATCACTCTGTATATATATATCAGTATATACATCACTCTGTATATATATATATATATCAGTATATACATCACTCTGTATATATATATCAGTATATACATCACTCCGTATATATATATATCAGTATATACATCACTCCGTATATATATATATATATCAGTATATACATCACTCTGTATATATATATATATATATCAGTATATACATCACTCCGTATATATATATATATATCAGTATATACATCACTCTGTATATATATATCAGTATATACATCACTCCGTATATATATATATATCAGTACATACATCACTCTGTATATATATATCAGTATATACATCACTCTGTATATATATCAGTATATACATCACTCTGTATATATATATCAGTATATACATCACTCTGTATATATATATCAGTATATACATCACTCCGTATATATATATATCAGTATATACATCACTCTGTATATATATATATCAGTATATACATCACTCCGTATATATATATATATCAGTACATACATCACTCTGTATATATATATCAGTATATACATCACTCCGTATATATATATATATCAGTATATACATCACTCTGTATATATATATCAGTATATACATCACTCCGTATATATATATATATCAGTATATACATCACTCTGTATATATATATCAGTATATACATCACTCCGTATATATATATATCAGTACATACATCACTCTGTATATATATATCAGTATATACATCACTCCGTATATATATATATATATATATATATAAATATATCAGTACATACATCACTCTGTATATATATATCAGTATATACATCACTCTGTATATATATATATCAGTACATACATCACTCTGTATATATATATCAGTATATACATCACTCTGTATATATATATATCAGTATATACATCACTCTGTATATATATATCAGTATATACATCACTCCGTATATATATATATATATACACTCACTGGCCACTTTATTAGGTACACCATGCTAGTAAGGGGTTGGACCCCCTTTTGCCTTCAGAACTGCCTCAATTCTTCGTGGCAGAGATTCAACAAGGTGCTGGAAGCATTCCTCAGAGATTTTGGACCATATTGACATGATGGCATCACACAGTTGGCGCAGATTTGTCGGCTGCACATCCCTGATGCGAATCTCCCGTTCCACCACATCCCAAAGATGCTCTATTGGATTGAGATCTGGTGACTGAGGAGGCCATTTGAGTACAGTAAACTCATTGTCATGTTCAAGAAACCAATCTGAGATGATTCGAGCTTTATGACATGGCGCATTATCCTGCTGAAAGTAGCCATCAGATGTTGGGTACATTGTGGTCATAAAGGGATGGACATGGTCAGCAACAATACTCAGGTAGGCTGTGGCGTTGCAACGATGCTCAATTGGTACCAAGGGGCCCAAAGAGTGCCCAGAAAAAATTCCCCACACCATGACACCACCACCACCAGCCTGAACCGTTGATACAAGGCAGGATGGATCCATGCTTTCATGTTGTTTACGCCAAATTCTGACCCTACCATCCGAATGTCGCAGCAGAAATCGAGACTCATCAGACCAGGCAACGTTTTTCCAATCTTCTACTGTCCAATTTCGATGAGCTTGTGCAAATTATAGCCTCAGTTTCCTGTTCTTAGCTGAGAGGAGTGGTACCCAGTGTGGTCTTCTGCTGCTGTAGCCCATCTGCCTCAAAGTTCGACGCACTGTGCGTTCAGAGATGCTCTTCTGCCTACCTTGGTTGTAACGGGTGGCAATTTGAGTCACTGTTGCCTTTCTATCAGCTCGAACCAGTCTGCCCATTCTCCTCTGACCTCTGGCATCAACATGGCATTTCCGGCCACAGAACTGCCGCTCACTGGATTTTTTTTCTTTTTCGGACCATTCTCTGTAAACCCTAGAGATGGTTGTGCGTGAAAATCCCAGTAGATCAGCAGTTTCTGAAATTCTCAGACCAGCCCTTCTGGCACCAACAATCATGCCACGTTCAAAGGCACTCAAATCACCTTTCTTCCCCATACTGATGCTCGGTTTGAACTGCAGGAGATTGTCTTGACCATGTCTACATGCCTAAATGCACTGAGTTGCCGCCATGTGATTGGCTGATTAGAAATTAAGTCTTAACACACAGTTGGACAGGTGTACCTAATAAAGTGGCCAGTGAGTGTATATATAGTATATACATCACTCCGTATATATATATATCAGTATATACATCACTCTGTATATATATATCAGTATATACATCACTCTGTATATATATATATATATATCAGTACATACATCACTCTGTATATATATATCAGTATATACATCACTCTGTATATATATATCAGTATATACATCACTCTGTATATATATATCAGTATATACATCACTCTGTATATATATATCAGTATATACATCACTCTGTATATATATATATCAGTATATACATCACTCTGTATATATATATCAGTATATACATCACTCTGTATATATATATATATATATCAGTACATACATCACTCTGTATATATATATCAGTATATACATCACTCTGTATATATATATCAGTATATACATCACTCTGTATATATATATCAGTATATACATCACTCTGTATATAAATATCAGTATATACATCACTCCGTATATATATATCAGTATATACATCACTCTGTATATATATATCAGTATATACATCACTCTGTATATATATATCAGTATATACATCACTCTGTATATATATATCAGTATATACATCACTCTGTATATATATATCAGTACATACATCACTCTGTATATATATATATATATATCAGTATATACATCACTCTGTATATATATATCAGTATATACATCACTCTGTATATATATATATATCAGTACATACATCACTCTGTATATATATATATATCAGTATATACATCACTCTGTATATATATATCAGTATATACATCACTCTGTATATATATATCAGTATATACATCACTCCGTATATATATATCAGTATATACATCACTCTGTATATATATCAGTATATACATCACTCTGTATATATATATCAGTATATACATCACTCTGTATATATATATCAGTATATACATCACTCTGTATATATATATATATATCAGTATATACATCACTCTGTATATATATATCAGTATATACATCACTCTGTATATATATATCAGTATATACATCACTCTGTATATATATATCAGTATATACATCACTCCGTATATATATATCAGTATATACATCACTCTGTATATATATATCAGTATATACATCACTCTGTATATATATATCAGTATATACATCACTCTGTATATATATATCAGTATATACATCACTCTGTATATATATATCAGTATATACATCACTCTGTATATATATATCAGTATATACATCACTCTGTATATATATCAGTATATACATCACTCCGTATATATATATCAGTATATACATCACTCCGTATATATATATATATCAGTATATACATCACTCTGTATATATATATCAGTATATACATCACTCTGTATATATATATCAGTACATACATCACTCTGTATATATATATCAGTATATACATCACTCTGTATATATATATCAGTATATACATCACTCCGTATATATATATCAGTATATACATCACTCTGTATATATATATATATCAGTATATACATCACTCTGTATATATATATCAGTATATACATCACTCTGTATATATATATCAGTATATACATCACTCCGTATATATATATCAGTATATACATCACTCTGTATATATATATATATCAGTATATACATCACTCCGTATATATATATCAGTATATACATCACTCTGTATATATATATCAGTATATACATCACTCTGTATATATATATCAGCATATACATCACTCCGTATATATATATCAGTATATACATCACTCTGTATATATATATATATCAGTATATACATCACTCTGTATATATATATCAGTAGATACATCACTCCGTATATATATATCAGTATATACATCACTCCGTATATATATATATATATATCAGTATATACATCACTCTGTATATATATATCAGTAGATACATCACTCCGTATATATATGTCATGTCGGACGCTGTTCACACCACAGCATCCGGCAGGCAGAGGTAGTTCCACCTCCAGCCACTATAGCCTCAGTGGCGCCGGCCTGATCTTCAGGCTCTCGGGGGTTAATCCTGCTGGAGACCAGGTTGGATGGTTAGTCACGCCCACGGTCTTTAAATAGTCATGCTGGCCTATGGGCGTCGCCGATTATAGCTTGTGTTTCATACCAAGTGGTTCCGGTCTGGAGTGGAGGTGTTCAAGAGAGAGAGATTCATATCTGGTGTCGTATGATCCGTCGTTATCCTTTCTCCTTCCCATATTTGTGTTTAGTTGTGCCCTGTTCACATTACTGTTTATTCCTGTGTGTGTGCGGCGCAGTGCAGTTTAAGTTCTCCCTGTCTGTCATTATTTGTGTGGGAGCTTTGGTGGTGACTTCTCACTGGGTGGAGGGTGGAGGGTTAAGTGCAGGGCTGAGCAGGAGATAAGGAAAGGTCGGAGGCTCAGGCATTTGCACCTTCAGCAAAAACCCTGGGTTGAGGGTCAGACAGGGTTTCCCCTAGTAAAGGGACACCACAGGGGCCCCGGGTCTTTCAGCCTTAGTTGAACTAAGCCCCCGTGACATTATAATCGGCCCACATTTTTTCAGGAGTCCATGGATCCATTAGATTCCATAACCCGCCAGTTGGCGGCGCTGTCCATACAGGTCTCCGAGTTGAATGGGGCAGTTCAGCAGCAGGGCCTGGTAGTAGCAAAGGTGCAAACGGCATCTGCAGGTATCGGTGCAGAGCCGAAGTTTCCGCTGCCAGAACGATTTTCAGGCGATCGCAGCAAATTTGTCGTATTTCGGGAGGCCTGCAAATTATACTTCCGCATGCGGCCAATATCCTCAGGTAATGAGGCCCAGCGAGTAGGGCTGGTGTTGTCATTACTGAGTGGTGACCCCCAAGCATGGGCATTTTCCTTACCACCTGACTCTGCTACATTTCATTCGGTCGATAATGTTTTTTCTGCCCTCGGGCTCATTTACGATGACCCTGACCGACTGGCTCTAGCGGAATCTAAAATCCGCGCCCTCCGCCAGGGGGAGCGCTTGGCAGAAGACTATTGTTCGGAATTTCGCCGCTGGGCTGTAGACACACAGTGGAATGACCCAGCACTGCGGAGCCAGTTTATTCATGGGGTATCAGGGAGGGTGAAACAAGCCCTCCTGATGTATGAGACTCCGGCATCATTGGAGTCTGCCATGAGTTTGGTGATACGTATTGATCGCCGTTTTCGTCAGGGGGCACAGGAGACGCTACCTCTGGGGGAAAACAGAGGTGCAGGTGTGGTTGAAGTAGATGAGTCCCCTGAACCTATGCAGATTGCTGGCGTGGCACAGGTTCAGCCTCGCGCTCCGGGAGTCCGGAAGTCCGGAGCATGTTTCTACTGTGGTAAAGGTGGTCATTATGTTAACGTTTGCCCGGTACTACCTAAGAGGGTCACACCGGCGGAAAACTGTTAAGCTCAGAGGGTATGGAGGAGACCCAACTGAGCGTATGCATATCCTCCATGATGGTATCTCAATGTATGCTCCCTGCCAAGGTTATTGTCGCCGGCAGAGAGCTACCTATATCAGTGTTTGTGGATAGCGGTTCCGCCACCAATCTCATAGATGAGGAGTTTGCACACACCGCCGGGTTTAAGATTGAAAAACTTCCTCACCCCATACAGGTGGTGACCATTAATGCTGTTCCCCTCCCTCAAGGGGAGATTACTGAGTTTGTGGCAGAGGTGAAACTCCACATTGGGGTCCTACATTCTGAGTCGGTTACATGTAGGGTCCTCCGTAATCTCCCAGCTCAAATGGTCCTGGGTTTTCCATGGCTGTCCAGGCACAACCCGGTAATTGATTGGAAAACTCAGGACATAGTACAATGGAGTGGTTTCTGCCAAGACAATTGCTTGGCCACATGTGTGTCCGCCGTGACGCCCAGCCTGCCGGAGGCTTTGCAGGATTTTGCGGATGTTTTCTCTGAGAAGGGTTGCTCAGAACTGCCTCCACATAGAGCCTATGACTGTGCTATTAGGCTAAAACCCGGGGCCAAATTACCTAAGGCCAGGATGTTTAATATTTCTGGTCCTGAGAGACAAGCTCTGAAAGACTACATCGCGGAGAGTCTGAGCAAAGGTCACATCCGGCCTTCGTCCTCGCCTGTAGCCGCGGGGTTTTTCTTCATTAAGAAGAAAGATGGGGGGTTACGCCCGTGTCTGGATTTCCGAGAGTTAAACCAGATTACTATCCGTGATCCCTACCCAATGCCGTTGATCCCGGATTTGTTCAACCAGGTAGCGGGGGCAAAATGGTTTTCCAAGCTGGACCTCAGGGGGGCGTATAACCTCATAAGGGTCCGTCAGGGGGATGAGTGGAAGACGGCGTTTAACACTCCTGAGGGTCATTTTGAGAGTCTGGTTATGCCGTTTGGGTTGACCACCGCGCCTGCTGTTTTCCAACATTTTATTAATGATGTCTTTGCTCATGTCCTGGGGAGATTTGTGATTGTATACCTGGATGATATCCTCATTTATTCCAGCGATCGGGACACTCATTTGCAGCATGTTAGGCAGGTGTTACAGTTGCTCCGGGAGAACCAGCTCTATGCTAAGCTGGAAAAATGCTTATTTTTTGTCCAGGAGTTGCCCTTTTTGGGATATATTGTGTCCGCAGCTGGTTTTAAAATGGACACCGCTAAGGTGCAAGCGGTGTTGCAATGGGAGAGGCCGGAGAGTCTGAAAGCACTCCAGCGGTTCCTGGGGTTTGCGAATTATTATAGGAAATTTATAAAACACTTTTCGACTGTCGCCAAACCGCTCACGGACATGACAAAAAAGGGTGCCGATCTGGCGAACTGGCCTGAGGTGGCTATACGTGCATTTGAGCGTCTGAAGAATAGTTTTGCTTCAGCCCCCATTCTGGTGCAACCAGACGTGTCTAAACCTTTTGTGGTAGAGGTTGATGCGTCGGAGGTGGGAGTGGGGGCAGTACTGTCTCAAGGCTCGTCCTTGAGCGAGATGCATCCATGCGCCTACTTCTCCAAGAAGTTGTCGCCGGCCGAACGGAATTATGATATCGGCAACAGGGAGTTGTTGGCCATCAAACTGGCTTTTGAGGAATGGCGACACTTCTTGGAGGGGGCGGCTCACCAGGTCACAGTTATCACCGACCATAAGAATCTGCTCTACCTGGAGTCGGCCAAGCGTCTGTCTCCTAGGCAGGCTCGCTGGGCATTGTTTTTTACTCGTTTCAATTTTCTTGTGACGTACCGTCCCGGGGCTAAAAACACCAAGGCGGATGCTTTGTCTAGGTGTTTTCCGGGGGGAGAACCTCGGGAAGAGCCGGTACCCATCCTCCAGAAAGGGGTAGTGGTCTCGGCTCTCACGACTGAGGTAGAGGCGGAGATTGCCGAGGCCCAAGAGGAGGTACCACCAGGACTTCCCGCCAACAAATCATTTGTACCCCTGCATCTTCGGCCTAAGGTGTTGAAGGAACACCACGATTCGGTACTGGCTGGTCACCCAGGGGTGAAGGGCACCTTAGAGCTGGTATCGCGTCGTTTCTGGTGGCCCAAAATCCGGCAGGACGTGGTCTCGTACGTGGCAGCTTGCATCACGTGCGCTAGGGCTAAGTCACCCCGAACCCGTCCTGCTGGCACGCTACAGCCTCTGGGGGTACCCAATAGGCCATGGACAGAAATCTCCATGGATTTTATCACTGACTTGCCAGCCTCGGCAGGGAACACGGTCATCCTGGTGGTGGTTGACCGTTTTTCAAAGATGGCGCATTTTGTGGCGTTGTCTTCTTTGCCCAATGCTAAGACGTTGGCTCAGGTATTTGTGAAGGAGGTGGTCAGACTCCACGGAGTACCGTCTGACATAGTATCTGATAGGGGTACGCAATTTGTGGCGAGGTTTTGGAAAGCTTTTTGCTCAAGGTTGGGGATCAAGTTGTCACATTCATCGGCGTTTCATCCACAGTCTAATGGACAAACTGAGCGCATGAACCAAAATCTTGAACAGTATTTACGATGCTTTGTGTCCGACAACCAGGAGGAGTGGTCTACTTTCCTTCCTCTGGCCGAATTCGCATTAAATAATCACCGCCAAGAGTCATCAGGAGAGTCTCCATTCTTTTGTGTGTACGGTCAACATCCTCAGTTTTGTACCTTACGTCAGGGTGTCTCCGGGGGTGTCCCGGAGGAGGATCAGCTAGGAGCCCAATTGTCATCAGTCTGGAGGCGGGTGAAACAGCGTTTGTTGAGCATGAGTGCCAGGTACAAACGGGTGGCTGACAGTAGACGCGTGCCAGGTCCGGACCTGTGTGTGGGTGAATGGGTGTGGTTAGCTACGAAGAACATAAAACTCAAAATCCCTTCTTTAAAACTGGGTCCAAGGTTTATTGGGCCTTTTAGGATTTCTGCCATCATTAACCCAGTGGCTTATCGGTTGGAACTTCCCGCAGTGTACAAGATACACAACGTGTTTCACAGGGCTTTATTGAAAAAGGTGGTAGGCTCTGTGGACACAACGCCGATGCCACCTCCAGTCATGGTGGATGGCGAGTTAGAGTTCGAGGTCGCCAAGGTAGTGGACTCTCGAGTAGTACGCCGTACTCTTCAGTATTTGGTGCACTGGCGGGGGTATGGTCCAGAGGAGAGGTCTTGGGTTCCAGCCTCAGACATACATGCAGATCGGCTGGTCAGTTCTTTTCACCGTCGTCATCCGGACAAGCCGGGTCCTATGAGTCTTGAGGGCCCTGGGGTCCCTCGTAGAAGACGGGGTACTGTCATGTCGGACGCTGTTCACACCACAGCATCCGGCAGGCAGAGGTAGTTCCACCTCCAGCCACTATAGCCTCAGTGGCGCCGGCCTGATCTTCAGGCTCTCGGGGGTTAATCCTGCTGGAGACCAGGTTGGATGGTTAGTCACGCCCACGGTCTTTAAATAGTCATGCTGGCCTATGGGCGTCGCCGATTATAGCTTGTGTTTCATACCAAGTGGTTCCGGTCTGGAGTGGAGGTGTTCAAGAGAGAGAGATTCATATCTGGTGTCGTATGATCCGTCGTTATCCTTTCTCCTTCCCATATTTGTGTTTAGTTGTGCCCTGTTCACATTACTGTTTATTCCTGTGTGTGTGCGGCGCAGTGCAGTTTAAGTTCTCCCTGTCTGTCATTATTTGTGTGGGAGCTTTGGTGGTGACTTCTCACTGGGTGGAGGGTGGAGGGTTAAGTGCAGGGCTGAGCAGGAGATAAGGAAAGGTCGGAGGCTCAGGCATTTGCACCTTCAGCAAAAACCCTGGGTTGAGGGTCAGACAGGGTTTCCCCTAGTAAAGGGACACCACAGGGGCCCCGGGTCTTTCAGCCTTAGTTGAACTAAGCCCCCGTGACAATATATATCAGTATATACATCACTCTGTATATATATATCAGTACATACATCCCTCCGTATATATATATATATCAGTATATACATCACTCTGTATATATATATCAGTATATACATCACTCTGTATATATATATCAGTATATACATCACTCCGTATATATATATATCAGTATATACATCACTCTGTATATATATATCAGTATATACATCACTCCGTATATATATATATATCAGTATATACATCACTCTGTATATATATATCAGTATATACATCACTCCGTATATATATATATATCAGTATATACATCACTCCGTATATATATATATCAGTATATACATCACTCCGTATATATATATATATCAGTATATACATCACTCTGTATATATATATCAGTATATACATCACTCCGTATATATATATATATCAGTATATACATCACTCTGTATATATATATCAGTATATACATCACTCCGTATATATATATATATATCAGTATATACATCACTCCTGTGATGTACAATGTCGGCAAGATATGTTTTCTGTTGCAATGTGCTAACAAATCCTCCATCCTAGGACATTGTAAACTGTCAGTAATAGGAATTCCTTCCCCCCAGGTTTTATCAACCCTGCCACTTCCTCTGGAAGAGCAGGAATGTTAATTAGCTAGACCATCTTCCTCACACCATTTGCCTTCTCTCCTCTTCAGAGCGGGAAAAACTTCTTTGTTTGAAACGAATAAAACTATGAGAGACTATACCATAAGAACCAAATACCCTAGAGATATGAAAATCATATTTTTGTAACCTGAGCGGTCCCAGCTTCGAGACCGCGTATGTTTCGAAGTTCTACCCTGTCCAGAACATGAGATAGGATTTGCGCCCAAATGGACGGTCATATCGCATAGATGTTTGATGTTTTCTTGATGGGCTCATTACGCTGGGAAACATGATACCACTGATGAGTCCATACCAGCTTCTCCCATAAAGTTATAGCTAATCTAAGTTTTGTAGCCAAAACATAACTTGGATAAGAGAGGTGGGATCAACCCAGAATGCACCTCTCTGTGATGTCACATAGGAAAGTCTATAAGGCATTTCCTGGGCAAACCAGCTCAGAACAGCTGCAGAGTCCGTGCTGACAAGAACTCAGATGAGCGGAGAAGTGCAGCTCCGCCTCCACCCACCTTAGCCGCATGGTCTGCCTAAGGAACAATATGGAACTGTGAGTGTAATCTCTTTGTTTTCTCCACTTTTATTTTATACCTGTACTGTACATATTTTATGTCTCAATTTTATAGCAACTTTTATCTGTAATCACTGTCCTCTTTCGGAAAATAAATGAAATTATTTAGATCTGTCTCTATGCTCTAAGAATCGAACTATACGCCTTTGATAGATAATCGCTACTAATTCAAAGGGTTTGCCACGGACCCTCTTAATTTAACACTGTGAATTAAGTAACCGTGACTGGTGGCAGCGCGTTGTGCACGGCTATTACGGCTTGCTGGCAGTACAGAAGGGTCTTATATTGCTGAATAAGGGTCTGCGGCCACAGCATTGATAATTCCCTTACTGCAGAAGCCTAATTGCCGGTTCACAACAGGCAGCCCGTCCGGCGACCAATTATCCTAGGTGCAGTTCCCTGACTGACCTGAGGGTAAGGGGGGCGCCGGAGAGCTGCGAGTTCCAAAGTGGAACTGAGAAAGTGGGATATACATAAATCCCCGCAGTACTTGGAAGATTGATAGCAGTGGTGGGGCATCCAAATTAAACTCCCCCTGCGGCAAATTGTAGAGCGAGATTAGCTTGCTGGATATTTTTGTCACATGGTGCCAGTGGTGGGATAACTAAGATAAGCCCCACTGCGCCTGTGATAGCCGTGTGCCGGCATTGTGTCACGTCCCTCCGTCCGCTGATACACCGGTGTCAGTGGTGGGATTGTGACATAGTGGTGACACAGGGTCCGCTGTCCGTCGCGTTTTGGTGGCAGCGGGACCCCCGTTAGTCGTCGCCCGTAAGTGGACGAACGGCCGTGGGCTGTTCGTCACATATTGGTGGCAGAGCGGTGGGATAATCCTAGAGCATTAGTGATTTGGTTTGAGCAATCATTCCTCTCACTAAAAACCTGCACGGTTCCTGCGGGAATCCTGCATCATAGGTTTTGGAGAACAGACTCAGTGGTTACTAGTTCTGAGACATTTGTGTGTACATACAAGTATTCCCTCCCATTTCTTCGTTTTTCTTTTTCTATCTTTTATTTGGCAACCATGGCGGCAAAAGGAGAACCTTGGTACAACCGGCAGACAAAGGAAGTTCTTGCTGGGTTATGCACGTACCAAGGCCTTGACGCCACGAACAAAAACAGAGCTCAAATGATCGCGGCTCTAGTGCAGCTGGACAACGACCAGAATCCAGCGAGCGCAGAAGTTGGCCCAAGTGGCAATGGGGCTGCAGCAGAGGCTCCACTCCTGAGCGCTGGCCCCACATTCAACCAGAACGGGGTGGACCCCTATCTGCAAATGGCCTTGGACGAACTCCCTGCCGAAGACAGTGATGGGCGGGTGAGGCTGATCCAGCAAGCTCGAGAGAGAGCAGAGCAGCGAGCTGAGCGCCAGGCGGAGAGAGCTGAGCGCCAAGCTGAGGCTGAGAGAGCCGAGCGCCAGGCGCAGAGGGCCCATGAACTGGAGGTACTGCAGCGGGGTGGGAATGCCCTCACAGCCCGAAGCCGTGAGCCCAGCAGCGTCCAGACTCCTAAACCCCGGCCAGAGCATTTTCCCGTGATGGAAAAGGACGGGGACTTGGACACATTTCTGCGAGCCTTTGAGAAAGCCTGCAGACAGTACCAGCTGCCTAGAGACCAATGGGCAAGGTACTTGACCCCAGGGCTAAAAGGCAAAGCCCTGGAGGCATTTGCTTCTCTTCCGCCAGAAGCCGATGATGACTATGACGCCATAAAGCAGGCGCTGATCGCCAAATACCGGCTGACACCTGAGGTATACCGAAAGAAGTTCCGACACCTCCAACGTGGCCCACACGATAGCTACAGTGATGTGGTGCAAGGACTCAGGACCCACTTTGACCAGTGGATCCATGGACTGTCCGTTGAAACCTTTGAGCAGCTACGGGACCTGATGATCAAAGACCAGTTCCTGCATCTCTGCCCAGCTGAGGTCCGACAGTTCATCCTGGACCGCGAACCAACGAACGCGGACAAAGCGGCGCAGATCGCCGACAACCACGAGGCCAACCGGAAGCCCGAGACGCGGAGGCCAGTCGCCACCAGCTGGAAAGGGGGTAAGCCAGCAACCAACCCCAATGCCCCAGCTAGCCGTTCCTCCGGAGGCCCAGTCCCTGTTGCCAACAGCAGGCCGGCTACTGACAGTCGCCTGTGTCACCACTGCCAGCGGCCTGGTCACTTCTTTTACACCTGTCCGAATAGGCCGAAGAACCCCCCAGCCAAGGCCCCCGGGCCCAACGCCTCTGTTCTTTTGGTGGGAGGTGTGGTTGGGAGGGCTGACGACAACGTTCAACCTGTTCAGGTGGGGGCCCGTCTTGCTACAGGCCTCAAGGACACCGGGGCTGAACGAACCCTCATCCGTCCTGGACTGGCGGCCCCTGAAGAGTTTGTTGAGGGGAAAACCCTGACTGTCACCGGGATTGGAGGCACCCGTTGTCCCTTGCCAGTGGCACGAGTTTTTCTTGACTGGGGTGCCGGGAGCGGGTTGAGGGAGGTGGGAGTGTCTGAAAACCTGCCCACTGATGTTTTATTGGGGACTGACTTGGGGAGGATGGTTGCATACTATGTCCCTGACACCCTTCCCCAAACTGATAATAAGGGTAACGTTAACCCTGATGATGTTGATGATGGGAAACTGAATGTGTTACCTGCTAATGCCTTGATGAGTAATGATGCAACTAACAACCATTCTTTCCCAAGGTATGATGCTGATGCTGATGTGAATGTACCAAAGCAAACTGATAACCATTCTTTTCCTAGGAATGATGATGTTGATGTATCTGTGCCGACTGAACCCGTTAACCCTTTCTTTGAAACGGTAGATGTGTCCACAGGTACCGAGGTGCTCAGCCCCGTCACTCTGCGGAGTGAGACGGCTGAGGAACCCCTGGCAGGAGCAAGCAACGGTGCTCAAGAGAATGGGGAGGTGCATGGGGACCATGAGGAAGGTAATGCCATGCAGCTGACCAGTGCCACCGAGGAAGGTAACTGGCCCATAAGTAGCACTGCTCCTAAAGTGTTGGGGGTGGATGGGGAGGTAGAGCCCAGGGCAGCACCAGCTGGTGGGTCTGAAGAAATCCCCAGGGAGACAGCATACATAGCAGCTGTCACACGCAGTCAGAGTGCCCAGATCGCAGGTAACGCACTGTCTTCTGGACCCTCTGCTGCTACAGGAGAGACTGAACCAGAGGTGAACCCAGAGCCGGTTCCAGAGGGTCCCAGTAAAGAGGGGACCCTGACGTCACTTCTGGCAGCCTCCAGCATGGAGTTCCAGGCTGCTCTGCACTCAGATGCCAGCCTGGAGAAATTGAGAGGTCTCGCCGAGACGCCCACCTCCAAGTCTGATAAGGAGAGGGTGTTCTGGGAACGAGGAAGGTTGTACCGGGAGACAGTACCCGGAGATCCTAAAAAGGAGTGGTTGAGGGAAAGACAGCTGGTCGTCCCCTATCAGTTCAGAACTGAGTTGTTGCGGATTGCCCATGAGATTCCACTCGCTGGACACTTGGGGATCAGCAAAACAAAGGCACGGCTGTCTCAACACTTCTATTGGCCCAAGATGGGGACAGATGTAACACACTACTGCCGCTCCTGTGCCACCTGTCAAAAAGTGGGTAAGGCGGGGCCTGCTCTTAAGGCTCCCCTTATTCCTTTGCCGGTGATAGAGGAGCCTTTCCAGAGAATCGCGGTGGACATTGTAGGACCGCTGTCCGTCCCCAGCAGCTCCGGAAAGCGATACATTCTCACCGTGGTAGACTACGCTACCCGGTACCCAGAGGCAGTAGCTCTGTCTTCAACCAGGGCAGATAAGGTGGCTGACGCACTGGTGACCATCTTTTCGAGAGTAGGATTTCCCAGGGAGATGCTTACCGATCAAGGGCCCCAATTCATGTCTCGCCTAATGGAGGCTCTCTGTGAGAAAATGCAGGTGACGCAGCTGGTATCGAGTCCGTATCACCCACAGACTAACGGTTTGTGTGAACGTTTCAACGGTACCCTCAAACAGATGCTCCGCATACTGGTTGAGACCCAAGGGCGCGACTGGGAGCGGTACCTCCCACACCTGCTGTTCGCTTACAGAGAAGTTCCGCAGGCCTCGACCGGGTTCTCCCCCTTCGAGCTCCTGTATGGCAGGCGAGTCCGGGGACCCCTTGGGTTGATAAGAGAATCCTGGGAAGATGAGCCAAACCCCACAGAAGTGTCCATCGTGGATTATGTCATGCGCTTCCGTGACAAGATGCAGACCTTGACGCAGTTGGTGCATGACAACATGACGCAGGCTCAGGCTGACCAGAAGCGCTGGTACGACCAGAACGCCCGGGAGCGGACCTACCAGGTGGGTCAAAAGGTGTGGGCGCTGGTCCCTGTACCAACGGATAAGCTTCAGGCAGCCTGGGAAGGCCCGTACGTCGTCCACCAACAGCTCAACCCGGTCACCTACGTGGTCACGCTTGACCATGCTCGGGGTAGGCGCAAGGCCTTTCACGTCAACATGCTGAAGGCGCACTACGAACGTGAAGCTTGCGTCCTACCGGTCTGCAATCTGCCAGAGGATGGGGAGGAAGATTCCCTCCTGGACATGCTGGCCCAGGCCAAGGCCAATGGGTCCATTGAGGACATGGAGATAAGTGGTTCGCTCACCGTGTCCCAGCGGTTGCAGTTGATGGCCACCCTGGAACTCTTCCGGCCCGTGTTCACCAACCGTCCTGGGAGGACGGAGTTAGCGGTTCATGAGGTGGACACCGGGAATCATGCCCCATTACGGCGAACACCTTATCGGATCTCTGAAACGGTGCAACAAGTCATGCGCCGAGAGGTCGATGAGATGTTAAGGCTGGGAGTGATTCGACGGTCAAAAGGTGCGTGGGCTTCACCTGTAGTCCTCGTTCCTAAAAAGGATCGAACCACCCGGTTCTGCGTGGACTACAGGGGGCTCAACGCCATCACAACCTCTGATGCCCACCCGATGCCGCGCATCGAGGATCTGCTCGAGCGGTTGACAAACGCCAACTACATATCCATCATGGATTTGAGTCGGGGATACTGGCAGATTCCCCTGAGCCCTGAGGCGCAGGAGAAATCCGCCTTTATCACCCCCTTTGGACTGTACGAGTCCACGGTCATGCCCTTCGGCATGAAGAATGCCCCTGCCACTTTCCAGCGGATGGTCAACCACCTGCTTCGGGGACTGGAGGAGTACGCAGTGGCGTACTTAGACGATATTGCCGTCTTCAGTTCCACCTGGGAGGAACACCTTCAGCACCTCCAGGAGGTGCTCAAGCGTCTTCACCAGGCAGGCCTGACCATCAAGCCGGGGAAGTGCCAGATAGGCATGCGCGAGGTCCACTACCTGGGGCACCGGGTAGGCGGGGGTTCCATGAGTCCGGAGCCAGGAAAAGTGGACGCAATCGTGTCCTGGCCCACCCCCAGGACCAAGAAACAGGTGAAGTCCTTCTTGGGCACTGCAGGGTACTATAGGCGGTTCGTACAGGACTATAGCGCCCTTGCCAAACCCTTGACTGACCTCACCAAGCAGAGGCTACCCCAAACAGTCAACTGGACAGATGACTGTGAGGCGGCTTTCCAAGCTTTGAAAGCAGCCCTGTGCAACTCTCCAGTGTTGAGAGCAGTCGACAGCAGTCGCCCGTTTCTGGTACAGACCGACGCCAGCGAGTTTGGCCTCGGTGCTGTGCTTAGCCAGGTCGACTCGGGGAACCAAGAGCACCCCGTGTTGTACCTGAGCCGGAAACTTCTGCCGAGGGAAGTGGCATACTCGACCATCGAGAAGGAGTGTCTGGCCATGGTGTGGGCACTGCAACGTTTGCAGCCCTACCTGTACGGGCGCGCCTTCACGGTGGTAACCGACCACAACCCTCTGAGCTGGTTGCACACAGTGTCCGGAACCAATGGAAGATTGCTCCGCTGGAGCCTTGCCCTTCAACAGTACGATTTTACTGTAAAACACAGGAAGGGCAGTGAAAACGGCAATGCCGATGGGTTGTCCCGCCGGGGCGAACCCGCTGAGGTGCGCATGGCAGATTACCGAGAGGTAATGCCTCCTTAGCGCCCTCTTAAGGGGGGAGGTGTGATGTACAATGTCGGCAAGATATGTTTTCTGTTGCAATGTGCTAACAAATCCTCCATCCTAGGACAATGTAAACTGTCAGTAATAGGAATTCCTTCCCCCCAGGTTTTATCAACCCTGCCACTTCCTCTGGAAGAGCAGGAATGTTAATTAGCTAGACCATCTTCCTCACACCATTTGCCTTCTCTCCTCTTCAGAGCGGGAAAAACTTCTTTGTTTGAAACGAATAAAACTATGAGAGACTATACCATAAGAACCAAATACCCTAGAGATATGAAAATCATATTTTTGTAACCTGAGCGGTCCCAGCTTCGAGACCGCGTATGTTTCGAAGTTCTACCCTGTCCAGAACATGAGATAGGATTTGCGCCCAAATGGACGGTCATATCGCATAGATGTTTGATGTTTTCTTGATGGGCTCATTACGCTGGGAAACATGATACCACTGATGAGTCCATACCAGCTTCTCCCATAAAGTTATAGCTAATCTAAGTTTTGTAGCCAAAACATAACTTGGATAAGAGAGGTGGGATCAACCCAGAATGCACCTCTCTGTGATGTCACATAGGAAAGTCTATAAGGCATTTCCTGGGCAAACCAGCTCAGAACAGCTGCAGAGTCCGTGCTGACAAGAACTCAGATGAGCGGAGAAGTGCAGCTCCGCCTCCACCCACCTTAGCCGCATGGTCTGCCTAAGGAACAATATGGAACTGTGAGTGTAATCTCTTTGTTTTCTCCACTTTTATTTTATACCTGTACTGTACATATTTTATGTCACAATTTTATAGCAACTTTTATCTGTAATCACTGTCCTCTTTCGGAAAATAAATGAAATTATTTAGATCTGTCTCTATGCTCTAAGAATCGAACTATACGCCTTTGATAGATAATCGCTACTAATTCAAAGGGTTTGCCACGGACCCTCTTAATTTAACACTGTGAATTAAGTAACCGTGACTGGTGGCAGCGCGTTGTGCACGGCTATTACGGCTTGCTGGCAGTACAGAAGGGTCTTATATTGCTGAATAAGGGTCTGCGGCCACAGCATTGATAATTCCCTTACTGCAGAAGCCTAATTGCCGGTTCACAACAGGCAGCCCGTCCGGCGACCAATTATCCTAGGTGCAGTTCCCTGACTGACCTGAGGGTAAGGGGGGCGCCGGAGAGCTGCGAGTTCCAAAGTGGAACTGAGAAAGTGGGATATACATAAATCCCCGCAGTACTTGGAAGATTGATAGCAGTGGTGGGGCATCCAAACTAAACTCCCCCTGCGGCAAATTGTAGAGCGAGATTAGCTTGCTGGATATTTTTGTCACATGGTGCCAGTGGTGGGATAACTAAGATAAGCCCCACTGCGCCTGTGATAGCCGTGTGCCGGCATTGTGTCACGTCCCTCCGTCCGCTGATACACCGGTGTCAGTGGTGGGATTGTGACATAGTGGTGACACAGGGTCCGCTGTCCGTCGCGTTTTGGTGGCAGCGGGACCCCCGTTAGTCGTCGCCCGTAAGTGGACGAACGGCCGTGGGCTGTTCGTCACAACTCCGTATATATATATCAGTATATACATCACTCCGTATATATATATATATATCAGTATATACATCACTCTATATATATATATATATATATCAGTATATACATCACTCCGTATATATATATATCAGTATATACATCACTCTGTATATATATATATCAGTATATACATCACTCTGTATATATATATCATCATATACATCACTCCGTATATATATATATATCAGTATATACATTACTCTGTATATATATATCAGTATATACATCACTCTGTATATATATATCAGTATATACATCACTCTGTATATATATATCATCATATACATCACTCCGTATATATATATATATCAGTATATACATCACTCTGTATATATATATCAGTATATACATCACTCTGTATATATATATCAGTATATACATCACTCTGTATATATATATCAGTATATACATCACTCCGTATATATATATATATCAGTATATACATCACTCTGTATATATATATATATCAGTATATACATCACTCTGTATATATATATCAGTATATACATCACTCCGTATATATATATATATATCAGTATATACATTACTCTGCTGAATGATGGAGATTATATCTCACTCTGATGCTCCTTAGTGACAGCTACTGCAAGGGATTCTGGGTGATATAGTTTTCATCTCGCTCCACATTCTCACTATAGGCAAAGAGAAACTACAAGATCCAGGATGCAACCGGAAAGGTCTCAACTTCCAGAATTCTGTGCGGCGTCTGCTCCTCCCACCTCTCACAGGACTGTTCACATCCGCAGTATGTATTCAGGTATGTGACCCCATATATCATTATATACCATATATATATATATATACATCATATCCCATATATACAGCTGTGTGACCCCATATATCATTATATACCATATATACATCATATCCTATATATACAGCTGTGTGACCCCATATATCATTATATACCATATATACATCATATCCTATATATACAGCTATGTGACCCCATATATCATTATATACCATATATACATCATATCCTATATATACAGCTATGTGACCCCATATATTATTATATACCATATATATATACATCATATCCTATATATACAGCTGTGTGACCCCATATATCATTATATACCATATATATATATACATCATATCCTATATATACAGCTGTGTGACCCCATATATCATTATATACCATATATATATATATACATCATATCCTATATATACAGCTATGTGACCCCATATATCATTATATACCATATATATATATATACATCATATCCTATATATACAGCTGTGTGACCCCATATATCATTATATACCATATATACATCATATCCTATATATACAGCTGTGTGACCCCATATATCATTATATACCATATATACATCATATCCTATATATACAGCTGTGTGACCCCATATATCATTATATACCATATATGCATCATATCCTATATATACAGCTATGTGACCCCATATATCATTATATTCCATATATGCATCATATCCTATATATACAGCGGTGTGACCCCATATATCATTATATACCATATATACATCATATCCTATATATACAGCTATGTGACCACATATATCATTATATACCATATATACATCATATCCTATATATACAGCTGTGTGACCCCATATATCATTATATACCATATATGCATCATATCCTATATATACAGCTATGTGACCACATATATCATTATATATCATATATGCATCATATCCTATATATACAGCTGTGTGACCCCATATATCATTATATACCATATATACATCATATCCTATATATACAGCTATGTGACCACATATATCATTATATACCATATATACATCATATCCTATATATACAGCTGTGTGACCCCATATATCATTATATACCATATATGCATCATATCCTATATATACAGCTATGTGACCACATATATCATTATATACCATATATACATCATATCCTATATATACAGCTATGTGACCCCATATATCATTATATACCATATATACATCATATCCTATATATACAGCTATGTGACCACATATATCATTATATATCATATATGCATCATATCCTATATATACAGCTGTGTGACCCCATATATCATGATATACCATATATACATCATATCCTATATATACAGCTATGTGACCACATATATCATTATATACCATATATACATCATATCCTATATATACAGCTGTGTGACCCCATATATTATTATATACCATATATACATCATATCCTATATATACAGCTGTGTGACCCCATATATTATTATATACCATATATACATCATATCCTATATATACAGCTGTGTGACCCCATATATCCTTATATACCATATATACATCATATCCTATATATACAGCTGTGTGACCCCATATATCATTATATACCATATATGCATCATATCCTATATATACAGCTATGTGACCACATATATCATTATATATCATATATGCATCATATCCTATATATACAGCTATGTGACCACATATATCATTATATACCATATATACATCATATCCTATATATACAGCTGTGTGACCCCATATATCATTATATACCATATATGCATCATATCCTATATATACAGCTGTGTGACCCCATATATTATTATATACCATATATACATCATATCCTATATATACAGCTGTGTGACCCCATATATCATTATATACCATATATACATCATATCCTATATATACAGCTGTGTGACCCCATATATCATTATATACCATATATGCATCATATCCTATATATACAGCTATGTGACCACATATATCATTATATATCATATATGCATCATATCCTATATATACAGCTATGTGACCCCATATATCATTATATACCATATATGCATCATATCCTATATATACAGCTATGTGACCACATATATCATTATATACCATATATACATCATATCCTATATATACAGCTGTGTGACCCCATATATTATTATATACCATATATACATCATATCCTATATATACAGCTGTGTGACCCCATATATCATTATATACCATATATATACATCATATCCTATATATACAGCTATGTGACCACATATATCATTATATATCATATATGCATCATATCCTATATATACAGCTATGTGACCCCATATATCATTATATACCATATATACATCATATCCTATATATACAGCTGTGTGACCCCATATATCATTATATACCATATATACATCATATCCTATATATACAGCTATGTGACCCCATATATTATTATATACCATATATACATCATATCCTATATATACAGCTATGTGACCCCATATATCATTATATACCATATATGCATCATATCCTATATATACAGCTATGTGACCACATATATCATTATATACCATATATACATCATATCCTATATATACAGCTGTGTGACCCCATATATCATTATATACCATATATACATCATATCCTATATATACAGCTGTGTGACCCCATATATCATTATATACCATATATGCATCATATCCTATATATACAGCTATGTGACCCCATATATTATTATATACCATATATACATCATATCCTATATATACAGCTGTGTGACCCCATATATCATTATATACCATATATACATCATATCCTATATATACAGCTGTGTGACCCCATATATCATTATATACCATATATGCATCATATCCTATATATACAGCTATGTGACCCCATATATTATTATATACCATATATACATCATATCCTATATATACAGCTGTGTGACCCCATATATCATTATATACCATATATACATCATATCCTATATATACAGCTGTGTGACCCCATATATCATTATATACCATATATGCATCATATCCTATATATACAGCTATGTGACCCCATATATTATTATATACCATATATACATCATATCCTATATATACAGCTGTGTGACCCCATATATCATTATATACCATATATACATCATATCCTATATATACAGCTGTGTGACCCCATATATCATTATATACCATATATGCATCATATCCTATATATACAGCTATGTGACCCCATATATCATTATATACCATATATACATCATATCCTATATATACAGCTATGTGACCCCATATATCATTATATACCATATATACATCATATCCTATATATACAGCTGTGTGACCCCATATATCATTATATACCATATATACATCATATCCTATATATACAGCTGTGTGACCCCATATATCATTATATACCATATATGCATCATATCCTATATATACCGCTATGTGACCCCATATATCATTATATACCATATATGCATCATATCCTATATATACAGCAATGTGACCCCATATATTATTATATACCATATATACATCATATCCTATATATACAGCTATGTGACCCCATATATCATTATATACCATATATACATCATATCCTATATATACAGCTGTGTGACCCCATATATCATTATATACCATATATACATCATATCCTATATATACAGCTGTGTGACCCCATATATCATTATATACCATATATGCATCATATCCTATATATACAGCTATGTGACCCCATATATCATTATATACCATATATACATCATATCCTATATATACAGCTATGTGACCCCATATATCATTATATACCATATATAAATCATATCCTATATATACAGCTATGTGACCCCATATATTATTATATACCATATATGCATCATATCCTATATATACAGCTGTGTGACCCCATATATCATTATATACCATATATACATCATATCCTATATATACAGCTGTGTGACCCCATATATTATTATATACCATATATGCACATCATATCCTATATATACAGCTATGTGACCCCATATATCATTATATACCATATATACATCATATCCTATATATACAGCTGTGTGACCCCATATATTATTATATACCATATATGCACATCATATCCTATATATACAGCTGTGTGACCCCATATATCATTATATACCATATATACATCATATCCTATATATACAGCTGTGTGACCCCATATATTATTATATACCATATATGCACATCATATCCTATATATACAGCTATGTGACCCCATATATCATTATATACCATATATACATCATATCCTATATATACAGCTATGTGACCCCATATATCATTATATACCATATATACATCATATCCTATATATACAGCTATGTGACCTCATATATCATTATATACCATACTAGCTGAAGAGCCCGGCGCTGCCCGGGCATAGTAACTAACTGGTTAGTTATAACAAATTATAATAATCCTCCATCCCATAGTCCCGTGCCCATATACCCATCACACATCCACGATCCTATAGGCCCGTGCCCATATACCCATCATACATATCCTCCATCCCATAGTCGAGTGCCCATATACCCATCCTCCATCCAATAGTCCCATGCCCATATACCCATCATACATATTCTCCATTCCATAGTCCCGTGCCCATATACCCATCACACATCCTCCATCCCATAGTCCCGTGCCCATATACCCATCATACATATCCTCCATCCCATAGTCGAGTGCCCATATACCCATCCTCCATCCCATAGTCCCGTGCCCATATACCCATTGTGACGAACAGCCCACCGCCGTTCGTCCACTTACGGGCGACACTAACGGGAGTCCCGCTGCCACCAAAACGCGACGGACAGCGGACCCTGTGTCACCACTATGTCACAGTCCCACCACTGACACGGGTGTATCAGCGGACGGAGGGGCGTGACACAATGCCGGCACACGGCTATCACAGGCGCAGTGGGGCTTATCTTAGTTATCCCAACACTGGCACCATGTGACCAAAAATATCCAGCAAGCTAATCTCGCTCTACAATTTGCCGCAGGGGGAGTTTAATTTGGATGCCCCACCACTGCTATCAATCTTCCAAGTACTGCGGGGATTTATGTATATCCCAATTTCTCAGTTCCACTTTGGAACTCGCAGCTCTCCGGCGCCCCCCTTACCCTCAGGTCAGTCAGGGAACTGCACCTAGGATAATTAGTCGCCGGACGGGCTGCCTGTTGTGAACCGGCATTTAGGCTTCTGCAGTAAGGGAATTATCAATGCTGTGGCTGAAGCCCCTTACTCAGCAATATAAGACCCTTCTAGACTGCCAGCAAGCCGTAATAGCCGTACACAACGCGCTGCCACCAGTCACGGTTACTTAATTCACAGTGTTAAATTAAGAGGGTCCGTGGCAAACCCCTTGAATTAGTAGTGATTATCTATCAAAGGCGTATAGTTCGAGTCTTAGAGCATAGAGACAGATCTAAATAATTATTTCATTTATTTTCCGAAAGAGGACAGTGATTACAGATAAAAGTTGCTATAAAATTGAGACATAAAATATGTACAGTACAGGTATAAAATAAAAAAGTGGAGAAAACAAAGAGAGTACACTCACAGTTCCATATTGTTCCTTAGGCAGACCATGCGGCTAAGGTGGGTGGAGGCGGAGCTGCACTTCTCCGCTCATTGGGGTCCTTCTAGCATGACGACTTGAGCTGTTCTGAGCTGGTTCTGCCAGGGAATGCCTTATAGACTTTCCTATGTGACATCACAGAGAGGTGCATTCTGGGTTGATCCCACCTCTCTTATCCAAGTTATGTTTTGGCTACAAAACTTAGATTAGCTATAACTTTATGGGAGAAGCTGGTATGGACTCATCAGTGGTATCATGTTTCCCAGCGTAATGAGCCCATCAAGAAAACATCAAACATCTATGCGATATGACCGTCCATTTGGGCGCAAATCATATCTCAGGTTCTGGACATCCGAGAGTTTTGCAACAGGCACCACAGCGAAGCTGGGTCTGCTCGGATCGCAGAAATATGATTTTTATATTTCTGCTGGGTATGGTTTTCGCGGGACAATCCCTTATTGTTTTATTCAAACTCCTGGTTTCAAACAAAGAGTTTAGTTCCCGCACTTTTTTTCTCTTTCAGCTGAGAGAAGCCAAATGGTGTGAGGAAGATGGTCTAGCTAATTAACATTCCTGCTCTTCCAGAGGAAGTGGCAGGGTTGATAAAACCTGGGGGGAAAGAATTCCTACTACTGACAGTTTACAATGTCCTAGGATGGAGGATTTGTTAGCACATTGCAACAGAAAACATATCTTCGGGCATTGTACATCACACCTCCCCCCTTAAGAGGGCGCTAAGGAGGCATTACCTCTCGGTAATCTGCCATGCGCACCTCAGCGGGTTCGCCCCGGCGGGACAACCCATCGGCATTGCCGTTTTCACTGCCCTTCCTGTGTTTTACAGTAAAATCGTACTGTTGAAGGGCAAGGCTCCAGCGGAGCAATCTTCCATTGGTTCCGGACACTGTGTGCAACCAGCTCAGAGGGTTGTGGTCGGTTACCACCGTGAAGGCGCGCCCGTACAGGTAGGGCTGCAAACGTTGCAGTGCCCACACCATGGCCAGACACTCCTTCTCGATGGTCGAGTATGCCACTTCCCTCGGCAAAAGTTTCCGGCTCAGGTACAACACGGGGTGCTCTTGGTCCCCCGAGTCGACCTGGCTAAGCACAGCACCGAGGCCAAACTCGCTGGCGTCGGTCTGTACCAGAAACGGGCGACTGCTGTCGACTGCTCTCAACACTGGAGAGTTGCACAGGGCTGCTTTCAAAGCTTGGAAAGCCGCCTCACAGTCATCTGTCCAGTTGACTGTTTGGGGTAGCCTCTGCTTGGTGAGGTCGGTCAAGGGTTTGGCAAGGGCGCTATAGTCCTGTACGAACCGCCTATAGTACCCTGCAGTGCCCAAGAAGGACTTCACCTGTTTCTTGGTCCTGGGGGTGGGCCAGGACACGATTGCGTCCACTTTTCCTGGCTCCGGACTCATGGAACCCCCGCCTACCCGGTGCCCCAGGTAGTGGACCTCGCGCATGCCTATCTGGCACTTCCCCGGCTTGATGGTCAGGCCTGCCTGGTGAAGACGCTTGAGCACCTCCTGGAGGTGCTGAAGGTGTTCCTCCCAGGTGGAACTGAAGACGGCAATATCGTCTAAGTACGCCACTGCGTACTCCTCCAGTCCCCGAAGCAGGTGGTTGACCATCCGCTGGAAAGTGGCAGGGGCATTCTTCATGCCGAAGGGCATGACCGTGGACTCGTACAGTCCAAAGGGGGTGATAAAGGCGGATTTCTCCTGCGCCTCAGGGCTCAGGGGAATCTGCCAGTATCTCCGACTCAAATCCATGATGGATATGTAGTTGGCGTTTGTCAACCGCTCGAGCAGATCCTCGATGCGCGGCATTGGGTGGGCATCAGAGGTTGTGATGGCGTTGAGCCCCCTGTAGTCCACGCAGAACCGGGTGGTTCGATCCTTTTTAGGCACGAGGACTACAGGTGAAGCCCACGCACCTTTTGACCGTCGAATCACTCCCAGCCTTAACATCTCATCGACCTCTTGGCGCATGACTTGTTGCACCGTTTCAGAGATCCGATAAGGTGTTCGCCGTAATGGGGCATGATTCCCGGTGTCCACCTCATGAACCGCTAACTCCGTCCTCCCAGGACGGTTGGTGAACACGGGCCGGAAGAGTTCCAGGGTGGCCATCAACTGCAACCGCTGGGACACGGTGAGCGAACCACTTATCTCCATGTCCTCAATGGACCCATTGGCCTTGGCCTGGGCCAGCATGTCCAGGAGGGAATCTTCCTCCCCATCCTCTGGCAGATTGCAGACCGGTAGGATGCAAGCTTCACGTTCGTAGTGCGCCTTCAGCATGTTGACGTGAAAGGCCTTGCGCCTACCCCGAGCATGGTCAAGCGTGACCACGTAGGTGACCGGGTTGAGCTGTTGGTGGACGACGTACGGGCCTTCCCAGGCTGCCTGAAGCTTATCCGTTGGTACCGGGACCAACACCCACACCTTTTGACCCACCTGGTAGGTCCGCTCCCGGGCGTTCTGGTCGTACCAGCGCTTCTGCTCAGCCTGAGCCTGCGTCATGTTGTCATGCACCAACTGCGTCAAGGTCTGCATCTTGTCACGGAAGCGCATGACATAATCCACGATGGACACTTCTGTGGGGTTTGGCTCATCTTCCCAGGATTCTCTTATCAACCCAAGGGGTCCCCGGACTCGCCTGCCATACAGGAGCTCGAAGGGGGAGAACCCGGTCGAAGCCTGCGGAACTTCTCTGTAAGCGAACAGCAGGTGTGGGAGGTACCGCTCCCAGTCGCGCCCTTGGGTCTCAACCAGTATGCGGAGCATCTGTTTGAGGGTACCGTTGAAACGTTCACACAAACCGTTAGTCTGTGGGTGATACGGACTCGATACCAGCTGCGTCACCTGCATTTTCTCACAGAGAGCCTCCATTAGGCGAGACATGAATTGGGGCCCTTGATCGGTAAGCATCTCCCTGGGAAATCCTACTCTCGAAAAGATGGTCACCAGTGCGTCAGCCACCTTATCTGCCCTGGTTGAAGACAGAGCTACTGCCTCTGGGTACCGGGTAGCGTAGTCTACCACGGTGAGAATGTATCGCTTTCCGGAGCTGCTGGGGACGGACAGCGGTCCTACAATGTCCACCGCGATTCTCTGGAAAGGCTCCTCTATCACCGGCAAAGGAATAAGGGGAGCCTTAAGAGCAGGCCCCGCCTTACCCACTTTTTGACAGGTGGCACAGGAGCGGCAGTAGTGTGTTACATCTGTCCCCATCTTGGGCCAATAGAAGTGTTGAGACAGCCGTGCCTTTGTTTTGCTGATCCCCAAGTGTCCAGCGAGTGGAATCTCATGGGCAATCCGCAACAACTCAGTTCTGAACTGATAGGGGACGACCAGCTGTCTTTCCCTCAACCACTCCTTTTTAGGATCTCCGGGTACTGTCTCCCGGTACAACCTTCCTCGTTCCCAGAACACCCTCTCCTTATCAGACTTGGAGGTGGGCGTCTCGGCGAGACCTCTCAATTTCTCCAGGCTGGCATCTGAGTGCAGAGCAGCCTGGAACTCCATGCTGGAGGCTGCCAGAAGTGACGTCAGGGTCCCCTCTTTACTGGGACCCTCTGGAACCGGCTCTGGGTTCACCTCTGGTTCAGTCTCTCCTGTAGCAGCAGAGGGTCCAGAAGACAGTGCGTTACCTGCGATCTGGGCACTCTGACTGCGTGTGACAGCTGCTATGTATGCTGTCTCCCTGGGGATTTCTGCAGACCCACCAGCTGGTGCTGCCCTGGGCTCTACCTCCCCATCCACCCCCAACACTTCAGGAGCAGTGCTACTTATGGGCCAGTTACCTTCCTCGGTGGCACTGGTCAGCTGCATGGCATTACCTTCCTCATGGTCCCCATGCACCTCCCCATTTCCTTGAGCACCGTTGCTTACTCCTGCCAGGGGTTCCTCAGCCGTCTCACTCTGCAGAGTGACGGGGCTGAGCACTTCGGTACCTGTGGACACATCTACCGCTTCAAAGAAAGGGTTAACGGTTTCAGTCGGCACAGATACATCAACATCATCATCATCCTTCCTAGGAGAAGAATGGTTATCAGTTTGCTTTGGTACATTCACATCAGCATCAGCATCGTACCTGGGGAAAGAATGGTTGTTAGTTGCATCATTACTCATCAAGGCATTAGCAGGTAACACATTCAGTTTCCCATCATCAACATCATCAGGGTTAACGTTACCCTTATTATCAGTTTGGGGAAGGGTGTCAGGGACATAGTATGCAACCATCCTCCCCAAGTCAGTCCCCAATAAAACATCAGTGGGCAAATTTTCAGACACTCCCACCTCCCTCAACCCGCTCCCGGCACCCCAGTCAAGAAAAACTCGTGCCACTGGCAAGGGACAACGGGTGCCTCCAATCCCGGTGACAGTCAGGGTTTTCCCCTCAACAAACTCTTCAGGGGCCGCCAGTCCAGGACGGATGAGGGTTCGTTCAGCCCCGGTGTCCTTGAGGCCTGTAGCAAGACGGGCCCCCACCTGAACAGGTTGAACGTTGTCGTCAGCCCTCCCAACCACACCTCCCACCAAAAGAACAGAGGCATTGGGCCCGGGGGCCTTGGCTGGGGGGTTCTTCGGCCTGTTCGGACAGGTGTAAAAGAAGTGACCAGGCCGCTGGCAGTGGTGATACAGGCGACTGTCAGTAGCCGGCCTGTTGTTGGCAACAGGGACAGGGCCTCCGGAGGGAGGGCTAGCTGGGGCATTGGGGTTGGTTGCTGGCTTACCCCCTTTCCAGCTGGTGGCGACTGGCCTCCGCGTCTCGGGCTTCCGGTTGGCCTCGTGGTTGTCGGCGATCTGCGCCGCTTTGTCCGCGTTCGTTGGTTCGCGGTCCAGGATGAACTGTCGGACCTCAGCTGGGCAGAGATGCAGGAACTGGTCTTTGATCATCAGGTCCCGTAGCTGCTCAAAGGTTTCAACGGACAGTCCATGGATCCACTGGTCAAAGTGGGTCCTGAGTCCTTGCACCACATCACTGTAGCTATCGTGTGGGCCACGTTGGAGGTGTCGGAACTTCTTTCGGTATACCTCAGGTGTCAGCCGGTATTTGGCGATCAGCGCCTGCTTTATGGCGTCATAGTCATCATCGGCTTCTGGCGGAAGAGAAGCAAATGCCTCCAGGGCTTTGCCTTTTAGCCCTGGGGTCAAGTACCTTGCCCATTGGTCTCTAGGCAGCTGGTACTGTCTGCAGGCTTTCTCAAAGGCTCGCAGAAATGTGTCCAAGTCCCCGTCCTTTTCCATCACGGGAAAATGCTCTGGCCGGGGTTTAGGAGTCTGGACGCTGCTGGGCTCACGGCTTCGGGCTGTGAGGGCATTCCCACCCCGCTGGAGTACCTCCAGTTCATGGGCCCTCTGCGCCTGGCGCTCGGCTCTCTCAGCCTCAGCTTGGCGCTCAGCTCTCTCCGCCTGGCGCTCGGCTCGCTGCTCTGCTCTCTCTCGAGCTTGCTGGATCAGCCTCACCCGCCCATCACTGTCTTCGGCGGGGAGTTCGTCCAAGGCCATTTGCAGATAGGGGTCCACCCCGTTCTGGTTGAATGTGGGGCCAGCGCTCAGGAGTGGAGCCTCTGCTGCAGCCCCATTGCAACTTGGGCCAACTTCTGCGCTCGCTGGATTCTGGTCGTTGTCCAGCTGCACTAGAGCCGCGATCATTTGAGCTCTGTTTTTGTTCGTGGCGTCAAGGCCTTGGTACGTGCATAACGCAGCAAGAACTTCCTTTGTCTGCCGGGTGTACCAAGGTTCTCCTTTTGCCGCCATGGTTGCCAAATAAAAGATAGAAAAAGAAAAACGAAGAAACGGGAGGGGGATACTTGCAAGTACACACTAATGTCTCAGGACTAGTAACCACTGAGTCTGTTCTCCAAAACCTATGATGCAGGATTCCCGCAGGAACCGTGCAGGTTTTTAGTGAGAGGAATGATTGCTCAAACCAAATCACTAATGCTCTAGGATTATCCCACCGCGCTGCCACCAATATGTGACGAACAGCCCACCGCCGTTCGTCCACTTACGGGCGACACTAACGGGAGTCCCGCTGCCACCAAAACGCGACGGACAGCGGACCCTGTGTCACCACTATGTCACAGTCCCACCACTGACACGGGTGTATCAGCGGACGGAGGGGCGTGACACAATGCCGGCACACGGCTATCACAGGCGCAGTGGGGCTTATCTTAGTTATCCCAACACTGGCACCATGTGACCAAAAATATCCAGCAAGCTAATCTCGCTCTACAATTTGCCGCAGGGGGAGTTTAATTTGGATGCCCCACCACTGCTATCAATCTTCCAAGTACTGCGGGGATTTATGTATATCCCACTTTCTCAGTTCCACTTTGGAACTCGCAGCTCTCCGGCGCCCCCCTTACCCTCAGGTCAGTCAGGGAACTGCACCTAGGATAATTAGTCGCCGGACGGGCTGCCTGTTGTGAACCGGCATTTAGGCTTCTGCAGTAAGGGAATTATCAATGCTGTGGCTGAAGCCCCTTACTCAGCAATATAAGACCCTTCTAGACTGCCAGCAAGCCGTAATAGCCGTACACAACGCGCTGCCACCAGTCACGGTTACTTAATTCACAGTGTTAAATTAAGAGGGTCCGTGGCAAACCCCTTGAATTAGTAGCGATTATCTATCAAAGGCGTATAGTTCGAGTCTTAGAGCATAGAGACAGATCTAAATAATTATTTCATTTATTTTCCGAAAGAGGACAGTGATTACAGATAAAAGTTGCTATAAAATTGAGACATAAAATATGTACAGTACAGGTATAAAATAAAAGTGGAGAAAACAAAGAGAGTACACTCACAGTTCCATATTGTTCCTTAGGCAGACCATGCGGCTAAGGTGGGTGGAGGCGGAGCTGCACTTCTCCGCTCATTGGGGTCCTTCTAGCACGACGACTTGAGCTGTTCTGAGCTGGTTCTGCCAGGGAATGCCTTATAGACTTTCCTATGTGACATCACAGAGAGGTGCATTCTGGGTTGATCCCACCTCTCTTATCCAAGTTATGTTTTGGCTACAAAACTTAGATTAGCTATAACTTTATGGGAGAAGCTGGTATGGACTCATCAGTGGTATCATGTTTCCCAGCGTAATGAGCCCATCAAGAAAACATCAAACATCTATGCGATATGACCGTCCATTTGGGCGCAAATCATATCTCAGGTTCTGGACATCCGAGAGTTTTGCAACAGGCACCACAGCGAAGCTGGGTCTGCTCGGATCGCAGAAATATGATTTTTATATTTCTGCTGGGTATGGTTTTCGCGGGACAATCCCTTATTGTTTTATTCAAACTCCTGGTTTCAAACAAAGAGTTTAGTTCCCGCACTTTTTTTCTCTTTCAGCTGAGAGAAGCCAAATGGTGTGAGGAAGATGGTCTAGCTAATTAACATTCCTGCTCTTCCAGAGGAAGTGGCAGGGTTGATAAAACCTGGGGGGAAAGAATTCCTACTACTGACAGTTTACAATGTCCTAGGATGGAGGATTTGTTAGCACATTGCAACAGAAAACATATCTTCGGGCATTGTACATCACACCCATCATACATATTCTCCATTCCATAGTCCCGTGCCCATATACCCATCACACATCCTCCATCCCATAGTCCCGTGCCCATATACCCATCATACATATCCTCCATCCCATAGTCGAGTGCCCATATACCCATCACACATCCTCCATCCCATAGTCCCGTGCCCATATACCCGTCATACATAGCCTCCATCTCATAGTCCCGTGCCCATATACCCATCATACACATCCTCCATCCCATAGTCCCGTGCCCATATACCCATCACACATCCTCCATCCCACAGTCCCGTGCCCATATACCCATCATACATATCCTCCATCCCATAGTCCCGTGCCCATATACCCGTCATACATATCCTCCATACCATAGTCCCGTGCCCATATACCCGTCATACATATCCTCCATCCCATAGTCCAGTGCCCATATACCCGTCATACACATCCGCCATACCATAGTCCCGAGCCCATATACCCATCATACATATCCTCCATCCCATAGTCCAGTGCCCATATACCCATCATACATATCCTCCATCCCATAGTCCCGTGCCCATATACCCATCACACATCCTCCATCCCATAGTCCCGTGCCCATATACCCATCATACATATCCTCCATCCCATAGTCCCGTGCCCATATACCCATCACACATCCTCCATCCCATAGTCCCGTGCCCATATACCCATCACACATCCTCCATCCCATAGTCCAGTGCCCATATACCCATCATACATATCCTCCATCCCATAGTCCCGTTCCCATATACCCATCAAACATATCCTCCATCCCATAGTCAAGTGCCCATATACCCATCATACATATCCTCCATCCCATAGTCCCGTGCCCATATACCCATCATACATATCCTCCATCCCATAGTCCCGTGCCCATATACCCATCATACACATCCTCCATCCCATAGTCCCGTGCCCATATACCCATCACACATATCCTCCATCCCATAGTCCCGTTCCCATATACCCGTCAAACATATCCTCCATCCCATAGTCCCGTGCCCATATACCCATCATACATATCCTCCATCCCATAGTCCCGTGCCCATATACCCATCATACATATCCTCCATCCCATAGTCAAGTGCCCATATACCCATCACACATATCCTCCATCCCATAGTCCCGTTCCCATATACCCATCAAACATATCCTCCATCCCATAGTCAAGTGCCCATATACCCATCATACATATCATCCATCCCATAGTCCCGTGCCCATATACCCATCATACATATCCTCCATCCCATAGTCCCGTTCCCATATACCCGTCAAACATATCCTCCATCCCATAGTCCCGTGCCCATATACCCATCACACATCCTCCATCCCATAGACCCGTGCCCATATACATATCTGCCATCCCATAGTCCAGTGCCCATATACCCATCACACATCTTCCATCCCACAGTCAACCATTATGAGATCATAATGAGCGGCGGCGGGGCTTGCGACCTGTGATGACATCAGCGTCGCCATGGCAATCGTTGTGACATCATAATGAGGGGTGGGGCTTGATATGCACACACTGCTTCCCCAGTATGCAAATAGGGGCATTATAACATCACAATGAGGGGCGGGGCTTGATATGCACACACTGCTTCCCCAGTATGCAAATAGGGGCATTATAACATCACAATGAGGGGCGGGGCTTGATACACACACATTTTTTCCCCCAGTATGTAGATAGGGGCAAAATTGTTTGGTGAATTGGAACTCGCGGGGTTAAAATTTCACCTCACAACATAGCTTAGGAGGCTTTCAGTGTCCAGACTTGAGACTGTGCTAAATTTTGCGGCTGTAGCTGTGACGATGCGGATGCCTATCCCGGACATACACACATACATACATACATACATACACACTTTGACCTTTATATATTAGATATACATCATATCCTATATATACAGCTATGTGACCCCATATGTGATGAACGGGGTCCCGCTGCCACCAAAACGCGACGGACAGCAGACCCTGTGTCACCAATAAGTCACAAACCCACCACTGACATGGGTGTATCAGCGGACGGAGGGACGCGACACAATGCCGGCACACGGCTATCACAGGCACAGTGGGGGCTTATCTTAGTTATCCCACCACTGGCATCATGTGACAAAAATACAGCAAGCTTACCTTGCTCTAACAATTTACCGCAGGGGGGTTATTTTGGATGCCCCACCACTGCTAACAACCTTCCAAGAACTGCGTGGATTTATGTATATCCCTTATCAATGCTGTGGCCGCAGCCCCCCTTTAGCAATGTAAGACCCTTCTGTCCTGCCAACTAGCCTAATCAATCACACAAACCACGCTGCCACCATCCACGCTTTTCTTAATTCACAGAGTTAAATTAAGAGGGTCGGTGGCAAAATCAGTATCGATTATCTAAAAGAGGCGCATAGTTCGTTTCTTAGAGCATGAAGACAGACTAAATAATTTTATCATTTATTCCCAAAAGGGCAGTGATTACAGATAAAAGTTGCCATAAAGTTGAGACATTAAATATGTACAATACAAATATAAAGCAAAGTGGATGAAAGAACAGAAAGTAACACTCACATGTGTTCAGTCGATTTCAGGCAGACCATGTGGCTGAGAGAAGGCGGAGCCACATGTCTCCACTCATCGGCACGTCTTGTCAGCACGGACTCTCTAGCTCAACTGACTGGAATTTGGTAGGGAATACCTATAGACTAGGGTTTGTGACCTCATGAAATGAGCGGTCTGGAGAGTTCCCACCTCCCTTTCTCCAAGTTTTGATTTGGCTACAAAACTTAGAATAACTATATCTTAATGGGTGAAGCTCGTATGAACTCACCAAGGGTATCATATTTCCCAGGGTAACGAACCCAACAAGAAAACATCAAGAATGCACATTAAAGATGTGTCTGACAGGATATCAGGACTCTTCAGACCTACAGATGACTACCCATTCCTGCTACTACATGTGGGGACAAATGACACCGCAAAAAATGACCTGGAAACCATCTGCAGAGACTTTGAAGACTTAGGCAAGAAAGTGAAAGAACTGGGAGCGCAGGTGGTCTTCTCTTCCATCCTCCCAGTGGATGGCCATGGAACAAGGAGGTGGAATAAGATTCTGCAGGTGAACAACTGGCTACGTCGATGGTGCCGTCAGCAACGATTTGGATTTCTGGATCACGGAGTGAACTACTTACACGATGGACTACTTGCTAGAGATGGGGTGCACCTTACGAAGACTGGAAAACATGTATTTGGAAGTCGCCTTGCTACACTTGTAAGGAGAGCTTTAAACTAGAACAACATGGGAAGGGAAGCAAAAGACCAGAAAAAGCCATACACCTGACAAATGCTATTGAGAACTCTGCTATTAGAAGTGGAAAGGAAGAACAAAGACGAAAGAATCTAATTAATAAAAATATTGGAGAAAGAGAAACCAATCACAAACTAAAATGTTTCTATACTAATGCACAAAGCATGGGCAACAAACAAGGAGAATTGGAACTACTAACACAGGAAAAGAAATATGATGTCATTGGAATCACTGAAACTTGGTGGGACAATACACATGATTGGAATACAAGACTAGAAGGATACAACTTATTTGCAAGAAACAGACTTGATAAACGAGGAGGAGGTGTCGCATTGTATGCTAGAAACGCGTATATCTGCACAGAGATTGAAGCTTCAGAGACTGGGAGTTCTGTGGAAGCTGTTTGGGTAAGAATACAAGGACAGAACAATGGAAAGGACACCATTGTAGGCATTTCCTACAGGCCGCCTCTGCAAGCTGTAGACATGGATGAACTGTTTATGCATCAAATGGCCAAGTTCTCCAAAAAATATGACATAGTTGTCATGGGAGATTTCAACTATCCTGACATTTGTTGGGAATCTCTCTCAGGCAAAACTAACAGGTCAAGGAAATTCTTATCCTCTCTTGCTGACAACTTTATCTTCCAAAAGGTAGGGGAGAAAACAAGGGGAACTGCTACCTTGGATCTAATCCTTATAAACAGGGAGGAAATGGTTGAGGAGGTAAAAGTGGCTGGGACCCTAGGAGGTAGCGACCATGCTATTTTAGAATTTTGGATAACTAGAGGAGGAAGACCTGTGAAGACTCAGACGTCAAGGTTAGATTTCAGAAAGGCAGATTTTAAGGGATTCAGAAGGAGAATTGGAGGGATCCAATGGCTGGATATCCTTAAAGACAAAAATGTCCAGGAAGGATGGGAAATCTTGAAAAATGAAATTCTCAAAGCACAATTGTTAACAATTCCGAAAAGAGGGAAGAATAGGAAGCATTTAAGGAAACCAGGATGGATGAACACAGAACTTAATTAAGCACATGCTAAAAAGGAAGAAAAAATGTTTATAAAATGGAAAGAGGGAGGCATATCTAAAGAAGAATATAATGCTGTCTGCAGAACCTGCAGGGCACAAATCAGATTATCTACAGCTGAAAATGAATTGAGGCTTGCAAGAGATGTCAAAAGCAATAATAAAGGATTTTGGGGATATGTCAAAAGTAAAAGAAAAGTCAAAGATGCTATAGGATTTTTACAGGATGAAAATGATGAAATGGTAAGACAGGATGTTGAGAAGGCTGAACTTTTAAATTCCTATTTTGCATCTGTTTTCTCTCAGAAAGGAAATGTAATATCAACTGTTCTTCACTGTCCTATTAAGGGAATAGAAGAATCCAGAATATCTATAAACACAAATATAGTGAGGAAACACTTAGCTAACCTAAATGAATTCAAGTCTCCAGGTCCAGATGAATTACACCCCAGAGTACTGAAGGAGATAGCAGAATAAATTTTTGAACCCCTCTCCATAATCTTTGAAAATTCTTGGAGAACAGGAGAAGTGCCAGAAGACTGAAGAAGAGCAAATGTTGTTTCTATCTTCAAAAAAGGGAAGAAGGTTGACCCAGGCAACTATAGGCCGGTGAGTCTTACTTCTATACCAGGAAAGATCTTTGAACAAATTATTAAACAACATGTATGTCAGTACCTGGATAAGAATGAAGTGATTAAACAGAGTCAGCATGGGTTTGTAACTAATAAGTCATGTCAGACAAACTTAATTTCCTTCTATGACGGAATCACTGATTGGGTGGATCAAGGAAATTCTGTAGATATAGTATATCTTGACTTCAGCAAAGCATTTGAGAAAGTCTCTCATACAATCCTTATTGAAAAAATGACTAAGTATGGAATGGACAAGGCAACTGTTAGGTGGATTCATAACTGGCTTAGTGATCGGACCCAAAGAGTGGTCGTAAATGGCTGCACATCCAGTTGGAAGAATGTCTCAAGTGGGGTACCACAGGGCTCTGTCCTGGCCCTGTATTGTTCAACATCTTTATCAACGATTTAGATGAAGGAATTGAGGGTAAACTGATTAAATTTGCTGATGACACAAAGCTAGGAGGGTTAGCTAATACTAGAGAAGAGAGAGAGAGGATTCAAGAAGACATAAATAAACTGGAGAAGTGGGCAGCAACTAACAGAATGGTTTTTAACAGGGAGAAATGCAAAGTATTACATCTGGGCAATAAAAATGAAAAAAGCATATACAGAATGGGAGGAATAGGGCTAAGTGACAGCACATGTGAAAAAGATTTGGGTATACTAATAGATCACAGACTGAATATGAGTCAACAGTGTGATGCAGCAGCAAAAAAGGCAAATGCAATTCTAGGATGTATTAACAGAAGCATACAGTCTAAATCACGTGAAGTCATTATTTCCCTCTACTCCTCTTTGGTCAGACCTCATCTGGAATATTGTGTCCAGTTTTGGGCACCACATTTTAAAAAAGACATCAACAAACTGGAGCAAGTTCAGAAAAGAGCGACCAGAATGGTGACCGGTCTGCAAACCCTGTCTTATGAGGAAAGGTTGCAGGATTTGGGAATGTTTAGTTTGCAAAAGAGAAGACTGAGAGGAGACTTAATAGCTGTCTACAAATATCTAACGGGCTGTCACATTGTAGAAGGATCAACTTTATTCTCATTTGCACAAGGAAAGACTAGAAGCAATGGGATGAAACTGAATGGGAGGAGACACAGATTAGATATTAGAAATAACTTTTTGACAGTTAGAGTGATCAATGAGTGGAACAGGCTGCCACGAGAAGTGGTGAGTTCTCCTTCAATGGAAGTCTTCAAACAGAGGCTGGACAGACATCTGACTGGGATGATTTAGCGAATCCTGCTTTGAGCAGGGGGTTGGACCAGATGGCCCAGGAGATCCCTTCCAACTCTACGATTCTATGATTCTATGAGATAGGATGCTCCATTTGGGAGCCATCCATATCTCCATTTCTAGAAGTCTGAGAATCGTGAAACTTGGGGCTTAGAAAGCTGGTTTCGTGCCCTTCGCAGAAATGTGGGTTTTATATCTCTGAGGTGTATGGTTTTTGCAATGCGGTCTCACTCAGCTTTATTAACATCCTTGCAGGGGGAGGGGAGGGAAGAATTCCTACACTGAGGCTTGCAGAGGAAATGGACGGTTTCATGTTACCAAAAGCATAGAGTTGATAAGGAGGGGGGATGCTGCTGTGTGACAAGGCGATTTTCTGGAAAGAATTGAGAATTATAGAAAGTTCTACCTACATTACACCTCCCCCCTTTAGAGGGTGCTACAGAGGCATTACCTGTCGGTAATCGGCCATGCGCACCTCAGCGGGTTCGCCCCGGCGGGACAACCCATCGGCATTATCATGTTCACTGCCCTTTTTGTGTTGTACCGTAAAATTGTACTGTTGAAGGGCAAGGCTCCAGCGGAGCAACCTTCCATTGGTTCCGGACACTGTGTGCAATCAGCTCAGTGGGTTGTGGTCTGTTACCACCGTGAAGGTTGGGCCGTGAAGGCCCACACCATGGCCAGACACTCCTTCTCGATGGTCGAGTATGCCACTTCCCTCGGCTAAAGTTTCCGGCTCAGGTACAACACGGGGTGCTCCTGGTTCCCCGAGTTGACCTGGCTGAGCGCAGCACCGAGGCCAAACTCGCTGGTGTCGGTCTGTACCAGAAACGGGCGACTGCTGTCGACTGCTCTCAACACTGGAGAGCTGCACAGGGCTGCTTTCAAAGCTTGGAAAGCCGCCTCACAGTCATCTGTTCAGCTGACTGTTTGGGGTAGCCTCTGCTTGGTGAGGTCAGTCAAGGGTTTTGCAAGGGCGCTATAGTCCTGCACAAACCGCCTATAGTACCCTTCAGTGCCCAAGAAGGACTTAACCTGTTTCTTGGTCCTGGGGGTGGGCCAGGACACGATTGCGTCCACCTTTTCTGGCTCCGGACTCATGGAACCCCCACCTACCTGGTGGCCCAGGTAGTGGACCTCGCTCATGCTCATCTGGCACTTTCCCGGCTTGATAGTCAGGCCTGCCTGGTGAAGATGCTTGAGCACCTCCTGGAGATGCTGAAGGTGTTCCTCCCAGGTGGAACTGAAGATGGCGATGTCGTCCAAGTACGCCACTGCGTACTCCTCCAGTCCCCGAAGCAG
This sequence comes from Dendrobates tinctorius, assembly GCF_039654945.1. Lineage (NCBI taxonomy): Eukaryota > Metazoa > Chordata > Amphibia > Anura > Dendrobatidae > Dendrobates > Dendrobates tinctorius. The sequence continues at coordinate 328,046 of NW_027362206.1, forward strand.
GTGGTTGACCATCCGCTGGTAAGTGGCAGTGGCATTTTTCATGCCGAAGGGCATGACTGTGGACTCGCACAGTCCAAAGGGGGTGATAAAGGTGGATTTCTCCTGCGCCTCAGGGCTCATGGGAATCTGCCAGTATCCCCGACTCAAATCCATGATGGATATGTACCTTGCTTTCGCCAACCGCTCAAGCAGATCCTTGATGCGCGGCATCGGGTGGGCATCAGAGGTTGTGATGGCGTTGAGCCCCCTGTAGTCCACGCATAACCGGGTGGTTCGATCCTTTTTAGGCACGAGAACTACAGGTGAAGCCCACGCGCTTTTTGACCGTCGAATCACCCCCAGCCTTAACATCTCATCGATCTCTTGGCGCATGACTTGTTGCACCGCCTAAGAGATCCGATAAGGTGTTCGTCGTAGTGGGGAGTGATTCCTGGTGTCCACCACATGAACCGCTAACTCCATCCTCCCAGGTCGGTTGGTGAACACGGCCCGGAAGGGTTCCAGGGCTTCCACCAACTGCGAACGCTGGGATACGGTTAGCAAACCACTTATCTCCATGTCCTCAATGGACCCATTGCCTTTGCTTGGGCCAGCATGTCCAGGAGGGGATCTTCCTCCCCATTGTCGGGCAGGTTGCAGACCGGTAGGACGCAAGCTTCGCGTTCGTGGTGCGCCTTCAGCATGTTGACATGAAAGGCCTTGCGCCTACCCCGAGCATGGTCAAGCGTGACCATGTAGGTGACCAGGTTGAGCTGTTGGTGGACGACGTATGGGCCTTCCCAGGCTGCCTGAAGCTTATCCGTTGGTACGGGGACCAGCACCCACACCTTTTGACCCACCTGGTAGGTCTGCTCCCGGGCGTTCTGGTCGTACCAGTGCTTCTGGTCAGCCTGAGCCTGCGTCATGTTGTCATGCACCAACTGCGTCAAGGTCTGCATCTTGTCACAGAAGCGCATGACATAATCCACGATGGACACTTCTGTGGGGTTTGGCTCATCTTCCCAGGATTCTCTTATCAACCCAAGGGGTCCCCGGACTCGCCTGCCATACAGGAGCTCGAAGGGGGAGAACCCGGTCGAGGCGTGCGGAACTTCTCTGTAAGCCAACAGCAGGTGTGGGAGGTACCGCTCCCAGTCCCGCCTTTGAGTCTCAACCAGCATGCGGAGCATCTGTTTGAGGGCTCCGTTGAAGCTTTCACACAAACCATTAGTCTGTGGGTGATACGCACTCGTTACCAGGTGCTTCACCTGCATTTTCTCACAGAGAGCCTCCATTAGGCGAGACATGAATTGGGTCCCTTGATCGGTAAGCATCTCCCTTGGAAATCCTACCCTTGAAAAGATGGCCACCAGTGCGTCAGCCACCTTATCTGCCCTGGCTGAAGACAGAGCTACTGCCTCTGGGTACCGGGTAGCGTAGTCTACCACGGTGAGAATGTATCGCTTTCCGGACCTGCTGGGGACGGCCAGCGGGCCTACAATGTCCACCGCGATTCTCTGGAAAGACTCCTCTATCACCAGCAAAGGAATAAGGGGAGCCTTAAGAGCAGGCCCCGCCTTACCTCCTTTTGATAAGTGTTACAGGAGCGGCAGTAGGTCGTGACACCTGTCCCCATCTTGGGCCACTAGAAGTGTTGAGACAACCGTGCCTTTGTTTTGCTGATCCCCAAGTGTCCAGCGAGTTCTGAACTGTAGGGGAACGACTAGCTGTCTTTCCCTCAACCACTCCTTTTGGGAATCTCCGGGTACTGTCTCCCGGTACAACCTTCCTCGTTCCCAGAACACCCTCTCCTTATCAGGCTCGGAGGTGGGCGTCTCAGTGAGGTGTCTCAATTTCTCCAGGCTTGCATCTGAGGCAGAGCAGCCTTGAACTCCTTGCTGGAGGCTGCCAGAAGTGACGTCAGGGTCCCTTCCTTATGGGGACCCTCTGGAACCGTCTCTGGATTCACCTCTGGTTCGGTCTCTCCTGTAGCAGAAGAGGGTCCAGAAGACAGTGCGCTACCTGCAATCTGGGCACTCTGACTGCGTGTGACAGCTGCTATGTATGCTGTCTCCCAGGGGATTTCTACAGACCCACCAACCGGCGCTGCCATGAGCCCTACCTCCCCATCCACCCCCAACACTTCAGGAGCAGTGCTACTTTGGGCCAGTTACCTTCCTCGGTGGCACTGGTCAGCTTCATGGCATTACCTTCCTCATGGTCCCCATGCACCTCCCCATTTCCTTGAGCACCGTTGCTTGCTCCTGCCAGGGGTTCCTCAGCCGTCTCACTCCGCAGAGTGATGGGGCTGAGCACTTCGGTACCTGTGGACACATCTACCGTTTCAAAGAAAGGGTTAACAGGTTCAGTCGGCACAGATACATCATCATCATCATTATCACCATTCCTAGGAGCAGAATGGTTATCAAATTGCTTTGGTACATTCATATCACCATCAGCATCATACCTGGGGAAAGAATGGTTGTTAGTTGCATCATTACTCATCAAGGCATTACCAGGTAACATATTCAGTTTCCCATCATCATCATCATCATCATCAACATCAGGGTTAACGTTACCCTTATTATCAGATTGGGGAAGGGTGTCAGGGACATAGCAGGTTTTCAGACACTCCCACCTCCCTCAACCCGCTCCCAGCACCCCAATCAAGAAAAACCCGGGCCACTGGCAAGGGGCAACGGGTGCCTCCAATCCCGGTGACAGTCAGGGTTTTCCCCTCAACGAACTCTTCAGGGGCTGCCAGTCCAGGACGGATGAGGGTTCGTTCAGCCCCGGTGTCCTTGAGGCCTGTAGCAAGACGGGCCCCCACCTGAACAGATTGAACGTTGTCGTCAATCCTCCCAACCACACCTCCCACCAAAAGAACAGAGGCGTTGGGCCCAGAGGCCTTGGCTGGGGGATTCTTCGGCCTTTCTGGACAGGCGTGACGGAAGGGACCAGTCCGATTGCAGGTGAAACACAGGCGACTGTCAGTAGTTGGCCTGGTGTTGGCAACAGGGACAGAGCCTCTGGAGTGATGGCTAGCTGGGGCACTGGGGTTGATTGCAGGCTTACCCCCTTTCCAACTGGTGGTGACTGCCCTCCGTGCCTCTGGCTTCCGGTTGGCCTCATAGTTGTCGGCAATCTGCACCGCCTTGTCCGCATTCGGTGGTTCGCGGTCTAGGATGAACTGTCGGACCTCAGCTGGGCAGAGATGCAGGAACTGGTCTTTGATCATCAGGTCCCGTAGCTGCTCAAAGGAATCAACGGACAGTCCATGGATTCACTGGTCAAAGTTGGTCCTGAGTCCTTGCACCACATCACTATAGCTATCGTGTGGGCCACATTGGAGGTTCCGGAACTTCTTTCGGTATACCTCAGGTGTCAGCCGGTATTTGGTGATCAGAGCCTGCTTTATGGCATCATAGTCGTCGTCGCCTTCTGACGGAAGAGAAGCAAACGCCTCCAGAGCTTTGCCTTTTAGCCCTGAGGTCAACTACCTTACCTATTGGTCTCTAGGCAGCTGGTACTATCGGCAGGCTTTCTCAAAGGCGCGCAGAAACGTGTCCACGTTCCCGTCCTTTTCCATCATGGGAAAATGTTCTGGCCGGGATTTAGGAGTCTGGACGATGCTGGGCTCACTGCTACAGGCTGTGGGGGCATTCCCCCTTGTCGGTGCATCTCCAGCTCATGGGCTCGCTGAGCTTCGGCTTGGCGTTCAGCTCTCTCAGCCTCTGCCTGGCGTTCGGCTCGGGCCTCCTGCCGATATTGCTGGATCAGCCTCACCCGTCCCTCACTGTCTTTGGCGGGGAGTGCGTCCAAGGTCGCTTGCAGGTAGGGGTCCAGCCCGCTCTGGTTGAATGTGGGGCCAGCGCTCGGGAGTGGAGCCTCTGCTGCAGCCCCATTGTCACTTGGGCCAACTTCTGCGCCCGCCGGATTCTGGTCGTTGTCCAGCTGCACCAGAGCCGCGATCAGTTGGGCACTGTTTTTGTTCGCGGCATCAAGGCCTTGGTACGTGCATAACCCAGCAAGAACTTCCATTGTCTGCTGTTTGTACCAGCCTTCTCCTTTTGCCGCCATGGTTGCCAAATAAAAGATAGAAAAGAAAACGAAGAAAAAGGGAGGGAATACTTGCACATACACAAAAATGTCTCAGGACTAGTAACCACTGAGTCTGTTCTCCAAAACCTATGATGCAGGATTCCCGCAGGAACCGTGCAGGTCTTTAGTGAGAGGAATGATTGCTGTTATGAATGAGTCACCGTAGGAGGCAAAAACAGAAATACTAGCTAAGTCCAGAAAACCAGAGAAGTTGGCAGCTATCGGATTGCAGACCCCTGAACCTATCAACAACAACTAGCAGTAGCCGTGGGGGGTTCCTACGGTGCCCTAGACCCCTCGATCACAGCCGGAGAACTAAATAGCCTAAAGACAGAAAGGGAAATCTAAACTGCCCCAGAGCAGACCCCAAAGCAATAGGCAGCCCCCAACATATAATGACAGTGAAGCAAGATGAAAAAACACTCACACAGATAGAAAGACAGGCTGAGCAAATGATGGGGCCAAAGCTAACTAAATAGGACAGGATAGAAAAGCTGCTGTCTGCTGCAATCCAGCAAAACCCTATCAAAACAAGAGCCAACAGACTGATAGGGAAAAAAGCCCTGAAGACGCTAGGCTTCAAAAAGACTATATCAGTACTCGGGTATTTTCTGAAGACAGAGCAAAAAAGGAATTCAGCTCACCCCAGCAGGGGATGGCAGAAATCCAGAAAAACAAGGCAAAACAAAACCAAAACACAAATGCAAAAGGCAGAGCAGAAAACTTAGCTTTTGAGGAGCAGGAATCAGACCGGTCTCCTAGAATCCCTCAGGGAAATCACCAGCAAGGCAGAAGGGCGTCGGCTGCCTTATATCCAGTCAGCAATTCCAGTCACCCAGTCATCATCATCCAGCTCAGGTGCTTGGTAATCAGCCTCACTACCTTCCTTCACCAGAAGAGGGAGTTCATCAGACCTCAATGGTGAAGGGGAAAATGAACTCACAACAGATTGCTCAAACCAAATCACTAATGCTGTAGGATTATCCCACCGCTCTGACACCAATATGTGATAAGCGGGGGTCCCGCTGCCACCAAAACGCAACGGACAGCGGACCCTGTGTCACCAATATGTCACAAACCCATCACTGATATGGGTGTATCAGCGGACGGAGGGACGCGACACACTGCCGGCACACGGCTATCAAAGGCACAGTGGGGGCTTATCTTAGTTATCCCACCACTGGCACCATGTGACAAAAGTGCAGCAAGCTAACCTTGCGCTAACAATTTACCGCAGGGGGGTTATTTTGGATGCCCCACTACTGCTAACAACCTTCCAAGAACTGCGGGGATTTATGTATATCCCACTTTCTCAGTTCCACTTTGGAACTCGCAGCTCTCCAGCGCCCCACTTACCCTCAGGTCAGTCAGGGAACTGTACCTAGGATAATTAGTCGCCGGACGGGCTGCTTGTTGGGCATGGACAATTAGGCTACCGCAGTAAGGGAATTATCAATGCTGTGGCTGCAGCCCCCCTTTAGCAATATAAGACCCTTCTGTCCTGCCAACTAGCCTAATCAATCGCACACACCACGCTGCCACCATCCACGCTTTTCTTAATTCACAGAGTTAAATTAAGAGGGTCCGTGGCAAACCCCTGAAATCAGTAGCGATTATCTAAAAGAGGCGCATAGTTTGTTTCCTAGAGCATGAAGACAGACTAAATAATTTTATAATTTATTCCCAAAAGGGCAGTGATTACAGATGAAATTTGCTATAAAGTTGAGACATTAAATATGTACAATACAAATATAAAGCAAAGTGGATGAAAGAACAGAAAGTAACACTCACATGTGTTCAGTAGTGTTGAGCGATACCATCCGATATTGAAAAATATCGGATCGGATTGGATCGGCCGATATCCAAAAAGTATCCGGTATCGCCGATTCCGATCCCGGAAGTCCCATTCAAGTCAATGGGACAGAAATATCAGAATTAAAAAAAAAAACTTTCTTTCCTTGTAGGTTAATTCTACATGAAGAAAAACAACTAATAATAATGTAGAACGTATTGGGGGAGGTGGAGGAGACATTAAAGCCATAAAGGTTTAGCCCAATCAAATGGAATAGCACAAATTAATTTTTTTTTTTTTAAAGACTTTCGGAGTTACAAAGATATTGACTATGTTAACCTCTTTTATATTTTGTCAGATATGTATGTTTCACTACTTCCATGCTCTTCACCTTCTTTTTACTTCTCCCACACTTTCTCCTTCATGATCCTCAGCAGCAGCAGCAGCAGCATCTTTTTCATCAACTTCTTCTTCACCTTATTCATCTTCTTCACCTTCTTCCTATTATTCTTTTTTGTTACATTCTTCATATTCTTCTTATTCAACTATTATTCTTCTTCATATTCTACTTCTTCATCTTCTTCCTATTCTTCTTCTTCATCATATTCTTATTTGTGACAGGCATTCCTGTAGCTGTTATCTATAAAAGTTTGAAGATTACACCTTCCGTTCTGCCTGTCACAAAAGATTTACAACAGGATTTGTCCACGTTCAGTTTGGCCTGCAGCAGCAGGCATTTTCCAGGGGCACCACGAGGAGGAACGGACTCACCCCCATACACTGCTTAGTCTTCTTCTGCTTATAATTTAGATAATATCATTTGCTCTGATTTTTAGTCTTATGCTTAATGTTCTTCTGCTTTTGGTTTTTCTGCTTCTTGGTCTTCTGTCTCTTGTTGTTCTACATCTTGGTGGTTGTCTTCATGTTCTTGGTCCTCTTGGTCATCTTCTTCAGGGTCATCCTTTTGGTCTTCTTCGGTGTGGTCTTCAGGGTCGTCGTCTTCAGGGTCGTCGTCAGGGAGATCCAGAGTGAGAACCAAAAACCATTTCCACAAGCTCGAACTTGGAAAAGTAGCAGAAGGTACAAGAAGGCTGAGGAACTGATGAGAAACAACTGATGGTACTGGAGCCCAGATGGTTAGCAGAAGGAGCAAGAGCAAATGGAACTAGGGAGGACCAGCTGACGGTGCTGGAACCCGGAGGGGCAGCATAAGGAACAAGAGCCAATGACACAACCGTGGACCAGCTGACGGTGCTGGAACACGGTTACTAAGCAGGAGGTACCTGTGCTAGAAAGCACTACCAAGGACCAGCAGACGTTGATGGAACTCGGATACCGAGAAGGAGGCACCTAGGCCAAAGGCACTGCTGAGAACCAGCTGACGGTGCTGGAACCCAGATGGGTAGCAGAAGCTGCAAGAGCAAATGGAAATAGCGAGGACCAGCTGACGGTGCTGGAACCTGGAGGGGCAGCACAAGGAACAAGAGCCAATGGCACAACCGTGGACCAGCTGACGGTGCTGGAACACGGTTACTAAGCTGGAGGTACCTGTGCTAGAAAGCACTACCAAGGACCAGCAGACGTTGCTGGAACTCGGATACCGAAAAGGAGGCACCTAGGCCAAAGGTACTGCCGAGAACCAGCTGACGGTACTGGAACCCAGATGGGTAGCAGAAGGAACCCATGAAAAAGACAAAGTTGCAAGGCCGCGAGCCGGCCGCAGTTACCGAAACCCACAGTCCTACAGGGGGTGCTTGTCCTATTGGCACTACGGAACCAGCCTTTATTACCAGAACCCGCAGCCCACATAGGAAGCACCTAAACTGCAGGCACCATAGACTCGGCTAACCCGACCGCAGCATGACCGGACAACGAGTCGGTGGCAAAGTGACGCTGACACTACCGGGAAACAGCAGGCGTGCTGGAACCAGGCTGGGCAGGAGGGAGTACCTGTGCCAAAGACACTGCCGAGAACCAGCTGACGGTGCTGGAACCCGGATGGGTAGCAGAAGCTACAAGAGTCAATGGAACTACCGAGAACCAGCTGACGGTGCTGGAACCCAGAGTGGCAGCTGAAGGAACAAGAGCCAATGGAAAACTGTGGACCAACTGACGGTGCTGGAACACGGTTACTAAGCAGGAGGTACCTGTGCTACAAAGCACTAGCAAGGACCAGCAGACGTTGCTGGAACTCGGATACCGAGAAGGAGGCACCTCGGCCAAAGGCACTGCCGAGAACCAGCTGATGGTGCTGGAACCCGGATGGGTAGCAGAAGGTACCCATGATAAACAAAGTTGCAAGGCCGCGTGCAGGCCGCAGTTACCGAAACCCACAGTCCTACAGGGGGTGCTTGTCCTATTGGCACTACGGAACCAGCCTTTATTACCAGAATCCACAGCCCACATAGGAAGCACCTAAACTGCAGGCACCATAGGCTCGGCTAACCCGACCGCAACACGACAAGACAACGTATTGGTGGCAAAGTGACATTGACACTCCTCGGAAACAGCAGGCGTGCTGGAACCAGGATGGGCAGGAGGGAGTACCCGTGCCAAAGACACTTCTGAGCAGCAACTGGCGATGTTGGAGCCCAGGGTCAATCAGGGTGTAGGCTGAGGCCTAATTTCATCAAGTTTAATATCTGTTGTAGACTACTACTGATTTCAAACGTGCTCCAACTAGGCCTCTGGCTCCACTCTGTCTCTTGTATTTCCCCTGGCCTCCAACCCCGCCAGTTGTTGCTCAGAAGTGGCGTCTGCACAATCCACACTTGTTCCTGTGCTACTGGGGCTCAGTCACGTCAGTTGATCCCCTGATGTGTGTCCGGCAATGTCTACTGCTCTGTCCACATTCCCACTACTAGTAATGGGAAGGTGGACAGAGCAAGAGACATTGCCGGACACACATCAGGGGATCAACTGACGTGACTGAGTCCCAGTAACACAGGAACAAGTGTGGATTGTGCAGACGCCACTTCAGAGCAGCAACTGGCGGGGTTGGAGGCCAGGGGAAATACTAGAGACAGTGGAGCCAGAGGCCTAAGTGAAGCACAGTTAAAAATCAGTTGTAGTTTGAATGTGGAGGGAGCAGGAGACTTTGCCGTCCACACAGCAGGGGAGCAGCTGGCGTTACTGAACCCCACTAACACAGGAGCTAGTGTTTTTCTCTGTGCAGACGGCACTTCTGAGCAACAACTGGCTGTGTTGAAGCCCAGGGATTACAGTTCAGGTGGTAGAAACATGAACACAACAGGAGACCTGGATATTGTTGCCAACCAATTATTTATTCTGGAAGAGGACTGGCAAATTCTGGCGAGATCCAGGCCTTGTTGATTTTCAGAAAAGTAAGCCGGTCAACGTTATCGGAGGATAGTCGTGTGTGACGGTCTGTTAGTACACCACCTGCGGCACTAAAGACGCGTTCCGATAATACACTGGCAGCAGGGCAAGCCAGCACCTCCAATGCATACTGGCTAAGCTCTGGCCATGTATCCAGCTTAGAGACCGAAAACTTGAAGGGAGAAGAGCCATCTGGGATTACACTGACAGGGCAAGACATGTAGTCTGTCACCATCTGACGGATATGTTGCCTCCTGCTGACTGGAGCCGTCTGTGATGGTGTAGACATTTGTGGCGGACACACAAACTTTGCCACATTTGGGCCATAATGGTCTTGCCTTGTGCTGAGGCGTTGCCTCTGCTCCCTCTTTGTGAGGGAAAGGTATCGTCCCTGTCCATGGTTGCTGGTCCACGCATCGGTGGTCAAGTGGACCTTGCTACTGACGGCGTTTAGTAGCGCATGTTTTATTTTTCCCTCCACGTGCTTTTGCAGGGCAGGGATGGCTTGCCTACTGAAATAAAAGTGGCTGGGCACGGTGTATTGTGGGACTGCCAATGCCATGAAGTTCGGGAAGATGTCAGTCTCCACCAGCCTGAATGAGAGCATTTCAAGGGCCAGTAGTTTGGCAATGCCAGCATTCAGAGCCTGTGCTCGAGGATGGTTTGCCGAGTATGGCCGCCTTTTATCCCATGCCTGTGCTACCGATGGCTGTAGAGTGGCCTGGGAGTGTGAGGATGACTGGGAACGTGGTGCTGTTGGTGGAATGTCACTGGTTCTCTGGACAACAGTGCCAGAGGTTCTTCCTTGGCGATCCAGTGAGGAAGCCGAACCAGCTGTGTGTGAGCTGGAGGAAGAGGCCCCAACACGAGCTGAAGAGGTGGTAGGTGGTGCTGTACGTTGGCCTACGTCTTCAGTGTGTCTGTGTAACTCCAGCTCGTGCTTGGTCCGCACATGTTTCCACATATTTGTGGTATTGAGGTTGCTGACATTTTCCCCTCTTTTGACTTTCTGATGACACAGCTTGCATTTGACAAAGCAAATGTCATCTGCAACTGTGTCAAAAAAGGACCACGCACTGCAAGTCTTGAGAGCGCCCGTTTTGGCTTTTGGAAGAGGAATGCTCCTAACGGGTGCCGAAGTGGAGGCTACAGGCAACCTAGTCTGTCCCCTCCCTCTCCCTCCTCGTATTTTTCTTTTTTTGCTGCTCACTTTTCATTCTCCTATTAGTGTGCATCCATCCGTATTCATCTACATTGGTTGGTTGCAAACACTATAGAAGTAGACAGCGGAGCCTCTCTGCAGCCTTTCAGTGCTAATGCCCAGTTTTCTGCACTGTTCAAGGCTGTCTGAGAGGTCTCTGTGTGTGAGTGCAGCTCACGCTGTTGTGTGTCCAGCAGCTACGTCTGGTTGTAGGCCGCTCAGCGTGCGTCACTGCCTCACACATATTTTTCTTTTATTGCAGCTACGTTTAAGTGCACTGTGCAGGCTCTGTACACACACAGAGCTGCAAGCTATAGCACACGTAGTGGTTACACTTGGAGCAGGCTCTGTTTCACACACAGAGCTGCAGCATAAACATATGCAATAGTAACGCTGGAGCAGGCTCTGTTTCACACACAGAGCTGCAAGGGTAAACGTATGCAATAACAAGGCTGGAGCAAGCTCTGTTTCACACACAGAGCTGCTGCATAAACATAAATACAACACGCTGAGTCTGTTAACCACTCACAGAGGCTCAGCGAGACAGACGCGGTAATCGGTCACAGGAGTGGCCTATGCTGGCAGGACACACTCCGTCTAGACCTACCGGGAGTTTATAACAGAGACGTTGCAACTGCGAACACTCTCTGAACTGCGCACACAGTGCAGCGAGGATAGTGCCGCGGGGAGGCACCGCTGAACAGGAAGCGCAATGAAAGACGCTTAGCTGCTGGTAAAGCTGAAGCTTGAGCGCGCTGGCGCTAATACTGGCTGGACACAATCACTCACACAAACGTAATAACCAAGGAAGGGGGTATTTAATGAGTCATTCACCAGTCCAAGCATCCATCAGCAAACACACAGCAGCAAGTATGAAAATACTAGCGCATGGCGGAACGGTCATGCGCACTTTTTATAGCGTACGGGACCTGCCGGAAATCTCCAGAGCCTTGATCAGAACCAATGGAATTAGGAGCAGGACCTGAGCACCTGACTCCTGATCTCCAATGGGAGCTCGTCCCATGGGCATGCTCAGAAGCTGGGAAAAAGGACTAAGCCTCTGGAGACAAATGTGAGGATCTGGATTGCTTCATAGGCATGGTAGAAACCAGATTCCTAACAACAAAAAGCATAGAGTTGATAAGGAGGGGGTTGCTGCTGTGTGACAAGGCAATTTTCTGGAAAGAATGGAGGATTCTAGAAAGTTCTACCTACATTACACCATATATCATTATATACCATACTAGCTGAAGAGCCCGGCGCTGCCCGGGCATAGTAACTAACTGTGTTTAGTTATAGCAAATTATAATTATCCTCCATCCCATAGTCCCGTGCCCATATACCCATCACACATCCTCCTTCCCATAGGCCCGTGCCCATATACCCATCATACATATCCTCCATCCCATAGTCGAATGCCCATATACCCATCACACATCCTCCATCCCATAGTCCCATGCCCATATACCCGTCACACATCCTCCATCTCATAGTCCCATGCCCATATACCCATCATACATATTCACCATCCCATAGTCGAGTGCCCATATACCCATCATACATATCCGCCATCCCATAGTCCCGTGCCCATATACCCGTCATACATATCCTCCATCCCATAGTCCAGTGCCCATATACCCATCACACATCCTCCATCCCATAGTCCCGTGCCCATATAGCCGTCATACATATCGTCCATCCCATAGTCCAGTACCCATATACCCGTCATACATATCCTCCATCCCATAGTCCAGTGCCCATATACCCATCACACATCCTCCATCCCATAGTCACGTGCCCATATGCCCATCACACATCCTCCATCCCATAGTCCAGTGCCCATATAGCCGTCATACATATCCACCATCCCATAGGCCCATGCCCATATACCCGTCATACATATCCTCGATCCCATAGTCCAGTGCCCATATACCCATCACACATCCTCCATCCCATAGTCAACCATTATGACATCAGCGTCACCATGGCAACCATTGTGATATCATAATGAGGGGCGGGGCTTGATACGCACACACTGTTTCCCCAGTATGTAGATAGGGGCATTATGACATCATAATGAGGGGCGGGGCTTGACGCGCACACACTTTTTCCCCAGTATGTAGATAGGGGCAAAAATGGTGAATTGGAACGCACGGGGTTAAAATTTTGCCTCACAACATAGCTTAGGATGCTCTCGGGGTCCAGACATGTGACTGTGCCAAATTTTGTGGCTGTAGCTGCGACGGTGTGGATGCCTATCCCGGACATACACACATACATACATACACACTTTGAGCTTTATATATTAGATAGCTGAAGAGCCCGGCGCTGCCCGGGCATAGTAACTAACTGTTGTTAGTTATAGCAAATTATAATTATCCTCCATCCCATAGTACCGTGCCCATATACCCATCTAAGGCTGGTTTCACATTAGCGTTGAAACAACGCTGCGCACTGTGCCGGTAAGCCCCGCCCCAATCCGCCTCCCTGCCCACCCCATCCGGGATCACCGCCTACTATCGCATTTGCACGCATGCGATCGGCGCTGCCCGGGTATAGTAACTAACTGTGGTAAGTTATAGAAAATTATAATTATCCTCCATCCCATAGTCCCGTGCCCATATACCCATCATACATATCCTCCATCCCATAGTCGAGTGCCCATATACCCATCACACATCCTCCATCCCATAGGTCCGTGCCCATATACCCATCATACATATTTGCCATCCCATAGTCGAGTGCCCATATACCTATCACACATCCTTTATCTCATAGTCCCATGCCCATATACCCATCATACATATCCTCCATCCCATAGTCCCGTGCCCATATACCCGTCATACATATCCTCCATCCTATAGTCCAGTGCCCATATACCCATCACACATCCTCCATCCCATAGTCCCGTGCCCATATACATATCCGCCATCCCATAGTCCCGTGCCCATATACCCGTCATACATATCCTCCATCCCATAGTCCAGTGCCCATATACCCATCATACATATCCTCCATCCCATAGTCCGGTGCCCATATACTCATCACACATCCTCCATTCCATAGTCGAGTGCCCATATACCCATCATACATATTCTTCATCCCATAGTCCCATGCCCATATACCCATTATACATATCCTCCATCCCATAGTCCCATGCCCATATACCCATTATACATATCCTCCATCCCATAGTCCCGTGCCTAAATACCCATCATACATATCCACCATACCATAGTCCCGTGCCCATATACCCGTCAAACATATCCTCCATCCCATAGTCCAGTGCCCATATACCCATCACACATCCTCCATCCCATAGTCCCTTACCCACATACCTGTCATACATAACCTTCATCCCATAGTCCGGTGCCCATATACTCATCACACATCTTCCATTCCATAGTCAACCGTTATGACATCATAATGAGCGGCGGCGGGGCTTGCAACCTATGATGACATCAGCGTCGCCATGGCAACCATCGTGACATCATAATGAGGGGCGGGGCTTGGTGCGCACACACTGCTTCCCCAGTATGCAAATAGGGGCATTGTGACATCACAATGAGGGGCGGGGCTTGACGCACATACACTTTTTCCCCCAGTATGTAGATAGGGGCAAAATTGTTTGGTGAATTGGAACGCGCAGGGTTAAAATTTCGCCTCACAACATAGCTTAGGACGCTCTCGGGGTCCAGACGTGTGACTGGGCCAAATTTTGTGGCTGTAGCTGCGACGGTGCGGATGCCTATCCCGGACATACAAACATACACACACACATACACACATACATACAACATGTTGCATTTCGGCACGCACGGCGCACCGTCAAAAGTGCGCAGCACGCTACTTTCACACTGGCAGCGCATGATCTGCGCACCCTATGCTAAAGATAGGGTGCGCCGATCGCATGCGTGCAAATGCGATAGTAGGTGGTGATCCCGGATGGGGTGGGCAGGGAGCCGGATCGGGGCGGGGCTTACCGACGCAGTGCGCAGCGTTGTTTCAACGCTAATGTGAAACCAGCCATACATATCCACGATCCCATAGGCCCGTGCCCATATACCCATCATACATATTCGCCATCTCATAGTCGAGTGCACGTATACCCATCACACATCCTTCATCTCGTAGTCCCATGCCCATATACCCATCATACATATCCTCCATCCCATAGTCCCGTGCCCATATACCCATCATACATATCCGCCATCTCATAGTCCCGTGCCCATATACCCGTCATACATATCCTCCATCCCATAGTCCAGTGCCCATATACCCATCACACATCCTCCATCCCATTGTCCCGTGCCCATATATATATCCACCATCCCATAGTCCCGTGCCCATATACCCGTCATACATATCCTCCATCCCATAGTCCAGTGCCCATATACCCATCACACATCCTCCATCTCATAGTCAACCATTATGACATCATAATGAGCGGCGGCAGGACTATGATGACATCAGCGTCACCATGGCAACCACTGTGACATCATAATGAGGGGCGGGGCTTGATATGCACACACTGCTTCCCCAGTATGCAAATAGGGGCATTATGACATCATAATGAGGGGCGGGGCTTGACGCGCACACACATTTTCCCCAGTATGTAGACGGGGGCAAAATTGTTTGGTGAATTGGAACGCGCGGGGTTAAAATTTCGCCTCACAACATAGCTTAGGACGCTCTCGGGGTCCAGACGTGTGACTGTGCCAAATTTTGTGGCTGTAGCTGCGACGGTGCGGATGCCTATCCCGGACATACACACATACACACACACATACATACATACACACATACATACACACTTTGAGCTTTATATATTAGATATACATCACCTCCCAACCCAGCAGGAAGTACGGCGGCGTCTAAAAATCACTAAAATTGACAAATCCCCGGGCCCGGATGGGATACACCCCCGAGTACTGCAGGAATTAAGCACAGTCATAGATAGACCATTATTTTTAATCTTTAAAGATTCCATAACAGGGTCTGTACCACAGGACTGGCGTATAGCAAATGTGGTGCCAATATTCAAAAAGGGGACAAAAACTGAACTTGGAAATTATAGGCCAGTAAGTTTAACCTCAACTGTGGGTAAAATCCTGGAGGGTTTTCTAAGAGATACTATACTGGAGTATCTGGAGAAGAATAACCTCATGACCCAATATCAACATGGGTTTACTAGGGACCATTCCTGTCAGACTAATCTGATAAGCTTTTATGAAGAGGTAAGTTCCGGACTGGACCAAGGGAATGCAGTGGACGTGGTGTACATGGACTTTTCAAAAGCTTTTGATACGGTGCCACACAAAAGGTTGATACATAAAATGAGAACAATGGGGATAGGGGAAAATATGTGTAGGTGGGTTAAGAGCTGGCTCAGGGATAGGAAACAAAGGGTGGTTATTAATGGAGCACGCTCAGACTGGGTCACGGTTAGCAGTGGGGTACCACAGGGGTCAGTTTTGGGTACCACAGGGGTCAGTTTTGGGCCCGCTTCTTTTTAATATATTTATTAATGACCTTGTAGGGGGCATAGAGAGTAGAATTTCAATATTTGCAGATGACACAAAACTCTGCAGGGTAATCAATACAGAGGAGGACAATTTTATATTACAGGAGGATTTATGTAAACTAGAAGCTTGGGCTGATAAATGGCAAATGAGCATTAATGGAGATAAATCTAAGGTTATGCACTTGGGTAGAACGAACAAGATGTATAATTATGTGATTAATTGTAAAACACTGGGCAAAACAGTCACTGAAAAAGACCTGGGTGTATGGGTGGACGACAAACTCACATTTAGCGGCCAGTGTCAGGCAGCTGCTGCAAAGGCAAATAAAATAATGGGATGCATTAAAAGAGGCATAGATGCTCATGAGGAGAACATAATTTTACCTCTATATAAGTCACTAGTGCGACCACACTTAGAATACTGTGTACAGTTCTGGTCTCCGGTGTATAAGGAAGACATAGCTGAACTGGAGCGGGTGCAGAGAAGAGCGACCAAGGTTATTAGGGAACTAGGGGGTCTGCAATACCAAGACAGGTTATTACACTTGGGGTTATTTATAGAGTTGAGCGAAACGGGTCGAAAAATTTCAAAAGTCGCCGACTTTTGGCAAAGTCGGGTTTCATGAAACGAAACCCGACCCTAGGATGAGGTCGGCCACGAGGTCGGCGACTTACGCGCCAAAGTCGCGTTTCAAAAGTTTGTTTTGCGCTCTTTTTCAGCCAATCAGGATCCACGGACACTGTGGGCAACGTGATGACATAGGCAGGGGTCACCACCATCTTTCAGAAGGGCATGCAAGTGATTGGCTTGCTTTGGTGGGCGTCACAGGGGGTATAAAAGGGCGTGCACGCCGACCGCCATCTTACTTCTGCCGATCTCAGTATAGGGAGAGGTTGCTGCTGATTCTGTAGGGAGAGCGTTAGGCAGGGAAGAAGACAAAAAAACTGCTTCTACTGCTAGCGATTTGGCCTGCACAACACACCAGTCACTGTGTGTGCAGTACAAGGGGAGGCTATATAGTGGTGTATCAGTGGTGTTGGTTGTTGGGCTGCCTTCTAAGGCTTCCTGACATTCCTGCATTGCTGTTTACCCACTGCTCCGCAAACTGCTTTTTTAAAAGCAATCCCAATTTTTTTTTTTTGTCCTGCTGAGAAGAAAAAAAACCTGCTTCTGCTGCTAGCGATTTGGCCTGTACAACACACCAGTCACTGTGTGTGCAGTGCAAGGGGAGGCTATATAGTGGTGTATCAGTGGTGTTGGTTGTTGGGCTGCCTTCTAAGGCTTCCTGACATTCCTGCATTGCTGTTTACCCACTGCTCCGCAAACTGCTTTTTTAAAAGCAATCCCAATTTTTTTTTTTTGTCCTGCTGAGAAGAAAAAAAACCTGCTTCTGCTGCTAGCGATTTGGCCTGTACAACACACCAGTCACTGTGTGTGCAGTGCAAGGGGAGGCTATATAGTGGTGTATCAGTGGTGTTGGTTGTTGGGCTGCCTTCTAAGGCTTCCTGACATTCCTGCATTGCTGTTTACCCACTGCTCCGCAAACTGCTTTTTTAAAAGCAATCCCAATTTTTTTTTTTGTCCTGCTGAGAAGAAAAAAAACCTGCTTCTGCTGCTAGCGATTTGGCCTGCACAACACACCAGTCACTGTGTGTGCAGTGCAAGGGGAGGCTATATTGTGGTGTATCAGTGGTGTTGGTTGTTGGGCTGCCTTTTAAGGCTTCCTGACAGGCTGGCATTGCTGTTTACCCACTGCTCTGCAAACTGCTTTTTTAAAAGCAATCCAATCTCCCTTATCCTCTAGTCACTTTTGTCACAGCTGTGCCATCGAGCCTGTGACATAGCGCTCAGATATCAGTGGGCCTCACACAATCTAAAAGTGTCCAGTGTCCACAAGTGTGTGCAGAAATTCAAAATCTCCTTTATCCTCTAGTCACTTTGGTCACAGCTGTGCCATCGAGCCTGTCACATAGCGCTCAGATATTCATTGGGCCTCACACAATCCAAAAGTGTCCAGTGTCCACAAGTGTGTGCAGAAATTCAAAATCTCCCTTATCCTCTCGTCACTTTTGTCACAGCTGTGCCATCGAGCCTGTGACATAGCGCTCAGATATCAGTGGACCTTACACAATCCAAAAGTGTCCAGTGTCCACAAGTGTGTGCAGAAATTCAAAATCTCCCTTATCCTCTAGTTACTTTGGTCACAGCTGTGCCATCGAGCCTGTCACATAGCGCTCAGATATTCATTGGGCCTCACACAATCCAAAAGTGTCCAGTGTCCACAAGTGTCTGCAGAAATTCAAAATCTCCCTTATCCTCTCGTCACTTTTGTCACAGCTGTGCCATCGAGCCTGTCACATAGCGCTCAGATATCAGTGGGCCTCACACAATCCAAAAGTGTCCAGTGTCCACAAGTGTCTGCAGAAATTCAAAATCTCCCTTATCCTCTCGTCACTTTTGTCACAGCTGTGCCATCGAGCCTGTCACATAGCGCTCAGATATTCATTGGGCCTCACACAATCCAAAAGTGTCCAGTGTCCACAAGTGTGTGCAGAAATTCAAAATCTCCCTTATCCTCTCGTCACTTTTGTCACAGCTGTGCCATCGAGCCTGTCACATAGCGCTCAGATATCAGTGGGCCTCACACAATCCCAAAGTGTCCAGTGTCCACAAGTGTGTGCAGAAATTCAAAATCTCCCTTATCCTCTCGTCACTTTTGTCACAGCTGTGCC
This sequence comes from Dendrobates tinctorius, assembly GCF_039654945.1. Taxonomy (NCBI): domain Eukaryota; kingdom Metazoa; phylum Chordata; class Amphibia; order Anura; family Dendrobatidae; genus Dendrobates; species Dendrobates tinctorius. Next base: position 346,715 of record NW_027362206.1, read on the forward strand.
ATCGAGCCTGTGACATAGCGCTCAGATATCAGTGGGCCTCACACAATCCAAAAGTGTCCAGTGTCCACAAGTGTGTGCAGAAATTCAAAATCTCCCTTATCCTCTAGTCACTTTGGTCACAGCTGTGCCATCGAGCCTGTCACATAGCGCTCAGATATCAGTGGGCCTCACACAATCCAAAAGTGTCCAGTGTCCACAAGTGTCTGCAGAAATTCAAAATCTCCCTTATCCTCTCGTCACTTTTGTCACAGCTGTGCCATCGAGCCTGTCACATAGCGCTCAGATATTCATTGGGCCTCACACAATCCAAAAGTGTCCAGTGTCCACAAGTGTGTGCAGAAATTCAAAATCTCCCTTATCCTCTCGTCACTTTTGTCACAGCTGTGCCATCGAGCCTGTCACATAGCGCTCAGATATCAGTGGGCCTCACACAATCCCAAAGTGTCCAGTGTCCACAAGTGTGTGCAGAAATTCAAAATCTCCCTTATCCACTAGGCACTTTGGTCACAGCTGTGCCATCGAGCCTGTCACATAGCGCTCAGATATCAGTGGGCCTCACACAATCCAAAAGTGTCCAGTGTCCACAAGTGTCTGCAGAAATTCAAAATCTCCCTTATCCTCTCGTCACTTTTGTCACAGCTGTGCCATCGAGCCTGTCACATAGCGCTCAGATATTCATTGGGCCTCACACAATCCAAAAGTGTCCAGTGTCCACAAGTGTGTGCAGAAATTCAAAATCTCCCTTATCCTCTCGTCACTTTTGTCACAGCTGTGCCATCGAGCCTGTGACATAGCGCTCAGATATCAGTGGGCCTCACACAATCCAAAAGTGTCCAGTGTCCACAAGTGTCTGCAGAAATTCAAAATCTCCCTTATCCTCTCGTCACTTTTGTCACAGCTGTGCCATCGAGCCTGTCACATAGCGCTCAGATATCAGTGGGCCTCACACAATCCAAAAGTGTCCAGTGTCCACAAGTGTCTGCAGAAATTCAAAATCTCCCTTATCCTCTCGTCACTTTTGTCACAGCTGTGCCATCGAGCCTGTGACATAGCGCTCAGATATCAGTGGGCCTCACACAATCCAAAAGTGTCCAGTGTCCACAAGTGTCTGCAGAAATTCAAAATCTCCCCTGTCCTATAGACACCTTGTACCTTGTTTTACATTACTATATAGTTTGTTGGATTTTGTCTACATTTCTACCAAAAAAGAGGAAGGCTGGTGGAAGAGGCCGTGGAATTGGGCGGGGGTTGGCAGCTGGTAATGATGGTGTTGGTGGTGGATCTGATGGTAGTGGCAAGAGCAAAATAGGACCGAATGCAGGAGGTGTTGAGCCTGTGTCATCGTCTGGCTACATAAGGCCTCGAACGCTTAGTTTTCTAGGAGTTGGCAAACCGCTTTTAAAGCCAGAGCGTCAGGAAAAAGTTTTGTCTTACATTGCTGACTCAGCCTCCAGCTCTATCGCCTCCTCTTCTTCAGTTGTAAAAAGTAAAAGCACTGAGTCGTCATTGGAGGCTCATGTTCACGAACCACACCTTTCCTTGTGTCCTTCACCCCAACCAAGATTGAAGGATGACGCAGGCCATACTACTGATTACTCCATGGAGCTGTTTTCACATACCATGCCTGGATTATCAAGTCAAATGGTGAATTACCCAGGCCAAGATGAATCTGACATGGAGTGCACTGATGCACAGCCGCTGTTGGATGATTCTGCTGGTACATTCACTCAGAGCACTACATTGTCCTCGCAGTGTACAGAGCCAGATTCTGACCCTGATGAGACTCAGGTGCCCCTTCCCGCACACTATACCACCATACACGGTGACACAGAGGAAGGTGCACATGACATAGAAGAGGAGGTGATGGATGACCCAGTTGTTGACCCAGATTGGCATCCATTGGGGGAAGAGGGTGCTGCTTCCAATAGCTCAGATGAGGAGCATCCACAGCAGACATCGACATCGCAACAGCTGTTATCTGGCAGGCCCGGAGCACTCCAAAGACAGGTTCCAAACATCAAAAGAGTTGCTGGACAGCTTGTCCAGAGGGTCAAAAGATCACAGCGTGCTAGGCCGCAAAATGTCTGCCAAAGTAGGAAGAGTGCAGTGTGGCACTTTTTTTACCAAAATCCTCATGATCAGGCCAAGGTTATCTGTAAGAAGTGCGCAAAGACCTTTAGCCGAGGGAAAAATCTGAAAAATTTGAATACCAGTTGCATGCTTAGACATTTAACCAGCATGCACTTGCAAGCGTGGACACAACACCAAACCTCAAGTGCCACATGTGCAACTGATCACAACGAAGGTAGTCAGCAACGCTACATTGTTTCCCCCACTGTAAGCCCACCGGTTAGCACAGCAGCAAATGTTGAGGTGTTGTTGCAAGGCCACAGCAGTCAGGGAATCCCACTGTTATATCAACGAAAGACTGATTCTAGGCCATCAGAAAGAACACCAACTCCATCACCATCATCAACCCTCTCTCAGTCCGCCCTGTCCACCGCTACTTCCACCATATGCAGCTCTCAAGTCCAGCTCACCCTCCCAGACACTATGAGTAGGTCAAGAAAGTACTCAGTCTCTCATCCGCGTACACTGGGTTTGAACGCCCACATTGCCAAACTAATCTCGTTTGAGATGATGCCCTTTCGGTTGGTGGAAAGCACAGCTTTCCGCAAACTCATGGCCTATGCAGTACCACGCTATGAGCTACCCAGTCGCCACTTCTCTCGCAAAGCCATCCCAGCCCTCCACCATCATGTGAAAGACCGCATTGTCCATGCACTCAAGCAGTCAGTGAGCGGAAAGGTGCACCTCACAACTGATGCATGGTCCAGTCGGCATGGCCAGGGCCGTTACGTGTCCATCACTGCGCACTGGGTTAATGTGGTGGATGCAGGGTCCACAGGGGACAGCGGTGGTGGGACAGTGCTGCCTAGCCCACGGTATAGGAAACAGTTGGCTGTAGGCGTTCGACCCTCCTCCTCCTCCTCCAGAAGCGAAAGCTCGTCCACAGAGCGCAGTCGTACGAGCACTCCATCTGCAGCTGCCACTGTTGCACACGATGTGTCCCCCTATCGAGCAGCTAGTGGAAAGCGTCAGCAGGCTGTGTTGCAGATGATGTGTTTGGGCAACAGACACACCGCCGAGGTGCTGGCCGAGTACTTGAAGCGACAAACTGAGTCATGGCTGGGCAGTGTACATCTTGAGGCAGGCAAGGTAGTTAGTGATAACGGCCATAATTTTGTGGCAGCCATAGCCCTTTCAAAACTCAGCCATATACCTTGCTTGGCTCACACCTTGAACCTGGTGGTGCAGTGCTTCCTCAAAAATTATCCGGAGTTAACAGCCCTGCTCCAGAAGGTGCGAAGACTGTGCGCGCACATCCGCCGGTCGCCTGTACACTCCGTTCGTACGCAGAAGCTGCAGCGATTGCTCCACCTTCCCAACCACCGCCTCATTATCGACAATGCAACATGGTGGAACTCCACCCTGCACATGGTGGAGCGGCTGTGCGAGCAGAGGCAGGCCATAATGCATTTGTGGGAGGATACACGGCCAGGCACTTTGAGAGCAGACATGGAGTTGACAGGTGTGCAGTGGTCAAAGCTGAAAGACCTCTGTAAAGTCCTTCAGTGTTTTGAGGAATGCACACGGCTGGTAAGCGCAGACGACGCCATCCTAAGCATGAGCATCCCACTTATGCGTCTCCTCATGCAAACTTTGACGCACCTTAAGGAGCAGGCGTCTGCAGCCAATGTTGATGAGGAGGAAGAGGAGGAGGGAATCCTTGATGACATTCAGCCATTGTCTGCTCAGGGACCTCTCCTGGACGAGGTGGAGGAAGAAGAGGAGGAGGAGGAGGAGGATGATGGGGATGATTACTTAGGGAAGGAGGATGCATCTCGTGGGGCAAGTGAAAATGTTGGCGTGGCAAGGTCTGGTACAGGGTTTGTGCGTGACTGGAGGGATGTGGATTTGCCAGAAAGTGCTCCTCCACCCAGCACTCGCAGTGCATCATTGACACCGGGAACATTGGCCCACATGTCAGATTATGCCTTGCAGATCCTAAAAAGGGACTCACGCATTGCCAAAATGATGAACGATGACGACTACTGGTTGGCCAGCATCCTGGATCCACGCTATAAAGGCAAATTACAAAACATCATGCCACAGGAGAACCTTGACCTAATATTGGCTAATAAACAAGCAACTCTGGTAAATCGGTTGCTTGAGGCATTCCCAGCACACAGCAGCGGTGATGGTTCTCACACGAGCCGTACGGGCCGGGGGCAGCTTGGCAGAGGTGTTCGTGGTGCACACAGCAGAAGTGGCGTTGGAGACAGGGGTTTCATGACAATGTTGTGGACTGATTTTTCAAATACTACTCAAACAACTGGTAATACTGCATCGATGGAAAGTGACAGGAGACAGCAGTTGTCAACTATGGTTACAAACTACTTTTCCTCCCATATCGATGTTCTCCCACACAGGTCATTCCCCTTTGACTATTGGGCCGCTAAACTGGACACCTGGCCTGAATTGGCCCAATATGCCTTACAGGAGCTCGCTTGCCCAGCTGCAAGTGTGCTATCGGAAAGAGTCTTCAGTGCAGCTGGATCAATCCTGACAGAAAAAAGGACCCGTCTGTCAACCCAAAATGTGGATGATCTAACCTTCATTAAAATGAACCATGCATGGGTTTCCAAGGATTTTGTCCCACCTTCCCCTGATGACACATAGGGTGACAGAAAAATGGCTTGCTTTGGTCCACCTCTTCCTGGGACTTCACCTATTTCGCCTTTTGCATCAGCTGAATGTCCAACATCAACATATGCCACTTTCTAAAACTCCCTAACTGTGCTGCCTCCCCCCCCCATGGCCGGGGTCACCACCTAGCGCACGACACCGTGCGAGTGCCGTTGCCCTGGACAGGTGGGTAGGCCGACTCTTGGGTGCGGGCACTGGCACAGGGTCTCTCATAGTGCAATCAAGTGTCTCTGACGGTGGTGGTGCACACCCGCCATCAGACACACCGCCGTACTATGAGGGGCCCAGTGCCAGTACCGACGCCCACGAGTGGGTCCCCCTTGCTTGGGCAGGGCCCCAGCATTTGCCATCTTTACCTCTCCCTGCTCCTCCGCTGTGTAATCTGGGCCATCAAATCCATACTGGGCCTAACACCGTCTGAGCCTGCCTCCTGATGTACAGACATATATTTTGAATGTGTACGCTATCCATACATGTTATCCGGGGATACGGTACCCTTTCTAACCTTTGTGCATTCACGTGCAATCCATACTGGGCCTATCACCGTCTGAGACTGCCTCCTGATGTACAGACATATATTTTGAATGTGTACGCTATCCATACATGTTATCCAGGGATACGGTACCCTTTCTAACCTTTGTGCAATCACGTGCAATCCATACTGGGCCTATCACCGTCTGAGCCTGCCTCCTGATGTACAGACATATATTTTGAATGTGTACGCTATCCATACATGTTATCCGGGGATACGGTACCCTTTCTAACCTTTGTGCAATCACGTGCAATCCATACTGGGCCTAACACGTCTGAGCCTGCCTCCTGATGTATAGACATATATTTTGAATGTGTACGCTATCCATACATGTTATCCGGGGATACGGTACCCTTTCTAACCTTTGTGCAATCACGTGCAATCCATACTGGGCCTAACACCGTCTGAGCCTGCCTCCTGATGTACAGACATATATTTTGAATGTGTACGCTATCCATACATGTTATCCGGGGATACGGTACCCTTTCTAACCTTTGTGCAATCACGTGCAATCCATACTGGGAGTGAGAACGGCTGGCAAGCTGTTAAGCAAGCTACAGCACCTGTGGTTTGCACACGTAAGTTTTTCATTTTTTCAGGAATGACGGTTAGGCCTAATTCCGGAACTGCGGTTGACCTGCACTTACTGGGAAATCATTGTTCGCGGGTAATAATTGTCATCAGTGATCCCCATCACTAACGTTGTTCAGCGGGTTACTGCACCTGTAAGCGACAAACGCTGGCCTTTTCAGTGTAGCGCACATGCAGCCACGGACATGTAATGGCATGACACACCAGTTATTGGCCAATCTCATGTGCCAGAGCCTCACGTGTCCCTCTAGTAAGCCGGACTCGGACCGCAGGGCATGACGGAGTCTCATTCGTTAACGGAATTAAGCTTGCAATGTGTGCATCTGTTCTGTAGCTGGCATGGTTGAGGTTTCCCAGGTGGAGTCGAATTTAACCGTAGGCTCCACTCCTGGTGGTGCCCTTCTGGACATTCCTTTAAGGTTCAGCTTTGCAACCATACTGCCCAAGTAAAACAAACACTTTGCCTTCATGAACGCTGTTTGGAGGGTCATGACTCGTGGGAATAACGCCGCCCAATCAGTTAACCTGCTAGAGAGATCGTTTGTTGCTCCCAAGCATGACATTACACTCCCTAGGAAGAAGGTAATGCCACTGTGGCAACCGTACTCCTGGGGGCGACACAAGTGCACTGATGCCCAGCCACTGCTCGATGAATCTGCTGGTACATTGACCCAGACCACTACATTCCCCTCGCACGCTACTCGGCCTGAATCTGACCCTGATGAAACTCAGGTTACCCTTCCCATATACAGTTCCATCTTACAGGGTGACAAAGAGGAAGCTGCAGATGAAAGTGCAGGTTCGGCCCACCCGCCATCAGACACACCACCGTACTATCAGGGGCCCTGTGCCAGTGCCGTCGCCAATGAGTGGGCCCCCCCCTGCTTGCTCAGGATCACAGCACTTGCAAAGTTGAAATACTGTGCAGTGAGATGGAAGATGGGGACGACGAGGAGTCCAGACAAGTACAGGGATTCCCTAGCGAGGAGACTTATTTGATTGTTTTCTATGTTGGGACAGCAATTTTTGGGGAGCACTATACTCTGGAGAATGATAGATGGTGCCCACCATACACTGGAACATTCCAAAGGTGGACATCAGACACTGGAGCAGCATTTACAGGGCCCATTATACACTAGAGCAGTAGAAATGGGGCCCATTATGTTTGGAGCATTATTTGGGCCCATAAGACAGTGGAGCTTCATCCATGGGGACCAACATATACTGTAGCATTATGTGGAGCTCATCATATACTGTTTCAAACATTATATGGGACCAATGATTCTGTTTGGAGAAATAGATGGGCCTCGTCATGAGATGTAAAAAGTGAAGTATTTTTCATTGTACTATACCGCTATTTCTCTGCCGTATCGGAGCATGATGAGTTGTTGTATGTGTTAAAGGGACGCTCTTTCGCCCAGGGCACATGAAAACCTGGAGCCAGCCCTACCCCCCCACAACTTTAGCCAAATAACCCCCATTTTTCAATGCGTAACTTGTATTATGAAGTTAATTAAGGTTGACAAGCTTAAGTAAGAAGAATTGATGCTTTTGGCATTCAAATGGGCACTGTAGGTGTGTTTCCTGTCCTCCTCTCACTGCCGACTTTTATTCCCCATTGACTTACATTGGGTTTCGTGTTTCGGGACGACCCCGACTTTTCCCTATAATCGGACGATCTTGCTCGACCCGACTTTTGGAAAAGTCGGGTTTCACGAAACGAAACGCGACCCTAAAAAATCAAAAGTCGCTCAACTCTAGTTATTTAGTTTGGAGAATGGAAGGCTTAGGGGTGATCTTATTACAATGTATAAATATATGCGGGGACAATACCAAGAGCTTTCTAATGATCTTTTTACTCTTAGACCTGTGACGGGGACAAGGGGGCATCCTCTACGTCTGGAGGAAAGAAGGTTTAAGCATGCTCACAGACGCGGATTCTTTACTGTAAGAGCAGTGAGACTATGGAACTCTCTGCCATATGATGTTGTAATGAGTGATTCCCTACTAAAAATTTAAGAAGGGACTGGATGCCTTTCTTGAAAAGTATAATATTACAGGGTATATACACTAGTTTCCTTAATATTGCGTTGATCTAGGGAGCTAGTCTGATTGCCGTATGTGGAGTCAGGAAGGAATTTTTTTCCCCAATGTGAAGCTTACTGTTTGCCACATGGGGTTTTTTTGCCTTCCTCTGGATCAACATGTTAGGGCAAGTTAGGATAGGATATGGGTTGAACTAGATGGACTTAAAGTCTCCCTTCAACCTTAATAACTATGTTACTATGTTACTATATCCTATATATACAGCTATGTGGCCCATATATCATTATATACCATATATACATTATCCTATATATAAAGCTATGTGACCCCATATATCATTATATACCATATATACATCATATCCCATATATACAGCTATGTGACCCCATATATAATTATATACCATATATACATCATATCCTATATATACAGCTATGTGACCTCATATATCATTATATACATTGTAATGTAAAATGTCTATAAAGTATGATGTTTCTAGAACCTTCTAGAAATCTCCCATTTCACACTACTGAGGACATTGTCCAATGTTAACTGGCAGCACTTCCCCCCTCCCTTACAGCCCCCTCCTTTTGCCCCCCTTAGCAGCTGTCTGTGTGTGTGCTTTCTGCCGACATCTGAAACCTGATACCGGGCATTTCCTCTTGAAGCACAGCTTGGGGGAAAAGATCTCTTTGTTCTGGCCGAGGCTGGATGCCAGTATATGGGAAGTATTAAAACAAGTCATATTGCAAAAACCATGCAACTCAGAGATATGATAACCATATCACTGCGTAGGCAACGAGGCTAGCTGGCAGTACAGAAGGGTCTTATATTGCTGAATGAGTGGTTGAGGCCACAGCATTGATAATTCCCTTACTGCCGTAGTCTAGTTGCCTGTGCACAACAAGCAGCCCGTCCGGTGACTAATTATCCTAGGTGCAGTTCCCTGACTGACCTGAGGGTAAGGGGGCGCCGGAGATCTGCGAGTTCCTAAGTGGAACTGAGAAAGTGGGATATACATAAATCCCCGCAGTTCTTGGAAGGTTGTTAGCAGTGGTGGGGCATCCAAAATACCCCCCTGCGGTAAATTGTTAGAGGAAGATTAGCTTGCTGCATTTTTGTCACGTGATGCCGGTGGTGGGATAACTAAGATAAGCCCCCACTGTGCCTGTGATACCCGTGTGCAGGCAGTGCGTCACGTTCCTCCGTCCGCTGACAAACCTGTGTCGGTGGTGGGATCGTGACCTCTTGGTGGCACAGGGTCCGCTGTTCATCACAATTTGGCGATAGCGGTCCGCCGTTCCTCACATATTGGTGGCAGAGCGGTGGGATAATCCTAGAGCATTAGTGATTTGGTTTGAGCAATCATTCCTCTCACTAAAAACCTGCACGGTTCCTGCAGGAATCCTGCATCATAGGTTTTGGAGAACAGACTCAGTGGTTACTAGTCCTGAGACATTTTTGTGTACTTGCAAGTATTCCCTCCCTTTCTCTTCATTTTTATTTTCTATCTTTTATTTGGCAACCATGGCGGCAAAAGGAGAACACTGGTACAGACAGCAGAAAAAGGAAAACCTTGCTGCAGTATGCTCGTACCGAGGCATTGACGCCACAAACAAAACCAGAGACCAACTGATCGCGGCTCTGGTGCAGCTGGACAATGACCAGAGCCCAGCGGACGCGGAAGCTGGCCCAAGTGACAATGGGGCTGCAGCAGAGGCTCCACTCATGAGCGCTGGCCCCACATTGAACCAGAGCGGGCTGGACTCCTACCTGCAAGCGGCCTTGGACGCACTCCCTGCCGAATACCATGATGGACGTCTGACGCCGATCCAGCAAGCTCGGGAGAGAGCGGAGCAGCAAACCGAGCGGGAGAGAGCGGAGCAGCGAGCCGAAAGAGAAGATCAGAGGGCCCATGAGCTGGAGATGCTCCAGCTGGGGTGGAATGCCCCACAGCCCAAAGCAGTGAGCCCAGCAGGGTCCAGAGTCCTAAATCCCGGCCAGAGCATTTTCCCGTGATGGAAAAGATGGGGACTTGGACACGTTTCTGCGAGCCTTTGAGAAAGCCTGCCGACAGTACCAGCTGGATAAGGTCCAATGGGCCAGGTACTTGACGCCAGGGCTAAAAGGCAAAGCTCTGGAGGCGTTTGCTTCTCTGCCGTCAGAAGACGACGACTATGATGCCATCAAGCAGGCTCTGATCACCAAATACCGGCTGACACCTGAGGTGTACCGAAAGAAGCTCTGGAACCTCCAATGTGGCCCACACGATAGCTATAGTGATGTGGTGCAAGGATTCAGGACCCACTTTGACCAGTGGATCCATGGACTGTCCGTTGGTTCCTTTGAGCAGCTTCGGGACCTGATGATCAAAGACCAGTTCCTGCATCTTTGCCCAGCTGAGGTCCGACAGTTCATCCTGGACCGCGAACCAACGAACGCGGACAAAGCAGCGCAGATCACCGACAACTACAAGGCCAATGGGAAGCCAGAGATGCGGAGGCCAGTCACCACAAGCTGGAGAGGGGGTAAGCCTGCAACCAACCCCAGTGCCCCAGCTAGCCGTCTCTCTGGAGGCCCTGTCCCTATTGCCAACACCAGGCCTGCTACTGACAGTCTCCTGTGTTTCCACTGCAAGCGGCCTGGTCACCTCAGTTACACCTATGTGGAAAAGCCGAAGAACCCCCCAGCCACGGCCTCTGGGCCCAATGCCTCTGTTCTTTTGGTGGGAGGTGTGTGGTTAGGAAGATTGACGACAACATTCAACCTGTTCAGGTGGGGGCCCGTCTTGCTACAGGCCTCAAGGACACCAGGGCTGAACGAACCCTCATCCGTCCAGGACTGGCGGCCCCTGAAGAGTTTGTTGAGGGGAAAACCCTGACTGTCACCGGGATTGGAGGCACCCGCACCCGTTGTCCCTTGCCTGTGGCCCGGGTTTTTCTTGATTGGGGTGCTGGGAGCGGGTTGAGGGAAGTGGGAGTGTCTAAAAACCTGCCCACTGATATTTTATTGGGGACTGACTTGGGGAGGATGGTTGCTTACTACGTCCCTGACACCCCTCCCCAGTCTGATAATAAGGGTAACGTTAACCCTGGTGATGATGATGATGGGAAACTGAATGTGTTACCGGCTAATGACTTGATGAGTAAAGATGCAACTAACAACCATTCTTTCCCCAGGAATGATGCTGATGGTGATGTAAATGTACCAAAGAAACCTGATAACCATTCTTTTCCTAGGAATGATGATGATGATGATGTATCTGTGCCGACAACCTGTTAACCCTTTCTTTGAAACTGTAGATGTGTCCACAGGTACCGAAGTGCTCAGCCCCGTCACTCTGCGGAGTGAGACGGCTGAGGAACCCCTGGCAGGAGCAAGCAACGGTGCTCAGGGAAATGGGGAAGTGCATGGGGACCATGAGGAAGGTAATGCCATGCAACTGACCAGTGCCACCGAGGAAGGTAACTGGCGCATAAGTAGCACTGCTCCTGAAGTGTTGGGGGTGGATGGGGAGGTAGAGCCCATGGCAGCGCCGATTGGTGGGTCTGTAGAAATCCCCAGGGAGACAGCATTCATAGCCGCTGTCACACGCAGTCAGAGTGCCCAGATCGCAGGTAGTGCACTGTCTTCTGGACCCTCTTCTGCTACAGGAGAGACTGAACCAGAGGTGAACCCAGAGCCGGTTCCAGAGGGTCCCAGTAAGGAAGGGTCCCTGACATCACTTCTGGCAGCCTCCAGCAAGGAGTTCCAGGCTGCTCTGCACTCAGATGCCAGCCTGGAGAAATTGAGACACCTCGTCGAGACGCCCACCTCCGAGCCTGTTAAGGAGAGGGTGTTCTGGGAACGAGGAAGGTTGCACCAGGAGACAGTACCCGGAGATCCCCAAAAGGAGTGGTTGAGGGAAAGACAGCTAGTCGTCCCCCTACAGTTCAGAATTGAGTTGCTGCGGATTGCCCATGAGATTCCCCTCGCTGGACGCTTGGGGCTCAGCAAAACAAAGGCACGGCTGTCTAAACACTTCTATTGGCCCAAGATGGGGACAGATGTCACGACCTACTGCCGCTCCTGTAACACCTGTCAAAAAGTGGGTAAGGCAGGGCCTGCTCTTAAGGCTCCCCTTATTCTTTTGCCGGTGATAGAGGAGCCTTTCTAGAGAATCGCAGTGGACATTGTAGGCCCGCTGGCCGTCCCCAGCAGCTCTGGAAAGCGATACATTCTCACCGTGGTAGACTACGCTACCGGTACCCAGAGGCAGTAGCTCTGTCTTCAACCAGGGCAGATAAGGTGGCTGACGCACTGGTGACCATCTTTTCAAGGGTAGGGTATCCCAGGGAGATGCTTACCGTTCAAGGGACCCAATTCATGTCTCGCCTAATGGAGGCTGTTATGATTGAGTCACCGTAGGAGGCAAAAATAGAAATGCTAGCTAAGTCCAGAAAACCAGAGAAGTTGGCTACTATCGGATTGCAGACCCCTGAACCTATCAACACAACTAGCAGTAGCCGTGGGGGGCTCCTACGATGCCCTAGGCCCCTCGATCACAGCCGGAGGACTACATAGCCTAAAGACAGAAAGGGAAATCTAAACTGCCCCAGAGCAGACCCCAAAGCAAAAGGCAGCCCCCAATATATAATGACGGTGAAGCAAGAAGAAAGAACAAAACACAGACAGAAAGATAGACTGAGCAAAGATGGGGCCCAAGCTAGCTTAGATAGGAAAGGACAGGAAGGCTGCTGTCTGCAATCCGTGAAAAATCCTATGAAAATAAGAGCCAACAAACTGACAGTAAAAATGGCCCTGAAGACGCTAGGCTTCAAAAAAGCTATGTCAGTACTCAGGAATATTCTGAAGACAGAGCAACAGGCAAAAGGAGATTCAGCTCACCCCAGCAGGGAATGGCAGAATCCAGAAAAGCAAGGAGAAACAAAACACTAATGCAAAAAGGCAAAGCAGAAATCTTAGCTTTAGATGAGCAGGAATCAGACTGGTTTCCTAGGAGTCCACAGAGAAATCACCCGCAGGCCAGAAGGGCGTCGGCAGCCTTATATCCAGTCATTAACTCCACTCAGCCAGTCATCATCATCAGCCCCAGGTGTTTGACAATCAGGCTCACTACCTTTCTTCACCAGAAGAGGGAGTTCCTCGGGCCTCAGTAGTGAAGGGGAAAATTAACTCACAACAGGAGGCTCTCTGTGAGAAAATGCAGGTGAAGCACCTGGTATCGAGTGCGTATCACCCACAGACTAATGGTTTGTGTGAACGCTTCAACAGTACCCTCAAACAGATGCTCCACATGCTGGTTGAGACCCAAGGGTGCGACTGGGAGCGGTACCTCCCACACCTGCTGTTCACTTACAGAGAAGTTCCACAGGCCTCGACCGGGTTCTCCCCCTTCAAGCTCTTGTATGACATGCGAGTCCGGGGACCCCTTGGGTTGATAAGAGAATCCTGGGAAGATGAGCCAAACCCCACAGAAGTGTCCATCGTGGATTATGTCATGCACTTCTGTGACAAGATGCAGACCTTGACGCAGTTGGTGCATGACAACATGACGCAGGCTCAGGCTGACCAGAAGCACTGGTGCGGCCAGAACGCCCGGGAGCGGACCTACCAGTTGGGTCAAAAGGTGTGGGTGCTGGTCCCCGTACCAACGGATAAGCTTCAGGCAGCCTGGGAAGGCCCATACGTCGTCCACCAACAGCTCAACCCGGTCACCTACGTGGTCACGCTTGACCATGCTCGGGGTAGGCGCAAGGCCTTTCACGTCAACATGCTGAAGGCGCACCACGAGCGTGAAGCTTGCATTCTACCGGTCTGCAACCTGCCCGAGGATGGGGAGGAAGATCCCCTCCTGGACATGCTGGCCCAAGCCAAGGCCAATGGGTCCATTGAGGACATGGAGATAAGTGGTTTGCTAACTGTATCCCAGCGGTCGCAGTTGGTGGAAACCCTGGAACTCTTCTGGGCCGTGTTCACCAACCGACCTGGGAGGACAGAGTTAGCGGTTCAAGAGGTGGACACCGGGAATCATGCCCCACTACCGCGAACACCTTATCGGATCTCTGAGACGGTGCAACAAGTCATGCGCCAAGAGATCAAGGAGATGTTAAGGCTGGGGGTGATTCGACGGTCAAAAGCGTGTGGGCCTCACCTGTAGTCCTCGTGCCTAAAAAGGATCAAACCACCTGGTTCTGCGTGGACTACAGGGGGCTCAATGCCATCACAACCTCTGATGCCCACCCGAAGCCGCGCATCGAGGATCTGCTTGAGCGGTTGGCAAAAGCAAGGTACATATCCATCATGGATCTGAGTGGGGGATACTGGCAGATTCCCCTGAGCCCTGGGGTGCAGGAGAAATCCACCTTTATCACCCCCTTTGGACTGTACGAGTCCACAGTCATGCCCTTCGGCATGAAAAATGCCCCTGCCACTTTCCAGCGGATGGTCAACCACCTGCTCCGGGAACAGGAGTACGCAGTGGCGTACTTGGACGACATCGCCATCTTCAGTTCCACCTGGGAGGAACACCTTCAGCATCTCCAGGAGGTGCTCAAGCGTCTTCACCAGGCAGGCCTAACTATCAAGCCGGGAAAGTGCCAGATGGGCATGAGCGAGGTCCACTACCTGGGGCACCGGGTAGGCGGGGTTCTATGAGTCCGGAGCCAGAAAAGGTGGACGCAATCGCGTCCTGGCCCATGGCCCACCCACAGGACCAAGAAACAGGTGAAGTCCTTCTTGGGCACTGCAGGGTACTATAGGCGGTTTGTTCAAGACTATAGCGCCCTTGCAAAGCCCTTTACTGGCCTCACCAAGCAGAGGCTACCCCAAACATTCAACTGGACAGATGACTGTGAAGCGGCCTTCCAAGCTTTGAAAGCAGCCCTGTGCAGCTCTCCAGTTTTGAGAGCAGTCGACAGCAATCGCACGTTTCTGGTACAGACCGACGCCAGTGAGTTTGGCCTCGGTGCTGTGCTCAGCCAGGTCGACTCGGGTAACCAGGAGCACCCCGTGTTGTACCTGAGCCGGAAAATTTTGCCGAGGGAAGTGGCATACTCGACCATCGAGAAGGAGTGTCTGGCCATGGTGTGGGCACTGCAACGTTTACAGCCCTACCTGTACGGGCGCACCTTCACGGTGGTGACCAACCACAACCCTCTGAGCTGGTTGCACACAGTGTCCGGAACCAATGGAAGGTTGCTCCGCTGGAGCCTTGCCCTTCAACAGTACGACTTTACTGTACAACTCAAAAAGGGCAGTGAACATGGAAATGCCGATGGGTTGTCCCGCCGGGGCGAACCCGCTGAGGTGCGTATGACCGGTTACCGAGAGGTAATGCCTGCTTAGCGCCCTCTAAAAGGGGGAGGTGTAATGTAAAATGTCTATAAAGTATGATGTTTCTAGAACCTTCTAGAAATCTCCCATTTCACACTACTGAGGACATTGTCCACTGTCAGCTGGCAGCACTTCCCCCCTCCCTTACAGCCCCCTCCTTTTGTAAGATCTGTATGTTAAAGTAAAGTATGATGTTTCTAGAACCTTCTAGAAATCTCCCATTTCACTCTACTGAGGACATTGTAGCCTGTCACAAGTTTGGAGCATCCTCCTTCCCCCCTCCTCTTTTCGCCCACAGCTTACACACTCACACAGACCAGTGCCCCCCTGCTTGCAGCTCTGTGAAATCTTAACTCACACCGAGGAATTCTTCCCTCCCGCCCCCTGCAAGGGATGTTAATTAAGCTGAGTGAAAAAGAATGTCTTTGTTTGAACTATGCGGGGCAAGCATATGAATGAGAGATATTAAAAAAAGCCTAGCACAGGCTTCGGTCACGACAGAAAAATGAAACGGACATTTCTGTGATCTGCACGGACCCGGCTTCCCTACGGTGGCTCTTTCAAAATCCTAATCTCTCCAGAAACTGAGATATGGATTGCTCCCAAATGGAGGGTCTTAAGTATGGCATGCTTGGTGTCTTCGGATTCTATTCGGTAATTCACAAACAATGATGCCCTATGTGTTTTGGTATGGGCTTTTCTCATTTAGATATAGTTATTCTAAGTTTTGTAGCCAAATCCTAGCTTGGAGAGAGCTTGGAGGTTGGACCTCTCCAGACCGCCCATTTCGTGAGGTCACAGACCCTAGGCTATAGGTATTCCCTACCAAATTCCAGTCAGTTCTAGCTGGAGTCTTGATGCTGACAAGAACCCCAGATGAGTGGAGATGTGTGGCTCCGCCTTCTTGCCTCACTTGGCTTGCCTAAAGAATCATGAGCAACTGTAAGTGTTACTTTCTGTCTTTTTAATCCCCTTTATTTTATATTTGTATTGTACATATTTGATGTCTCAATTTATTACAACTTTTGTATCTGTATTCACTGCCCGACTTTGGGGAATAAATCGTAAAATTATCAGTTTGACTCCATGCTCTAAGAAACGAACTATGCGCCTTTTTTTAGATAATTGCTACTAATTTCAGGGGTTTGCCGTGGACCCTCTTAATTAACTCTTTGATTAAGTAAAGCGTGGTTGGTGTCAGCGTGGTGTGCGCGGCTGGCGAGACTAGCTGGCAGAGAAGGGTCTTATATTGCTGAATGAGTGGTTGAGGCCACAGCATTGATAATCCCCTTACTGCAGTAGTCTAATTGGCGGTGCACAACAGGCAGCCCGTCCGGCGACTAATTATCCTAGGTGCAGTTCCCTGACTGACCTGAGGGTAAGGGGGGCGCCGGAGAGCTGCAAGTTCCAAAGTGGAACTGAGAAAGTGGGATATACATAAATCCCCGCAGTTCTTGGAAGGTTGTTAGCAGTGGTGGGGCATCCAAAATACCCCCTGCGGTAAATTGTTAGGGCAAGATTAGCTTGCTGTATTTTTGTCACGAGGTGCCAGTGGTGGGATAACTAAGATAAGCCCCCACTGTGCCTGTGATAGCCGTGTCCCGGCAGTGTGTCACATCCCTCCGTCTGCTGACCTGGTGCCAGTGGTGGGATCATGACCTATTGGTGGCACAGGGTCCTGCCCATTCGTCACATATTGGTGGCAGCGGTGGGCTGTTCCTCACAGGTAAATCACAAACAATGATGCCCTATGTGTGTTGGTACGGGCTTTTCTCGTTTAGATATAGTTGTTCTAAGTTTTGTAGCCTAATCCTAACTTGGAGAGAGGGAGGGTGGACCTCTCCAGACCGCCCATTTTGTGAGGTCACAGACCCTAGGCTATAGGTATTCCCTACCAAATTCCTGTCAGTTCAGCTGGAGTCCTCCTGCCAGAGAGACGTGCCGATGAGTGGGGACGTTTGGTTAAACGCCCCTCCCTCAGCCACATGGTCTGTCTAATACCAAATACGCACATGTGAGTGTTACTTTCTGTTCTTTCATCCACTTTATGTTATATTTGTATTATACATATTTTATGTCTCAACTTTATAGCAACTTTTATCTATGTAATTACTGCCCACATTTTGGGAATAAATGATAAAATCTATTAACTCTGTCTCCATGCTCTAAGAAATTAACTATGCGCCTTTGTTAGATAATCACTACTAATTTGGGGTTTGTCACGGACCCTCTCAATTAACTCTGTGATTAAGTAAAGTGTTATGAATGAGTCACCGTAGGAGGCAAAAACAGAAACGCAAATGTGAGTGTTACTGTCTGTTCTTTCATCCACTTTGTTTTATATTTGTATTTGTACATATGTAATCTCTCAATTTATTACAACTTTTGTATTTGTAATCACAGCCCAACTTTGGGGAATAAATCGTAAAATTATCAGTTTGACTCCATTCTCTAAGAAGCGAACTATGCGCTTTTTTTTAGATAATCGCTACTAATTTGGGGTTTGCCGTGGACCCTCTTAATTAACTCTTTCATTAAGTAAAGCGTGGCTGGTGGCAGCGTGGTGTGCGCGGCTGGCGAGGCTAGCTGGCAGTACAGAAGGGTCTTATATTGCTGGATGAGTGGTTGAGGCCACAGCATTGATAATTCCCTTACTGCCGTAGTCTAGTTGCCCGTGCACAACAAGCAGCCCGTCCGGCGACTAATTATCCTAGGTGCAGTTCCCTGACTGACCTGAGGATAAGGGGGGCTGCGAGTTCCAAAGTGGAACTGAGAAAGTGGGATATACATAAATCCCCGCAGTTCTTGGAAGGTTGTTAGCAATGGTGGGGCATCCAAAATACCCCCTGCGGTAAATTGTTAGAGCAAGATTAGCTTGCTGCATTTTTGTCACGTGGTGCCGATGGTGGGATACCTAAGATAAGCCCCCACTGTGCCTGTGATAGCCGTGTGCCGGCAGTGCGTCACATCCCTCCGTCCGCTGACAAACCCATGTCGGTGGTGGGATCGTGACCTCTTGGTGGCACAGGGTGCGCTGTCAGTCACAATTTGGTGACAGCGGTCCGCCGTTCCTGACATACATCATATCCTATATATACAGCTATGTGACCCCATATATCATTATATACCATATATATATACATCATATCCTATATATACAGCTATGTGACCCCATATATCAGTATGTACCATATATATACATCATATCCTATATATACAGCTATGTGACCTCATATATCATTATATATCATATATGCATCATATCCTATATATAAAGCTCAAAGTGTGTATGTATGTATGTATGTATGTGTGTATGTCCAGGATAGGCATCCGCACCGTCGCAGCTACAGCCACAAAATTTGGCACAGTCACACGTCTGGACCCCAAGAGCGTCCTAAGCTATGTTGTGAGGCAAAATTTTAATCCCGCGTGTTCCAATTCACGAAACAATTTTGCCCCTGTCTACATAATGGGGAAAAAGTGTGTGTGCGTCAAGCCCCGCCCCTCATTATGATGTCATAATGCCCCTATCTACATACTGGGGAAACAGTGTGTGCGTATCAAGCCCCGCCCCTCATTATGATGTCACAATGGTTGTCATGGCGACGCTGATGTGATCATAGGTTGCAAGCCCCGCCGCTCATTATGATGTCATAATGGTTGACTATGGCATGGAGGATGTGTGATGGGTATATGGGCACTGGACTATGGGATGGAGGATATGTATGACGGGTATATGGGCACGGGCCTATGGGATGGAGGATGTGTGATGGGCATATGGGCACTGGACTATGGGATGGAGGATATGTATGATGGGCATATGGGCATGGGACTATGAGATGAAGGATGTGTGATGGGTATATGGGCACTCGACTGTGGGATGGCGAATAGGTATGATGGGTATATGGGCATGGGACTATGGGATGGAGGATGTGTGATGGGTATATGGGCACTCGACTATGGGATGGAGGATATGTATGATGGGTATATGGGCATGGGCCTATGGGATAGAGGATGTGTGATGGGTATATGGGCACTGGACTATGGGATGGAGGATATGTATGATGGGTATATGGGCACGGGCCTTTGGGATGGAGGATAATTATAATTTGTTATAACTAACAACAGTTAGTTACTATGCCCGGGCAGCGCCGGGCTCTTCAGCTAGTCCTATATATACAGCTATGTGACCCCATATATCATTATATACCATATATATCCATCATATCCTATATATACAGCTATATGACCCCATGTATAATTATATACCATATATATACATCATATCCTATATATACAGCTATGTGACCTCATATATCATTATATACCATATATATATACACATCATATCCTATATATACAGCTATGTGACCCCATATATCATTATATACCATATATACATCATATCCTATATATACAGCTATGTGACCTCATATATCATTATATACCATATATACATTGTTACGTGTTACAGAACCACTCAGCACCCAGAATATGTTGTGCAGTTATATGTATGTATAATACCTTCTATGTGAGATGCATGTCTCTAATGCATCAGCCCACAGGCTGCGCCCCTGGGCAGAGGAGACACGATATTCTCCTTTTGTCTGCCCTCCCCCCACCTTTGTAATTCCCACAGTAAACATCGGCAGGCTCCGGCCACCTGCGGCTTTTGTAATGCATGTCTGGCATGCCGCTTTTCTATTGGCCTGCCCTCTGTATCTGTGTGATATATTCTGTGTCCTGTGAGTAAAGTGTTGTCAGACTGGAAATACGTGGAGAAGCAGTGATCTTTTATATGCGCCCATGTAACCAAGGAATTCCAGCCAGCGTCATTCATTCAGACTCCAGCCAACGCAGAGCGGACCTCCGAAAACACAGGGTGGTACTGAAAGAGGTACCCCAGCTTGGGTAGACCCCGTTACACTGGTGGCAGACAGCGGGATTTGATACCCCTTCTACAGGAGGAAAGGAATGAATGGAAAATAACTACCAGAAGTTAAACAGGACTACATTAAAAGATCTGGTGGAAGCCCAAGGGTTGATCGCCAGCAACAAAACAAAAGCGGATTTGATAGCAGCCATCATGGAACACGACAGTGCAGCGCCCCCCAATGTGAATGTGGAGGAGACCGAATTCCAGAGGGAGGTAAAGAACAGACTGGCATTCTATGGCCTAAACCCTGCAGTAGAGATCATACGAGAGGTGATGGCTTATGTGCGTACTGATCTGAAGGAAAAGATGGCCGAGCGGACCAGGATAGAGCTAGCCAAGATGGAGATGGCAGAGCGGACCAAAGTGGAGCTGGCCAAGATGGAGATGGCAGAGCGGAGAGAGGAGAGTTAGCGAGCAGGGGGAGCTCTGGCCTTCGACCAGGTACCTTCAACAGTAAGCCACAAAAAGATCCAGTTGGGTGAGGCAGAGGAAGACATTGATGCTTTCTGCAGGACTTTGAGCGGCAGTGTGCCCTTCATCAAGTGAAGCCGGAGAAACGGGTTCAGATTCTGGCCAGCAAGCTGACAGGCCGGGCAGCAGACGCCTATCGCACGGTACCTGATGAGGACTGTATGGACTATGAGCGGATCAAAGAAGTGATCTTGGCCTGGTATGCGCTGACACCAGAGGCCTACCGCCAAAAGTTCCGCAGACTTATAAAACGTGTAACCGATACCCACGCTGAATGGGCCTGTAAATTACGGCGGTCACTGCTACAGTGGGTACAAGGGAGCCAAGCAACCACTAAGAAGGACGTCCTTCGCTCTTCCTGTTAGAACGATTCTTTAATGGACTAAACCCCGAGACACAGGAATGGCTTTGGGACAGGCGGCCAACGACTCTTAAGGAAGCCGCTCGTCTGGCCGATGAACATCATGATGCAAGGAGGCCGCAGTTGTCCGGATCAAAGGTGGTCACTAGGGGCCCACCCATGGACCTGGAGGGCCCCAAACCACCGAAGATTGCAGGGGGACCAGCTAGAAACCCGGCCTACCACAGTCACCCTGGGGCGCGATGCTACACCTGTCATCAGCTGGGCCACCTGCAAAGACAATGCCCCAACCGGACTCAGCATACCCAGTGGCCAAAGGCGGGAACAGCTACCTTCGGCCGGGCTGCTGTACACTGCTACCAAGGCGAAGCTGACCCGGCATTGGGGGCTACGACTAACCAAGGGGTGGAAGAGATGGAGGAAGTGTTGCATGAAGTAGACCCCGTGCCGGCAGCCCGGGCAGATAATCGACAACAGCATCGACAGGTCGTGTGGGTTAATGGGAAACGTATGCAGGGACTAAGAGATTCCGGGGCAACTTTGACCCTTGTGAAGCCTCATTTCGTCCGGAACCAAGAGAAGACGCACCGGACAGTGGCAGTCCGTGTAGCAGGGGGAGCTATACATCGACTACCCACTGCCAGGATTCACCTGAACTGGGGAGTCGGGGATGGCCTTGTTGAGGTCGGCTTGATGGAGGATTTTCCTGCAGACGTCTTGCTGGGAAATGACTTGGGGCCCATGTTGTCTGCATTCTCGGTGGCCCCTCTGGCTGAGACCTATAGCTCGAGCTGCGGAGGCGGAATCACACTCAGAGGAGGCCCAGGTAAGACATCCCAGCCCTGCACGTATTCCCATAGCCAGACACATTTCTTGGGCCACCCCAGATGAATTTAAGAGGGAGTTACTTGAGGATCCTTCATTAGAGGGATATCGTGGGAAGGCACAGGAGTGGAGAGGAGTACTGGAAGGGGTACAGTTTGTATGGAAGCAGGGACTCCTCTACCGGATCACAGAGCAGCACCACACAGGGACGGGCCCCACTATAGAACAACAGCTGATAGTTCCCAAGAAGTATAGGCAGGAGTTACTGTGAATCTCTCATGATATACCCTTGGCCGGGCACTTCGGCATCAGTCGCACCAGGCATCGTCTGACACAAAACATCTTTTGGCCGGGGGTAACCTATGATGTTCGTCAGTGCTGCCAGACCTGTGACAGTTGTCAGCGCATTGGCAAGAGGGGGGATCGATGCAAGGCCAAATTACGCCCCCTCCCCATTGTGGAGGAACCATTTAGCCGAGTAGCGGTCGATCTGATAGGGCCGTTAGCCAAACCCAGTCCGTCCGGGAAAAAGTATATATTGACAGTGGTAGATTATGCCACATGGTATCCAGAGGCGGTTGCGTTACCTATCATACTGGCAGAGACGGTGGCGGCTGCCCTGCTCCAGGTTTTCTCACGGGTTGGATTTCCCAGGGAGATTATCTCGGATCAGGGTACCCAGTTTACAGCCGAGGTGACCAACCAACTGTGGAAGCTGTGCGGCGTAAAGTCCATTAGAAGCGCCCCGTACCACCCGCAAACCAATGGGTTGTGTGAACGCTTTAATGGGACATTAAAACAGCTCATTGGGACTTTTACCAGGACCTACAGGGACTGGGAGAAATTCTTGCCACACCTCCTGTTTGCCTATCGGGAGCTGCCCCAAGAATCCACGGGGTTCTCCCCGTTTGAGCTGGTATACGGGAGATGGGTAAGTGGACCCCTAAACTTAGTGCTGGTACACTGGGAAGGGGAGGGCCTCAAAGAAGGGGTACCTATTGTACCCTATGTGCTGGAATTCCAGGACCGCCTACAGGAGCTGACCCAGGTTGTACGTGAGAACCTGCAGGTGACACAGCGGCGCCAGCGCGTATGGTACGATCGGAGGGCCAGAGAGCGCACTTTGGAAATAGGACAGAAGGTCCTGGTGTTAGAGCCCACTAAGCAGAATAAGTTTCAAGCTGCATGGCAGGAGCCATACCAGGTAGTGGGGAAAATAGCCGACACAACCTATAATGTCGCCGATTGGGACGACCCCAGGGTTATCCGCATGTTCCACGTGAATATGCTGAAGCCCTACCGGGAGCGCCCTGAAGAGGTAGTGGCCATCTGTGCATCTAAAGCAGAGGATTTAGCCGGACTTCCCTTGCCGGATGTCTTAGGGGAAAGGACTCAGTCTAAAACATGGGACCAGGTACGGAGGCGTTGTTGAGGCTGCGACAGAGGATGTTTTCAGAGAGATCAGGGTACACTCACCTGGCACAACACAAGGTTGAGACCCAGGATCAGACCCCCCTGCGACAAAACCCCTTCCGCATCCCTGAGTCTGTACGAGAGGGGATGCGACAAGAGATACAAGAGATGTTGCGTTTAGGGGTCATTGAAGAGTCAGATAGTCCCTGGGCATCCCCCGTAGTGTTAGTGCCCAAGAAGGATGGGGCTACACGGTTTTGTGTAGACTATCGTAAGCTCAATGAGAAAACAGTGACGGATGCATACCCCATGCCGCATGTGGATGAGTTGTTAGACCGGCTGGCAGGGGCAAAGTATTTGACCACCATCAATCTATGCAAAGGCTACTGGCAGATTCCCCTTAGTCCTGACGCTATTCCCAAGTCGGCATTTGTCACCCCGTTCGGCTTATTCCAGTTTTGAGTTATGCCGTTCGGGATGAAGAATGCCCCGGCGACCTTCCAAAGGCTGGCTGACCGGCTTCTGGATGGTCTCCAGGACTATGCTTGTGCCTACCTGGACGACATCGCCATCTACAGTGCGACATGGGAAGAGCATCTAAATCACCTAGAGACAGTATTGGACAGGATCCACCAGGCCGGAATCACCCTGAACAAGTGACACGTGGGCAAAGCAGAGGTTCAGTATTTAGGGCATTGGGTGGGAAGTGGGAAACAGCGACCAGAACCAGCCAAGATTGAGGCCATAGCCAAATGGCCCATCCCACGCACTAAAACCCAGGTCATGGCGTTTCTAGGGACAGCTGGGTATTACAGGAAATTCGTTCCCAATTACAGCAGCGTAGCAAAGCCCCTCACTGATTTGACCCGTAAGAACCAACCCTGCCAGGTAACCTGGACCTCAGATTGTGAGGAAGCCTTCCGCCAACTAAAGGACGCCCTCACCAATACCCCTGTATTGGCCGCACCCGTTCCAACTAAACGTTTCCTTGTTCACACAGACGCTTCTATCTTTGGATGGGGGCAGTGCTGAGCCAAGTCAGGCCGGACAGCCAAGAACACCTGGTAGCTTACCTGAGTCGGAAACTACTGCCCCGTGAAGCAAGCTATGCGGCCATCGAGAAGGAGTGCCAGGCGGTAGTATGGGCACTCAAGAAGTTGCAACCATATTTGTATGGACGACAGTTTCCCTCCTAATGGACCATAATCCCCTAGTCTGGCTTAATCGGGTCTCCGGAGACAACGCCAGATTGCTGCAGTGGAGTTTAGCCCTACAACCTCTGGACTTCACCATCCACCACAGACCCGGCAAACAAAATGGTAACGCCGATGGACTAAGTCGACAAACGGAACTTGTACCAACCCCATAAACTTCGGTCGTCCCCAAACCGATCCGTTGAGGATCAGACTGTGTATGCTGATCGTGTCGCTGAAAAGGGGAGCCGTGTTACATGTTACAGAACCACTCAGCACCCAGAATATGTTGTGCAGTTATATGTATGTATAATAGGTTCTATGTGAGATGCATGTCCCTAATGCATCAGCCCACAGGCTGCGCCCCTGGGCAGAGGGGACACGATATTTTCCTTTTGCCCGCCCTCCCCCACCTTTGTAATTCCCACAGTAAACATCGGCAGGCTCCGGCCACCTGCGGCTTTTGTAATGCATGTCTGGCCTGCTGCTTTTCTATTGGCCTGCCCTCTGTATCTGTGTGATATATTCTGTGTCCTGTGAGTAAAGTGTTGTCAGACTTGAAATACGTGGAGAAGCAGTGATCTTTTATATGCGCCCATGTAACCAGCCAGCGTCATTCATTCAGACTCCAGCCAACGCAGAGCGGACCTCCGAAACACAGGGTGGTACTGAAAGAGGTACCCCAGCTTGGGTAGACCCCGTTACACACATCATATCCTATATATACAGCTATGTGACCTCATATATCATTATATACCATATATACATCATATCCTAGCTATACAGCTATGTGACCCCATATATCATTATATACATCATATCCTATATATACAGCTATGTGACCCCATATATCATTATATACCATATATACATCATAGCCTGTATATACAGCTATGTGACCCCATATATCATATCCTATATGTACAGCTATGTGACCTCATATATCATTATATACCATACATACATCATATCCTATATATACAGCTATGTGACCCAATATATAATTATATACCATATATACATTATATCCTATATATACAGCTATGTGACCCGATATATCATGATATACCATATATACATCATATCCTATATATACAGCTATGTGACCCAATATATCAGTATATACCATATATACATCATATCCTATATATACAGCTATGTGACCCCATATATCATTATATACCATATATACATCTAATCCTATATATACACAGCTATGTGACCCCATATATCATTATATACCATACTAGCTGAAGAGCCCGGCGCTGCCCGGGCATAGTAACTAACTGTGGTTAGTTATAGAAAATTATAATTATCCTGCATCCCATAGTCCCGTGCCCATATACCCATCATACATATCCTCCATCCCATAGTCCCGTGCCCATATACTCATCATACATCCTCCTTTCCATAGTCAATCATTATGACATCATAATGAGCGGCGGCGGGGCTCGCAACCTTTGATGACATCAGCGTCGCCATGGCAACCATTGTGAAGACATAATGAGGGGCGGGGCTTGGCGCGCACACACTGCTTCCCCAGTATGCAAATAGGGGCATTGTGACATCACAATGAGGCGCGGGGCTTGACTTTTTCCCCCAGTATGTAGATAGGGGCAAAATTGTTTGGTGAATTGGAACGCGTGGGGTTAAAATTTCGCCTCACAACATAGCTTAGGACGCCCTCGGGGTCCAGACGTGTGACTGTGCCAAATTTTGTGGCTGTAGCTGCGACGGTGCGGATGCCTATCCCGGACATACAAACATACACACACACACACACACACACACACATACACACACTTTGAGCTTTATATATTAGATATACATGATAGCCTATATATACAGCTATGTGACCCCATATATCATTATATACCATATATACATCATATCCTATATATACAGTTATGTGACCTCATATATCATGATATACCATATATACATCATATCCTATATATACAGCTATGTGACCCCATATATCATTATATACCATATATACATCATATCCTATATATACAGCTATGTGACCCCATATATCATTATATACCATATATAAATATACATCATATCCTATATATACAGCTATGTGACCCCATATATCATTATATACCATATATACATCATATCCTATATATACAGTTATGTAACCCCATATATCATTATATACCATATATAAATATACATCATATCCTATATATACAGCTATGTGACCCCATATATCATTATATACCATATATACATCATATCCTATATATACAGCTGTGTGACCCCATATATTATTATATACCATATATACATCATATCCTATATATACAGCTGTGTGACCCCATATATCATGATATACCATATATACATCATATCCTATATATACAGCTATGTGACCCCATATATCATTATATACCATATATACATCATATCCTATATATACAGCTGTGTGACCCCATATATCATTATATACCATATATAAATATACATCATATCCTATATATACAGCTGTGTGACCCCATATATCATGATATACCATATATACATCATATCCTATATATACAGCTATGTGACCCCATATATCATTATATACCATATATACATCATATCCTATATATACAGTTATGTAACCCCATATATCATTATATACCATATATAAATATACATCATATCCTATATATACAGCTATGTGACCTCATATATCATGATATACCATATATACATCATATCCTATATATACAGCTATGTGACCCCATATATCATGATATACCATATATACATCATATCCTATATATACAGCTATGTGACCCCATATATCATTATATACCATATATACATCATATCCTATATATACAGCTGTGTGACCCCATATATCATTATATACCATATATAAATATACATCATATCCTATATATACAGCTGTGTGACCCCATATATCATGATATACCATATATACATCATATCCTATATATACAGCTATGTGACCCCATATATCATTATATACCATATATACATCATATCCTATATATACAGCTATGTGACCCCATATATCATTATATACCATATATAAATATACATCATATCCTATATATACAGCTATGTGACCCCATATATCATGATATACCATATATACATCATATCCTATATATACAGCTATGTGACCCCATATATCATTATATACCATATATAAATATACATCATATCCTATATATACAGCTATGTGACCCCATATATCATGATATACCATATATACATCATATCCTATATATACAGCTATGTGACCCCATATATCATTATATACCATATATACATCATATCCTATATATACAGTTATGTGACCCCATATATCATTATATACCATATATACATCATATCCTATATATACAGCTGTGTGACCCCATATATCATTATATACCATATATACATCATATCCTATATATACAGCTATGTGGCCCAATACATCATTATATACCATATATACATCATATCCTATATATACAGCTATGTGACCCCATATATCATTATATACCATATATACATCATATCCTATATATTCAGCTATGTGACCCCATATATCATTATATGCCATATATACATCATATCCTAGATATACAGCTATGTGACCACATATATCATTATATACCATATATACATCATATCCTATATATACAACTATGTGACCCCATATATCATTATATACCATATATACATCATATCCTATATATACAGCTATGTGACCCCATATATCATTATATACCATATATACATCATATCCTATATATTCAGCTATGTGACCCCATATATCATTATATACCATATATACATCATATCCTATATATACAGCTATGTGACCCCATATATCATTATATACCATATATACATCATATCCTATATATACAGCTATGTGACCCCATATATCATTATATACCATATATACATCATATCCTATATATACAGCTATGTGACCCCATATATCATTATATACCATATATACATCATATCCTATATATACAGCTATGTGACCCCATATATCATTATATACCATATATACATCATATCCTATATATACAGCTATGTGACCCCATATATCATTATATACCATATATACATCATATCCTATATATACAGCTATGTGACCCCATATATCATTATATACCATATATACATCATATCCTATATATTCAGCTATGTGACCCCATATATCATTATATACCATATACACATCATATCCTATATATACAGCTATGTGACCCCATATATCATTATATACCATATATACATCATATCCTATATATACAGCTATGTGACCCCATATATCATTATATACCATATATACATCATATCCTATATATACAGCTATGTGACCCCATATATCATTATATACCATATATACATCATATCCTATATATACAGCTATGTGACCCCATATATCATTATATACCATATATACATCATATCCTATATATACAGCTATGTGACCTTATGTAATGATACTGTAAGATCTGATCTAAGGTTCCCTGATTATTAAACTACAGAGGAGACTTTGCCTCCCAGCAGCTGCAGCCCCTCCTCCTTCCCCCGTGGCTCACACACACACATTCCAGCTCTGTGCCTGCATCTGTAACAGGACACCAGATGCTTCCTGTGCCAACCTTCCCCCCTCCCCAGCAAGTGGAAAGAATGTCCTTTGTCTTCACCATGCGGTGAATTCAAGTATGGGAAATATTAAAGAGGCCTGATCTCAGAAACAATTCGCGGCAGAGATATGAAAATTACATATCTGCATAGGGCACTAAGCCTGCGTTCTAGCCCATAGTTTTCACAGTTTTACCACCCACAGAATCGGAGAAATGGATTTCTCCTAAACGGTGTGACATAATTACTGCATGTTTGGTGTTGAAGTATTGCCTTCGACAGGCTGGAAAAGATGAGATGTGTGTTTATACAAGGTACTCTCTGCAAGATATAATTATAAGTTTTGTAGTCAGATTGTAACTCCAAAAGCAGGGGGAGGACCATCACCAGACCACCCCTTTTATGATGTCATGACCCAGAACTATAGAGTACACTCACTCACTTGGGAGGCCATTTGAGCTGGAGATTCCATGCCAAAAGGATCTCAGATGAGTGGAGATGGTGGCTCCGCCTTCTCCCCACATGGTTAGCCTAAGACCATCTAAGCACATGTAAGTGTTAATTTCTGTTTCTAAACCTGTTTATTTTATATTTGCAATGTACATATCTAATGTCTCAACTTTGTAAAATCTTTTATCTCTGTAATCACTGCCCACCTTTTGGGGAATAAATTATAACTTTATTAGGAGAGGGAGGACTGGGAGCTTGCATCGCATCCAAATGAAAACCACTTTGGGCTGAGTTCATTGATCCACAGGTGGGCGCACGAATTCGCTGGTGAGCACAGCAGATGTCCACAAGAAGAAGAAAGTTCATTCAGAACACCGGCATAAATGAAAAAAAACTTTATTAGGCTAATATGCCATATTAAAATGCAAAAAACACCTGACGCGTTTCCGGTGCACAAAGGCACCCTTAGTCATAGGTAAATAAAAACAATATGCATAGAAAAATATATACAGGTTACAAACCAATCACAAAGCTTGCAATTAATTACAAAAAGTGGCAACACATGAAAGGAAAAGTGAACGGTTCCTTGCAATGATACAGATCACTCCAGGATTGAAGTTCCCAAGGAAAAAAAAAAAAAAAAAAAGGTACAATAATATAATAATATAAATGGATATATCTAAAAGTAATTAAATAACTCCAAAATGATCTTCCAATGGAAAATGGATTTTCTGCGCAGAAATAAATGATTCCATGCGAAAGGTGTGAATGAGTGCCTACGGACAATATATAGAGTTAGTCAGAATCAAAAATAATTTTTTACACCTCAAAAATAATTTATAGATGCGCAGGAATGAGTGGTTCCATGCAAAAGGTGTGAATAGGTACCTACAAACAATATATGGAATTAATAACAATCAAATGGAGTTTTTTGCACGTGTAATAAAATATTTCATGCAAAGAGTATGAATGAGTGCTTGCGAACAATATAAAGAATTAGACAAAAAGAAAAAAGGTTTTTTTGGACTTGAAAAATAAGTTATAGATACGCAGGAATAAAAAGTTCCATGCAAGATGTGTGAATGAGTGCCTACAAACAATATATAAACTTGGTGACAATCAAATGGAATTTTTAGCACATAAAAACTGAAAAATAAGTTATAGACACATAGCAATCAATGGTGGAACTATTGCAGAATGCTTGATAAACATATGAATAAAATAGGAGCTATGGGATAAATTCTATGCTTTCCTACTATAACAAAATAAATACGCAAAATAAACTAAATACGGATCACTGTAAAATTATTTTTGACAGAAAAACTAATAAGTACATAAATTTCATTAATAAATATAGAACAAATCGTTCCTGAAATTAATACCGTTTGGAGATTTAGTGTCTAATTTTAATATCCAAAAAGCTTCACGTATATTTAATAGCTTGTGTCTATCACCACCTCGTGCAGGAGTTTTAACCTTTTCCAGACCATAGAAGGCAAATGAATCCATATTGCTATGATGAGCATGAACGAAGTGTTTTACCGCTCCTGAATAGGAAGCGTTTCTTTGTTCTATATTTCTGATATGTTCGGCTATTCTTTTTTTTAGTTTGCGCATAGTACAGCCGATATACTGAATCTTACACTCTGTGCAACAAATGCAATAAACGACAAACTGTCACAATTGATAAAAGATGTAATTTGTTGAGAAAAACCTTGGTATGAAAAAATAAATTTGGATTTGTCTGTTGCATGTGTGCAAACATTGCACCTGGAACCAGCACATTTGTAAAATCCAGTGGAAGTAATCCAAGTCTGAATTTTTTCTGGTGATTTTAAAAGACTGGGAGAAAGATAATTCGCCAAACTGGTTCCCCTTCGGGCAACATAACAGCAGCCAGATTGTATGACTTGTCTTAATTTAGTGTCTTGGTTTGTGACGGGCAGATATTTTTTCACAATTTCTTTAATTTGATTGAATTGGGGGCTGAATGGCGTTGAAAAAGTCACCATATGATCAGCACAAGCTGAGGATTTTTCCTTTAAACTGGTAAATCTTGGTTTGCTCATCACTTTGTGAAATGCATTGCTGACAATTTGATTATTGTAACCTCGATCAAAAAGACGTTTTTTTTATGACTTTACTTTCTTGTAAAAACAAGGCATTGTCTGAACATAAACGTTTTGCCCTATTGAATTCCCCATAAGGGATGGACTGGATGGTATGTTGGGGATGACATGAAGAAGAAAGTAAAAGTAAATTACCTGCAGTTTCCTTTCTATAACTGGTAGTGTGAACTTTGCCATTGATATAAATCCAAAAAGGAAACTTGATTCCCTGTGCCACTAATAGTGAATATTACATTTAGATTGTTAGAATTGAGATAAGAATGAAAAAGGGACAAGTCTGTGGGATTACCCTTCCAAACGAACATCAGATCGTCCACATAGCTACCAAACCAAAAAATGTCATTGAAGAATGGGTTGAGATCATAAAAAAGAAATTGCTCTTCCCACCAAGCCATATATAATATGGCTAAAGAAGGTGAGAAATTTAACCCCATAGGGGCACCCAAAATTTGAAGAAAAAATGATTTATTAAACATAAAATAATTGTGACTCAGTAGATATGCGGATGATCTGATAATGAAAGATTTTAGTTCACCCGAATAATTGCTATAATTATCCATATGGTGCGATAAAGCCTGTAGAGCAAGAGAATGAGGAATCGAGGAGTACAAGTTGGTTACATCACAAGTGAAAAAGCTGAAATTTTTCTGCCAAATAAAATTATTAAACGCATGAATCACAGATTCAGAATTTTTCAAATACCCTGGAATGCGAAGGGTTAAAGGTTGCAAAAATTTATCTACCCAAACACTTAAATTTTCATTTAGTGAACCAATACTAGAAATGATAGGACGGAGTGGAGGAGGGAATTGATTTTTGCGGATTTTGAGTAACCCATGGAAAATAGGAATTACTGGATGGTCAGGTAACAACCATTTAGCTGTTTTTGAACAAAATGTTCATTTTTAGACCATCCTGTACCAAGTTGGTTAATTCACACTTGAAAGTGGAAGAAGGATCACGGCTCAATGTGGAATATGTGCAGGTGTCATTTAACACACTGAGAACAGAACTGATATATAAATCAGTGTCTAAAATGACTGTGCAGCCGCCTTTATCAGATTATTTGATTAATAAATTTGGGTTATTCTGCCAATCCTTGATGGCTTGAGATTGAGTGATGCTCAAATTATGAAAAAAATCAGTGGATTTAATGCTCTTGTCTAATTCTCGTAAATCTCTCTCCACCAAGGATTGAAAAAGGTCCAAGCTGGGTACTCTCGATTGTAATGGATAGTATGAAGAATTGTGTGGCACAACATGAACATCTCTGTCATGTATGAGATCTGGATTATCGTGTGGATCCTGTAAGGAAGAAAGAGTGGTTAATGCAAATTGCTCTCTGAAGGAAAGCGAAGCAAATAATTCATCATGAAAATTAACAGGATCAGAGTTGTCAATCATGTTGTCACTGGAATCATTCTGGGAAAAATGTCTTTTCACTGTAAGGAGTCTGGTAAACTTGTTCACGTCTTTGTCTGAAAAAGGTCAAATTTTTTACTGGGAACAAAGTTCAATCCTTTCTGCAAGATATCAATTTGTGCTGGGGTCAAAATGAACGGAGTCAGGACTGCAACGTTGGAAACAGGACTTAGAACATGGTTCTCTTGTTGCGCGTTGGATAACGCTTCCATGTGCGTTTTTCTCTTCCTCCTGCCACCTCTCCTGCATCTCCGTTTTTTGTCATGGCACCAGACGGATTGCGGGAGTCTGTTGGCTGATGTTGCGCAATGCGGGTGGAATTATCAATGTCTGGATCAGACGTGTTATAATCAGAAGAAGAAAACCATACCGACTTATTACGGCTATAGTCAGAGGCATTGGATTTAAAAATGGATCTTTTCGGAGTGCTGGATTTAAAATCTTTGCTCCAAGTATAAACCTTATTATTTTTGTAATCCATGACGTCTCTGGATAATTTCATTTTTTTGGTTTTCATAATGTTTTCTTCCAGAATTTTTATATTCTCCTGGACTTTTTTCATGGAGTTGTCAAAATCTGACCAAGAGATATATTTATTTAACTCTGTATTGTTTTTTTCAATATTATTCTTCAATTCCACCAATCGTGTTTCCTCATGCGAGATTATAAGTTCCATCAGCTTGAAAGAACATTGGGATAAAATACTGTTCCATTTTTGAAGGAATTCATCTGAAAAAATGAAAGTTGGAATCTTTTTGATGCGCAAACCACGTGGGATTAATTCCCTTTCTAGATACTTCTTGAGGGAATTATGATCCCACCATGTCCGCAGTTCTTGAGATAATAATTTGTCAAGCTGTTTAAAAAGATCTTTCTTTTCGATTGAATTATCATCAACTGATTCCGTTTCATTAAAGACCTGGGCTAATTTAGCCATTCTTAAATCAATGGAGGAAGTCATGCTGTTGCAATAAATGTGATGCCACAAAAATGATGCAACTCAGTACAAAAATATCAACATTAATAGATAAAAATTGATACAGAGCTCACCGCTTCACAGGAATGCAGGAGAGGGAGGACTGGGAGCTTGCATCGTATCCAAATGAAAACCACTTTGGGCTGAGTTCATTGATCCACAGGTGGGTCCATGAATTCGCTGGTGAGCACAGCAGATGTCCACAAGTAGAAAAAAGTTCATTCAGCACACCGGCATAAATGAAAAAAACTTTATTAGGCTAATATGCCATATTAAAATGCAAAAAACACCTGACGGGTTTCCGGTGCACAGAGGCACCCTTAGTCATAGGTAAATAAAAACAATATGCATAGAAAAATATATACAGGTTACAAACCAATCACAAAGCTTGCAATTAATTACAAAAAGTGGCAACACATGAAAGGAAAAGTGAGCGGTTCCTTGCAATGATACAGATCACTCCAGGATTGAAGTTCCCAAGGAAAAAAAAAAAAAAAAGGTACAATAATATAATAATATAAATGGATATATCTAAAAGTAATTAAATAACTCCAAAATGATCTTCCAATGGAAAATGGATTTTCTGCGCAGAAATAAATGATTCCATGCGAAAGGTGTGAATGAGTGCCTACGGACAATATATAGAGTTAGTCAGAATCAAAAATAATTTTTTACACCTCAAAAATAATTTATAGATGCGCAGGAATGAGTGGTTCCATGCAAAAGGTGTGAATAGGTACCTACAAACAATATATGGAATTAATAACAATCAAATGGAGTTTTTTGCACGTGTAATAAAATATTTCATGCAAAGAGTATGAATGAGTGCTTGCGAACAATATAAAGAATTAGACAAAAAAAAAAAAAGTTTTTTTTGGACTTGAAAAATAAGTTATAGATACGCAGGAATAAAAAGTTCCATGCAAGATGTGTGAATGAGTGCCTACAAACAATATATAAACTTGGTGACAATCAAATGGAATTTTTAGCACATAAAAACTGAAAAATAAATTATAGACACATAGCAATCAATGGTGGAACTATTGCAGAATGCTTGATAAACATATGAATAAAATAGGAGCTATGGGATAAATTCTATGCTTTCCTAGTATAACAAAATAAATACGCAAAATAAACTAAATACGGATCACTGTAAAATTATTTTTGACAGAAAAACTAATAAGTACATAAATTTCATTAATAAATATAGAACAAATCGTTCCTGAAATTCATACCGTTTGGAGATTTAGTGTCTAATTTTAATATCCAAAAAGCTTCACGTATATTTAATAGCTTGTGTCTATCACCACCTCGTGCAGGAGTTTTAACCTTTTCCAGACCATAGAAGGCAAATGAATCCATATTGCTATGATGAGCATGAACGAAGTGTTTTACCGCTCCTGAATAGGAAGCGTTTCTTTGTTCTATATTTCTGATATGTTCGGCTATTCTTTTTTTTTAGTTTGCGTATAGTACAGCCGATATACTGAATCTTACACTCTGTGCAACAAATGCAATAAACGACAAACTGACTGTCACAATTGATAAAAGATGTAATTTGTTGAGAAAAACCTTGGTATGAAAAAATAAATTGCATCTGGAACCAGCACATTTGTAAAATCCAGTGGAAGTCATCCAAGTCCGAATTTTTTCTGGTGATTTTAAAAGACTGGGAGAAAGATAATTCGCCAAACTGGTTCCCCTTCGGGCAACATAACGGCAGCCAGATTGTATGACTTGTCTTAATTTAGTGTCTTGGTTTGTGACGGGCAGATATTTTTTCACAATTTCTTTCATTTGATTGAATTGGGGGCTGAATGGTTCCAGGTGCAATGTTTGCACACATGCAATAGACAAATCTAAATTTATTTTTTCATACCAAGGTTTTTCTCAACAAATTACATCTTTTATCAATTGTGACAGTCAGTTTGTCGTTTATTGCATTTGTTGCACAGAGTGTAAGATTCAGTATATCGGCTGTACTATACGCAAACTAAAAAAAAGAATAGCCGAACATATCAGAAATATAGAACAAAGAAACGCTTCCTATTCAGGAGCGGTAAAACACTTCGTTCATGCTCATCATAGCAATATGGATTCATTTGCCTTCTATGGTCTGGAAAAGGTTAAAACTCCTGCACGAGGTGGTGATAGACACAAGCTATTAAATATACGTGAAGCTTTTTGGATATTAAAATTAGACACTAAATCTCCAAACGGTATGAATTTCAGGAACGATTTGTTCTATATTTATTAATGAAATTTATGTACTTATTAGTTTTTCTGTCAAAAATAATTTTACAGTGATCCGTATTTAGTTTATTTTGCGTATTTATTTTGTTATACTAGGAAAGCATAGAATTTATCCCATAGCTCCTATTTTATTCATATGTTTATCAAGCATTCTGCAATAGTTCCACCATTGATTGCTATGTGTCTATAACTTATTTTTCAGTTTTTATGTGCTAAAAATTCCATTTGATTGTCACCAAGTTTATATATTGTTTGTAGGCACTCATTCACACATCTTGCATGGAACTTTTTATTCCTGCGTATCTATAACTTATTTTTCAAGTCCAAAAAAACTTTTTTTTTTTTTTTTTGACTAATTCTTTATATTGTTCGCAAGCACTCATTCATACTCTTTGCATGAAATATTTTATTACACGTGCAAAAAACTCCATTTGATTGTTATTAATTCCATATATTGTTTGTAGGTACCTATTATTATTATTTATTATTATTATTATTATTATTATTATTTAATGTTATAGCACCATTTATTCCATGGCGCTTTACAGGTAAGGAGGGGTATACATAAAAACAAGTACAATAATCTTAAACAATACAAGTCATAACTGGTACAGGAGGAGAGAGGACCCTGCCCGCGAGGGCTCACAATCTACAAGGGATGGGTGATAATACAGTAGGCGAGGGTAGAGCTGGTCGTGCAGCGGTTTGGTCGATCGGTGGTTACTGCAGGTTGTAGGCTTGTCGGAAGAGTTGGGTCTTCAGGCTTTTTTTGAAGGTTTCGATGGTAGGTGAGAGTCTGATATGTTGTGGTAGAGAGTTCCAGAGTAGGGGTGGTGCGCGAGAGAAATCTTGTCTGCGATTGTGGGAAGAAGAGATAAGAGGGGAGTAGAGAAGGAGATCTTGTGAGGATCGGAGGTTGCGTGCAGGAAAGTACTGTGGGAGACGAGGTCACAGATGTAGAATCATAGAATCATAGAATCGTAGAGTTGGAAGGGACCTCCTGGGCCATCTGGTCCAACCCCCTGCTCAAAGCAGGATTCGCTAAATCATCCCAGTTAGATGTCTGTCCAGCCTCTGTTTGAAGACTTCCATTGAAGGAGAACTCACCACTGGAACAGGCTGCCACGAGAAGTGGTGAGTTCTCCTTCAATGGAAGTCTTCAAACAGTGGCTGGACAGACATCTGACTGGGATGATTTAGCGAATCCTGCTTTGAGCAGGGGGTTGGACCAGATGGCCCAGGAGGTCCCTTCCAACTCTACGATTCTATGATTCTATGATTCTCGTGGCAGCCTGTTCCACTCATTGATCACTCTAACTGTCAAAAAGTTTTTTCTAATATCTAATCTGTGTCTCCTCCCATTCAGCTTCATCCCATTGCTTCTAGTCTTTCCTTGTGCAAATGAGAATAAAGTTGATCCTTCTACAATGTGACAGCCCTTTAGATATTTGTAGACAGCTATTAAGTCTCCTCTCAGTCTTCTCTTTTGCAAACTAAACATTCCCAAATCCTGCAACCTTTCCTCATAAGACAGGGTTTGCAGACCGGTCACCATTCTGGTCGCTCTTTTCTGAACTTGCTCCAGTTTGTTGATGTCTTTTTTAAAATGTGGTGCCCAAAATTGGACACAATATTCCAGATGAGGTCTGACCAAAGAGGAGTAGAGGGGAATAATTACTTCACGTGATCTAGACTGTATGCTTCTGTTAATACATCCTAGAATTGGATTTGCCTTTTTTGCTGCTGCATCACACTGTTGACTCATATTCAGTCTGTGATCTATTAGTATACCCAAGTCTTTTTCACATGTGCTGTCACTTAGCCCTATTCCTCCCATTCTATATATGCTTTTTTCATTTTTATTGCCCAGATGTAGTACTTTGCATTTCTCCCTGTTAAAAACCATTCTGTTAGTTGCTGCCCACTTCTCCAGTTTATTTAAATCTTTTTGAATCCTCTCTCTCTCTTCTCTAGTATTAGCTATCCCTCCTAGCTTTGTGTCATCAGCAAATTTAATCAGTTTACCCTCAATTCCTTCATCTAAATCGTTGATAAAGATGTTGAACAATACAGGGCCCAGGACAGAGCCCTGTGGTACCCCACTTGAGACATTCTTCCAACTGGATGTGCAGCCATTTACGACCACTCTTTGGGTCCGATCACTAAGCCAGTTATGAATCCACCTAACAGTTGCCTTGTCCATTCCATACTTAGTCATTTTTTCAATAAGGATTGTATGAGAGACTTTGTCAAATGCTTTGCTGAAGTCAAGATATACTATATCTACAGCATTTCCTTGATCCACCCAATCAGTAATACCGTCATAGAAGGAAATTAAATTAGTCTGACATGACTTATTAGTTACAAACCCATGCTGACTCTGTTTAATCACTTCATTCTTATCCAGGTATTGACATACATGTTGTTTAATAATTTGTTCAAAGATCTTTCCTGGTATAGAAGTCAGACTCTGTCATATTTTTTGGAGAACTTGGCCATTTGATGCATAAAGAGTTCATCCATATCTTCAGCTTGCACAGGCGGCCTGTAGTAAATGCCTACAATGGTGTCCTTTCCATTGTTCTGTCCTTGTATTCTTACCCAAACAGTTTCCACAGAACTCCCAGTCTCTGAAGCTTCAATCTCTGTGCAGATATACGCGTTTCTAACATACAATGCGACACCCCCTCCTCGTTTATCAAGTCTGTTTCTTGCAAATAAGTTGTATCCTTCTAGTCTTGTATTCCAATCATGTGTATCGTCTCACCAAGTTTCAGTGATTCCAATGACATCATATTTCTGTTCCTGTGTTAGTAGTTCCAATTCTCCTTGTTTGTTGCCCATGCTTTGTGCATTAGTATAGAAACATTTTAGTTTGTGATTGGTTTCTCTTTCTCCAATATTTTTATTAATTAGATTCTTTCGTCTTTGTTCTTCCTTTCCACTTCTAATAGCAGAGTTCTCAATAGCATTTGTCAGGTGTATGGCTTTTTCTGGTCTTTTGCTTCCCTTCCCATGTTGTTCTAGTTTAAAGCTCTCCTTACAAGTGTAGCAAGGCGACTTCCAAATACCTGCTTTCCAGTCTTCGTAAGGTGCACCCCATCTCTAGCAAGTAGTCCATCGTATAAGTAGTTCACTCCGTGATCCAGAAATCCAAATCGTTGCTGACGGCACCATCGACGTAGCCAGTTGTTCACCTGCAGAATCTTATTCCACCTCCTTGTTCCATGGCCATCCACTGGGAGGATGGAAGAGAAGACCACCTGCGCTCCCAGTTCTTTCACTTTCTTGCCTAAGTCTTCAAAGTCTCTGCAGATGGTTTCCAGGTCGTTTCTTACGGTGTCATTTGTCCCCACATGTAGTAGCAGGAATGGGTAGTCATCTGTAGGTCTGAAGAGTCCTGATATCCTGTCAGACACATCTTTAATTTTTGCACCTGGAAGACAGCACATTTCTCTTGAAGTTATATCCGGTCTGCAGATAGCGGCCTCTGTTCCTCTCAACAGGGAATCCCCCATGACCACCACTCTCCGTTTCTTCTTCACAACATTTTTCTTTCTCCATCCAGGAGGACTCTGAAGGCGTACAAGGTTGCTGTTTGTTGGCAAAGTCTTATCCTGATGTATTTCTTCATCGTTTTCCTGCGTGAGAGCCTGGTACTGGTTTCTGAGCAGTATGGGTGCTGACTGCCTCCTGATCCTCCTGCTTCTCTGGGTCACATGTCTCCATTCCTCTGTTTCTTCAGGTGCACTTCGAATTTCTTCTCTTTCTGTAACATGAAGAGATAATTCTGCTCTGTCCAAGAACTCTTCACCTTCCTTAATGATCTTCAACGTAGCTAACCTCTCTTCGAGATTTTGCAACTTTTCCTCCAACAGGGTCACAAGCTTGCATTTGTGGCATGTGAAGTTTGGCTTTTCCACTGGTAAATCTGTGAACATGTAGCAAGAAATGCAGCTCACCAAATGGCTCCTGGCCTCTTCCATCTTGAGATTTCTTAAAAACGATGAAAGATGAGCCAAAATTTTTAGTATGTATGGAGGAGACAGGTTGTGGATGGCTTTGTATGTCATGGTTAGGGTTTTGTAATGGAGTCTCTGGGCAATTGGGAGCCAGTGAAGGGATTGACAGAGGGGAGATGCTGGGGAATAGCGGGGGGACAGGTGGATTAGTCAGGCAGCAGAGTTTAGAATAGATTGGAGGGGTGCGAGAGTGTTTGAGGTGAGGCCACAGAGCAGGAGGTTGCAGTAGTCAAGGCGAGAGATGATGAGGGCATGGACTAGGGTTTTTGCAGATTCTTGGGTGAGGAATGAACGGATTCGTAAAATATTTTTGAGTTGAAGTCTGCATGAAGTGGAAAGGGCTTGGATATGTGGTTTGAAGGAGAGATTAGCATCAAGGATTACTCCGAGGCAGCGAGCTTGTGGGACTGGGGAGAGTGGGCAGTCATTTACTGTAATTGATAGGTTTGTAGGGGGGGTCACGTGAGATGGGGGAAAGATGATGAATTCTGTTTTGTCCATGTTGAGTTTCAGAAATCTAGCGGAGAAGAAGGATGAAATAGTGGACAGACATTGAGGGATTCTGGTTAGTAGGGAGGTGATATCTGGTCCAGAGATGTAGATCTGTGTGTCATCAGCATAGAGATGATACTGAAAGCCATGAGATTCTATGAGCTGTCCCAGGCCAAAGGTGTAAATAGAGAACAGCAGGGGCCCAAGGACTGAACCTTGTGGGACTCCGACAGATAGGGGGCGAGGTGAGGAGGTGGTGTGTGAGTTCACACCTTTTGCATGGAACCACTCATTCCTGCGCATCTATAAATTATTTTTGAGGTGTAAAAAATTCTTTTTGATTCTGACTAACTCTATATATTGTCCGTAGGCACTCATTCACACCTTTTGCATGGAATCATTTATTTCTGCGCAGAAAATCCATTTTCCATTGGAAGATCATTTTGGAGTTATTTAATTACTTTTAGATATATCCATTTATATTATTATATTATTGTACCTTTTTTTTTTTTTCCTTTTGAACTTCAATCCTGGAGTGATCTGTATCATTGCAAGGAACCGCTCACTTTTCCTTTCATGTGTTGCCACTTTTTGTAATTAATTGCAAGCTTTGTGATTGGTTTGTAACCTGTATATATTTTTCTATGCATATTGTTTTTATTTACCTATGACTAAGGGTACCTTTGTGCACCGGAAACGTGTCAGGTGTTTTTTGCATTTTAATATGGCATACTGTATTAGCCTAATAAAGTTTTTTTCATTTATGCCGGTGTGCTGAATGAACTTTCTTCTTCTTGTGTATAACTTTATTAGTCTGTCTTCATGCTCTAAGACAAATTTACGTGCCTTTAAGATAATTACGCTACTGATTCGAGTTGTGTTATGAATGGATCACCGAGGAGAATGGCAGGAACAGGCTAAGCCACCAGAAGACCAGAGAGGTTGGTAACTAAGTGGATTGCAGACCCCTGATCCTATCCACACAACTAGCAGTAGCCATGGAGCGTTCCTACGATGCCCTAGACTCTTCGTCACAGCCGGAGGACTAACTAAGCCTAAAGGCAGAAAAATGAAATCTAAACTGCCCCGGAGCAGATCCCCAAAGGAATAGACAGCCCCCAAACATATATTATCGATGAGACACAAACACAGGCAGAGAACAGACTGGTGGGGCCCAAGAAAAAGATACTGTCTGCAATCATGCACAAAACCATGAAAAAGTCCAACACTTGTAATATACAAAAAAACCTGAGATCACATGATCACTCCCGCTAGATCAGCACTCCGGTATAAACTGGCAGCAAGCAAAAAGATACTAACATAACAGGGGACTGAGCAAGCTGCAACATATGAAGCAGGCCCCAGCGTTGCCCCCAGCAGGGAGCACGCTGAACCCTAACAGCAAAACAGAATGCAAAAAAAACCACAACCAGATTAGATGCAAAGGATTAGCAAAATAATCACTTAGCTGAACATGCAGATCAGGCAGGGGAGAAAAGAGCTCCATATACACACAGAGGAAAAAATCACAAGCAACTTTCAAGAGCAGCCAGCTCCATTATATGCTCCCAGCCAGCAATCCCAGATTCCCAATTATCATTGTCAGGTGGAGAGCCTCCATCCACCTGGCCAGCTCTACTACTCTCAGTAACCACCAGAGGGAGCTTCGGCTGAGAAATCCGAGCAAGGGAGTTCACAACAGGGTTGGCTTTGAACCCCTCTATTAAGTTATATATTAATAAGAGAAAATCTGGAGCTGGTGGCGGCGAAGTGTGGTCTGGGATCCAAGTACTGCTGACTGTGACGGAAAGGGATTTTATAAGCTAATTGGGTGGCTGCGGCCACAGCATTTTATAATTCCCTCACTGTAGCATGCCGGATGGCCAGACCTCATTGAAGCAGTGGGCCGGCGACCAATTATCTCAGGTGTAGTTCCCTGACTGACCTGAGGGTAAAGGGGGCACCGGAGAGCTGCGAGTTCCAAAGTGGAACTGAAAAGTTTCGTGAAGTATTGTGGGCAGTGGTGGGACAACCAAAATTAACCCCCCTGCGGTAAATTGTTAGGGCAAGACTAGCTTGCTGTTTTTTTTTATCACATGTGGCAGCGGTGGGATAACTAAGATAAGCCCCCTCTGTGCCTTTGATAGCCGTGTGCTGGCAGTACTTCACGTCCCTCGGTCTGTGACATACCGGTGTGAGCGACGGGATCGTGACATATTGGTGGCAGAGCGGTGGAATGATCATAGAGCATTAGTGATCTGGTTTGAGCAATCATTCCTCTCACTAAAAACCTGCACGATTCCTGCAAGGATCCTGCGTCATAGGTTTTGGAGAACAGACTCAGTGTTTACTAGTCCTGAGACAATTGTGTGTACCTGCACGCATACCCTCCCCCCACTTTGTTTTTCTATCCTATCTTTTATTTGGCAACCATGG
This sequence comes from Dendrobates tinctorius, assembly GCF_039654945.1. Classification (NCBI taxonomy): domain Eukaryota; kingdom Metazoa; phylum Chordata; class Amphibia; order Anura; family Dendrobatidae; genus Dendrobates; species Dendrobates tinctorius. The sequence continues at coordinate 389,988 of NW_027362206.1, forward strand.
CTACGATGGGGGCAGAGTGGTATAAGTAGCATAGGAAGGACGCTCTTATTGCCCTTTGCGGGTTGTGGCGGATCGACACCACGAATAAAAACAAAGCCCAACTGATCGTGGCTCTGGTGCAACGGGAAAATGCCCAGAGCCCAGTGGACGCAGAAGCTGGCTCAAGTGACAATGGGGCTGCAGCAGAGGCTCCACTCCTGAGCACTGGCTGTAAAATAATGCTTATCCTGTAAAATACTCAGGACTAATTACCAGATAAAAATATAGTGGTTTATTTGGATTCTTCTATCAAAGAAAGGTTATTACAAAAAAACAGGTGAATAAAAATAGGTGAGATATTGTCCATCAGTTCATAGCAAAGCAACGTGTATTCTACTTTCTCTCCGGGATCTCACATGGCAAATGGCGTCTGTCTCTCAGTTTGGCTTCTTCGTAGTAAAGTAACATACCAGCTGTTGAGTTATGTCATCTTGCGTCTGTGTCTCATGATGGTGAGGGAAGAAGACAGCGACCTCTACAGTTAGCCATGAATTATATACGTCTCTTGAAACACGTGATCTCGGTATATATGGAGTTTGACATTTACCTCAAGGCTAAACTTAAATATGTAGTGAGCTGACATTTCTACCCTGAGCCAAGCTTAAAAATAGCCTATGTCATGTAAGCTAAAGCAATCTACAGAACTGGGTGTAATAAGAAATATTTAACGAATTATTAATATTTAACAATTCCCCCTTTTGAGGGAGACAGACATTAATTGGAACCCTCAAATATAACAAGATCTTTTTTTCTTCTTTTCTTCTTCTTTGACAAAATAATTTAATATCAATAATAATAATAATATCAGATTACCGTTATAAGTACTCAATAACATAATTGAATTCATGTTATGGTAAGCCGTGAACAATATTCATATAAAATATGTATAATTATACTTCCCTAAGTCTAAATTGAAGCATCTCAGGTCCAGTCATCATCATCTGATGTCATCTGGTCTTCATTTTGATGTCTTCTGTCTTCTTCTTGGTTCTTTTAAAAACACAGTTTTTCTCTAGCATATAGATGTTGTAGAAATCGTGTTGTGTATAAAATCAAAGTTCATAAATTCAAATGTTAATACGAAAACAAAGTCTATGCAGCTTTAATATCTGTGCAGTGTCACATTTAAAAACCTGGGCTTACATTGGCTCGCCTTGGATATTCTGGAATCCTCCATCGGTACTGGTCTTTGAACAGGTGTGACGTCTTTGGTCAGCAAAGCAAGGGTTAAAATGACTCTTCCTTGCTAAACATAGCACCATAACCAGTCCTTGTCCTAATGCACAGGACATATGTCAGGGTTGTAGCTTCCTGACAATTACCTTATTGTTCACCAGCTTTACATCGAAGCTTTACAGGTGATTGAAAACTTCTGGAACTTGATAAGAACGTGATAACACAGTTCACATCAGCATCGTAGGATCATCGTCCTCTGGTTGTCAGGTTAGACACTTTAATTGTGACTGTCAGTGGTGGATACTGCACTTGTAATTAACAGTGGTGGATACTGCATTTGTAATTAACACAGTTCATTACTCAGTAATCATAGCTTTGTTACCTTCTGGGACTTCTGGATCGCGGCATTCTTCTTCTTGCAACTGATAAGAATCAATGAAGTTTAGAAATGTGAAAAGTCTTTATTAACATAATTTCAGTATCTTGCTTGAAGTCTTCATTCTCTATTCTATACCAAATCTGGTAATTTTCCTATCCTATAATATCACAGCGTACCATAGCAATCAGTAATATCCATATAATTATTATCAGAATTTGTACTGTATATGGATTTCAATATTTGAAATAATAAACCAATAATAAGTGATAATACATTATTATCCATTTTTTTTCATGTGATAGAACATTTTTTTATGTCATAGGTGTAATTACCTTTTTCAACCCATAGGTGTCACTGTGTTTTATGTAACCAGTGTTATCATCTTTATTAATAAGGAATATATTCATTATACTAATAATATGTAGGAATGTAAAGCCATGAACCAAAATAAGAATATATGAGTGAGCGAATGAATGAATAAAAGAATTGTTGCATATAACTCAGAAGTGAAACATTTTCCTTAGTAATAGAACCATATCATTGCTATATTTAATGAAGCAATATTCTCAGTAGATATTACTTTACTAAATATTGGTGAAAGAATTAAAAATAATGAAAAATAAGAATAAAAATAAAAATAAGAATAAGGCCTTTATGTTGATGCAGAGTAGTTATGTCTTCAGTAACATATACCCTTAATATTTCCATGATCTGGATTATTTCATAATTGTCATAAACTTGTGTTATCAAAATATTCAAATCATGCAACTTTGCATGTAATTCCTCTTAGTGTAAAGAAATGACTCTTTATAATACTTATTGTTATACCCAATACTTATACCATTGCACCTTATTAATATTTTTTCCTATTAAAATGTGTGAAGAAGAGGTATTTATCAAATGTGATTATGTAGTCAGGATAAAAAACATATTTTCCCCCTTAATACCAAAAAATATTGTTTCATGAAATAATTCATTTATCAAAACCAAAATTAAAAATAATTAATGTATAAATTATGTGAATTTATACTTGCTTATACCATTATTTGTCTGAAGATGTGTAACCATCAAAATTAATTTGAATATCATAAAATTATCCTTTGGAAAAATTAATTTAAATGTAGTTTAAGATTAACACACTTGGACAGAGAAGGAAGGTCCACTATTCCCAGATGCAGCTGGTGAATACCAGGCTCTGTGCTGGTGCCTGTTTAAAAGAGCTAAAGCTGATAAGGAAAGAATAGATTTTCTTCCTAAACTATTTTCTATTTTGTTGTGCGATTGCACTTATCCACAATTAACTAAATCAAGAAATAATTACTATAGAAATACAGAAATATATGTTGTGTAGATAATATTTCATTATGTATCTTAATATTCTAATAATTTATCTGATCTGCATATTTCTCCTAAAGATAAAAGCTTTGGGGTTTTTTTTTTTTTTCCTTTCTCTCATGCATTCAGGATCCTGAGGCCTCACAAACATATCACATTACTCGCTCAGCAGCTGCTCATACACTCAGTCACTGTCACTCAGACTGTGTCACATATTTAAGTTTAAACCAAATACCTCACATACGAAGGTGTGATGAATACACGTGTTTTAACCCAAATTATCCTAATCATCAATGCATTGTAAACTATTTCACTTTAGTCTTAATATTTCTTTGAATATTCCCCACATGACATAAATATATGTTGTATAGCTATACTTGACATTTAGGCCTGGAAAAAAAAAAATTCCATTGGTTTGCAAAAGTTGAGACCCCCTTGAAAATTCTTTCCCTATGGAACAGGGACATAGTATACTGGTCTGGTATACTTATTATTAGAACAAGGTTGAAATTTTCACCTGTTGAGGTTGTCATTCGAACCATGCAGTGAAGCACACACCCAGAACATATTTTTAAAATGCAATTAGTTATATGCATATTATTTCAGTGTTAAATATATATTCATGCAATTATTGCAACTTTCTGTGTAAATAAAGGCATAAATCCTTGTAAGAGAATTTTTCCCGATTAAGTCCTGCTTTGAAATGAAAATTCTAAGGAAACATAAAAAATAAGGTTAATATCATATTCATATTCTAAATATTATTACTGATGTAGATTTTAATTTTCATTAAAAAATACAGTTCTACTATTTCTACTTCTACAAACACTCTATATATACTGTATGACTATGTATATATCCACAAACCATAAAACTACAGGATTATACTCTATAAAATAATTACATATAACTCACTAATTGTATAACACTGTTACACAAAATATATATATATATATAATTACTTTTTCTAGCCAATTCCTAAACCCATACTTATTTCTCTGCAAAAAATATCCTGAAAGGTTCTTGCCATTTTAAAGCTGATAGATTCTTGGAGCAGAGTATTCAGTTTACAGGCCATGATGTCACTCACCACCTGTTTCTGTCTGTTAAATTCGGCCATCTTTGTTACAGGAAGAAGATCAAAACTCATCATTTTTCTTAATTCAATTTGTGTCTTTTCGGTGTTCCTTTGCATCATTCCATATGGCTTATAACAAACATGTGATCTCCTTTGTACTTCATATATTTGGGGAAAACTCATTTTAGAAGGTTTTGCGAATACAGGCTTCTGATAAGATTTTACTCTGCCTGTCTTTACAAAATTAGCACAATTTACTTTCCTTTCACGATTCTCGTGTTTTCTGGCAAAATCAAGGGATTGCGCACATTCAAACAAAGAATCTTTTTGTGACGCAATAACACGAGATGCAGGATTTAGAAACCAAAATTTGCTTACAAAACTCCTTATGAGGGACGGTGTTTTGACATTCTCACTCAGCATTTTGTACAAACGTTCATATATGGACATGAACGTAAAAATACATTCCTTCCGACCAATCCTTAATTTTTGAAGAATATCAATATCTGGATGATTTTCATTTGATGAACAAAAAATAAGAATTTTTAATCTGTCCTTATCAGTTAAATTCTCATGTGTCTCACCAGATAACTTTAAAGTCAATCTCCTAGCAAAGTTTACAGGGATCCACATTTTGAACAACTGATTCTTCTCCTCGTTAGATAAATCAAATTTATCAACACAACTTTCAAAAACCTCAGAGTTTCTACAAACATGCATTTTGTTGTCATAAGCAGGTATTATTTGGCATATCCCTAGCAAACTTTTCCTTCGGATTTGGGCCTGTGAGTCGTCTATTTTTAGTGGTACGTCTTTCCCTTGTACGTCCTCTACGTCAGTTCTGAAGTCTCCTCCTACTTCTCCATCTTGTTCCACGTCTGCAAGGTCACCTTCAATGGCTGCTACAGACACTTGATTACAGTCAATCTCCCTAACTTTACAGCCAATCTCGAGAACATCACAACAATCATTTTTGGATTTCTCTGACACAGATCTATGAAATATATCTACCATCTGTAGAATATTTTTTAATCTCTCTCTTTCTCTATTGAAAAACTTAGAATCTAACCTTTGATTCTCGAGTTCACACTCGGCATATAAACTTAACCATAAAACTTCTGAATTAGAATTGTCTACAGACTTAAATTTCAATTTACTCTGCTTAGCAAGACAATTAATGACATCCATTTTATCTTACCTTGAAATGTCTCAGCTTGTTCCTTTGATGGACAACGCTGGGTTCCTGTTGTCTTCACACGTCTGGCTTACGTCTGGTACTTTTGGCACTTGTAGTACTTCTCAATCTATCTGGTAATTCTTACTTCTAGGTTCTGTATGATTCTTGTAAGTAGTGGAATTCCCGATAACTTGCACATATGATTTGACGTTAGCAAAGTCCAATCCCCCGTGTGGGCAAGTTGAGGGAAATCCGCAAAAAAGTACAAAAATTCAGATCTGGCTGGCTCTCCAATGTAAAATAATGCTTATCCTGTAAAATACTCAGGACTAATTACCAGATAAAAATATAGTGGTTTATTTGGATTCTTCTATCAAAGAAAGTTTATTACAAAAAAACAGGTGAATAAAAATAGGTGAGATATTGTCCATCAGTTCATAGCAAAGCAACGTGTATTCTACTTTCTCTCCGGGATCTCACATGGCAAATGGCGTCTGTCTCTCAGTTTGGCTTCTTCGTAGTAAAGTAACATACCAGCTGTTGAGTTATGTCATCTTGCGTCTGTGTCTCATGATGGTGAGGGAAGAAGACAGCGACCTCTACAGTTAGCCATGAATTATATACGTCTCTTGAAACACGTGATCTCGGTATATATGGAGTTTGACATTTACCTCAAGGCTAAACTTAAATATGTAGTGAGCTGACATTTCTACCCTGAGCCAAGCTTAAAAATAGCCTATGTCATGTAAGCTAAAGCATTCTACAGAACTGGGTGTAATAAGAAATATTTAACGAATTATTAATATTTAACACTGGCCCCACATGCAATCCAGACAGATTGGACCCCCTACCTGCAAGCGACCTTGGACGAACTCCCGCCGAAGACAGTGATGGATGGGTGAGGCTAATCCAGCTATACCAGCAGGAGGCCCAAGCCGAGCGGGAGGCCCAGAGAGCCGAACGAGAGGCTGAGAGAGCCGAGCTCCAAGCTCAGAGAGCCCATGAACTGGAGATCCTTCAGCAGGGGGTGATACCCTCCACAGCCCTGAGCCATGAGCCCAACAGTGCCCAGAGTCCTCAACCCCGGCCAGAGCATTTTCCCGTGATGGAAAAGATGGAGACTTGGACACATTTCTGCGGGCCTTTGAGAAAGCCTGCAGACAGTAACAGCTGTCTAAGGAACAATGGGCCAGGTACTTGACCCCAGGCCTAAAGGGCAAAGCCTTTGCTTCTCTCCCGCAAGCGCATGATGATGATTATGACGCCATAAAGCAGGCCCTGATCGCCAACGTGGCCCACACAAAAGCTATGCCGATGTGGTGCAAGGACTCAGGACCCACTTTGACCAGTGGATCCACGGACTGTTAGTGGACACCTTTGACCTGCTGAAAGACCTGATGATCAGAGACCAGTTCCTGCATCTTTGCCCAGCTGAGGTCCGACAGTTCATCCTGGACTGAGAACCAACGAATGCGGACAAAGCAGCGCAGATCGCCGAAAACTATGAGGCCACCTGGAAACCAGAGACTCGGAAGCCAGTCACCGCCAGCTGGAGAGGGTGTAAGCCTGCAACCAACCTCAGTGCCCCTGCCAGCCATCCCTCCGGAGGCCCTGTCCCGGTTGCCAACACCAGGCCTACTACTGATAGTTGCAAGTGTTTCACCTGCAGTCGGACAGGTCATATCAGTGCCACCTGTCCGGAGAGGCCATAGAACCCCCCCAACCAAGGCCTCTGGGCGCAACTCCTCTGTTCTTTTGGTGGGAGGTGCGGTTGGGAGGATTGATGAAAACGTGCAGCACGTGTTAGGGCTGGCGGAACGCACCAAATAATAAAATAATAGTAAGATGCGTTCACAGCCCGGGGTTCAACGTGCAGGGGTGGTAAACTGCTGCTTAGCAATGGCGGAAGTATAAAGTGGTATACAAAAGATCACACGTGGATTACCGTCACCCAGTGTGAATAGGGCGAACTCTGTTACCTCACAGAGCCGCACTACCGCAAAACATAAATGCCGGAGCCTGTTTAGCTCACAGAACTCGGCAATAGAGCACACAGAATGCGGTCACAGAACTCTGCCCCAAGGGCACGGGGTCAAAGTCCCTCTAGACCTTCTGAGCGTGCGGCATCGCACCTGCGGACGCCACTATAGACGCTGACTATGGTGGAGTGTCGAGCACGTGCACCGTGGCGTGCAGAGCAACCGGTGGACACTGATGCCAGTCTCAGACTCTGCCTCTACCTACACCTAAGCCTGGGCGCTTATCAGGCTAGGCTGGACAACACATGCGTACCAAGGGTAGGGGTTTCTTAATGAGTCATTCACCAGAGACATTCATACATGCATACGACAATCACTCCTCATAGTCTGGTAATGCAGTCTATACTAGCGCATGGCCGAGCGGCCATGTGAACCTTTTATAGCAGCGTCCTTCAGGGACCTTCCTGACCTTCCTGATGGTCTAATCCAAGCTGGAGAAGGACCTGAGCATGTGACCTCCAATCTCCAATGAGAGATCGTCCCATGGGCATGCTCAGTGGACCGAAAGGAGGACTTAGTCCCTGGAGTAGCACGCTGCTTACCAGCATGCGTTGCTATACCTGAACCAGAGGAGGCAGCAGAAACCATACCCACAGAGCTGGTCTGAGCAGAGCGCCGGGATCGACGAGTCTGCTGAGCAGCCTCCTCTGCAGCCAGAGAGGAATGGGAGACTGCCGAATGCAAGGCTCGGGATTCCTGCTGTGCAGCGACAGGAACCCGACACCTAACAGCACGTCCAGGTGGGGGACCATCTTGCTACAGGCCTCAAGGAAACCGGGGCTGAACGAACCCTCATCTGCCCTGGACTGGCGGCCCTGAAGAGTTTATTGAGGGTTGCTGTCCCCAGCAGCTCCGGAAAGCAATACATTCATACATTCTCACCGTGGTAGACTACGCTACCCAGTACCCAGAGGCAGTAGCTCTTTCCTCAACCAGGGCAGATAAGGTCGCTGATGCACTGGTGACCATCTTTTCAAGGGTAGGTTTTCCCAGGGAGATGCTTACCGATCAAGGGACCCAATTCATATCTCGCCTAATGGAGGCTCACTGTGAGAAAATGCAGTTGAAGCATATGGTATCAAGTGCATATCACCCACAGACCAATGACTTGTGTGAACGCTTCAACGGTAACCTCAAACAGATGCTCCGCATGCTGGTTTAGACCCATGGGTGCGATTGGGAGCGGTACCTCCCACACCTGCTATTTGCTTACAGAGAAGTTCCGCAGGCGTCGACGGGGTTCTCCGAGCCCTTTGAGCTCCTGTATGGGAGGCGAGTCCGGGGACCCCTTGGGTTGATAAGAGAATCCTGGGAAGATGAGCAAAACCCCTCTGAAGTCTCCATCTTGGACTATGTCATGCACTTCTGTGACATGATGCAGACCTTGACGCAGTTGGTACATGACAACATGGTGCAGGCTCAGGCTGACCACAAGCATTGGTACAACCAGAACGCCCGGGAGCGGACCTACCAGGTGGGTCAAAAGGTGTGGGTGCTGGTCCCCGTACAAACGGATAAGCTTCAGGCAGCCTGGGAAGGCCCATACGTCGTCCACCAACAGCTCAACCCGGTCACCTACGTGATCACATTTGACCATGCTCGGGGTAGGCGCAAGGCCTTTCACGTCAATATGATGAAGGCTCATCACGAACGGGAAGCCTGCGTCCTACCGGTCTGCAACCTGCCCGAGGATGGGGAGGAAGATTCCCTCCTGGACATGCTGGCCCAAGCCAAGGCCAGTGGGTCCATCGAGGACATGGAGATAAGTGATTTGTTAACCGTCCCCAGCGGTCGCAGTTGTTGGACACCCGGAACCCTTCTGGGCCGTGTTCTCCAACCGACCCTGAGGACGGAATTAGTGGTTCTTGAGGTGGACATCGAGAATCATGCCCCACTACGGCGAACACCTTTTCGGATCTCTGAGGAGGTGCAACAGGTTATGCGCCAAGATGAGATGTTACAGCTGGTGGTGATTCGACAGTCCAAGAGCGCGTGGGCCTCAGTTGTAGTTTTCGTGCCTAAAAAGGATCGGATCATCCGGCTCTGCATGGACTACAGGGGGCTCAACGCCATCACAACCTCTGATGCACACCCGATGCCGCGCATCGAGGATCTGCTTGAGCTGTTGGCAAACGCAAAATACATATCCAATATGGATTGGAGTCGGAGATACTGGCAGATTCCCCTGAGCCCTGTGGCGCAGGAGAGATCTGCCATTATCACCTCCTTTGGACTGTACAAGTCCACGGTTATGCCTTTCGGCATGAAAAATGCCCCTGACACTTTCCAGCGGATGGTCAACCATCTGCTTTTTGGACTGGAGAAGTACCTGGACGACATTGCCATCTTCAGTTCCACCTTGGAGAAACACCTTCAGCATCTCCAGGAGGTGCTCGAGCATATTCACCAGGCAGGCCTGACCATCAAGCTGGGAAAGTGCCAAATAGGCATGAGCGAGGTCCACTACCTGGGGCACCGGGTAGGCGGGGGTTCCATGAGTCCAGAACCAGAAAAAGTGATACTTGAATTCGCCACATGGTGAAGACAAAGGACATTCTTTCCATTAGCTGGGGAGGGGGAATGGTTGGCACAGGAAGCTGTAATCACTGCCCGCCTTTTGGGGATTAAATTATAACTTTATTAGTCTGTCTTCATGCTCTAAGACGAATTTATGTGTCTTTAAGATAATTTTGCTACTGATTCGGGTTGGCTTCGAACCCCTCTATTAATTTTAATATTAATAAGAGAAAATCTGGAGCTGGTGGCAGCGAAGTGTGGTCTGGGTTCCAGGCACAGCTGACTGTGACGGAAAGGGATTTTACAAGCTAATTGGGTGGCTGCGGCCACAGCATTTTATAATTCCCTCACTGTAGCGTGCCGGGTGGCCAGACCTCATCGAAGCAGCTGGCCAGCGACCAATTATCTCAGGTGTAGTTCCCTGACTGACCTGAGGGTAAGGGGGGCGCCGGAGAGCTGCGAGTTCCAAAGTGGAACTGAAAGGTTTTGTGAAGTATTGTGGGCAGTGGTGGGACAACCAAAATAAACCCCCCTGCAGAAAATTGTTAGGGCAAAACTAACTTGCTGTTTTTTTTATCACATGGTGCCAGCGGTGGGATAACTAAGATAAGCCCCCCTGTGCCTGTGATAGCCGTGTGCTGGCAGTACGTCACGTCCCTCCGTTCGTGACATACCGGTGTCAGCAGCAGGATCGTGACACCTTATATACCATATATACATCATATCCTATATATACAGCTATGTGACCTCATATATCATATATAGATCATATCCTATATATACACATATGTGACCTCATATATCATTACCATATATATAAATAATATCCTATATATAAAGCTATGTGACCCCATATATCATTATATACCATATATACATCATATCCTATATATACAGCTATGTGACCCCATATATCATATACCATATATACATCATATCCTATATATACAGCTATGTGACCCCATATGTCATTATATACCATATATATATGCATCATATTCTATATATACAGCTATGTGACCTCATATGTCATCATATAACATAGATTGATTCATTAAACCAGCAGAACCATTCTTACACACTGGCCAAGTAATGAATTCCAGGATATAATGTTGTTTTGGTGGAATGCAACCTTTTGTTTTCTTTCATTTTGACTCCTGAACTACAACTCCGTTTCTTTTCACAGATTTCAAGATTTGGAGACTTCACTTACTCTTCAGAAACTCTGCAGAACAGCTCTCACCAGAAGGAAGTTGTCCTTTCTGATGTCCTCCTATTGCTGAAATTTGTTCTGTCTGAGCTTCTCTGCCGGAATGTTACCTCTATCATGTGAAGGGGACATGGCCACCTGGACAGAGCACAGTCTATACTGCCCTTCCGTATGTGTAATGGCGCTGACCTATAAACATGTGTGCTGTGTAGTATTGGTAGTACTCTGGTTACTACCACTGACCAGTGCTGCATCAGAGGGCACCTGGGCTCCCCAATAACACCATGATCTGCAGTATCTAGTACTCTGTAAGACTAATGTCATGTCCCGGAAAGCAAAAGAGGCCCTGGATCAGTACAGAAAGTCCATCAGCGGTGAGTAAAGGAGCTACCAAATACAGTGCTTGGAGAGGTACTCTCCAAGCCCGCATCTCTTCTTGAAATCACCAATGGATAGCATCATTCCCTCAAGATCAACACATCCTGCTGAGGTGACCAACAGCTAGCATCATCTTCTCTGATCACATTCTCCTGAGGTCATCAGTAAATATCATCATTATCAACTCTTTTCCTGATCATCACATCCACCTGATGTCACCTGCCGATACCTCCTCAGATCATCAGATCCCTCTAAGGTTGCAAGCAGATATTATTATCCCCAGTCACCACATCCCCCTGAGGTCACCAGCAGTTATCCTCATATTCCCCGATCATCATATCATTCTGAAGTCTCCAGCTGGTGTCATCATAATCATCCCTGATTAGCACATTCTAATGAGGTCAACAGCAAATATCATCATTTTCTTGGATCATTACATCATGCTGTGGTGGCCAGTGTATATCACCATCACCTTCTGATAATCACCAAGGGCAACAGCAGTTATCATCATCCCTACCGATCATTACATCCTTCTGTGGTCATTAGCAGTTATAATTGTCCCCCCCCCAAATTCTAACATCCTTCTAAGGTCGCAAGCAAATATAATCATCAACCACAATATCATCATATCCTCCTGAGGTCACCAGTAAATATCACATCTCAATGAAGTGACCAGTAGATGTCATCATCGTCTACTCCCCCAGATCATCATATCCTCCAGTGTTCACCTTCAGATATCTCTGCCCCAGATCATCAAATCCTGAGGAATCTTGACCGCTAGATTCTGACATCCTTCTGAGTGCATCAGCAAATATTAACCCCTCCCCCAAACATCACATTCTGATGATATGACCTACAAATATCATATTCCCGATCATAGCATTACCAGGGAAGTGAATAGCAAATATTATCATCACCGCTCTTAGATAACGATATACTCCTGAGGTCACATACAGATATCATCCTTACCCTCAGATTATCACATCCTCCTCTAAGGTCACCTGCAGCTGTCATGATCATTTCCTTCCAAATCTTAACATCTTTCTGAGGTCATCAGCTAATATCCTCATCCCCTGCCACGATAACAATCACATTCTGTTGACGTCACTAACAAATATTATCCCTGGTCATCAGATCCTCTTAAGGTCAACAGATATCATCATCATCTTCCCACATTCTTCACTACATTCTTTGGAAGTGACCAATAGATATTATCTCCTTCCACAAGATCATGACATCCTCATAAGGTGGCCAGTAAGTATCGTCATCATCATTTCATCCCCAATCACCACATTCTCTTGAAGTCAGCAGCATATATTAGCATCATCGCACCCATTCATCGCAAGGTATCATCATCCAATCTTGATCATTACATTGTGAGGAGACTGCAGGCATGTAGGATGCAATAGCGGACTGTAAACAGACTAAGGGTGAAAGGGATTTATTATACAGTAGAAACTCCACGCAGGGAGAAAACGGAGGGATAATATTCCCTACAGCAAAAGGCTAATGGGGATAACTTAAGGAACAGGGACAAGTAAAGCCGACAATACAATACAAAATAACTTCTCACTCAGGCGCCAGTCACGGCTGAACTTCTGTCTTTGACTGGCGCTGCCAAGATTGCATCGCAGTGGGGGGGTCTGTCACAATTCTGAGGTAAATGATGTATCTTTTGACGTTGGTGGTGTCCTCCCGTGGTCCTGACAATGGCAGCGAATCCTCAGGATCCTGATGCGGGTCTTGGGTCCAGCAGATGAGGTGATGAAGAAGGATACGTCCTTATCCTCAGCGGTGAGTGTCCCAACACTACGGAGATTTGCAGCACTGCCCAAACACAATTTACAATGGACAGCCTGGTTCGCTGTGCCGAATCTACACACGCCTAAGTCCCGTTCACAGACCATGTCTCTCACGGTCAGTACTGTCAGTGGGGGCGGCTGAGCAGCATTGTTGGCTATGTCAGCAGTCTCAGCAAGGGCAGTGATGTCGGCTATGTCAGCTGTGTCTGAGCGGTACTCAGTCGACGGTCTCCTGACAAAGCGCTCTGCCATCCCAGGCTCTGCTCTGCCCTGACGCCTCTCAGTTGATTGTACCTCACAGGCATCCCGCGCGCCCAACGTTCCCGCCCAAACTGGTCACTCGCACGCTGCAGCTCTGTCTGCTTAGCCATGCCCCCTTTAATCAAACATAGAGTACGGTCTGGAGTCTCAAGCTTTCTACCCTGCAATATAGGTGACAGCCCCGACAGTTGCGGACCCTTCATGGAGGAGACATGCCTAGTTAGTTCCTTCCACTTACATTCCCCCTCTCTTTGTGCTCGCCATTCCATGGGCGAGAGTTCTTGAAGTATGCGTTGACATTCTTCTATGTTTCAAACAACTTGTTGCCAAACAAAACTATCCTGATCAAATCAGTTAGGAGGTTTTCCTGTTGTCGAACGTTCAGAACGTCGTAAACTGGGAGTATCAGTTGGTTCTACTTGAGCAATAGAATCAGGCTGAATGAACAAAGGTGGGGCGCACTCAGCCCTGTAGAAACAGCCCTTGTAGGAATTTTAGGGGTCTCAGGTTTCCGTTTTTCTGGTTCTGCCCATGGTAGTTCAGGGCATTCGTCAACTTCATCTTCACTAGTGAATGATAGAAGTTTCTTAGGAGCATCGTGCTCTTCTTTCTCTATTCGCGTAGGGTCTCTATACACGCAGGGGCTTAACATGTTTTGGTGCACAATACGAGTAGGAGCATCATTGGCCCCCTTGGGCTGAATTTCATAGATAGGCATTTCAGAACTGACTCGCCGCTGTACACGATACAGTGTATTCTCCCATCGATGATCTAACTTGTCTCGAGGACGTTTTTCTCTAACTAGTACCCGTTCTCCGGCCTGTAGAGCTGTCCCCCGTAGAGGAGCCGTCTCTTGGTGTTCCAACTCTCAAAACCGGGTCTGCACCAGATGATGTAGAGTCTGCAATCAATGACAGTGTTCTCGGACCCAAGTGTACACCCCGTCCGTGGGTAGTCCTCCTCCAGGTCCAGCTCCAGTTCAGTGATCTCTTTTCCTGGCCTGCCAAAAAGTAGAGCATAGGGCATGTATCCTGTGGTGCGATATACCCGATTGTTGTACACCCACAGTAGTTTTGCTAAAAATTCCGGCCAACAGGTCTTCTAAGGTCCACAACATTTGAATAAGGGTTCAATTGAACCGTTCACCTCCTCCATTGCCCTGAGGGTGTTAAGGGGTCGTACGAGATTTCTCAATTCCATACAAATGGTGTAGCTCCTCCATGCCTCGCCCTAAGAAGCAGGCACCTTGGACTGAGTGAATTCTTTTTGGGCATCCATATACTTGAATGAAATTTCTACAGATAGCGTAAACTGCGGATTTGGCAGTTTGGTCCCGAGTAGGGGTCACGACAGCGAACTTAGTGAAGTGGTCCGCTATGACTAAACAATGTTCATACCCTTGATGGCTGGGCCTATTGTCAGATAGTCTATCATCAACAATTCTAACGGGGCGGAGATTACGATAGTTTGTGTGGGAGTTCTCTGTTCCGGAGGTTTGGACAGTTCACAGTTCCTACAAAGTCTACATACTTCTTCCACCATTGTTTTAAGCAGTGGATGGTACACCAGTCTCTGCAACCACTAAAAGGTTTTTTCTTGACTAAAATGAGCCCCTTCTTCATGTGCCTCTGTGGCCACTTGATGTAACAGCTTCTCAGGAATCACTACTTGTCAAGTGTCAGTCAGGTCCAGCTGTAGTTGGACTTTTCTATACAGCAATCCTCTCAGATGGAGTCTCTCCCATTGCCGTAGGATTTGTTTCGTACCAGGAGACAGGTTTTCTCTCTCCTCCTGGCTAGGCATTTGTTTGAGGGCCACCCACTGCCGAAGTCAGGAGAGCTCGCCATCCTCCTGCTGAATTCGTACCCACTCATCACGATGCTGTCCCAGCACACATTTCTGAGATTCTGCCTGATTTTGTTCCCCCCGTAGCTGCTAACGTCCTGGGAGATTCTCGGAATCCGGCACTTCTTTGGCCTCCAGATCTTCATCTCGGTTAGGGCCGGGCTGCTTATATGGAACCCTGGATAACGCATCTGCATGGGTGTTTTCAGCCCCTCGTTTGTAGGCTATTTTGTACTGGTATTTGGCCATTCTAGCGACGCAGCATTGCTCCAAACCCCTAACTTTGCATTCTCCAAGTGGGCCAGTGGGTTGTCTGTGCGCACCAGTACATCAAACCCGGATAGGTATTCCGCAAACTTTTCTGTCATGGCCCATACCAGTGCCAACAATTCTACTTTGAACGAGCTGTAGTTGTTTGGATTCCGTTCAGAGTCATGGAGGGAACGACCCGCATAGGCAATCACCCTCTCTTTTCCACCTTGGATCTGCGACAGTACGGCTCAAAGCCCATGTAAGCTCCCATCTGTATCGAGAATGAAGGGTTGAGAAAAATCAGCGTAGGCCAGGACCGCAGGTCAGAGACATTTTCAAATATATAAGCCGCGGAGACACCATCACATGTTTCTCAACGCAAGCAATGACTAGCCAGGTCTTTCACCGGGAAGGAACAACCACGGGAAGGGCAGTCTCCAATGAAGGAAACCACATATGCCAAAACATGGTATCCATCCACAGATAGCTGTTTCGGGGTATTGCCCCTCATCAGTGTGGAGTAGGAAACTGGCTAATAGGAGCAATGCCTAGTAGCAGACTATGAAAAAAGGAGGATGATTGACCTCATGGAGATCAACATCCGACACTGCGGAGACACCATCACGTGTTTCTCAACGCAGTGATTCTAGAGCACTGCTCCCATCCCTTATGGGAAATATGTAAAACATGCAAATATATAAGCCGCGGAGACACCATCATGTTTGTGGAAAAAATACGATTTTTTTATTTTCATGCCCTGGCATTATAAACTTCTGTGAAGCCCTAGGGGGTTCAAAGTGCTCACCTCACATCTAGATAAGTTCCTTAGGGGGTCTAGTTTTCAAAATGGGGTCATTTGTGGGGGTTTCCACTGTTTAGATACATTAGGGGCTCTCCAAAGGCAACATGACATCCGCAGACCATTCCATCAATGTCTGCATTCCAAAACGTCGCTACTTCCCTTCCGAGCCCCGACGTGTGCCCATACAGTAGTTTTCTCCAACATACGGGGTATCAGCATACTCAGGACAAATTGGACAACAACTTTTGGGGTCCAATTTCTCCTGTTACCCTTGGGAAAATAAAAAAAATGGTGACTAAAAGATCATGTTTGTGGAAAAAATACGTATTTTTTATTTTCACGCCCGAGCGTTATAAACTTCTGTGAAGCACTGGGGGGTTCAAAGTGCTCACCACACATCTAGATAAGTTCCTTGGGGGGTCTAGTTTACAAAATGGGGTCATTTGTGGGGGGTTTCCACTGTTTAGGTACATCAGGGGTTTTCCAATCGCGACATGGTGTCCGATCTCAATTCCAGCCAAAAACGTCAAATGGAGCTGCTTCCCTTCCGAGCTCTGCCATGCGCCCAAATAGTGGTTTACCCCCACATGTGGGGTATCAGCGTACTCAGGACAAATTGCACAATAACTTTTAGGGTGCTGTTACCCTTGGGAAAATAAGAATTGAGGGTGAAAAGATCATTTTTGTGGAAAAAATATGATTTTTTAATTGTACGGCTTTATGTTATAAACTTCTGTGAAGCCCTTGGGGATTCAAAGTTCTCACCACACATCTAGATAAGTTCCTTAGTGGGTCTAGTTTCCAAAATGGTGTCATTTGTGGGGGGTTTCCACTGTTTTGGTACATCAGGGGTTTTCCAATCGTGACATGATGTCCGATCTCAATTCCAGCCAAAAACGTCAAATGGCGCTGCTTCCCTTCCGAGCTCTGCCATGCGCCCAAATAGTGGTTTACCCCCACATGTGGGGTATCAGCATATTCAGGACAAATTGCACAATAACTTTTAGGGTCCTGTTACCCTTGGGAAAATAAAAATTGGGGTGAAAAGATCATTTTTGTGGAAAAAATATGATTTTTTAATTGTACCGCTGTACGTTATAAACTTCTGTAAAGCCCTTGTGGGTTCAAAGTTCTCACCACATATCTAGATAAGTTCCTTAGGGGGTCTAGTTTCCAAAATGGGGTCACTTGTAGGGGGTTTCCACTGTTTAGGTACATCAGGGACTCTCCAAACGTGACATGGCGTCCGATCTGAATTCCAGCCAATTTTGCATTGAAAAAGTCAAACGGCGCTCCTTCCATTCTGAGCTCTGCCATGCGCCGAAACAGTCGTTCCCCCCCACAAATCAGGTATCAGCGTACTCAGGACAAATTGCACACTAACTTTTGCAGTCCAATTTCTCCTGTTACCCTTGGTAAAATAAAAAAAATTGAACCTGAAGTATTTTTTTTGTGAAAAAAAGTTAGATGTTCATTTTTTTTTAAATATTCAAAAAAATTCCTGTGACGCACCTAAAGGGTTAATAAACTTCTTGAATGTGGTTTTGAGCACCTTAAGGGGTGCAGTTTTTAGAAAGGTGTCAATTTTGGGTATTTTCTATCATATAGACCCCTCAAAGTGGCTTCAAATGTGATGTGGTCCTAAAAATAAAATGGTGTTGTAAAAATGAGAAATCGCTGGTTAACTTTTAACCCTTATAACTTCCTAACAAAAAAAATTTTGGTTCCAAAATTGTGCTGATGTAAAGTAAACATGTGGGAAATGTTAGTTATCAAGTTTTGTGTGTGCCGTATCTCTGTGATTTAAGGGCATAAAAATTCAAAGTTGGAAAATTGCGAAATTTTCAAAATTTTTGCCAAATTTCCGTTTTTTTCACAAATAAACGCAAGTTATTTGAATGAAATTTTACCACTAACATGAAGTACAATATGTCATGAGAAAACAATGTCAGAATCACCGGGATCCATGGAAGCGCTCCAGAGTTATGACCTCATAAATACAAAAAGGGTGGGGGAACAAGAGGCGCAATAGTGCCCTATCACTAGTGACACTACAATGTGAGTGGTGTAATGCAGTTCCACTCACCTATTCCAGTTGTGTGACCCACAACTGGCTTGAAGACATAACACAGTATCAGCTGCTGCAGGACTTCCACCGACCACTCCAACGTGGAAAAACTGCCAGAAAATATGGGAAGCAAGGTGTGCCACAGTCCGCGCTGCTGAGTCCACAAAATAACCTGGGATGCAAGATGTTGTAACAAAGTACTTCTTTATTCCTTCCTACGCGTTTCGGATATATCCCTGAGGAAGGTGCCAGGAAGGGCGCCGAAACGCGTAGGAAGGAATAAAGAAGTACTTTGTTACAACATCTTGCATCCCAGGTTATTTTGTGGTCTCAGCAGCGCGGACTGTGGCACACCTTGCTTCCCATATTTTATGACCTCATAAAGGTACAGTGGTCAGAATTGTAAAAATTGGCCCGGTCATGAACGTGCAAACCACCCTTGGGGGTGAAGGGGTTAATGTACACTCTGCACCCCATCTTGACTGTAAAAAAAACAGAAATGTGGAAATGTTTGCAGATTTATTAAAAAAGAAGAACTGAAATATTCCATGGTCATAAGTATTCAGACCCTTTGCTCAGTATTGAGTAGAAGCACCTTTTGAGCTAGTACAGCCATGAGTCTTCATGGGAATGATGCAACAAGTTTTTCACCCCTGGATTTGGGGATCCTCGGCCATTCTTGCTTGCAGATCCTCTCCAGTTCCGTCAGGTTGGATGGTGAACGTTGGTGGGCAGCCATTTTCAGGTCTCTCCAAAGTTACTCCATTGGTTTTTAGTCAGGACTCTGGCTGGGCCACTCAAGAATGGTCACAGAGTTGTTCTGAAGCCACTCCTTTGTTATTTTAGCTGTGCTTTTTTCTCTCGCCTAACATCCATATTGCATCCATATAACATGTGTTTTTAACATCATTTTTATAATGCAATGCTCTATGTAACTTAAAGCCAATTTGCAACACTAGTAAAGTAATCTTAACTAAAGATATAGATAGATTATACAAAGATCTCACGGGGATACTGCGACAGAGAGTGGCTAGAAGATCGGGGTGTCTTGTTTATCAAATTCCTGCACTGGTTAGAACGACGTCACCATCTTATTAAACAGGGCAGGTTTTTTCATTGATAGCAGTGCAAAGGTTAATCTGTTCAGTTGAAGCTTTCCCCCCTGGATTGTCTCAGCTGTTCAGTGCTGTCCACTCCCCGCTGCTATATATGCTCACTGTTAAGGTTGGCGGATTGCACTGAATAAAAGTAAATAATAAAGTGCAATCGCAACCTGGGGTCCACCGTGCAGAGATGTATAACTGCTGCTAGTGTACAATGGTGGAACAGGACTGTGTGCGATAACTTTAAACACACTGTGTTAAATGCCACACAGTGTGAACAGGACTAAGAGTACCCAGCTCAGTTTCTTCACATAGTGGTACTGCATGAAGAAAGTAATATACTAAACCCTGTTAAACGTCACAGGGATAAAAGCATATATGACGCTAGGTGTGGAACCTAATCTCCCAGGGAAGTGTAGGATAAGGGTTGGACTTACTCTGTAACTCAGCTGTGCTAACCGCACACATAACAGAAACCGATGCTAAGCCAAGCGGGAGTTTTCCAACCTACACTACCTGCCTAGACACACAGTCTAGTCTTTGATATAAGAGCGGCACACACACGTGCAAAGAGAGCGGTAGCATATCCACACACACACACAATCTCAAAATGATACTACCGTGTCCACGTGCGCCGCTGGGAGCCTTTTAAACCCTAGGCTCTGTCCCAAACACTCACTCCCAGCCACCCGTGACATCGCTCGCGGGCCAATTCGGAACTGCCATGTCACCAGAGCAGCTAACATTCGACCACCAATGAGACGACGCCAGATCACGGACATGCTCAGTAAGGTGATTTCTGGACTTAGACTCCAGAGCGCAAGGCAGTACCTGCATATCCCTGGTTACCATGGCCTTGGCTGGAGAGCCAGCAGTAACCAAGCTTGCACCACGAGCCTGAGCAAGACGCTGGGACCGACATCGGTGCTGAGCAGCCCTCGCAGCGGCTGGACCTAAATGGGAGACCACAGTGCTAGGCAATGCTTGGGATCTTTCCTGCACAGCGGGAGAATCCCAGCACCTAACACTCACCTCTGTGTTATGAATGGGTCACCGAGGAGAAAAAAACAAAACAAGCTAAGCCACAGAAAACCAGAGTGGTTGGTAACTATGCAGATTACAGATCCCTGATCTTACCACACAACTAGCAGTAGCCGTGGAGTGTGCCTACGATGAACCTAGTCGCCTCGTCACGGCCGGAGGACTACATAAGCCTTAAACCAAGAAAAGGGAAAACTAACTGCCCCACGGTGAAACAAAATGAAGGCACAAACACAGGCAGGAAAATAGGCTGAACAAATGATGGGGCCCAAACTAACTAAACAGAGAAGGGAAGACACTGTCTGCAACCTGCAAAAAACCCTACAAAAATAATGTCCAACACTTCTGATAGCAAAATTAACCCTGAAGTCACTAGACTTCTCCCACTATATCAGCACTCTGAAATATTCTGAGACAGAGCAAAAAGAGACCGAACTAGTAAGGGACAAAAAGCCAATTGGCAAAATACTGATAAATAAGAGTGGAAATTCAGCTCAGCCCCCAGCCGGGGCTGGCAGACCACACAAAAAACTGAATAGACCAACAAAATCAAGTGTGAGCATTAGCAGAAAAACTTAGCTTTAGATGACTGGAACAGAGCTGAAAACCAAGAGCTGACAAGCCAGAAGGAATCACCAGCAACTGAATAGGGCGTCAGCTGTCTTAAATCCAATCTGAGAATCCTGAGATCCTATCGTCATCCTCATTCTCAGGTGGCAGATATCCACCGATCAAACCAGCCGCACCACCTCCCGTCATCCCAGAGGGAGTCCAGAAGGGGAACTCACAACTGGTGAACCAGAGAATGAACTCACAACACCTCTGACACATAGGGATTGCCAGTTCTTACTGGCTGGTTCAGGAGTTGGAGGTGTAGTTCGTGGTTGGTGGTTTGTTGCTTAGAGTTTTGTGTTTGTGCACATCCTCATCCTTTCCTATTTGTTTTTTCCTTCCTTTAACTCCCCTATGTCCCCATCTGTTGTTTGGTGTGTGATTTTTGTATGGTTGGTATTTTCATTTATCCCTGTCTGTCTTCCATTGTTTGTCTGGCTAGTGTGTCCCTATACACTTTAGCTTCCCACTATCCATTGTGGGGAGGGGACAGATAAGGTTTGATATAGGAGCACAGCAACGTACATGAACCCGGCTTCTCCACCTCCAGGAGTAATCCAGGGACAGGGATATACTAGGGTGACCCTAAGTTTTAGGGACTTGGTTAGCACCCATAGTCTCAACCCCATGGTGACGTTAACACTGGCCTACATGTTTTTGTTTCATTATGGATCTGGTGGCTGCTCTGGCAGGCAAACTGCAGGTGCCAGACTTGCGCACCATTGTTTTACAGCACTCTTAGGTTTAGAAACTGTGGTTCTTGGGCAACCCCTAAGTGTCCGGATAAATTTGCTGTTTTCAGGGAGGCCTGTAAACTATTTTGGATGAACTCTTTATGCATCAAATGGCCAAGTTCTCCAAAAAATATGACATAGTTGTCATGGGAGATTTCAACTATCCAGACATTTGTTGTGAATCTCTCTCAGGCAAAACTAACAGGTCAAGGAAATTCTTATCCTCTCTTGCTGACAACTTTATCTTCCAAAAGGTAGGGGAGAAAACAAGGGAAACTGCTACCTTGGATCTAATCCTTATAAACAGGGAGGAAATGGTTGAGGAGGTAAAAGTGGCTGGGACCTTAGGAGGTAGCGACCATGCTATTTTAGAATTTTGGATAACTAGAGGAGGAAGACCTGTGAAGACTCAGACGTCAAGGTTAGATTTCAGAAAGGCAGATTTTAAGGGATTCAGAAAGAGAATTGGAGGGATCCAATGGCTGGATATCCTTAAAGACAAAAATGTCCAGGAAGGATGGGAAATCTTGAAAAATGAAATTCTCAAAGCACAATTGTTAACAATTCCGAAAAGAGGGAAGAATAGGAAGCATTTAAGGAAACCAGGATGGATGAACACAGAATAAATTCAAGTCTCCAGGTTCAGATGAATTACACCCCAGAGTACTGAAGGAGATAGCATAAGAAATTTTTGAACCCCTCTCCATAATCTTTGAAAATTCTTGGAGAACAGGAGAAGTCCCAGAAGACTGGAGAAGAGCAAATGTTGTTCCTATCTTCAAAAAGGGGATGAAGGTGGACCCAGGCAACTATAGGCCGGTGAGTCTGACTTCTATACCAGGAAAGATCTTTGAACAAATTATTAAACAACATGTATGTCAGTACCTGGATAAGAATGAAGTGATTAAACAGAGTCAGCATGGGTTTGTAACTAATAAGTCATGTCAGACTAACTTAATTTCCTTCTATGATGGAATCACTGATTGGGTGGATCAAGGAAATGCTGTAGATATAGTATATCTTGACTTCAGCAAAGCATTTGACAAAGTATCTCATACAATCCTTATTGAAAAAATGACTAAGTATGGAATGGACAAGGCAACTGTTAGGTGGATTCATAACTGGCTTAGTGATCGGACCCAAAGAGTGGTCGTAAATGGCTGCACATCCAGTTGGAAGAATGTCTCAAGTGGCGTACCACAGGGCTCTGTCCTGGGCCCTGTATTGTTCAACATCTTTATCAACAATTTAGATGAAGGAGTTGAGGGTAAACTGATTAAATTTGCTGATGACACAAAGCTAGGAGGGATAGCTAATACTAGGAGGGATAGCTAATACTAGAGAAGAGTGAGAGAGGATTCAAAAAGATATAAATAAACTGGAGCAGTGGGCAGCAACTAACAGAATGGTTTTTAACAGGGAAAAATGCAACGTACTACATCTGGGCAATAAAAATGAAAAAAGCATATACAGAATGGGAGGAATAGGGTTAAGCAACAGCACATGTGAAAAAGACTTGGGTAAACTAATAGATCACAGACTGAATATGAGTCAACAGTGTGATGCAGCAGCAAAAAAGGCAAATGCAATTCTAGGATGTATTAACAGAAGCATATAGTCTAGATCACGTGAAGTCATTATTTCCCTTTACTCCTCTTTGGTCAGACCTCATCTGGAATATTGTGTCCAGTTTTGGGCACCACATTTTAAAAAAGACATCAACAAACTGGAGCAAGTTCAGAAAAGAGCGACCAGAATGGTGACCGGTCTGCAAACCCTGTCTTATGAGGAAAGGTTGCAGGATTTGGGAATGTTTAGCTTGCAAAAGAGAAGACTGAGAGGAGACTTAATAGCTGTCTACAAATATCTAAAGGGCTGTCACATTGTAGAAGGATCATCTTTATTCTCATTTGCACAAGGAAAGACTAGAAGCAACGGGATGAAACTGAATGGGAGGAGACATAGATTAGATATTAGAAAAAACTTTTTCACAGTTAGAGTGATCAATGAGTGGAACAGGCTGCCACAAGAAGTGGTGAGTTCTCCTTCAATGGAAGTCTTCAAACAGAGGCTGGACAGACATCTGACTGGGATGATTTAGCGAATCCTGCTTTGAGCAGGGGGTTGGACCAGAAGGCCCAGGAGGTCCCTTCCAACTCTACGATTCTATGATTCTATGATTCTCTATTTAAAATTACATCTTCATTCTTCAGGTAGTAAGGAGCAACGGGTGGGGTTTGTGATTTCCCACTTCCAGAGAGACCGCCAAGCCTAGGCATTTTCTCTCTCATCAGGCTCTCGGTCGCTTCGGACGGTTGAGGATTTTTTTTCTGTCTTTGGGTCATATTTACGACGACCCTGACCGCGTCTCTCTGGCTGAACCTAAACTATGTTAGGATGAGCATGGAGACCGGCCAGTGGAAGAATATTGTTCTCCCATAAGAAACTAATTGAATCAGCACTAACCCATTATTTCGAAGATAGCAAACCAGATTCAATCAACCTGTTCACCAGATTCAATCAACCTGTTCACCAGATAGTGTGCCCATAAGGCAGTCCTAAGGGGCGTCATCATACAACTTTCTTCAAGAATTAAGAGAGAGAACATGTCAAAAATAAAAGAACTTCAAAATCTAATAAAAAACAAAGAATCAAATCTATTTAAACTCTCTATCCCTTCATCCACCATACAAAACGAAATTTCATCCCTTAAACAGGACCTAAAGTCAACTATTTTTTCCTTCTACTACTCAGTTGTAAAGTCATCAAAATACAAATCATATACCTCAACTAACAAACCAACCAAATATATGACTAACCGACTAAAAAATAAACGACTTCATAACAGGATAAATAAAATTACCACCACCAACGGAATATCGCTTTCCCACCCGCAAGATATAGTTGATGAATTTGTCAAATTCTACAGTTTATATAACTTAAATCCACATACAATTGACCCCCAAACCCACAAAAAATCCATAGAATCCTATCTTTCATCAATTAACCTACCCAAACTTCTCCCTGAAGATCTAGACTTCCTATCCTCACCCTTCACAGCCCTCGAAATTGAAGAGGTATTTACCCACCTCAAATCATACAAAACCCCAGGTCTGGATGGATTCAGAAACAAATACTACAAATCCTTTCATAAACTACTATCCCCGCATCTCACCCAAATTTTTAATTTGGCTTCATCTACATCTTCATCTGAGGTTAATAAGTGGCTCAGGAATTGGTGTAGGAAGAAGAGGTTTTGGTTCCTGCCGAACTGGGCCGACTTCTCAGTTGGCTACAAGTTCTACGCTAGGGACGGGCTGCACCTCAATGGGGAGGGTGCAGCTGTGCTGGGGAAGAAAGTGGCTAGAAGGTTGGAGGAGTGTTTAAACTAGGGACGGGGGGAGGTTATTCCTTTTATAGGAGGGGAAGACCTGGGCACAAATAATGACATTGGGGGTGGGGGTGGAGTTAGAACAGTTAATAATTTAAGAAACAATAGAGGTACAGAGAGATACATAAAGTGCATGTACACTAATGCCAGAAGCCTTGCCAACAAAATGTAGGAATTGGAGTTAATGTTGTAGGAACATAATTATGACATGGTGGGGATATCTGAGACATGGCCGGACGAGAGCCAGGACCGGGCGGTTAATTTACAGGGCTATAGTCTGTTCAGAAATGACCGTACAAATAAGCGAGGGGGAGGCGTGTGTTTATATGTAAAATCATCCTTACAACCCATCCTTCTTGATAATATATATGAATCTAATGAAAATGTAGAGTCCCTGTGGGGGGAGATAAGGGAAGGGGGGAAAGATAATAAATTACTGATAGGGGTTTGTTATATGCAAATTGCCTCTTCAGAGAAAAAGAGGACTTTTACTCTACAGCGCCACCTATTGGTAGTAGCGATCCTACAAGTCACAATCAACCCTTTAACGAGTCTTGTAATATGACTTAGGATAAAAGCCAAATCAGAATCTCAATTTGCAGACATGGTGTTTCGGGCTTTGGCCCTCGTCAGTGCAAAGTATGAGATCTGATTTGGCTAGGTGAGAGGCTCTGGACTGAAGTCTAAGGGGTAAGGTTTCTCCTTGTGGAGAGTGACATACCAGCTCTGGCTTGTCATGGTAAGGAGGCTTATTCGCCGTGCAATGCTCCACTGGGAAATTTAATATGCAAATTGCCTCTTCAGAGAGAAAGAGGACTTTTACTCTACAGCGCCACCTATTGGTAGTAGCGATCCTACAAGTCACAATCAACCCTTTAACGAGTCTTGTAATATGACTTAGGATAAAAGCCAAATCAGAATCTCAATTTGCAGACACGGTGTTTCGGGCTATTGGCCCTCGTCAGTGCAGAGTATGAGATCTGATTTGGCTAGGTGAGAGGCTCTGGACTGAATTCTAAGGGGTAAGGTTTCTCCTTGTGGAGAGTGACATACCAGCTCTGGCTTGTCATGGTAAGGAGGCTTATTCGCCGTGCAATGCTCCTCTGGGAAATTTAATATGCAAATTGCCTCTTCAGAGAGAAAGAGGACTTTTACGCTACAGCGCCACCTATTGGTAGTAGTGATCCTACAAGTCACAATCAACCCTTTAACGAGTCTTGTAATATGACTTAGGATAAAAGCCAAATCAGAATCTCAATTTGCAGACACGGTGTTTCAGGCTATTGGCCCTCATCAGTGCAAAGTATGAGATCTGATTTGGCTAGATGAGAGGCTCTGGACTGAATTCTAAGGGGTAAGGTTTCTCCTTGTGGAGAGTGACATACCAGCTCTGGCTTGTCATGGTAAGGAGGCTTATTCGCCGTGCAATGCTCCTCTGGGAAATTTAATATGCAAATTGCCTCTTCAGAGAGAAAGAGGACTTTTACGCTACAGCACCACCTATTGGTAGTAGCGATCCTACAAGTCACAATCAACCCTTTAACGAGTCTTGTAATATGACTTAGGATAAAAGCCAAATCAGAAGCTCAATTTGCAGACACGGTGTTTCGGGCTTTGGCCCTCGTCAGTGCAAAGTATGAGATCTGATTTGGCTAGGTGAGAGGCTCTGGACTGAAGTCTAAGGGGTAAGGTTTCTCCTTGTGGAGAGTGACATACCAGCTCTGGCTTGTCATGGTAAGGAGGCTTATTCGCCGTGCAATGCTCCACTGGGAAATTTAATATGCAAATTGCCTCTTCAGAGAGAAAGAGGACTTTTACTCTACAGCGCCACCTATTGGTAGTAGCGATCCTACAAGTCACAATCAACCCTTTAACGAGTCTTGTAATATGACTTAGGATAAAAGCCAAATCAGAATCTCAATTTGCAGACACGGTGTTTCGGGCTATTGGCCCTCGTCAGTGCAGAGTATGAGATCTGATTTGGCTAGGTGAGAGGCTCTGGACTGAATTCTAAGGGGTAAGGTTTCTCCTTGTGGAGAGTGACATACCAGCTCTGGCTTGTCATGGTAAGGAGGCTTATTCGCCGTGCAATGCTCCTCTGGGAAATTTAATATGCAAATTGCCTCTTCAGAGAGAAAGAGGACTTTTACGCTACAGCGCCACCTATTGGTAGTAGTGATCCTACAAGTCACAATCAACCCTTTAACGAGTCTTGTAATATGACTTAGGATAAAAGCCAAATCAGAATCTCAATTTGCAGACACGGTGTTTCAGGCTATTGGCCCTCGTCAGTGCAAAGTATGAGATCTGATTTGGCTAGATGAGAGGCTCTGGACTGAATTCTAAGGGGTAAGGTTTCTCCTTGTGGAGAGTGACATACCAGCTCTGGCTTGTCATGGTAAGGAGGCTTATTCGCCGTGCAATGCTCCACTGGGAAATTTAATATGCAAATTGCCTCTTCAGAGAGAAAGAGGACTTTTACGCTACAGCGCCACCTATTGGTAGTAGCGATCCTACAAGTCACAATCAACCCTTTAACGAATCTTGTAATATGACTTAGGATAAAAGCCAAATCAGAATCTCAATTTGCAGACACGGTGTTTCGGGCTATTGGCCCTCGTCAGTGCAAAGTATGAGATCTGATTTGGCTAGGTGAGAGGCTCTGGACTGAAGTCTAAGGGGTAAGGTTTCTCCTTGTGGAGAGTGACATGCCAGCTCTGGCTTGTCATGGTAAGGAGGCTTATTCGCCGTGCAATGGTTTGTTATAAGTCTCCAAAAGTAATGGAAGCAACAGAGAGTATCCTCATAAAGCAAATAGATGAAGCTGCGACTCAAGGAGAAGTCATTATTATGGGGGACTTCAACTACCCTGAAATACATTGGGGAACCGAAACCTGCAGTTCCAGAAAAGGTGATAGGTGTCTGACAACTATGAGAGACAATCACCTTTCACCACTGGTTCAGGACCCAACAAGAGGGGGGGCACTGCTAGACCTAATATTAACCAACAGGCCAGACCGCATATCAAATGTAAGGGTTGGGGGTCACTGGGGGAATAGTGATCACAAATTAATAAGTTTTCATGTATCCTTTAATAAGATGTGTAGTAGAGGGGTTACAAGGACACTAAACTTCAGGAAGGCGAATTTCCAACGGATGAGAGATGATCTTGGTGCAATTAACTGGGGCGATATCCTGAGACATAAAAATACACAAAGAAAAAGGGAGACGTTTATTAGCATCCTGAATAGGAGCTGTGCACAATATATACCGTATGGGAATACACCTGCTAGAAATAGGAGGAAACCACTATGGCTAAATAGAGCTGTAAGGGGCGCAATAAGGGACAAAAAGAAAGCAGAGAATTACAGCAAGTAGGGAGTGATGAGGCATTAAATAAATACAGAAAATTAAATACATTCTGTAAAAAGCAAATCAAAACAGCAAAGATTGAGACAGAGAGACTCATTGCCAGAGAAAGTAAAAATAATCCCAAAATATTCTTTAACTACATAAATAGTAAGAAACTAAAAAATGATAGTGTTGGTCCCCTTAAAAATAGTCTGGGTGAAATGGTGGATGAGGAAAAAGCCAATATGCTAAATGACTTTAACAACAGGATTTACACAAGAAAATCCCATGACGGATAAGGCCTGTTTCACACTTCCGTTTTTGTGTCCGCCAAACGGATCCGTTTCCGTTTTTTTGACGGAAACTGATGCAAACGGATCCGTTTTTAAAAAAACCGGATCCGTTTTTTTGACGGATCCGCGGTAACCACTAATGGAAGTCTATGGGACAAAAAACGGATCCTGCAAAAAAATGGCGGATCCGTTTTTTTACGGAAACCAACGGATTTTGACGGATTTGAAAAAACGGAAGTGTGAAACAGGCCTAACATGATCAGGGATAAAAAATTCTCCATTAAATGTCACCTGCTTAACCCAGCAGGAAGTAACCCAGCATCTAAAAATCACTAAAATTGACAAATCCACAGGCCCGGATGGGATACACCCCCGAGTACTGCAGGAATTAAGCACAGTCATAGATAGACCATTATTTTTAATCTTTAAAGATTCCATAATAACAGGGTCTGTACCACAGAACTGGCGTATAGCAAATGTGGTGCCAATATTCAAAAAGGGGACAAAAACTGAACTTGGAAATTATAGGCCAGTAAGTTTAACCTCAACTGTGGGTAAAATCCTGGAGGGTTTCCTAAGAGATACTATACTGGAGTATCTGGAGAAGAATAACCTTATGACCCAATATCAACATGGGTTTACAAGGGAGCGTTCCTGTCAGACTAATCTGATAAGCTTTTATGAAGAGGTAAGTTCCAGACTGGACCAAGGGAATGCAGTGGACGTGGTGTACATGGACTTTTCAAAAGCTTTTGATACGGTGCCACACAAAAGGTTGATACATAAAATGAGAACAATGGGGATAGGGGAAAATATGTGTAGGTGGGTTAAGAGCTGGCTCAGGGATAGGAAACAAAGGGTGGTTATTAATGGAGCACACTCGGACTGGGTCACGGTTAGGAGTGGGGTACCACAGGGGTCAGTTTTGGGCCCGCTTCTTTTTAACATATTTATTAATGACCTTGTAGGGGGCATAGAGAGTAGAATTTCAATATTTGCAGATGACACTAAACTCTGCAGGGTAATCAATACAGAGGAGGACAATTTTATATTACAGGAGAATTTATGTAAACTAGAAGCTTGGGCTGATAAATGGCAAATGAGCTTTAATAGGGATAAATGTAAGGTCATGCACTTGGGTAGAACGAACAAGATATATAATTATGTGCTTAATTGTAAAACACTGGGCAAAACAGTCACTGAAAAAGACCTGGGTGTATGGGTGGACGACAAACTCACATTTATTGGCCAGTGTCAGGCAGCTGCTGCAAAGGCAAATAAAATAATGGGATGCATTAAAAGAGGCATAGATGCTCATGAGGAGAGCATAATGTTACCTCTATATAAGTCACTAGTGCGACCACACTTAGAATACTGTGTACAGTTCTGGTCTCCGGTGTATAAGAAAGACATAGCTGAACTGGAGCGGGTGCAGAGAAGAGCGACCAAGTTTATTAGTGAACTGGGGGGTCTGCAATACCAAGACAGATTATTACACTTGGGGTTATTTAGTTTGGAGAATGGAAGGCTTAGGGGTAGTGTTGAGCATTCCGATACCGCAAGTATCGGGTATCGGCCGATACTTGCTGTATCGGAATTCCGATACCGACATCCGATATTTTTTCAATATCGGCCATGGGCATCGGAATCGGAAGTTCAAAGTTGATTGACAGCCGAAATGACGTCATCATGATGCGCGGTGTGTGCGCATCATGATGCGCCGTCATTTCGGGCCTTCCGGGGGTCTCTGCCGGCCTGCCGGGGGGCTGTGCCGGCCTGCCGGGTGGCTGTGTGGACTGCCCGGGGTCTGTACCGGCTTGCCGGGGGGCTGTGCCGGCCTGCCGGTGGTCTGTGCACCCTGTGGGGGTCTGTACCGGCCTGCCGGGGGGCTGTGCCGGCCTGCCGGGGGGCTGTGTGGACTGCCCGGGGTCTGTACCGGCCTGCCGGGGGGCTGTGCCGGCCTGCCGGGGGCTGTGCACCCTGTGGGGGTCTGTACCGGCCTGCCGAGGGGCTGTGCCGGCCTGCCGGGGGGCTGTGCTGATGTCCGGGGGTCTGTGCAGGCATCGTCCAATGGGACTACAAGTCCCATCGGGCGATGCCTGCTACCATGACAGTGATTGACACATTAGCCAATGATGGGACAGTAGTAGTCCCATCATCCGGCTAATGTGTTAAATGTTTAAAAAAATATATATATATATATTACATACTTACTACATACATACTACATGCATGCTACATACATACTACATGCTACATACATACCACATATATACTACATGCATGCTACATACATACTACATGCTACATACATACTACATATATACTACATGCATGCTACATACATACTACATGCTACATACATACTACATATATACTACATGCATGCTACATACATACTACATACTACATACATACTACATACATACTACATGCATGCTACATACATACTACATGCTACATGCATGCTACATACATACTACATACATACTACATGCTACATACATACCACATATATACTACATACATACTACATGCATGCTACATACATACTACATACATACCACATATATACTACATACATACTACATGCATGCTACATACTGTACATACTACATGCTACATACATACCACATATATACTACATACATACTACATGCATGCTACATACATACTACATGCTACATACATACTACATATATACTACATGCATGCTACATACATACTACATGCTACATGCATGCTACATACATACTACATGCTACATACATACTACATACATACTACATACATACTACATGCATGCTACATACATACTACATGCTACATACATACCACATATATACTACATACATACTACATGCATGCTACATACATACTACATGCTATATACATACTACATATATACTACATGCATGCTACATACATACTACATGCTACATGCATGCTACATACATACTACATGCTACATACATACTACATACATACTACATACATACTACATGCATGCTACATACATACTACATGCTACATACATACCACATATATACTACATGCATGCTACATACATGCTACATGCTACATACATACTACATACATACTACATGCATGCTACATACATACTACATGCTACATACATACCACATATATACTACATACATACTACATACATGCTACATACATACTACATGCATGCTACATACAATACATACATAGACATACAGTACATATAACATAGAGTAACATACTTACCAATACTTGTCACATTGTTCCCCGAAGCCATTGTCGTCTACGGAATAAATATTAACATAACAAACCACAAAAATACTCACCCATGATCCGAAGCAGTCCACGAGTGTGTCCCACGACGATCTTGGGTAGAGAACTGCAGCATCAGCTGATGCTGCCGCTCTCTACGGGCTGCAGGAATCCAATGACGGAAGGTAGGTATCCTTCCGCACTGTATTCCTCCGCCACTTAAAAAAAAAAAAATCCCTAGTCTCACTTTATAGTAAAAGCTGTGTGGGAAATTCCCACACAGCTTTTACCATAAAGTGAGACTAGGGACTTTTTTTTTTTAAGTGGCGGAGGAATACAGTGCGGAAGGATACCTACCTTCCGTCATTGGATTCCTGCAGCCCGTAGAGAGCGGCAGCATCAGCTGATGCTGCAGTTCTCTACCCAAGATCGTCGTGGGACACACTCGTGGACTGCTTCGGATCATGGGTGAGTATTTTTGTGGTTTGTTATGTTAATATTTATTCCGTAGACGACAATGGCTTCGGGGAACAATGTGACAAGTATTGGTAAGTATGTTACTCTATGTTATATGTACTGTATGTCTATGTATGTATTGTATGTAGCATGCATGTAGCATGTATGTAGCATGTATGTAGTATGTATGTAGTATGTATGTGGTATGTATGTAGCATGTAGTATGTATGTAGCATGCATGTAGTATGTATGTAGTATGTATGTAGCATGTATGTAGCATGCATGTAGTATATATGTGGTATGTATGTAGCATGTAGTATGTATGTAGCATGCATGTAGTATGTATGTAGTATATATGTGGTATGTATGTAGCATGTAGTATGTATGTAGCATGCATGTAGTATGTATGTAGTATATATGTGGTATGTATGTAGCATGTAGTATGTATGTAGCATGCATGTAGTATGTATGTAGCATGTATGTAGTATGTATGTAGTATATATGTGGTATGTATGTAGCATGTAGTATGTAGCATGCATGTAGTATGTATGTAGTATGTATGTAGCATGTAGTATGTATGTAGCATGCATGTAGTATGTATGTAGCATGCATGCAGTATGTATGTAGCATGCATGTAGTATATATGTAGTATGTATGTAGCATGTAGTATGTATGTAGTATGTATGTAGCATGTAGCATGTATGTAGCATGCATGTAGTATATATGTGGTATGTATGTAGCATGTAGTATGTATGTAGCATGCATGTAGTATGTATGTAGTATATATGTGGTATGTATGTAGCATGTAGTATGTATGTAGCATGCATGTAGTATGTATGTAGTATATATGTGGTATGTATGTAGCATGTAGTATGTATGTAGCATGCATGTAGTATGTATGTAGCATGTATGTAGTATGTATGTAGTATATATGTGGTATGTATGTAGCATGTAGTATGTAGCATGCATGTAGTATGTATGTAGTATGTATGTAGCATGTAGTATGTATGTAGCATGCATGTAGTATGTATGTAGCATGCATGCAGTATGTATGTAGCATGCATGTAGTATATATGTAGTATGTATGTAGCATGTAGTATGTATGATGCATATATGTAGTATGTAGCATGTAGTATGTATGGTGCATATATGTAGTATGTATGTAGTATGTATGTAGCATGTATGTATGTAGTATGTATGTAGCATGTAGCATGTATGTAGCATGCATGTAGTATATATGTAGTATATATGTACTATGTATGTAGCATGTAGTATGTATGTAGCATGCATGTAGTATGTATGTATGTAGTATTTATTTTTTTTTTTTTTACATTTAACACATTAGCCGGATGATGGGACTACTACTGTCCCATCATTGGCTAATGTGTCAATCACTGTCATGGTAGCAGGCATCGCCCGATGGGACTTGTAGTCCTATCGGACGATGCCTGCACAGACCCCCGGACATCAGCACAGCCCCCCGGCAGGCCGGCACAGCCCCCCGGCAGGCCGGTACAGACCCCCACAGGGTGCACAGACCCCGGGCAGTCCGCACAGCCCACCGGCAGGCCGGCACAGACCCCCGGCAGGCCGGCAGAGACCCCTGGAAGGCCCGTACAGACCCCCGAGAGGCTGTACAAGGGCAGGAAAGAGTTTTTCCAATTCCGATACCGGAAGTCTCATAGACTTGAATGGGACTTCCGGTATCGGCATCGGCGATACCATTACTTTTTTTAAAGATCGGCCGATCCATTCCGATCCGATATTTTGAAGTATCGGACGGTATCGCTCAACTCTACTTAGGGGTGATCTTATTACAATGTATAAATATATGCGAGGACAATACCAAGACCTTTCTAATGATCTTTTTACTCTTAGACCTGTGACGGGGAGAAGGGGGCATCCTCTACGTCTGGAGGAAAGAAGGTTTAAGCATGCTCACAGACGCGGATTCTTTACTGTAAGAGCAGTGAGACTATGGAACTCTCTGCCATATGATGGTGTAATGAGTGATTCCCTACTAACATGTAAGAAGGGACTGGACGCCTTTCTTGAAAAGTATAATATTACAGGGTATATACACTAGTTTCCTTAATATTGCGTTGATCCAGGGAGCTAGTCTGATTGCCGTATGTGGAGTCGGGAAGGAATTTTTTTCCCCAATGTGAAGCTTACTGTTTGCCACATGGGTTTTTTTTGCCTTCCTCTGGATCAACATGTTAGGGCAAGTTAGGATAGGATATGGGGAGAACTGGATGGACTTAAAGTCTCCCTTCAACCTTAATAACTATGTTACTATGTTACAGGCTCCTTCCCACCAGAGATGTTGGAGGCATCAATAGTGCTTATTACTAAACAGAAAGGTTATCCAGAAAACATTGCTAACTACCGACCCATCTCATTAATAAATTCGTATGTCAAATTATATTACAAAATTCTTGCAAATAGGCTCAACCTTTTGCTCCCCGCATTGTTCAACAATGATCAAATTGGCTTTATCAAAGGATGCAATTCCTCAGACGGCACAAGTAGAGTCATAAACACCATTAAACTGATCAATAAAGACAAACATGCCTCCATCTTGATATCCCTTGATGCCGAAAAGGCGTTCGACCACCTGAGTTGGTATTTCCTGACACACTCCTTGGTAAAATTCGGTTTCAATAAAAAATCTCTCACCGCGATTATGGCCCTTTATCAAAATCCCAAAGCTAAAATTTACTCCAACAACCATGTCTCCAATCCCTTCCCTATATCCAACGGCACTAGGCAAGGGTGTCCCCTCTTCCCTCTACTCTTCATCATTGCCCCTAGCGCAAATAATAAGACAAAATTATACTATTAAAGGAATCTCTACTCCCACACGCCACCGAAAAATAAGTCTTTTCACAGACGACGTCATCTTATCACTAACGGATCCAACCAACTCCATTAGAGAACTCCAAAAGTGCCTAGAAAAATTCTCGGATCTCTCATACTTCAAGATTAATTCCGAAAAGTCAAAAATTCTCCCATTTAATTTAACGGAGGACCACACTAGAGACATTAAATCTGTGTCCTCCTTAAGCAGGACAGACAGTGAAATATCTTACCTAGGTATTAACATACCCAACAACCTTAATTCCCTAATATTTTCAAATATAAAATCCTTATCAAACTCCATCACCAAAGACCTCAACATTTACAGAGATAGAGACCTCTCTTGGTGGGGGAAAAACATCACAATTAGGTCCTTTAGATCACTCCCCATCCCATTTTCAACTTCATTCCTTACCCACCTCCAATCAATCATAAACGCGTTCATATGGGACAATAAGAAGCCCAGAGTCTCCTCCAACATGATCTATAAAAATAAAATTCATGGGGGTCTAAGTTTCCCAAATATCACAGCACATTACCACACCAGCTTAGTGAAGCAAAGCTTGCACTGGCTTTCACACAAAAACCCTCCGGCATGGATGGACAAAGAACCAAGCAACCTAATCTTTAAAGCTTTGACAAATGAATGTTCAAACACGACCCCCCATCCAATTTTCCTCGCCTCTACCCAAGTACTAGCCAAGATCCATTTTGGTAAAAGTAAGGTGCTTTTTTCAGCCTTTCTGGACAGTGGATCAGTTTATTATGATGACGCCGGGTTCGTTCAAGACCATGGTCTCCAGTCACATAAACTATCCAGACCTATACCCTTAATCGCCATTGACTCAGTACCCTTGAGCCAGAGGTATTTTACTCCGGTCGTCCGAGGGATACATCTGCAGGTAGGGGTTATGCACTTGAGCTTAATTGATTGTTATGTGCTAGTGGGCTTGCCCTCTCCTGTGGTCCTTGGACTACCGTGGCTGATGTGGAATAATCCCGTAGTCGACTGCAAGCCTCGAGAGGTGGTTAGGTGGATGGAGTACTGTAAGGACACTGTTTGGGCACCCACTTTGCCAGGGTGGATACCTGGTCTCTGCCAGAATATGTGCCTGACTTCGGGGATGTGTTTTCGGAACACAGGTATCAGGAGCTCCCTCATCGTCCTTAAGATTGTACCATTAATCTTATTGCTGGGCACAAGCTGCCTGAGAGTAGGTTATAAAATATTTCTGGTTCTAAGAGGCAGGCCATGAAGGACTAAACTGCCGAAAGCCAATGGGTCATATCAGACTTTCTTTCTCTCCCGTTGCAGCATGTTTTTTCTTTAAGGCCACTGCCTAGATTTCAGTGACCTTAAACAGATTGTCGGTGCAAAATGTTTTATGAAACTGAAGCTAAGGGGGACATATGATGTTTAAATTAAGGAAGGGGATCAGCACAGGGATCCCCAATATTATTTACCCCATGTGTCTTCAGTATCATCAGTGCAGGGATCCCCAATATTATTTACCCCATGTGTCTTCAGTATCATCAGCGCAGGGATCCCCAATATTATTTACCTCATGTGTCTTCAGTATCATCAGCACAGGGATCCCCAATATTATTTACCCCATGTGTCTTCAGTATCATCAGCGCAGGGATCCCCAATATTATTTACCCCATGTGTCTTCAGTATCATCAGCACAGGGATCCCCAATATTATTTACCTCATGTGTCTTCAGTATCATCAGCACAGGGATCCCCAATATTATTTACCCCATGTGTCTTCAGTATCATCAGCACAGGGATCCCCAATATTATTTACCCCATGTGTCTTCAGTATCATCAGCGCAGGGATCCCCAATATTATTTACCTCATGTGTCTTCAGTATCATCAGCGCAGGGATCCCCAATATTATTTACCCCATGTGTCTTCAGTATCATCAGTGCAGGGATCCCCAATATTATTTACCCCATGTGTCTTCAGTATCATCAGCGCAGGGATCCCCAATATAATTTACCTCATGTGTCTTCAGTATCATCAGCGCAGGGATCCCCAATATTATTTACCCCATGTGTCTTCAGTATCATCAGCGCAGGGATCCCCAATATTATTTACCTCATGTGTCTTCAGTATCATCAGCGCAGGGATCCCCAATATTATTTACCTCATGTGTCTTCAGTATCATCAGCACAGGGATCCCCAATATTATTTACCCCATGTGTCTTCAGTATCATCAGCACAGGGATCCCCAATATTATTTACCCCATGTGTCTTCAGTATCATCAGCGCAGGGATCCCCAATATTATTTACCTCATGTGCCTTCAGTATCATCAGCACAGGGATCCCCAATATTATTTACCTCATGTGTATTCAGTATCATCAGCGCAGGGATCCCCAATATAATTTACCCCATGTGTCTTCAGTATCATCAGCGCAGGGATCCCCAATATAATTTACCCCATGTGTCTTCAGTATCATCAGCGCAGGGATCCCCAATATAATTTACCCCATGTGTCTTCAGTATCATCAGCGCAGGGATCTCCAATATAATTTACCCCATGTGTCTTCAGTATCATCAGCGCAGGGATCTCCAATATAATTTACCCCATGTGTCTTCAGTATCATCAGCGCAGGGATCTCCAATATAATTTACCCCATGTGTCTTCAGTATCATCAGCGCAGGGATCCCCAATATAATTTACCCCATGTGTCTTCAGTATCATCAGCGCAGGGATCCCCAATATAATTTACCCCATGTGTCTTCAGTATCATCAGCACAGGGATCTCCAATATAATTTACCCCATGTGTCTTCAGTATCATCAGCTCAGGGATCTCCAATATAATTTACCCCATGTGTCTTCAGTATCATCAGCGCAGGGATCCCCAATATAATTTACCCCATGTGTCTTCAGTATCATCAGCACAGGGATCCCCAATATTATTTACCTCATGTGTCTTCAGTATCATCAGCACAGGGATCCCCAATATTATTTACCTCATGTGTCTTCAGTATCATCAGTGCAGGGATCCCCAATATTATTTACCCCATGTGTCTTCAGTATCAGCAGCAGAGGGATCCCCAATATTATTTACCCCATGTGTCTTCTGTATCATCAGCGCAGGGATCCCCAATATAATTTACCCCATGTGTCTTCAGTATCATCAGCGCAGGGATCCCCAATATAATTTACCCCATGTGTCTTCAGTATCATCAGCGCAGGGATCCCCAATATAATTTACCCCATGTGTCTTCAGTATCATCAGCGCAGGGATCCCCAATATAATTTACCCCATGTGTCTTCAGTATCATCAGCACAGGGATCCCCAATATTATTTACCTCATGTGTCTTCAGTATCATCAGCGCAGGGTTCCCCAATATTATTTACCCCATGTGTCTTCAGTATCATCAGCGCAGGGATCCCCAATATAATTTACCCCATGTGTCTTCAGTATCATCAGCGCAGGGATCCCCAATATAATTTACCCCATGTGTCTTCAGTATCATCAGCGCAGGGATCTCCAATATAATTTACCCCATGTGTCTTCAGTATCATCAGCACAGGGATCCCCAATATAATTTACCCCATGTGTCTTCAGTATCATCAGCGCAGGGATCCCCAATATAATTTACCCCATGTGTCTTCAGTATCATCAGCGCAGGGATCTCCAATATAATTTACCCCATGTGTCTTCAGTATCATCAGCGCAGGGTTCCCCAATATTATTTACCCCATGTGTCTTCAGTATCATCAGCGCAGGGATCCCCAATATAATTTACCCCATGTGTCTTCAGTATCATCAGCGCAGGGATCCCCAATATAATTTACCCCATGTGTCTTCAGTATCATCAGCGCAGGGATCTCCAATATAATTTACCCCATGTGTCTTCAGTATCATCAGCGCAGGGATCCCCAATATAATTTACCCCATGTGTCTTCAGTATCATCAGCGCAGGGATCCCCAATATAATTTACCCCATGTGTCTTCAGTATCATCAGCACAGGGATCCCCAATATTATTTACCCCATGTGTCTTCAGTATCATCAGCACAGGGATCCCCAATATAATTTACCCCATGTGTCTTCAGTATCATCAGCGCAGGGATCCCCAATATAATTTACCCCATGTGTCTTCAGTATCATCAGCACAGGGATCCCCAATATTATTTACCTCATGTGTATTTAGTATCATCAGCGCAGGGTTCCCCAATATTATTTACCCCATGTGTCTTCAGTATCATCAGCGCAGGGATCCCCAATATAATTTACCCCATGTGTCTTCAGTATCATCAGCACAGGGATCCCCAATATAATTTACCCCATGTGTCTTCAGTATCATCAGCGCAGGGTTCCCCAATATTATTTACCCCATGTGTCTTCAGTATCATCAGCGCAGGGATCTCCAATATAATTTACCCCATGTGTCTTCAGTATCATCAGCGCAGGGATCCCCAATATAATTTACCCCATGTGTCTTCAGTATCATCAGCGCAGGGATCTCCAATATAATTTACCCCATGTGTCTTCAGTATCATCAGCGCAGGGATCCCCAATATAATTTACCTCATGTGTCTTCAGTATCATCAGCACAGGGATCCCCAATATTATTTACCTCATGTGTATTTAGTATCATCAGCGCAGGGTTCCCCAATATTATTTACCCCATGTGTCTTCAGTATCATCAGCGCAGGGATCCCCAATATAATTTACCCCATGTGTCTTCAGTATCATCAGCACAGGGATCCCCAATATAATTTACCCCATGTGTCTTCAGTATCATCAGCGCAGGGTTCCCCAATATTATTTACCCCATGTGTCTTCAGTATCATCAGCGCAGGGATCTCCAATATAATTTACCCCATGTGTCTTCAGTATCATCAGCGCAGGGATCCCCAATATAATTTACCCCATGTGTCTTCAGTATCATCAGCGCAGGGATCCCCAATATAATTTACCTCATGTGTCTTCAGTATCATCAGCACAGGGATCTCCAATATAATTTACCCCATGTGTCTTCAGTATCATCAGCGCAGGGATCCCCAATATAATTTACCCCATGTGTCTTCAGTATCATCAGCGCAGGGATCTCCAATATAATTTACCCCATGTGTCTTCAGTATCAGCAGCAGAGGGATCCCCAATATAATTTACCCCATGTGTCTTCAGTATCATCAGCGCAGGGATCCCCAATATTATTTACCCCATGTGTCTTCAGTATCATCAGTGCAGGGATCTCCAATATAATTTACCCCATGTGTCTTCAGTATCATCAGCGCAGGGATCCCCAATATAATTTACCCCATGTGTCTTCAGTATCATCAGCGCAGGGATCCCCAATATAATTTACCTCATGTGTCTTCAGTATCATCAGCACAGGGATCTCCAATATAATTTACCCCATGTGTCTTCAGTATCATCAGCGCAGGGATCCCCAATATAATTTACCCCATGTGTCTTCAGTATCATCAGCGCAGGGATCTCCAATATAATTTACCCCATGTGTCTTCAGTATCAGCAGCAGAGGGATCCCCAATATAATTTACCTCATGTGTCTTCAGTATCATCAGCGCAGGGATCCCCAATATAATTTACCTCATGTGTCTTCAGTATCATCAGCACAGGGATCTCCAATATAATTTACCCCATGTGTCTTCAGTATCATCAGCGCAGGGATCTCCAATATAATTTACCCCATGTGTCTTCAGTATCATCAGCGCAGGGATCTCCAATATAATTTACCCCATGTGTCTTCAGTATCATCAGCGCAGGGATCTCCAATATTATTTACCCCATGTGTCTTCAGTATCAGCAGCAGAGGGATCCCCAATATAATTTACCCCATGTGTCTTCAGTATCAGCAGCAGAGGGATCCCCAATATAATTTACCCCATGTGTCTTCAGTATCATCAGCGCAGGGATCCCCAATATAATTTACCCCATGTGTCTTCAGTATCATCAGCGCAGGGATCTCCAATATTATTTACCCCATGTGTCTTCAGTATCATCAGCGCAGGGATCTCCAATATAATTTACCCCATGTGTCTTCAGTATCATCAGCGCAGGGATCCCCAACATAATTTACCCCATGTGTCTTCAGTATCATCAGCGCAGGGATCCCCAATATAATTTACCTCATGTGTCTTCAGTATCATCAGCACAGGGATCTCCAATATAATTTACCCCATGTGTCTTCAGTATCAGCAGCAGAGGGATCCCCAATATAATTTACCTCATGTGTCTTCAGTATCATCAGCACAGGGATCTCCAATATAATTTACCCCATGTGTCTTCAGTATCATCAGCGCAGGGATCCCCAATATAATTTACCTCATGTGTCTTCAGTATCATCAGCGCAGGGATCTCCAATATAATTTACCCCATGTGTCTTCAGTATCAGCAGCAGAGGGATCCCCAATATAATTTACCCCATGTGTCTTCAGTATCATCAGCGCAGGGATCCCCAATATAATTTACCTCATGTGTCTTCAGTATCATCAGCACAGGGATCTCCAATATAATTTACCCCATGTGTCTTCAGTATCATCAGCGCAGGGATCTCCAATATAATTTACCCCATGTGTCTTCAGTATCATCAGCGCAGGGATCTCCAATATAATTTACCCCATGTGTCTTCAGTATCAGCAGCAGAGGGATCCCCAATATAATTTACCCCATGTGTCTTCAGTATCATCAGCGCAGGGATCCCCAATATAATTTACCCCATGTGTCTTCAGTATCATCAGCGCAGGGATCTCCAATATTATTTACCCCATGTGTCTTCAGTATCATCAGCGCAGGGATCTCCAATATAATTTACCCCATGTGTCTTCAGTATCATCAGCGCAGGGATCCCCAACATAATTTACCCCATGTGTCTTCAGTATCATCAGCACAGGGATCCCCAATATTATTTACCCCATGTGTCTTCAGTATCATCAGCGCAGGGATCCCCAATATTATTTACCTCATGTGTCTTCAGTATCAGCAGCAGAGGGATCCCTAATATTATTTACCCAATGTGTCTTCTGTATCATCAGCGCAGGGATCCCCAATATAATTTACCCCATGTGTCTTCAGTATCATCAGCACAGGGATCCCCAATATTATTTACCTCATGTGTCTTCAGTATCATCAGCACAGGGATCCCCAATATTATTTACCTCATGTGTCTTCAGTATCATCAGCGCAGGGATCCCCAATATTATTTACCCCATGTGTCTTCAGTATCAGCAGCAGAGGGATCCCCAATATTATTTACCCCATGTGTCTTCTGTATCATCAGCGCAGGGATCCCCAATATAATTTACCCCATGTGTCTTCAGTATCATCAGCGCAGGGATCCCCAATATAATTTACCCCATGTGTCTTCAGTATCATCAGCGCAGGGATCCCCAATATAATTTACCCCATGTGTCTTCAGTATCATCAGCGCAGGGATCCCCAAAATAATTTACCCCATGTGTCTTCAGTATCATCAGCACAGGGATCTCCAATATTATTTACCTCATGTGTCTTCAGTATCATCAGCGCAGGGTTCCCCAATATTATTTACCCCATGTGTCTTCAGTATCATCAGCACAGGGATCCCCAATATAATTTACCCCATGTGTCTTCAGTATCATCAGCGCAGGGATCCCCAATATAATTTACCCCATGTGTCTTCAGTATCATCAGCACAGGGATCCCCAATATTATTTACCTCATGTGTCTTCAGTATCATCAGCGCAGGGTTCCCCAATATTATTTACCCCATGTGTCTTCAGTATCATCAGCGCAGGGATCCCCAATATAATTTACCCCATGTGTCTTCAGTATCATCAGCACAGGGATCCCCAATATAATTTACCCCATGTGTCTTCAGTATCATCAGCGCAGGGTTCCCCAATATTATTTACCCCATGTGTCTTCAGTATCATCAGCGCAGGGATCTCCAATATAATTTACCCCATGTGTCTTCAGTATCATCAGCGCAGGGATCCCCAATATAATTTACCCCATGTGTCTTCAGTATCATCAGCGCAGGGATCCCCAATATAATTTACCTCATGTGTCTTCAGTATCATCAGCACAGGGATCTCCAATATAATTTACCCCATGTGTCTTCAGTATCATCAGCGCAGGGATCCCCAATATAATTTACCCCATGTGTCTTCAGTATCATCAGCGCAGGGATCTCCAATATAATTTACCCCATGTGTCTTCAGTATCAGCAGCAGAGGGATCCCCAATATAATTTACCCCATGTGTCTTCAGTATCATCAGCGCAGGGATCTCCAATATAATTTACCCCATGTGTCTTCAGTATCATCAGCGCAGGGATCCCCAATATAATTTACCCCATGTGTCTTCAGTATCATCAGCGCAGGGATCCCCAATATTATTTACCCCATGTGTCTTCAGTATCATCAGTGCAGGGATCTCCAATATAATTTACCCCATGTGTCTTCAGTATCATCAGCGCAGGGATCCCCAATATAATTTACCCCATGTGTCTTCAGTATCATCAGCGCAGGGATCCCCAATATAATTTACCTCATGTGTCTTCAGTATCATCAGCACAGGGATCTCCAATATAATTTACCCCATGTGTCTTCAGTATCATCAGCGCAGGGATCCCCAATATAATTTACCCCATGTGTCTTCAGTATCATCAGCGCAGGGATCTCCAATATAATTTACCCCATGTGTCTTCAGTATCAGCAGCAGAGGGATCCCCAATATAATTTACCCCATGTGTCTTCAGTATCATCAGCGCAGGGATCCCCAATATAATTTACCCCATGTGTCTTCAGTATCATCAGCGCAGGGATCTCCAATATTATTTACCCCATGTGTCTTCAGTATCATCAGCGCAGGGATCTCCAATATAATTTACCCCATGTGTCTTCAGTATCATCAGCGCAGGGATCCCCAACATAATTTACCCCATGTGTCTTCAGTATCATCAGCACAGGGATCCCCAATATTATTTACCCCATGTGTCTTCAGTATCATCAGCGCAGGGATCCCCAATATTATTTACCTCATGTGTCTTCAGTATCAGCAGCAGAGGGATCCCTAATATTATTTACCCCATGTGTCTTCTGTATCATCAGCGCAGGGATCCCCAATATAATTTACCCCATGTGTCTTCAGTATCATCAGCGCAGGGATCCCCAATATAATTTACCTCATGTGTCTTCAGTATCATCAGCACAGGGATCCCCAATATAATTTACCCCATGTGTCTTCAGTATCATCAGCGCAGGGATCCCCAATATAATTTACCCCATGTGTCTTCAGTATCATCAGCACAGGGATCCCCAATATAATTTACCCCATGTGTCTTCAGTATCATCAGCGCAGGGATCCCCAATATAATTTACCCCATGTGTCTTCAGTATCATCAGCACAGGGATCTCCAATATAATTTACCCCATGTGTCTTCAGTATCAGCAGCAGAGGGATCCCCAATATTATTTACCCCATGTGTCTTCTGTATCATCAGCA
Source organism: Dendrobates tinctorius (assembly GCF_039654945.1). Classification (NCBI taxonomy): domain Eukaryota; kingdom Metazoa; phylum Chordata; class Amphibia; order Anura; family Dendrobatidae; genus Dendrobates; species Dendrobates tinctorius. The sequence continues at coordinate 434,921 of NW_027362206.1, forward strand.
CAGGGATCCCCAATATAATTTACCCCATGTGTCTTCAGTATCATCAGCGCAGGGATCCCCAATATTATTTACCCCATGTGTCTTCTGTATCATCAGCGCAGGGATCCCCAATATTATTTACCCCATGTGTCTTCAGTATCATCAGCGCAGGGATCCCCAATATAATTTACCCCATGTGTCTTCAGTATCATCAGCGCAGGGATCCCCAATATAATTTACCCCATGTGTCTTCAGTATCATCAGCACAGGGATCCCCAATATTATTTACCTCATGTGTCTTCAGTATCATCAGCGCAGGGTTCCCCAATATTATTTACCCCATGTGTCTTCAGTATCATCAGCACAGGGATCCCCAAAATAATTTACCCCATGTGTCTTCAGTATCATCAGCGCAGGGATCCCCAATATAATTTACCCCATGTGTCTTCAGTATCATCAGCACAGGGATCCCCAATATTATTTACCTCATGTGTCTTCAGTATCATCAGCGCAGGGTTCCCCAATATTATTTACCCCATGTGTCTTCAGTATCATCAGCGCAGGGATCCCCAATATAATTTACCCCATGTGTCTTCAGTATCATCAGCACAGGGATCCCCAATATAATTTACCCCATGTGTCTTCAGTATCATCAGCGCAGGGTTCCCCAATATTATTTACCCCATGTGTCTTCAGTATCATCAGCGCAGGGATCTCCAATATAATTTACCCCATGTGTCTTCAGTATCATCAGCGCAGGGATCCCCAATATAATTTACCCCATGTGTCTTCAGTATCATCAGCGCAGGGATCCCCAATATAATTTACCTCATGTGTCTTCAGTATCATCAGCACAGGGATCTCCAATATAATTTACCCCATGTGTCTTCAGTATCATCAGCGCAGGGATCCCCAATATAATTTACCCCATGTGTCTTCAGTATCATCAGCGCAGGGATCTCCAATATAATTTACCCCATGTGTCTTCAGTATCAGCAGCAGAGGGATCCCCAATATAATTTACCCCATGTGTCTTCAGTATCATCAGCGCAGGGATCCCCAATATAATTTACCCCATGTGTCTTCAGTATCATCAGCGCAGGGTTCCCCAATATTATTTACCCCATGTGTCTTCAGTATCATCAGCGCAGGGATCTCCAATATAATTTACCCCATGTGTCTTCAGTATCATCAGCGCAGGGATCCCCAATATAATTTACCCCATGTGTCTTCAGTATCATCAGCGCAGGGATCCCCAATATAATTTACCTCATGTGTCTTCAGTATCATCAGCACAGGGATCTCCAATATAATTTACCCCATGTGTCTTCAGTATCATCAGCGCAGGGATCCCCAATATAATTTACCCCATGTGTCTTCAGTATCATCAGCGCAGGGATCTCCAATATAATTTACCCCATGTGTCTTCAGTATCAGCAGCAGAGGGATCCCCAATATAATTTACCCCATGTGTCTTCAGTATCATCAGCCCAGGGATCTCCAATATTATTTACCCCATGTGTCTTCAGTATCATCAGCGCAGGGATCTCCAATATTATTTACCCCATGTGTCTTCAGTATCATCAGCGCAGGGATCTCCAATATAATTTACCCCATGTGTCTTCAGTACCATCAGCGCAGGGATCCCCAATATAATTTACCCCATGTGTCTTCAGTATCATCAGCACAGGGATCCCCAATATTATTTACCCCATGTGTCTTCAGTATCATCAGCGCAGGGATCCCCAATATTATTTACCTCATGTGTCTTCAGTATCAGCAGCAGAGGGATCCCTAATATTATTTACCCCATGTGTCTTCTGTATCATCAGCGCAGGGATCCCCAATATAATTTACCCCATGTGTCTTCAGTATCATCAGCGCAGGGATCCCCAATATAATTTACCTCATGTGTCTTCAGTATCATCAGCACAGGGATCCCCAATATAATTTACCCCATGTGTCTTCAGTATCATCAGCGCAGGGATCCCCAATATAATTTACCCCATGTGTCTTCAGTATCATCAGCACAGGGATCCCCAATATAATTTACCCCATGTGTCTTCAGTATCATCAGCGCAGGGATCCCCAATATAATTTACCCCATGTGTCTTCAGTATCATCAGCACAGGGATCCCCAATATAATTTACCCCATGTGTCTTCAGTATCATCAGCGCAGGGATCCCCAATATTATTTACCCCATGTGTCTTCAGTATCATCAGCGCAGGGATCCCCAATGTTATTTACCCCATGTGTCTTCAGTATCATCAGCACAGGGATCTCCAATATAATTTACCCCATGTGTCTTCAGTATCAGCAGCAGAGGGATCCCCAATATTATTTACCCCATGTGTCTTCTGTATCATCAGCGCAGGGATCCCCAATATAATTTACCCCATGTGTCTTCAGTATCATCAGCGCAGGGATCCCCAATATAATTTACCCCATGTGTCTTCAGTATCATCAGCGCAGGGATCCCCAATATAATTTACCCCATGCGTCTTCAGTATCATCAGCACAGGGATCCCCAATATTATTTACCCCATGTGTCTTCTGTATCATCAGCGCAGGGATCCCCAATATTATTTACCCCATGTGTCTTCAGTATCATCATCAGCGCAGGGATCCCCAATATTATTTACCCCATGTGTCTTCAGTATCATCATCAGCGCAGGGATCCCCAATATTATTTACCTCATGTGTCTTCAGTATCATCCGCAGAGGGATCCCCAATATAATTTACCCCATGTGTCTTCAGTATCAGCAGCAGAGGGATCCCCAATATTATTTACCTCAAGAAGGGGGCGGGGGAGGGCACAGCCTAGAGGAAGCCCCCCATGACTGCAATTGGCGGGCATGTTTTGAATTTGTTGGCAGTTTTAAAATGATTGGCTGGAAGGGGGCAGGGGAGGGGTTCGGGGTGAGGGGGGCAGCCTGGTGTGGAAAAAGTGCGGGAAGAAGCTACACTTCATCATCAGCAGAGGAGAGAAGACCCACCTGTCAAGTTGTCAAGAAGATGGAGACCGTGGAGCAGCTTTTTTCTAGGCTTCAGGATGCTGCTCGTTCCAGGAGGGGAGGTTGGCTTCAGACACAGCTGTCCTCCCTCCTCAGGGCGGCAGATCCCCCATGCACCAGCAGGCGAGGAAGACGGACCCGGCACCAGGCGACGGCTGCGGAGGCCCTCCAGGGACCCTGCGGGCGGCACTATCGCTCCCCACCTCAGTGCCCATCCCGGCAGGAATCCGCCCAGCTGGCCTGTCAGCGCTCGCAGCAGAGATCCGGGAGCCGCACAGGACCAGGAGGCGAGGGAGGATGTGACGTCGCGGGCGGGAGCCGAAGTATCGCGAGGTGCAGCAGCGTCTGGCCAGCTCCAGGGAGAAGAAGCAGGCCGAGGCATGTCCCTGTCACATAGGGGAGGACTACAGCGGGCGGCGCCAGAAAGCTCAGCGGTGAGTGAAGCGGCAGGTGCCCCAAGTGAAGAGGATCGTCGCGGGGTGCCTGGCAGGCGGAGGGCAAGATGTGGGAGTGCGACGGGCAGGGGGGGCATGGTGAGGACGCCCTGCCTGGCCCCAGTACATCATCCTTTGAAGAGGGATCAGCGGGCGGGAGGGAGCAGCGAGAGGACTCCTTGCCTGGCCCTTATGCAGCGCAGAGGTCAGAGAGAGCGGCGGGCAGGGGGGGTTACTGCGAGGATGTCCTGCCTGGTCCCAGCACATCGTGGGGTACAGAGGTGGCAGCGGGCAGTCAAGAAAGGATGCCCGGCAGTCGGCCGGAGGATGGTGCGGGCCAGTCAGGCTGGTCCGGGTCCAGGGACCGTCGCAGGTCCTGCTCCGGCGGGAGTTCAAGTGAGCACCGGGTTTCGCGAGCTTGGGTCCCCCCTGGTGACGAGGAGGCCAGGGGCGCGGGCCTTGAGCAGCGAAGCGCCCATCGGGATCACGGAGGACGTCAGGATTCCAGATATCCAGCTGGCGGGGACACAGCACCCGCGCAGCTATGTGAGTATGGTTCTATGTCTTGTGTGTCGCCCGCAGGGGCTGTATTGCAGGATGTTGGGGGTAGGAGGGGTGATGCTAGGGAGCTAGGGGGGCTTAGCGGGACTACCAGGGCTGAGGTGCCCGGGTTGAGGGATATTTTGGACAATATGTCACTATTTTTGAGGAGATTGGAGGGGGGTGTAGTTGGGGAATCAGCTCCATCCCCAGCGGGGGCATGGTTAGTGGGTCGGGGTTCCGGGATCCAGCCAGTAGGTGAGGTGCTGCGCTCGGTCGAATGCGATGTGGGGTCATCGGCGGGGGTATCTGTCTCGGTGCAGACAGAGACAGATAAGGGTGATAAAATTAAATTGGACGATAGGGCAAAAGGGGAGGTTTATGTGTGTTTTGAGGGGCCTTTGGGCGCCCATTTAAAAAAAGAAGTAAAAGAAAAGATCTGGCGGGATGAGTACGTGGAGATATTTTCCCTTCTTCCGTTGGAAAAATTTAACCTGGATAAGGGGAAGAAGGACGATAGTAAAAAGGAAGAGGAGGAAAAGAGGAGGTGGTGACTGATTCCGCAGACTTTTGTGAACTGGATGCAGGCATTTGCTATTTTGGCAAGTGTCATAGGTGAAAAGTCTCCGGACAATTGTTCTGGTTTGTTTTGTTATTTAGATGCTATTGGGGAGGCGCATCGTGTTTATGGGGGCAGGCCTGGCTGCGGTATGACGAGCAGTTTAGACAGAGGAAGGCGGTAAGGCCAGAGATAAAGTGGGATCAGAAGGATATCGGGCTGTGGCTGAAGGTGATGGCTCCGGTGAGGTATGGCCAGTCCTTTCACGGGAGCGGGGGGGCGGTAGTCAGCAAGCAGGTCACGGAAGCGGTGGTCAGGCAACCCAGGGAAGAGAAAAGTCGGGTACTTGCTGGCAATTTAATGATGGGCAAAGTAAGTACGGGAACAGTTGCAAGTTCAAGCACGTGTGCTCACACTGCAATGGCAGTTCGCACGGGGTGTCTAAATGTTTTAAAAAAGGTAAGGGTAAGCCAAACGTGGGTGCCGGTCAAGGGGGAGAGTCCAGTGAGAGTTCAAGAGATGGCCCTCTTTCTAAATAGGTACCCAGCTCGGGCAGAGGCAAGGGTTATTTGGGACGGTTTTGTTGAGGGCTTCAAGATTCCACCTCCTGGCCATGTGGTTCCTGTCTCATTCAAGAATTTGCGTTCGGCAATGATGCATGCAGAGGTGGTGGACGCGAAGTTAAAAAAAGAAGTGGAATTGGGCAGGATGGCTGGTCCGTTCCCCAAGGCTCCGGTAGCGGGTGTAGTTGTTTCCCCTTTGGGGGTAGTTCCGAAGAAGGAGCCTAACAAGTTTCGTTTGATTCAGCATTTGTCATATCCGAAAGGTTTGTCAGTCAACGACGGTATTGATAGAGAGTTGTGTTCCGTGGAGTATACATCTTTTGATATGGCGGTGCTTTGGGTGCGTCGGTATGGTTCAGGGGCTTTGCTAGCAAAGACAGACATTGAGTCTGCGTTTCGGTTACTGCCGGTTCATGCAGATAGTATCCCGCTTTTGGGTTGTTTTTGGAATGGGAGTTTTTACCTCGATAGATATTTGCCGATGGGTTGTGCGATTTCATGTTCATTGTTTGAGACGTTTAGTACTTTTTTGGAATGGGTGGTGAGGGATGTTACAGGCATACAATCGATCATTCATTATCTGGATGATTTTCTTTTTATTGGTCCCCCGGAATCACCGTTGTGTAGGAGCACATTGGCAGCCATGTTTTGGGTGGCTGAGCGCTTTGGGGTGCCGTTGGCATCAGAAAAGACTGAAGGCCCTAAGACCGTTATAAGTTTTTTGGGCATCATCATTGATTCAGAAAGGATGGAGTGTCGTTTGCCAGAGGACAAACTGTTGGTGTTGAAGCAGGAGGTGGATAGGGTTGCAAAGTTGCGAAAAGTGACCCTGAAGGAGTTGCAATCTTTATTGGGGAGATTGAACTTTGCCTGTAGGATCATGCCTATGGGTCGCATTTTTTCTCGTCGCCTGGCTGGTGCGACGGCGGGAGTGAAAGCTCCGCACCATTATGTTCGTTTGAATAAGGAGCATAGGGAGGATTTGATGGTTTGGCAGAGTTTTTTGCGGGAGTACAATGGTCGGTCGTTGATGCAGGAGGAGATTTTGAGCAATTTTGATTTTGAGATTTATACGGATGCAGCGGGCGGCTCTGGTTACGGCGCCTACTGCAAAGGAAGGTGGAGCGTTGGGCAGTGGCCTCTGTCGTGGAAGTTGTTGGGTTTTACAAAAAATTTGGCGTTGTTGGAACTGTTTCCTATAGTGGTAGCTGTTTTCGTTTGGGGTCCCATGTTCGCGAATCGGAAAGTGCATTTTCATTGCGACAACGCAAGTGTAGTGGCGATGATTAACAGTTTGACTACCTCTTCTCCCCCTGTGATCAGGTTGGTTAGGGTTTTGGTGCTTCGTTGTTTGGAGTTGAATGCAGGGATTTCCGCAGTGCATGTGCCCGGTGTTACGAATTCAATAGCAGACTCTTTGTCTCGTTTTCAGTGGGGGCGTTTTTGAGAGCTGGCGCCAGGAGCGGATGCCACGGGCGTGGAATGCCCTTCTCATCTGTGGAAGGTGATTATGGACGAGCGGGACGACTGATTCGGGAATCGTTATCACATCAGACATGGTCGGCCTACGAATCTTCGTGGCAAATAGTTCAGAGTTGGATGGTGGAATGGGGTGGGGTTAGTAGCGAGGAAGATAGGATGTTAGCGGTATTGTTCTTAATTGGGAGGGCGGCCGACAGCGGTTGGTCTGCTGCTAAGGTCAACAAGTTTGTAGCGGGTTTGGCTTTCGGTTTCAAATTACAGGGAATGACAGATGTGACCAAAGCTTTTTTGATAAGACAGGCTTTGAGGGGGTTTCGCAGGGGTAAAAAGGTGTGCGATAAGAGAAGGCCTATTTCGTTTAGTATGTTGGAAAGTTTAGGAAGAGTCCTGGAGGGTATTTGTACTTCTGGATTCGAATTGGCGCTTTTTAGGTTGGCTTTCTCTTTGGCCTTTTTTGGAGCAATGCGCATTGGTGAGGTGGTGTCAGGCAGCAAGGTTTCAGCCGGTGGGGTGTTAGCTGAGGACGTGGATTTTTGGGCGGGGGGCATTGTTTTCTGGATTCGGCGTTCAAAAACTGATCAATTGGGTAGGGGCAGACGAGTGGTTTTGGGCCGAGTCGGAGGGGCAGTCATGTGTCCATACAGTTGTTTAAAATCATATTGGGACGTGTGGGCAGGTAGGGCGGGTCCTCTATTGTGCCATGCGGATGGCACCTATTTGTCTCGTTTCCAGTTTATTGCGGTCTTGAAGAAGGGATTGTTAGAATTGGGCCTTCCCCTGGACAGGTATGGGTCCCATTCTTTTAGGATCGGGGCTGCAACTGAAGCGGACAGTCTGGGCCTGGGGGCGGAGGCGATCAAGGGCATTGGGAGATGGCAGTCGGATTGCTATTTACTTTATGTTCGGCGTTAATTGTGTTGGTTATATGTCCAGGACTGTGTTTTTTTCCATAATCTGTTATGTTTTTTCAGGTGGCGCCCCCTTTCTAGCCTGGATATTTGGACACTCGTATGTGTATTGGGGTGCGCTACGGGCTGATGCAAGGCCAGATGGGAGGCAATTGGGCTTTAGGAGGGAGCAGGTTCTGGTCCGTTGGTTGGGTTTCCGTGGGTTGGTGTGGAGCAGGGTGCTACCGGAATTGGCTAAGTCCGCACGTCTGGACAGAACCCCCGATTTATTGTAATACACGCGGGGGGTAACGATTTAGGGGTCAGGCCGGTGAGGGAACTAATAAGGGACATACGTGCCGATTTTTTAAGACTGTGGACATCTTTCCCGAATGTGGTGACTGTATGGTCGGATGTGGTTCCTAGGAAGAGGTGGAGACAAGTGAGGTCTTTAAAGGGGATTAACCGGGCTAGGGTAAAACTGAATCAGGCAGTGTCGGGGTTTGTGTCTTGAAATGGGGGAATTAGCGTTAGGCACTTTGAATTGGAGGCAGGTGTCGGTAATTTTTGGCTGGCCGATGGAGTTCATTTAAATTCTATTGGTGTGGATTTGTGGGCATTGGCAATCAAGGAGGGGATTGAAAGGGCCTTGGTGTTTTTGGGGCACTCACGAGCCTGAGGTGGTCAGGGCTGTTCGTGGTTGGCGGGGGGTGGGGTTCTTGGAGTTGGCGGTGATTGGTCGGGGAAGGAGTTGGAAGTAATATTCCCGACAATTTAAATGGGTATGGGGGATCTGGCTTTTGGTGATGGGCTCTGGACGGGGTTGTTACCTCGGGAGCTCTGGTGGTTAGTCTCCCGGAACGGGAGTTACGGTGCCCTCGAGCTGGGCTGGACGGCTGAGGGTAACATGGTGGTAGATTTTGAGGTTTTATAGCCAGATCTTTTAGCTCCAAGAACCCTCCCCTTGTATTATTTGCATTAAGATTAATATTTTGATGTTTATTGGTAATGTTGTTGTTCATTAATAAAATTGGCTGCTGTGGCCAAAATTATCCAAAGAATTAAAAAAGTTGTAGTGTGTGTTATTTTAGGAGTGGGGAGAATATTGGGAGCTGGGTAGGTATTAATATAAATGAAAAACTGTAGTAGCCATATGCGGTCATGTGCCTTCAGTATCATCAGCGCAGGAATCCCCAATATTATTTACCTCATGTGTCTTCAGTATGATCAGCGCAGGGATCCCCAATATTATTTACCTCATGTGCCTTCAGTATCATCAGCGCAGGGATCCCCAATATTATTTATCCTATGTGTCTTCAGTATCATCAGCACAGGGATCCCCAATATTATTTACCTCATGTGTCTTCAGTATCATCACGCAGGAATCCCCAATATTATTTACCCCATGTGTCTTCAGTATCATCAGCACAGGGATCCCCAATATAATTTACCTCATGTGCCTTCAGTATCATCAGCGCAGGGATCCCCAATATTATTTATCCTATGTGTCTTCAGTATCATCAGCACAGGGATCCCCAATATTATTTACCTCATGTGTCTTCAGTATCATCAGCGCAGGGATCCCCAATATTATTTACCTCATGTGCCTTCAGTATCATCAGCGCAGGGATCCCCAATATTATTTATCCTATGTGTCTTCAGTATCATCAGCACAGGGATCCCCAATATTATTTACCTCATGTGTCTTCAGTATGATCAGCGCAGGGATCCCCAATATTATTTATCCTATGTGTCTTCAGTATCATCAGCACAGGGATCCCCAATATTATTTATCCTATGTGTCTTCAGTATGATCAGCGCAGGGATCCCCAATATTATTTATCCTATGTGTCTTCAGTATCATCAGCACAGGGATCCCCAATATTATTTGCCCCATGTGTCTTCAGTATCATCAGCACAGGGATCCCCAATATTATTTGCCCCATGTGTCTTCAGTATCATCAGCACAGGGATCCCCAATATTATTTACCTCATGTGTCTTCAGTATGATCAGCACAGGGATCCCCAATATTATTTACCTCATGTGTCTTCAGTATCATCAGCACAGGGATCCCCAATATTATTTACCTCATGTGTCTTCAGTATGATCAGCACAGGGATCCCCAATATTATTTACCTCATGTGTCTTCAGTATCATCAGCACAGGGATCCCCAATATTATTTATCCTATGTGTCTTCAGTATCATCAGCACAGGGATCCCCAATATAATTTACCCCATGTGTCTTCAGTATCATCAGCGCAGGAATCCCCAATATTATTTACCCCATGTGTCTTCAGTATCATCAGCGCAGGAATCCCCAATATTATTTACCTCATGCGTCTTCAGTATGATCAGCGCAGGGATCCCCAATATTATTTGCCCCATGTGTCTTCAGTATCATCAGCGCAGGAATCCCCAATATTATTTACCTCATGCGTCTTCAGTATGATCAGCGCAGGGATCCCCATATTATTTACCTCATGTGTCTTCAGTATCATCAGCGCAGGGATCCCCAATATTATTTTCCCCATGTGTCTTCTGTATCATCAGCGCAGGGATCCCCAATATTATTTACCTCATGTGTCTCCAGTATCATCAGTACAGGGATCCCCAATATTATTTACCCCATGTGTCTTCAGTATCATCAGCGCAGGAATCCCCAATATTATTTACCTCATGTGTCTCCAGTATCATCAGTACAGGGATCCCCAATATTATTTACCTCATGTGTCTTCAGTATCAACAGCACAGGGATCCCCAATATAATTTACCTCATGTGTCTCCAGTATCATCAGTACAGGGATCCCCAATATTATTTACCCCATGTGTCTTCAGTATCATCAGCGCAGGAATCCCCAATATTATTTACCTCATGTGTCTCCAGTATCATCAGTACAGGGATCCCCAATATTATTTACCTCATGTGTCTTCAGTATCATCAGCACAGGGATCCCCATATTATTTACCTCATGTGTCTTCAGTATCATCAGCACAGGGATCCCCAATATTATTTACCTCATGTGTCTTCAGTATCATCAGCGCAGGAATCCCCAATATTATTTACCTCATGCGTCTTCAGTATGATCAGCGCAGGGATCCCCATATTATTTACCTCATGTGTCTCCAGTATCATCAGCACAGGGATCCCCAATATTATTTACCTCATGTGTCTCCAGTATCATCAGTACAGGGATCCCCAATATTATTTACCCCATGTGTCTTCAGTATCATCAGTACAGGGATCCCCAATATTATTTACCTCATGTGTCTCCAGTATCATCAGTACAGGGATCCCCAATATTATTTACCCCATGTGTCTTCAGTATCATCAGCGCAGGAATCCCCAATATTATTTACCTCATGTGTCTTCAGTATCATCAGCGCAGGAATCCCCAATATTATTTACCTCATGCGTCTTCAGTATGATCAGCGCAGGAATCCCCAATATTATTTACCTCATGTGTCTTCAGTATGATCAGCGCAGGGATCCCCATATTATTTACCTCATGTGTCTCCAGTATCATCAGCACAGGGATCCCCAATATTATTTATCCCATGTGTCTTCAGTATCATCAGCGCAGGAATCCCCAATATTATTTACCTCATGTGTCTTCAGTATCATCAGCGCAGGAATCCCCAATATTATTTACCTCATGTGTCTCCAGTATCATCAGTACAGGGATCCCCAATATTATTTACCTCATGTGTCTTCAGTATCATCAGCACAGGGATCCCCAATATTATTTACCTCATGTGTCTTCAGTATCATCAGCGCAGGAATCCCCAATATTATTTACCTCATGCGTCTTCAGTATGATCAGCGCAGGGATCCCCATATTATTTACCTCATGTGTCTTCAGTATCATCAGCGCAGGAATCCCCAATAATATTTACCTCATGCGTCTTCAGTATGATCAGCGCAGGGATCCCCAATATTATTTGCCCCATGTGTCTTCAGTATCATCAGCGCAGGAATCCCCAATATTATTTACCTCATGCGTCTTCAGTATGATCAGCGCAGGGATCCCCATATTATTTACCTCATGTGTCTTCAGTATCATCAGCGCAGGGATCCCCAATATTATTTGCCCCATGTGTCTTCTGTATCATCAGCGCAGGGATCCCCAATATTATTTACCTCATGTGTCTCCAGTATCATCAGTACAGGGATCCCCAATATTATTTACCCCATGTGTCTTCAGTATCATCAGCGCAGGAATCCACAATATTATTTACCTCATGTGTCTCCAGTATCATCAGTACAGGGATCCCCAATATTATTTACCTCATGTGTCTTCAGTATCATCAGCACAGGGATCCCCATATTATTTACCTCATGTGTCTTCAGTATCATCAGCACAGGGATCCCCAATATTATTTACCTCATGTGTCTTCAGTATCATCAGCGCAGGAATCCCCAATATTATTTACCTCATGCGTCTTCAGTATGATCAGCGCAGGGATCCCCATATTATTTACCTCATGTGTCTTCAGTATCATCAGCACAGGGATCCCCAATATTATTTATCCCATGTGTCTTCAGTATCATCAGCGCAGGAATCCCCAATATTATTTACCTCATGTGTCTCCAGTATCATCAGTACAGGGATCCCCAATATTATTTACCTCATGTGTCTTCAGTATCATCAGCACAGGGATCCCCAATATTATTTACCTCATGTGTCTTCAGTATCATCAGCGCAGGAATCCCCAATATTATTTACCTCATGTGTCTCCAGTATCATCAGTACAGGGATCCCCAATATTATTTACCTCATGTGTCTTCAGTATCATCAGCACAGGGATCCCCAATATTATTTACCTCATGTGTCTTCAGTATCATCAGCGCAGGAATCCCCATATTATTTACCTCATGCGTCTTCAGTATGATCAGCGCAGGGATCGCCATATTATTTACCTCATGTGTCTTCAGTATCATCAGCGCAGGGATCCCCAATATTATTTGCCCCATGTGTCTTCTGTATCATCAGCGCAGGGATCCCTAATACTATTTACCCCATGTGTCTTCAGTATCATCAGTACAGGGATCCCCAATATTATTTACCTCATGTGTCTTCAGTATCATCAGCACAGGGATCCCCATATTATTTACCTCATGTGTCTTCAGTATCATCAGCACAGGGATCCCCAATATTATTTACCTCATGTGTCTTCAGTATCATCAGCGCAGGGATCCCCAATATTATTTGCCCCATGTGTCTTCTGTATCATCAGCGCAGGGATCCCTAATATTATTTACCCCATGTGTCTTCAGTATCATCAGTACAGGGATCCCCAATATTATTTACCTCATGTGTCTTCAGTATCATCAGCACAGGGATCCCCATATTATTTACCTCATGTGTCTTCAGTATCATCAGCACAGGGATCCCCAATATTATTTACCTCATGTGTCTTCAGTATCATCAGCGCAGGGATCCCCAATATTATTTATCCCATGTGTCTTCAGTATCATCAGCGCAGGAATCCCCAATATTATTTACCCCATGTGTCTTCAGTATCATCAGCACAGGGATCCCCATATTATTTACCTCATGCGTCTTCAGTATGATCAGCGCAGGGATCCCCAATATTATTTACCTCATGTGTCTTCAGTATCATCAGCACAGGGATCCCCATATTATTTACCTCATGCGTCTTCAGTATGATCAGCGCAGGGATCCCCAATATTATTTACCTCATGTGTCTTCAGTATCATCAGCACAGGGATCCCCAATATTATTTATCCCATGTGTCTTCAGTATCATCAGCGCAGGAATCCCCAATATTATTTACCTCATGTGTCTCCAGTATCATCAGTACAGGGATCCCCAATATTATTTACCTCATGTGTCTTCAGTATCATCAGCGCAGGAATCCCCAATATTATTTACCTCATGTGTCTCCAGTATCATCAGTACAGGGATCCCCGATATTATTTACCTCATGTGTCTTCAGTATCATCAGCACAGGGATCCCCAATATTATTTACCTCATGTGTCTCCAGTATCATCAGTACAGGGATCCCCAATATTATTTACCTCATGTGTCTTCAGTATCATCAGCACAGGGATCCCCAATATTATTTACCTCATGTGTCTTCAGTATCATCAGCGCAGGAATCCCCAATATTATTTACCTCATGTGTCTCCAGTATCATCAGTACAGGGATCCCCAATATTATTTACCTCATGTGTCTTCAGTATCATCAGCACAGGGATCCCCAATATTATTTACCTCATGTGTCTTCAGTATCATCAGCGCAGGAATCCCCAATATTATTTACCTCATGCGTCTTCAGTATGATCAGCGCAGGGATCCCCATATTATTTACCTCATGTGTCTTCAGTATCATCAGCGCAGGGATCCCCAATATTATTTACCTCATGTGTCTCCAGTATCATCAGCACAGGGATCCCCATATTATTTACCTCATGTGTCTTCAGTATCATCAGCGCAGGGATCCCCAATATTATTTACCTCATGTGTCTCCAGTATCATCAGCACAGGGATCCCCATATTATTTACCTCATGTGTCTTTAGTATCATCAGCGCAGGAATCCCCAATATTATTTACCTCATGCGTCTTCAGTATGATCAGCGCAGGGATCCCCATATTATTTACCTCATGTGTCTTCAGTATGATCAGCGCAGGGATCCCCATATTATTTACCTCATGTGTCTTCAGTATCATCAGCGCAGGAATCCCCAATATTATTTACCTCATGCGTCTTCAGTATGATCAGCGCAGGGATCCCCAATATTATTTACCCCATGTGTCTTCAGTATCATCAGCACAGGGATCCCCAATATTATTTACCCCATGTGTCTTCAGTATCATCAGCACAGGGATCCCCAATATTATTTACCTCATATGTCTTCAGTATCATCAGCGCAGGGATCCCCAATATTATTTATCCTATGTGTCTTCAGTATCATCAGCACAGGGATCCCCAATATGATTTACCTCATGCGTCTTCAGTATGATCAGCGCAGGGATCCCCAATATTATTTACCTCATGTGTCTTCAGTATCATCAGCACAGGGATCCCCAATATTATTTACCCCATGTGTCTTCAGTATCATCAGCACAGGGATCCCCAATATTATTTACCTCATGTGTCTTCAGTATCATCAGCGCAGGGATCCCCAATATTATTTATCCTATGTGTCTTCAGTATCATCAGCACAGGGATCCCCAATATGATTTGCCCCATGTGTCTTCAGTATCATCAGCGCAGGAATCCCCAATATTATTTACCTCATGTGTCTTCAGTATCATCAGCACAGGGATCCCCATATTATTTACCTCATGTGTCTTCAGTATCATCAGCACAGGGATCCCCATATTATTTACCTCATGTGTCTTCAGTATCATCAGCACAGGGATCCCCAATATTATTTACCTCATGTGTCTTCAGTATCATCAGCGCAGGAATCCCCAATATTATTTACCTCATGCGTCTTCAGTATGATCAGCGCAGGGATCCCCATATTATTTACCTCATGTGTCTTCAGTATCATCAGCGCAGGGATCCCCAATATTATTTATCCCATGTGTCTTCAGTATCATCAGCGCAGGAATCCCCAATATTATTTACCTCATGCGTCTTCAGTATCATCAGCGCAGGGATCCCCATATTATTTACCTCATGTGTCTTCAGTATCATCAGCACAGGGATCCCCAATATTATTTACCCCATGTATCTTCAGTATCATCAGCACAGGGATCCCCAATATTATTTACCTCATGTGTCTTCAGTATCATCAGCGCAGGGATCCCCAATATTATTTATCCTATGTGTCTTCAGTATCATCAGCACAGGGATCCCCAATATTATTTGCCCCATGTGTCTTCAGTATCATCAGCGCAGGGATCCCCAATATTATTTACCTCATGCGTCTTCAGTATGATCAGCGCAGGGATCCCCAATATTATTTACCTCATGTGTCTTCAGTATCATCAGCACAGGGATCCCCAATATTATTTACCCCATGTGTCTTCAGTATCATCAGCGCAGGGATCCCCAATATTATTTGCCCCATGTGTCTTCAGTATCATCAGCGCAGGAATCCCCAATATTATTTACCTCATGCGTCTTCAGTATGATCAGCGCAGGGATCCCCAATATTATTTACCCCATGTGTCTTCAGTATCATGAGCGCAGGGATCCCCAATATTATTTACCTCATGTGTCTTCAGTATCATCAGCACAGGGATCCCCAATATTATTTACCCCATGTGTCTTCAGTATCATCAGCGCAGGGATCCCCAATATTATTTACCTCATGTGTCTTCAGTATCATCAGCACAGGGATCCCCAATATTATTTACCTCATGTGTCTTCAGTATCATCAGCACAGGGATCCCCAATATTATTTACCTCATGTGTCTTCAGTATGATCAGCGCAGGGATCCCCAATATTATTTACCCCATGTGTCTTCATTATCATCAGCACAGGGATCCCCAATATTATTTACCTCATGTGTCTTCAGTATCATCAGCACAGGGATCCCCAATATTATTTACCTCATGTGTCTTCAGTATGATCAGCGCAGGGATCCCCAATATTATTTACCTCATGTGTCTTCAGTATCATGAGCGCAGGGATCCCCAATATTATTTACCCCATGTGTCTTCAGTATCATCAGCACAGGGATCCCCAATATTATTTACCCCATGTGTCTTCAGTATCATGAGCGCAGGGATCCCAATATTATTTACCCCATGTGTCTTCAGTATCATCAGCACAGGGATCCCCAATATTATTTACCCCAAGTGTCTTCAATATCATCAGCACAGGGATCCCAATATTATTTACCCCATGTGTCTTCAGTATCATGAGCGCAGGGATCCCCAATATTATTTACCCCATGTGTCTTCAGTATCATCAGCACAGGGAACCCCAATATTATTTACCTCATGTGTCTTCAGTATCATCAGCACAGGGATCCCCAATATTATTTACCCCATGTGTCTTCAGTATCATCAGCGCAGGGATCCCCAATATTATTTACCTCATGTGTCTTCAGTATCATCAGCACAGGGATCCCCAATATTATTTACCCCATGTGTCTTCAGTATCATGAGCGCAGGGATCCCCAATATTATTTACCCCATGTGTCTTCAGTATCATCAGCGCAGGGATCTCCAATATTATTTACCTAATGTGTCTTCAGTATCATCAGCACAGGGATCTCCAATATTATTTACCTAATGTGTCTTCAGTATCATCAGTGCAGGGATCCCCAATATTATTTACCCCATGTGTCTTCTGTATCATCAGCACAGGGATCCCCAATATTATTTACCTCATGTGTCTTCAGTATCATCAGCGCAGGGATCCCCAATATTATTTACCCCATGTGTCTTCAGTATCATGAGCGCAGGGATCCCCAATATTATTTACCCCATGTGTCTTCAGTATCATCAGCACAGGGATCCCCAATATTATTTACCTAATGTGTCTTCAGTATCATCAGCACAGGGATCCCCAATATTATTTACCCCATGTGTCTTCAGTATCATCAGCACAGGGATCTCCAATATTATTTACCTAAAGTGTCTTCAGTATCATCAGCGCAGGGATCCCCAATATTATTTACCTCATGTGTCTTCAGTATCATCAGCGCAGGGATCCCCAATATTATTTACCCCATGTGTCTTCAGTATCATCAGCACAGGGATCCCCAATATTATTTTCCCCATGTGTCTTCAGTATCATCAGCGCAGGGATCCCCAATATAATTTTCCCCATGTGTCTTCAGTATCATCAGCGCAGGGATCCCCAATATTATTTACCCCATGTGTCTTCAGTATCATGAGCGCAGGGATCCCCAATATTATTTGCCCCATGTGTCTTCAGTATCATCAGCGCAGGGATCCCCAATATTATTTACCTCATGTGCCTTCAGTATCATCAGCACAGGGATCCCCAATATTATTTACCCCATGTGTCTTCAGTATCATCAGCACAGGGATCCCCAATATTATTTACCTCATGTGTCTTCAGTATCATCAGCACAGGGATCCCCAATATTATTTACCTCATGTGTCTTCAGTATCATCAGCGCAGGGATCCCCAATATTATTTACCTCATGTGCCTTCAGTATCATGAGCGCAGGGATCCCCAATATTATTTACCCCATGTGTCTTCAGTATCATGAGCGCAGGGATCCCCAATATTATTTTCCCCATGTGTCTTCAGTATCATCAGCGCAGGGATCCCCAATATTATTTACCTCATGTGCCTTCAGTATCATCAGCACAGGGATCCCCAATATTATTTACCCCATGTGTCTTCAGTATCATCAGCACAGGGATCCCCAATATTATTTACCTCATGTGCCTTCAGTATCATCAGCACAGGGATCCCCAATATTATTTACCCCATGTGTCTTCAGTATCATCAGCACAGGGATCCCCAATATTATTTACCTCATGTGCCTTCAGTATCATCAGCACAGGGATCCCCAATATTATTTGCCCCATGTGTCTTCAGTATCATCAGCGCAGGGATCCCCAATATTATTTACCTCATGTATCTTCAGTATCATCAGCGCAGGGATCCCCAATATTATTTACCCCATGTGTCTTCAGTATCATCAGCGCAGGGATCCCCAATATTATTTACCTCATGTGTCTTCAGTATCATCAGCACAGGGATCCCCAATATTATTTACCTCATGTATCTTCAGTATCATCAGCACAGGGATCCCCAATATTATTTACCCCATGTATCTTCAGTATCATCAGCGCAGGGATCCCCAATATTATTTACCTCATGTGTCTTCAGTATCATCAGCACAGGGATCCCCAATATTATTTACCCCATGTGTCTTCAGTATCATGAGCGCAGGGATCCCCAATATTATTTATCCCATGTGTCTTCAGTATCATCAGCACAGGGATCCCCAATATTATTTACCCCATGTGTCTTCAGTATGATCAGCGCAGGGATCCCCAATATAATTTACCCCATGTGTCTTCAGTATCATCAGCGCAGGGATCCCCAATATTATTTACCCCATGTGCCTTCAGTATCATCAGCGCAGGGATCTCCAATATTATTTACCCCATGTGCCTTCAGTATCATCAGCGCAGGGATCCCCAATATTATTTACCTCATGTGTCTTCAGTATCATCAGCACAGGGATCCCCAATATTATTTACCCCATGTGTCTTCAGTATCATGAGCGCAGGGATCCCCAATATTATTTATCCCATGTGTCTTCAGTATCATCAGCACAGGGATCCCCAATATTATTTACCCCATGTGTCTTCAGTATCATCAGCACAGGGATCCCCAATATTATTTACCCCATGTGCCTTCAGTATCATCAGCGCAGGGATCCCCAATATTATTTACCCCATGTGTCTTCAGTATCATCAGCACAGGGATCCCCAATATTATTTACCCCATGTGCCTTCAGTATCATCAGCACAGGGATCCCCAATATTATTTACCCCATGTGCCTTCAGTATCATCAGCGCAGGGATCCCCAATATTATTTACCTCATGTGTCTTCAGTATCATCAGCACAGGGATCCCCAATATTATTTACCTCATGTGTCTTCAGTATGATCAGCGCAGGGATCCCCAATATAATTTACCCCATGTGTCTTCAGTATCATCAGCACAGGGATCCCCAATATTATTTACCCCATGTGCCTTCAGTATCATCAGCGCAGGGATCCCCAATATTATTTACCCCATGTGTCTTCAGTATCATCAGCACAGGGATCCCCAATATTATTTACCCCATGTGCCTTCAGTATCATCAGCGCAGGGATCCCCAATATTATTTACCCCATGTGTCTTCAGTATCATCAGCACAGGGATCCCCAATATTATTTACCCCATGTGCCTTCAGTATCATCAGCACAGGGATCCCCAATATTATTTACCCCATGTGCCTTCAGTATCATCAGCGCAGGGATCCCCAATATTATTTACCTCATGTGTCTTCAGTATCATCAGCACAGGGATCCCCAATATTATTTACCCCATGTGTCTTCAGTATGATCAGCGCAGGGATCCCCAATATAATTTACCCCATGTGTCTTCAGTATCATCAGCACAGGGATCCCCAATATTATTTACCCCATGTGCCTTCAGTATCATCAGCGCAGGGATCCCCAATATTATTTACCCCATGTGTCTTCAGTATCATCAGCACAGGGATCCCCAATATTATTTACCCCATGTGCCTTCAGTATCATCAGCGCAGGGATCCCCAATATTATTTACCCCATGTGTCTTCAGTATCATCAGCACAGGGATCCCCAATATTATTTACCCCATGTGCCTTCAGTATCATCAGCACAGGGATCCCCAATATTATTTACCCCATGTGCCTTCAGTATCATCAGCGCAGGGATCCCCAATATTATTTACCTCATGTGTCTTCAGTATCATCAGCACAGGGATCCCCAATATTATTTACCCCATGTGTCTTCAGTATCATGAGCGCAGGGATTCCCATATTATTTACCACATGTGTCTTCAGTATCATGAGCGCAGGGATCCCCAATATTATTTACCCCATGTGCCTTCAGTATCATCAGCGCAGGAATCCCCAATATTATTTACCCCATGTGTCTTCAGTATCATCAGCACAGGGATCCCCAATATTATTTACCCCATGTGTCTTCAGTATCATGAGCGCAGGGATCCCCAATATTATTTACCCCATGTGTCTTCAGTATCATGAGCGCAGGGATCCCCAATATTATTTACCCCATGTGTCTTCAGTATCATGAGCGCAGGGATTCCCATATTATTTACCACATGTGTCTTCAGTATCATGAGCGCAGGGATCCCCAATATTATTTACCCCATGTGCCTTCAGTATCATCAGCGCAGGGATCCCCAATATTATTTACCTCATGTGTCTTCAGTATCATCAGCACAGGGATCCCCAATATTATTTACCCCATGTGCCTTCAGTATCATCAGCACAGGGATCCCCAATATTATTTGCCCCATGTGTCTTCAGTATCATCAGCACAGGGATCCCCAATATTATTTGCCCCATGTGTCTTCAGTATCATCAGCACAGGGATCCCCAATATTATTTACCTCATGTGCCTTCAGTATCATCAGCGCAGGGATCCCCAATATTATTTACCTCATGTGCCTTCAGTATCATCAGCACAGGGATCCCCAATATTATTTGCCCCATGTGTCTTCAGTATCATCAGCACAGGGATCCCCAATATTATTTACCCCATGTGTCTTCATTATCATCACCACAGGGATCCCCAATATTATTTACCCCATGTGTCTTCAGTATCATCAGCGCAGGGATCCCCAATATTATTTACCCCATGTGCCTTCAGTATCATCAGCGCAGGGATCCCCAATATTATTTACCCCATGTGTCTTCAGTATCATCAGCACAGGGATCCCCAATATTATTTACCCCATGTGTCTTCAGTATCATGAGCGCAGGGATCCCCAATATTATTTACCCCATGTGTCTTCAGTATCATGAGCGCAGGGATTCCCATATTATTTACCACATGTGTCTTCAGTATCATGAGCGCAGGGATCCCCAATATAATTTACCCCATGTGTCTTCAGTATCATCAGCACAGGGATCCCCAATATTATTTACCCCATGTGCCTTCAGTATCATCAGCGCAGGGATCCCCAATATTATTTACCCCATGTGTCTTCAGTATCATCAGCACAGGGATCCCCAATATTATTTACCCCATGTGCCTTCAGTATCATCAGCGCAGGGATCCCCAATATTATTTACCCCATGTGTCTTCAGTATCATCAGCACAGGGATCCCCAATATTATTTACCCCATGTGCCTTCAGTATCATCAGCACAGGGATCCCCAATATTATTTACCCCATGTGCCTTCAGTATCATCAGCGCAGGGATCCCCAATATTATTTACCTCATGTGTCTTCAGTATCATCAGCACAGGGATCCCCAATATTATTTACCCCATGTGTCTTCAGTATGATCAGCGCAGGGATCCCCAATATAATTTACCCCATGTGTCTTCAGTATCATCAGCACAGGGATCCCCAATATTATTTACCCCATGTGCCTTCAGTATCATCAGCGCAGGGATCCCCAATATTATTTACCCCATGTGTCTTCAGTATCATCAGCACAGGGATCCCCAATATTATTTACCCCATGTGCCTTCAGTATCATCAGCGCAGGGATCCCCAATATTATTTACCCCATGTGTCTTCAGTATCATCAGCACAGGGATCCCCAATATTATTTACCCCATGTGCCTTCAGTATCATCAGCACAGGGATCCCCAATATTATTTACCCCATGTGCCTTCAGTATCATCAGCGCAGGGATCCCCAATATTATTTACCTCATGTGTCTTCAGTATCATCAGCACAGGGATCCCCAATATTATTTACCCCATGTGTCTTCAGTATCATGAGCGCAGGGATTCCCATATTATTTACCACATGTGTCTTCAGTATCATGAGCGCAGGGATCCCCAATATTATTTACCCCATGTGCCTTCAGTATCATCAGCGCAGGAATCCCCAATATTATTTACCCCATGTGTCTTCAGTATCATCAGCACAGGGATCCCCAATATTATTTACCCCATGTGTCTTCAGTATCATGAGCGCAGGGATCCCCAATATTATTTACCCCATGTGTCTTCAGTATCATGAGCGCAGGGATTCCCATATTATTTACCACATGTGTCTTCAGTATCATGAGCGCAGGGATCCCCAATATTATTTACCCCATGTGCCTTCAGTATCATCAGCGCAGGGATCCCCAATATTATTTACCTCATGTGTCTTCAGTATCATCAGCACAGGGATCCCCAATATTATTTACCCCATGTGCCTTCAGTATCATCAGCACAGGGATCCCCAATATTATTTGCCCCATGTGTCTTCAGTATCATCAGCACAGGGATCCCCAATATTATTTGCCCCATGTGTCTTCAGTATCATCAGCACAGGGATCCCCAATATTATTTACCTCATGTGCCTTCAGTATCATCAGCGCAGGGATCCCCAATATTATTTACCTCATGTGCCTTCAGTATCATCAGCACAGGGATCCCCAATATTATTTGCCCCATGTGTCTTCAGTATCATCAGCACAGGGATCCCCAATATTATTTACCCCATGTGTCTTCATTATCATCACCACAGGGATCCCCAATATTATTTACCCCATGTGTCTTCAGTATCATCAGCGCAGGGATCCCCAATATTATTTACCCCATGTGCCTTCAGTATCATCAGCGCAGGGATCCCCAATATTATTTACCCCATGTGTCTTCAGTATCATCAGCACAGGGATCCCCAATATTATTTACCCCATGTGTCTTCAGTATCATGAGCGCAGGGATCCCCAATATTATTTACCCCATGTGTCTTCAGTATCATGAGCGCAGGGATTCCCATATTATTTACCACATGTGTCTTCAGTATCATGAGCGCAGGGATCCCCAATATTATTTACCCCATGTGCCTTCAGTATCATCAGCGCAGGGATCCCCAATATTATTTACCTCATGTGTCTTCAGTATCATCAGCACAGGGATCCCCAATATTATTTACCCCATGTGCCTTCAGTATCATCAGCACAGGGCTCCCCAATATTATTTGCCCCATGGGTCTTCAGTATCATCAGCACAGGGATCCCCAATATTATTTGCCCCATGTGTCTTCAGTATCATCAGCACAGGGATCCCCAATATTATTTACCTCATGTGCCTTCAGTATCATCAGCGCAGGGATCCCCAATATTATTTACCTCATGTGCCTTCAGTATCATCAGCACAGGGATCCCCAATATTATTTGCCCCATGTGTCTTCAGTATCATCAGCACAGGGATCCCCAATATTATTTACCCCATGTGTCTTCATTATCATCACCACAGGGATCCCCAATATTATTTACCCCATGTGTCTTCAGTATCATCAGCGCAGGGATCCCCAATATTATTTACCCCATGTGCCTTCAGTATCATCAGCGCAGGGATCCCCAATATTATTTACCCCATGTGCCTTCAGTATCATCAGCACAGGGATCCCCAATATTATTTACCCCATGTGTCTTCAGTATCATGAGCGCAGGGATTCCCATATTATTTACCCCATGTGCCTTCAGTATCATCAGCGCAGGGATCCCCAATATTATTTACCTCATGTGTCTTCAGTATCATCAGCACAGGGATCCCCAATATTATTTACCTCATGTGTCTTCAGTATCATCAGCACAGGGATCCCCAATATTATTTACCCCATGTGTCTTCAGTATCATCAGCACAGGGATCCCCAATATTATTTACCCCATGTGCCTTCATTATCATCACCACAGGGATCCCCAATATTATTTACCCCATGTGTCTTCAGTATCATCAGCGCAGGGATCCCCAATATTATTTACCCCATGTGCCTTCAGTATCATCAGCGCAGGGATCCCCAATATTATTTACCCCATGTGCCTTCAGTATCATCAGCGCAGGGATCCCCAATATTATTTACCCCATGTGCCTTCAGTATCATCAGCACAGGGATCCCCAATATTATTTACCCCATGTGCCTTCAGTATCATCAGCACAGGGATCCCCAATATTATTTACCCCATGTGCCTTCAGTATCATCAGCGCAGGGATCCCCAATATTATTTACCTCATGTGTCTTCAGTATCATCAGCACAGGGATCCCCAATATTATTTACCTCATGTGTCTTCAGTATCATCAGCACAGGGATCCCCAATATTATTTACCCCATGTGTCTTCAGTATCATCAGCACAGGGATCCCCAATATTATTTACCCCATGTGCCTTCAGTATCATCAGCACAGGGATCCCCAATATTATTTGCCCCATGTGTCTTCAGTATCATCAGCACAGGGATCCCCAATATTATTTACCTCATGTGCCTTCAGTATCATCAGCGCAGGGATCCCCAATATTATTTACCCCATGTGCCTTCAGTATCATCAGCACAGGGATCCCCAATATTATTTGCCCCATGTGTCTTCAGTATCATCAGCACAGGGATCCCCAATATTATTTACCCCATGTGTCTTCAGTATCATCAGCGCAGGGATCCCCAATATTATTTACCCCATGTGTCTTCAGTATCATCAGCGCAGGGATCCCCAATATTATTTATCCCATGTGCCATAGAAAAAAGCAAACACTGCTGGCACACGTGCAAAAGGTCAGAGGCAGCAGAGGTGAGAAATACTGGAAAATCATTCCCTCACTTGCCCACCATTTATAGAAGGGCTGGTTGTGTAGTATTAGGAATGCACAAGCTTGGATAGGGCGCCAGTCAGACAGATAAGTGTAGTGCACCGTGTGGGGCTTACAGCCTAGAGTGATGCCAGTACTATTATAAGGTGGGCTGCCCAGCACTTTATACGTGCTCCCCAAAAGGACAAATGCCTGAATTCCCCATGCAAACACTAAAGGGCCTGGCTGCGCCCTGCAAAATATGAAAAATATGTGACAAAAAAATGCATAAAATACATGTGGTATTGGTCGATACTTTGGTAAAAAAACGCAACCTCACAACCAGCATCAATGGCCCTTAATATGTTGGGAGTCCCTACACTAAAAATTCAAAGCATTCACAGAAAAGGACATGAAATTCACAAAACATCAAAGAAAAAATGCCCTCGACTTTATAAAAATATTCAGGATTGAGAGTCCTCAGTAGTTGATACCTTTTAATGGCTAACTGAAAAGATGGTAATACATTGCAAGCTTTCGAGACTACTCAGGTCTCTTCATCAGGCTAGACTAATACAAAATCTGAAGTCACATATTTATGCACAATACAGCCTAGAAAAAATGCAATAGATAAGACAAGTGACGTGAAGCAGAACTATCAATATGGGAGAGGGAGAAACATAAATATAAACATTGGACCAGTTCATAGATAAGGAGTCTGGATGTTTTATGGTCCTCTGATTGGGGTCTAGTTCTGTGTTCTCGACTTTATAAGCACTCGTTAACAATATTAAAATTATTGCTGATGAAGCAAGCACTTGAATACGGAGCACCTATGGACGCGGTTGGTGCCTGTTATGAATGGTCGGTGTGAATGGCTGATTGATCAGTATTTTGCACCTGTGCGGCCTTGGCCATTATCATTGCAGTCGGCTGAATCCTGGAGAGCATTTAATATTGTAACCTGGATTTCTGTTGGAAATTGTTCAGTGTTGCCAGGTTTAGCCAGGCCCTTTTTGTGTTGGTTTGGGGAGTTTGGGAGATAGTCCGTGTGGGGTGCATTTATACCGTGCTGGGCAGCCCATTTGATCTAATAGTTTTAAAGACAGGATCCCAGATTTTTACCCATACATGTTGCCTTAATCACATGTGATAATTAAACATTGCAATCTTCTTTTTTCTCCAATCTTCTTTTTTCTCAGTACCACCAAACATTCATCTAACGAGAGATGCACAGAACCTGGAAAGGATCGACCTTGTGAATAATGCTTCACTCCAGACTCCAAAGCGACGAAATCGCAGAACCATATGTGAGCCCATGAAGATGCCCAGAACCTTGTCAGTAGAAATTCCATTGCCTGTATCGCCTGGCCAGCACAGAAGCCTTCTACATACTAACTCCTGCTTTGGCAGAATGGACTGCAAGGATGGCCTGGAGTTGATCCCAGCTATGAGTTCCAGCTCGTATATCTGTATTGAGTGTGGACAGAGCTTCTCTCAGGAGGTTCCATATGTTGACCACCAGAAGTCACACAGCCCCATATGTCGGGAGCTTGACTCTACTGTTGCTGGGAGCAGCACTTTCTGTGATGGAAGTGGTTCTATGGTACAAACTCAGGAGCAAAAGAAAACAGGCAGAGAGTTTGTGTGTATGGATTGTGGGAAAACCTTTATTGGGAAATCCAATCTTATAGTCCATCGGAGAACACACACAGGAGAGAAGCCATATGGATGCTTCTTTTGTGGGAAGCACTTTGGCAGAAGTTCTGTGCTAAGAAAACACGAACGAATCCACACCGGAGAGAAACCGTACACTTGTATCTACTGTGGGAAGCAGTTCAGTCAGAATTCAGGACTGAAGAACCATGAGAGAATACATACTGGGGAGAAGCCGTATGCATGCATAGAGTGCGGGAGGAGATTCAGTCAGAGTGCGGATCTGATGGTTCATTATAGGACTCACACGGGGGAGAAACCATTTATATGTATTGAGTGTGGAAATAGCTTTATTCGCAGCTCAGACCTCGTCATACACCAAAGAACGCACTCTGGGATTAAACCATTCACATGCACTGAATGTGGCAAATGCTTTAGTCAGAGGTCCCAAATTATAAGGCACAGAAGAACTCATACAGGCGAGAGGCCATTTGCCTGTGATGTCTGTGCCAAAAGCTTTATCCTGAGCTCTGAGCTGAAGAAACATCACCGGGTTCACACAGGGGAGAAGCCGTATAAGTGTAAGGAGTGCGGGAAGTCCTTCCGGCACTGCTCTAACATGAGCCGACATCAGAAGATGCATGTAGAGATTGAGCTTCTTTAGATTTGTTACCATCCAATTGTCTGTTGTCTTAGCGATGTTCTTGTGCCAAGCAGCAAATCCGTGACAGAAAGGACTGAGATGCCGAGCACCTGGCAACTACTGCTATGACCAGAACGTTCCCCACTGCTTTTCTTATTCTGTGTCTGAATAATCTTCCCACGTTGGTCACTAAAGTTACAGGAAGTTAACCTACATTTTTAAATGCACATAATTGTGGGGGTTTTTTTTGGACTTTTTGTTTCTGAGAATAAATATTTATTGCTTGAAATGTTCAGAACCATCATTCAGGCGATCCACAGTCACCGCTTCATTATCATTCCACTTCCATTGTTTCTTGTAGATTCTCATCAAATAACTTGATTGTATACACTGGTATGACAGCTCTCCCCGTTAATTTCGTGACCATTAATAGGGAAGTAGTGGCCCTGTTTCAAGAAATAAAACGTAGAGCCCTGCTAAGTTCACTAAAGTGATCCTCCAATGGGGTGCTGCAAAGTGACTAGACATTTATCATATTTGGTCACCCCACCTGGTGATCACAATTTGCCTTCCTCTGCTTCCTCCAATGAGACTGGCATGTGGCCTTCTGCCCCTGACATGACCTCCAAGGTGTCATAAGGAGCAATGATCTAACCAACTCTTATGGTGGTATGGTGCAGTTTTAACCCTACACTCCTCATTCTTCTGCAGTGGCCATTGTGACGGTGGTGAGTGTTAACCCCCTGCACCACTGTGTGGGCTTACCCTGGAGGGGCTTAACTAAGTTTCTACCTTGTCTTCACTAGTGCCTCTGATGATGAACTTAGGCTTGCCCATTAGGGTAGCCACAAGGTGTCACTCAAGGGCAGTGCCGGACTTGCAGCAGCTGACCGAGGGATCAAGACAGGGATATGAGGCACTGAGGGAGTAAGCAGAGATGTGGTCAGGAAGTCCGAGGCAGGCAGCACAGGTTCAGAATAAGAAAGGTCAGGAGTGGAGAGGTCAGAGAGAATGAAGTTTGTTCGGTAACAGAAGAGTCGATACAAACATGCATTTAGACAGAACATTAGTGGCGGACTACTGCTAGAGCCTAAGTTCAGGCAGGGTGAGGAGGGTGCAGATGTTTAATTTATCCAATGCTGGCAGAACATAGGTCAGAGAAGTTAAACTCTGCAGGACTTACAGGGGTTAAATTCCCGCAAAGTCTAGCCGCGACTCCATATAGCTAGGTGGAGATTCTTCAGCAAGATGAGGACGCAGCAGTGCTGTGAATGCTGCAAGAGGTAGTACAACGTGATGGACTGAGACTGAGAGGAGCAGAGCGGTGAGTGCAATGAGTAGGACAGCGCTGAGAAAGTGTGCAAGTTACCACTGTGACAGCCATCTTGGATGGAGGAGGACTGGAATACAAATATGAATGGGGAAGACTGCAAGAGGGAAACAGGTACGGAGACTATACATAACAAATGTCCAATATAGAGTCACTGCACACGTGGATTTTTGCAAAAGTGAAATATTTTTATTTAACGGTGAAGAAGCGACAACTTTTTGACGTTTCGGCCTCACAACGGCCTTAATCATATAGTCGCCCTTTTAGAGAAGAGAGGTTGTAGTCACTGGGAGAATAGTTTCACTGTTAGGAATTATTTTAAGAGTCAATGGATTATCCTTTATGACAAGTGATTCCAGATTAATCCACCACTGCCACCAATGATTGCAATTTATTTTGGGCTCACTTACTTACCTTTGGATCCTCTGGAATCACTTGTCATAAAGGATAATCCATTGACTCTTAAAATAATTCCTAACAGTGAAACTATTCTCCCGGTGACTACAACCTCTCTTCTCTAAAAGGGCGACTATATGATTAAGGCCGTTGTGAGGCCGAAACGTCAAAAAGTTGTCGCTTCTTCACCATTAAATAAAAATATTTCACTTTTGCAAAAATCCACGTGTGCAGTGACTCTATATCGGACTTATGATAGTGGGACCACGGGTTCCCTTTTCACTAGCACCGTATATTCACAGCATTTGGTCGATTGCTAACCATCTCTACTATCCTATACATAACAAATGTCACTTTTCATTGCCAGTATAGAAGGTCACTTCAGAAATCGACAGATGAAGAGAAAGTTTAATTTGCAAAACCAAAAAACCCTTCAAAGCTTATTACTATTACAAACCGAACTAATTTATTTCGAAAGAAAAAAAATCTCAAACCGAGTAGATTAAGAATTGAAAAAGTTCTGCTCAGTAAAAGGGATTCTATGATGAGGTCTAGGAACATTTCTGGGCTTCTCTCCTCGAATGTGAGAGATGAATGCCCATTTATGTGAGCGGACCAGGGCCGTTAACTGACCATTTATCGATTATATCTAAGTTCAGTGACTTATTTATGCACCGAAAGATTATTAACCATTACCATGATCGTTCTGTGCACATAAAATGTTACCACCTGTCTATACCGAGCCAATAGATAACTATAACCATAGCGATCATAATGAAAGATTCTGTCACCTGATAAGTGAACGTTTTGCTGATTTGGTAGGAGATTTCTGATTCTCTACACTCATCCACAAAGTAGGAGCATGTGCTGGAATTTCTCCCCTCAAACAAATTTCTTATATTCAAGAGATCTCATTGTGTTCATAAATTACTTAAAGATTTTCATAAAAGGTAACTCGACAAAAATGTCTGATGAAGTTTGAAAACATTATTAATAGAGTTCCATTGAGATTTGGCTAGAGGAGATGAGGAAACCAATTGAAAGCAAAAACATTTTCTTCAACGTTGAATATGCAAATCGGTTACAATTTCTTCAGGAAATTTGATTTGCAATAAATCTTTTGTATGTGAATGGAACGTGCATTATTATGCTCTAGTGTCTTATAAGAGCCTAGGGCATAATAGAAGTAGGTTAAAACCAATTACACTCACTTGTACCGCTGTGCAGGCCCTCACCAGTCTCTTCTCCAGACCATCTTCAGCACCTCCTGTACTGTAACTTCATGGTTATTGTACTCTGGGGTAATGAATAGAGATAAGCGAACTTGTTTGAAAAACGATCACCAATCTCAAATTCGGCACCAACGTAGCACATTCAAATTCGTGTTCAGTTTCCCCGAGCATTTTTCCTCAAAGTCGGCAAAATTCCGTCACAGTTCGGTAAATGATCACTCCTTCCAAATATTATTCTGAATCTGGACCCTACTATTCATCTGTCTCCACACCCTTCATGCACATGATAACTGCACTTGATACTTGTCTATTGCACTGATGACCGGATCATGCAGCTTTATATGAAAATCCCTATTATAATTGCCAGACCTGAATTAACAAGCATTTCTCACCTACTGTGTCCCCCCATTTCCTTGTAGATTGTAAGCTTGCGAGCAGGGACCTCACTCCTAATGTCACTGTTTGAATTGTCTTAACTTGTATTGAATTTATTGTCTGTACATGTCCCCGCTTAATTGTAAAGTGCTGCGGAATATGTTGGTGCTATATAAATAAAAATTATTATTATTATTAATTATTATTAATGATCGCGTTTCCACTAATGCTTTTGTTTTCACTTTGTCTATGATAGTGGTGCTGTACGATGAGTGGTGTGGATGGGGGGACATGTTTTATGAGGGTAGGGGATGTGTCTATGGCCGGGGTCAGACTTGCGAGAAACTCACACGAGTCTCACGTCAATACTCAGGACCAGAGTGTGCGGCTGCATAGAAATACATGCAGCCGGACGCTCCTCCATGAGTGCCAGCAGCAGTGCCAGGTATTGACATGCGAGACTCGTGCGAGTTTCTCGCAAGTCTGTCCCCGGCCTTAGTCAGAAGAGATGCGTAGTGTATTTTTTCTTTTTTAAAAAATGTTTTTCTTTCCTTTAATAACTTAATGTGTATCCATTCCGGCAGCCAATCAGGGCGCAGAAACCATCCACAACATCATGTCACAAGGTCTTCTGTGATTGGCTGCTGAAGTTACATGCACCTGTCCATATAAAAAGTGGACATCTTGCTTTTCTGTCGCCATTTTCTCAGTGTCACAGACAGTGCAGAGAGGTTGCTCCTGCTGCTGATAGAGGACTTGTTAGTTAAATAGTTAGATAGATAGGATGCCATCCAGTGTAAAAAACGATCTTCCAGATTCTAACAGCCTGGAGACTGTATTTGCTAATCCAAATTGTTTGTGATAAAACCATGTTGCAGTGAGGAATCAGTAGAGATGAGTGAACCTTTCAAGGTTTGGTTTGGTTCGCCAACCGTCCTGATGTTCGGTGAACGTTCCCGAACCTCATTACATTTAATGGGAGGCCTAACTAAATGTGTACACAACACTTAAGGTATGACAAAAAGATTCCCAAACAGCTATAATTAGGGGCATACACTATAATAAGTGGCATCGATTGACCCACAGTAGAAATTTGCAAATGGCACAGTAGCAGTCAGCCATGGGCCATGCATGAGGTGTCAGGGACTGGGCCAGCAGTTACAGCTTTGAAATTAAGTTTCAATGAAGACCTGCTGGTTAAGAGAGTGGTGTAAGCCATCTTTGCTGGGAGCTCTGATACCTCATGCAACAGGTTTTTCTATCCCCAGCCACACTCAGATGGCGCAAAAATAAGATTCATAGAGTACTATTGGTAGAAAAATGTAAGGATAGTATCACAGGTAATTGAATGAAAGTAAGTGCAGGCCTGCCTGTCTGGGAACCCTGCTTCTACAGGCAACACACATGAACGAGACACAACTTGGAGTCTTTACTTTTCAAAAAATTATTGTTACACACCAGTAAAGTGGCATCAATTTCCACAGAGTAGAAACCGTATAATAGGCCTCTGACACACCTTCCTCTATAGGCAACCCACCAGATGGAGACCCAACTTTGAGTTTCCACATTTCAAAAAATTGTTTGTAACATCTGCAACAGTAGCATTGTAGCAACAGCAGGAACAGAAGACACCACAAAGATGACACAGACTGCAATAATGCAAAATCACTGCATGAAACTAAAAACTTGGCCGTCGCCTAGTCTGCCCAGTCTGTGACTGGGGTGCAAAAGTCATTGGAGATACTGAATAAGACTTGTTCATTTTCATGAAAGTTAGGCTGCCTTCACTTTCACGTGATAGCTGGATGTGCTTATCCATCAGGACACCAGCAGTGCTGAAGACAGGTTCTGAGAGAACGCTGGTTGCCGGGCATGAAAAAACCTCCAAGGGGTGACAGATGAGCTCAGGCCACTCTTCAATTTTTGAAAACCACAATGCAAAACGGTCCAAATTCCCCCTGATGGCATTTATACTGAGTTCAAGGTACTCCTGCACCATCAGCTTCAGTCGCTTACAACGTGGTCTAAAAAAAGTGTGAAATGACTCAAAGAAAATGCTTATGTTACTTACACTGCTGCTAATGTTCTTGCGATGATGCCTTGACGTTTCCGGGGTTGGAACTCTAAAACTGTGATGCACATAGTGCGCCTCACTGCTCTCTTGGGGAAAACCAAGCTTAAGATTGTCCACAAGCGTATTTTGATACTCCAGCATGCGCGCATCCCTTTCCAAGGGCGAAGCATCTGGCAAAATTTACTCTTGTACCATGGACCTAACAGAGTGACAACCCAGTAGTCAGCATTATTTCTAACCCTAAAAATATGGGCATAGTGAAGATAGTACAGCAAGAAGGTGCTCAAGTGTCAAGTGCTTCCATAAGCTCCAAGTCCATAGTATGTTGGTGGCGGGGTAACTCTCAAGGTTGCTTCCTCCATCCCTTCACGCCAACCATGGACAGAGAGGAGATCATTATCCTCTTCTTCTTCTCCTGACTGGTAGCCATCCAGCAGCTCTTCCTCCTTAATTTGTTCCTCGGCTCCTGCCCCTTCACTAACAATTTGTCTGGTACCACAAGCCCCCTTGGCACTCGACTGTGCAACGACAGTCCAGAACTGAGATATTTTTATCCCTTTCACATCCTCCTCTGCTTCCACCTCTTTCTCTGGGACCACTACCTCCTCGCGGAGAGTATTCAAAGTGTGCTCCAGCAAATAGATGACCGGAATAGTGATGTTAATGACGGCATAGTCTGTGCTAACCATCTTAGTAGCCATTTCAAAACTGCAAAAGGGTGCAGAGGTCCTTCACTTGTGCCTATTCTGCAGTCATGATTTGCACCACGTCCATACTACTTTATTCCAGGCTATGCAAAGGAGCGTACTGCACTAGTGCTCATTGCTGCTGTCATAGTTGCTACAACATGTGCAGAGTGTAATTCCACCATGTAGAAACATCACAAATCAAATGGTTAACTAGCGGGCTGGAAGACCAATGTAGCAATATCAGTTGATGACCTGGGGGGGTGATTGTCGGAAGTGAGCACACAGCAACCATGCTTTCTGCAGCAGCGCATCCAGGATTGGATATTGACGTAGAAAATGCTGTACCACCAGGTTGAAGACGCAAGCTATGCAAGCCACATGTGTGAGTTTGCCCCGGCGTAGGGTGGCCACCAAGTTTGCATCATTATTGCACATGGCCTGTATAGCTGTCTTCAACTTTGGAGCTGTCTGTGATCTCAAAAGCATATTGTTTTAAAACTGCCTGATTGCGGTGTGTCCTGGCCGCACAGTACGGAGGTAGGGGATTAGGGGATTCTCTCTGCACTTTTGGAACATGTGAATCATTAAGTGAGATGTTGAGGGCACAGGTGGAGGCCCTAGAGGAGGTGGAGGACCCAGAAGCAGTGGCAGAAGTGTTAGATACAGAGTTTTGTCCCGCAAACATTGGGGATTCCAAGACTTGTGGAGCAGTCCCTTGACAGCCTGCATCGACAGCCATTAGAGTCACCCAGTGCCCAGTCAACAACATGTAATGCCACTGCCCATGTTTGTGTCAGTGTTGAAATGCACAGACATACATTTTTTTGAGAGAGCAGGTGATGTTGTCAGCGCATTGCTGGTGTAGCGCAGGCACAGATTTTTTAGAGACGTAATGGCGACTGGGCAGCTGGTACTGGGAGACTGCAGTGGCCATCATCTTTTGGAAACCGTCTGTGTAAACCAGGCGGATTGGCAGCATTTCCGTACCCAACAGATTGGAGATGGTGGAGTTCAATCTCTTAGCTTTGGCTTATGTAGGAGGAAACATTCTTTTACATGACCACAACTGGAAGACTGAGGGCTGGCTGCTGTGCTGAGAAAGGGTGAAGTAGGGTGAACAGGACAAACAGCTGGGCTAAGAGTGTGGTACATGTAGAGATGTTATGGTGGATTGAGAAACATGTGTTGTACTAGGTGACACAAAAACAGCAGGCATGTCCACTTCCTTAAAAGCTGACAGGCTCTCACTCACCCTAACTGTAGGAGGTAAACAATTACTTTCTGCAGCCGGAGACCTGTGTGAGAGCACTTAGCATGGTGACAAAGGAGGAAGAAGCAGCAGATGCGGTTGATTGGACAGCCGGTGCTTGGCGAGATATGCTAGTTGGCATTTTAGCGCAGTAAAATTGTGACACTAAGACATATTGATCGTGAATGTGCCGGTCATGCATGTAGTTGTCAAATTATTGCAATTTTTGCCTCTATTGAGTTTATTTCTGCAAATTTGGCAAATATTGTGTTATGTTCAAACCCAACATAGTGGTAGCAGTGGTGTAATGTGTGACCCCTGTGTAATTCAGGCGATCTGAATGCAGCAGCGGAGACAACAGGCGGATCAACAATCTACTTCTACTTTATTTACTTAACAGGGTTAAATGCAAGAAGGATTATTATTATCACAGATACATTGCACAAGAACAATATTCACAGTATAATTCCCAGGCTACAGTGTCACGTCGCTGTCAGACTCAGGGCCTGCTGTTCCGGCTTCGGCCACTAGGAGGCGCCGGACTGGCACGTCGCCGCCAGACTTGGGGCCTGCTGGTCTGGCTTCGGTCACTAGGAGGTGCCGGACTGACACATCGCCGCCCAACTCGGGGCCTGCTGTTCCGGTCTCGACCACTAGGAGGCGCCGGACCGTAGCGTCGCCGTCATACTTGGGGATGGCTGTTCCTACCTTGGCCACTGGGAGGCGCCGTGGTTCGCCCCTGGGTGAGGCTGGTGACAGAGGAGAGACTCCTGCGCAGGCATCTGATGCGCGCAGGCTCCGCCCCTCTGTCAGTCATGTAGGGCTTCCTGCATCACCATCTGGCCTGGTCCTGGGGGCGGTCCTAATTACATCATCAGTCTGGGAACCAGTGAGGGATGACCTGATTCCTCAAATACCTTGGGAATGTGCTTGCAAGCCGCCGGATATATTCTTGGTTCCCCTGCGTGCTACTGTGTGAATTGCTATAGTTAACTCTGACCTCAGCCTGCATTTTTGACCATTCTATTGCCTGCCATTTTTGTACCTCTGCCTCTCTTCCGATTTTTTGATGCTGACCTTCGCTTGGATTCCTGACCCTTCTGCTGCCTGCTGATTCTGTACCTTTGCTGCCCTCCTGGTTTTACTGACCTTGGCCCAGACTTTTGACTCTTCTTCTGCCTGCTGATTTTGTACCTCTGCTGCCCTCCGGCCTGCGACTCCTGCCTCCTGATCAGGATTACAGGTTTTAGTTTTAACCCCTTGGCGGCCGTCCTTGTTATGAATGGGTCACCGAGGAGGAAAACTAAACAAGCTAAGTCACAGAAAACCAGAGAGGTTGGTAACTATGCAGATTGCAGACCCCTGATCCTAACCACACAACTAGCAGCAGCCGTGGAGCGTTCCTATGATGAATCTAGATGCCTCGTCACAGCCGGAGGACTAAATAAGCCTAAAGCAAGAAAAGGGGAAAACTAACTGCCCCAGAGCAGACCCCAAAGGAATAGACAGCCCCCACACATGTATTGACGGTGAAACAAGATGAAAACACAAACACAGGCAGGAAAATAGGCTGAGCAAACGATGGGGCCCAAACTAACTAGAAAGGACAGGAAAGGAAAGACACTGTCTGCAATCTGCCCAAAAAACCCTACAAAAATAATGTCCAACATGTCTGAAAACAAAATTAACCCTTAAATCACTAGACTTCTCCCACTATATCAGCACTCTGAAATTTTCTGAGACAAAATGGCCAAGTTCTCCAAAAAATATGACATAGTTGTCATGGGAGATTTCAACTATCCAGACATTTGTTGGGAATCTCTCTCAGGCAAAACTAACAGGTCAAGGAAATTCTTATCCTCTCTTGCTGACAACTTTATCTTCCAAAAGGTAAGGGAGAAAACAAGGGGAACTGCTACCTTGGATCTAATCCTTATAAACAGGGAGGAAATGGTTGAGGAGGTAAAAGTGGCTGGGACCCTAGGAGGTAGCGACCATGCTATTTTAGAATTTTGGATAACTAGAGGCGGAAGACCTGTGAAGACTCAGACGTCAAGGTTAGATTTCAGAAAGGCAGATTTTAAGGGATTCAGAAAGAGAATTGGAGGGATCCAATGGCTGGATATCCTAAAAGACAAAAATGTCCAGGAGGGATGGGAAATCTTGAAAAATGAAATTCTCAAAGCACAGTTGTTAACAATTCTGAAAAGAGGGAAGAATAGGAAGCATTTAAGGAAACCAGGATGGATGAACACAGAACTTAAGCACATGCTAAAAAGGAAGAAAAAAATGTTTATAAAATGGAAAGAGGGAGGCATATCTAAAGAAGAATATAATGCTGTCTGCAGAACCTGCAGGGCACAAATCAGATTACTAAAGCTGAAAATGAATTGAGGCTTGCAAGAGATGTCAAAAGCAATAATAAAGGATTTTGGGGATATGTCAAAAGTAAAAGAAAAGTCAAAGATGCTATAGGATTTTTACAGGATGAAAATGATGACATGGTAAGACAGGATGTTGAGAAGGCTGAACTTTTAAATTCCTATTTTGCATCTGTTTTCTCTCAGAAAGGAAATGTAACATCAACTGTTATTCACTGTCCTATTAAGGGAATAGAAGAATCCAGGATATCTATAAACAGAAAGATAGTGAGGAAACAGTTAGCTAACCTAAATGAATTCAAGTCTCCAGGTCCAGATGAATTACACCCCAGAGTACTGAAGGAGATAGCAGAAGAAATTTTTGAACCCCTCTCCATAATCTTTGAAAATTCTTGGAGAACAGGAGAAGTCCCAGAAGACTGGAGAAGAGCAAATGTTGTTCCTATCTTCAAAAAGGGGAAGAAGGTGGACCCAGGCAACTATAGACCGGTGAGTCTGACTTCTATACCAGGAAAGATCTTTGAACAAATTATTAAACAACATGTATGTCAATACCTGGATAAGAATGAAGTGATTAAACAGAGTCAGTGTGATGTACAATGTCGGCAAGATATGTTTTCTGTTGCAATGTGCTAACAAATCCTCTATCCTAGGACATTGTAAACTGTCAGTAATAGGAATTCTTTCCCCCCAGGTTTTATCAACCCTGCCACTTCCTCTGGAAGAGCAGGAATGTTAATTAGCTAGACCATCTTCCTCACACCATTTGGCTTCTCTCAGCTGAAAGAGAAAAAAAAGTGCGGGAACTAAACTCTTTGTTTGAAACCAGGAGTTTGAATAAAACAATAAGGGATTGTCCCGCGAAAACCATACCCAGCAGAAATATAAAAATCATATTTCTGCGATCCGAGCAGACCCAGCTTCGCTGTGGTGCCTGTTGCAAAACTCTCGGATGTCCAGATTTGCGCCCAAATGGACGGTCATATCGCATAGATGTTTGATGTTTTCTTGATGGGCTCATTACGCTGGGAAACATGATACCACTGATGAGTCCATACCAGCTTCTCCCATAAAGTTATAGCTAATCTAAGTTTTGTAGCCAAAACATAACTTGGATAAGAGAGGTGGGATCAACCCAGAATGCACCTCTCTGTGATGTCACATAGGAAAGTCTATAAGGCATTCCCTGGCAGAACCAGCTCAGAACAGCTCAAGTCGTCGTGCTAGAAAGATCCAGATGAGCGGAGAAGTGCAGCTCCGCCTCCACCCACCTTAAAGCCGCATGGTCTGCCTAAGGAACAATATGGAACTGTGAGTGTAATCTCTTTGTTTTCTCCACTTTTATTTTATACCTGTACTGTACATATTTTATGTCTCAATTTTATAGCAACTTTTATCTGTAATCACTGTCCTCTTTCGGAAAATAAATGAAATTATTTAGATCTGTCTCCATGCTCTAAGAATCGAACTATACGCCTTTGATAGATAATCGCTACTAATTCAAGGGGTTTGCCACGGACCCTCTTAATTTAACACTGTGAATTAAGTAACCGTGACTGGTGGCAGCGCGTTGTGCACGGCTATTACGGCTTGCTGGCAGTACAGAAGGGTCTTATATTGCTGAATAAGGGTCTGCAGCCACAGCATTGATAATTCCCTTACTGCAGAAGCCTAATTGCCGGTTCACAACAGGCAGCCCGTCCGGCGACCAATTATCCTAGGTGCAGTTCCCTGACTGACCTGAGGGTAAGGGGGGCGCCGGAGAGCTGTGAGTTCCAAAGTGGAACTGAGAAAGTGGGATATACATAAATCCCCGCAGTACTTGGAAGATTGATAGCAGTGGTGGGGCATCCAAATTAAACTCCCCCTGCAGCAAATTGTAGAGCGAGATTAGCTTGCTGGATATTTTTGGTCACATGGTGCCAGTGTTGGGATAACTAAGATAAGCCCCACTGCGCCTGTGATAGCCGTGTGCCGGCATTGTGTCACGCCCCTCCGTCCGCTGATACACCCGTGTCAGTGGTGGGACTGTGACATAGTGGTGACACAGGGTCCGCTGTCCGTCGCGTTTTGGTGGCAGCGGGACTCCCGTTAGTGTCGCCCGTAAGTGGACGAACGGCGGTGGGCTGTTCGTCACATATTGGTGGCAGCGCGGTGGGATAATCCTAGAGCATTAGTGATTTGGTTTGAGCAATCATTCCTCTCACTAAAAACCTGCACGGTTCCTGCAGGAATCCTGCATCATAGGTTTTGGAGAACAGACTCAGTGGTTACTAGTCCTGAGACATTAGTGTGTACTTGCAAGTATCCCCCTCCCGGTTCTTCGTTTTTCTTTTTCTATCTTTTATTTGGCAACCATGGCGGCAAAAGGAGAACCTTGGTACACCCGGCAGACAAAGGAAGTTCTTGCTGCGTTATGCACGTACCAAGACCTTGACGCCACGAACAAAAACAGAGCTCAAATGATCGCGGCTCTAGTGCAGCTGGACAACGACCAGAATCCAGCGAGCGCAGAAGTTGGCCCAAGTTGCAATGGGGCTGCAGCAGAGGCTCCACTCCTGAGCGCTGGCCCCACATTCAACCAGAACGGGGTGGACCCCTATCTGCAAATGGCCTTGGACGAACTCCCCGCCGAAGACCGTGATGGGCGGGTGAGGCTGATCCAGCAAGCTCGAGAGAGAGCAGAGCAGCGAGCCGAGCGCCAGGCGGAGAGAGCTGAGCGCCAAGCTGAGGCTGAGAGAGCCGAGCGCCAGGCGCAGAGGGCCCATGAACTGGAGGTACTCCAGCGGGGTGGGAATGCCCTCACAGCCCGAAGCCGTGAGCCCAGCAGCGTCCAGACTCCTAAACCCCGGCCAGAGCATTTTCCCGTGATGGAAAAGGACGGGGACTTGGACACGTTCCTGCGAGCCTTTGAGAAAGCCTGCAGACAGTACCAGCTGCCTAGAGACCAATGGGCAAGGTGCTTGACCCCAGGGCTAAAAGGCAAAGCCCTGGAGGCATTTGCTTCTCTTCCGCCAGAAGCCGATGATGACTATGACGCCATAAAGCAGGCGCTGATCGCCAAATACCGGCTGACACCTGAGGTATACCGAAAGAAGTTCCGACACCTCCAACGTGGCCCACACGATAGCTACAGTGATGTGGTGCAAGGACTCAGGACCCACTTTGACCAGTGGATCCATGGACTGTCCGTTGAAACCTTTGAGCAGCTACGGGACCTGATGATCAAAGACCAGTTCCTGCATCTCTGTCCAGCTGAGGTCCGACAGTTCATCCTGGACCGCGAACCAACGAACGCGGACAAAGCGGCGCAGATCGCCGACAACCACGAGGCCAACCGGAAGCCCGAGACGCGGAGGCCAGTCGCCACCAGCTGGAAAGGGGGTAAGCCAGCAACCAACCCCAATGCCCCAGCTAGCCGTCCCTCCGGAGGCCCAGTCCCTGTTGCCAACAGCAGGCCGGCTACTGACAGTCGCCTGTGTCACCACTGCCAGCGGCCTGGTCACTTCTTTTACACCTGTCCGAATAGGCCGAAGAACCCCCCAGCCAAGGCCCCCGGGCCCAACGCCTCTGTTCTTTTGGTGGGAGGTGTGGTTGGGAGGGCTGACGACAACGTTCAACCTGTTCAGGTGGGGGCCCGTCTTGCTACAGGCCTCAAGGACACCGGGGCTGAACGAACCCTCATCCGTCCTGGACTGGCGGCCCCTGAAGAGTTTGTTGAGGGGAAAACCCTGACTGTCACCGGGATTGGAGGCACCCGTTGTCCCTTGCCAGTGGCACGAGTTTTTCTTGACTGGGGTGCCGGGAGCGGGTTGAGGGAGGTGGGAGTGTCTGAAAATTTGCCCACTGATGTTTTATTGGGGACTGACTTGGGGAGGATGGTTGCATACTATGTCCCTGACACCCTTCCCCAAACTGATAATAAGGGTAACGTTAACCCTGATGATGTTGATGATGGGAAACTGAATGTGTTACCTGCTAATGCCTTGATGAGTAATGATGCAACTAACAACCATTCTTTCCCCAGGTACGATGCTGATGCTGATGTGAATGTACCAAAGCAAACTGATAACCATTCTTCTCCTAGGAAGGATGATGATGATGTTGATGTATCTGTGCCGACTGAACCCGTTAACCCTTTCTTTGAAGCGGTAGATGTGTCCACAGGTACCGAAGTGCTCAGCCCCGTCACTCTGCGGAGTGAGACGGCTGAGGAACCCCTGGCAGGAGTAAGCAACGGTGCTCAAGGAAATGGGGAGGTGCATGGGGACCATGAGGAAGGTAATGCCATGCAGCTGACCAGTGCCACCGAGGAAGGTAACTGGCCCATAAGTAGCACTGCTCCTGAAGTGTTGGGGGTGGATGGGGAGGTAGAGCCCAGGGCAGCACCAGCTGGTGGGTCTGAAGAAATCCCCAGGGAGACAGCATACATAGCAGCTGTCACACGCAGTCAGAGTGCCCAGATCGCAGGTAACGCACTGTCTTCTGGACCCTCTGCTGCTACAGGAGAGACTGAACCAGAGGTGAACCCAGAGCCGGTTCCAGAGGGTCCCAGTAAAGAGGGGACCCTGACGTCACTTCTGGCAGCCTCCAGCATGGAGTTCCAGGCTGCTCTGCACTCAGATGCCAGCCTGGAGAAATTGAGAGGTCTCGCCGAGACGCCCACCTCCAAGTCTGATAAGGAGAGGGTGTTCTGGGAACGAGGAAGGTTGTACCGGGAGACAGTACCCGGAGATCCTAAAAAGGAGTGGTTGAGGGAAAGACAGCTGGTCGTCCCCTATCAGTTCAGAACTGAGTTGTTGCGGATTGCCCATGAGATTCCACTCGCTGGACACTTGGGGATCAGCAAAACAAAGGCACGGCTGTCTCAACACTTCTATTGGCCCAAGATGGGGACAGATGTAACACACTACTGCCGCTCCTGTGCCACCTGTCAAAAAGTGGGTAAGGCGGGGCCTGCTCTTAAGGCTCCCCTTATTCCTTTGCCGGTGATAGAGGAGCCTTTCCAGAGAATCGCGGTGGACATTGTAGGACCGCTGTCCGTCCCCAGCAGCTCCGGAAAGCGATACATTCTCACCGTGGTAGACTACGCTACCCGGTACCCAGAGGCAGTAGCTCTGTCTTCAACCAGGGCAGATAAGGTGGCTGATGCACTGGTGACCATCTTTTCGAGAGTAGGATTTCCCAGGGAGATGCTTACCGATCAAGGGCCCCAATTCATGTCTCGCCTAATGGAGGCTCTCTGTGAGAAAATGCAGGTGACGCAGCTGGTATCGAGTCCGTATCACCCACAGACTAACGGTTTGTGTGAACGTTTCAACGGTACCCTCAAACAGATGCTCCGCATGCTGGTTGAGACCCAAGGGCGCGACTGGGAGCGGTACCTCCCACACCTGCTGTTCGCTTACAGAGAAGTTCCGCAGGCTTCGACCGGGTTCTCCCCCTTCGAGCTCCTGTATGGCAGGCGAGTCCGGGGACCCCTTGGGTTGATAAGAGAATCCTGGGAAGATGAGCCAAACCCCACAGAAGTGTCCATCGTGGATTATGTCATGCGCTTCCGTGACAAGATGCAGACCTTGACGCAGTTGGTGCATGACAACATGACGCAGGCTCAGGCTGACCAGAAGCGCTGGTACGACCAGAACGCCCGGGAGCGGACCTACCAGGTGGGTCAAAAGGTGTGGGTGTTGGTCCCGGTACCAACGGATAAGCTTCAGGCAGCCTGGGAAGGCCCGTACGTCGTCCACCAACAGCTCAACCCGGTCACCTACGTGGTCACGCTTGACCATGCTCGGGG
Organism: Dendrobates tinctorius; assembly: GCF_039654945.1. NCBI lineage: Eukaryota > Metazoa > Chordata > Amphibia > Anura > Dendrobatidae > Dendrobates > Dendrobates tinctorius. The sequence goes on from NW_027362206.1 coordinate 477,414, forward strand.
TAGGCGCAAGGCCTTTCACGTCAACATGCTGAAGGCGCACTACGAACGTGAAGCTTGCGTCCTACCGGTCTGCAATCTGCCAGAGGATGGGGAGGAAGATTCCCTCCTGGACATGCTGGCCCAGGCCAAGGCCAATGGGTCCATTGAGGACATGGAGATAAGTGGTTCGCTCACCGTGTCCCAGCGGTTGCAGTTGATGGCCACCCTGGAACTCTTCCGGCCCGTGTTCACCAACCGTCCTGGGAGGACGGAGTTAGCGGTTCATGAGGTGGACACCGGGAATCATGCCCCATTACGGCGAACACCTTATCGGATCTCTGAAACGGTGCAACAAGTCATGCGCCAAGAGGTCGATGAGATGTTAAGGCTGGGAGTGATTCGACGGTCAAAAGGTGCGTGGGCTTCACCTGTAGTCCTCGTTCCTAAAAAGGATCGAACCACCCGGTTCTGCGTGGACTACAGGGGGCTCAACGCCATCACAACCTCTGATGCCCACCCGATGCCGCGCATCGAGGATCTGCTCGAGCGGTTGACAAACGCCAACTACATATCCATCATGGATTTGAGTCGGGGATACTGGCAGATTCCCCTGAGCCCTGAGGCGCAGGAGAAATCCGCCTTTATCACCCCCTTTGGACTGTACGAGTCCACGGTCATGCCCTTCGGCATGAAGAATGCCCCTGCCACTTTCCAGCGGATGGTCAACCACCTGCTTCGGGGACTGGAGGAGTACGCAGTGGCGTACTTAGACGATATTGCCGTCTTCAGTTCCACCTGGGAGGAACACCTTCAGCACCTCCAGGAGGTGCTCAAGCGTCTTCACCAGGCAGGCCTGACCATCAAGCCGGGGAAGTGCCAGATAGGCATGCGCGAGGTCCACTACCTGGGGCACCGGGTAGGCGGGGGTTCCATGAGTCCGGAGCCAGAAAAAGTGGACGCAATCGTGTCCTGGCCCACCCCCAGGACCAAGAAACAGGTGAAGTCCTTCTTGGGCACTGCAGGGTACTATAGGCGGTTCGTACAGGACTATAGCGCCCTTGCCAAACCCTTGACTGACCTCACCAAGCAGAGGCTACCCCAAACAGTCAACTGGACAGATGACTGTGAGGCGGCTTTCCAAGCTTTGAAAGCAGCCCTGTGCAACTCTCCAGTGTTGAGAGCAGTCGACAGCAGTCGCCCGTTTCTGGTACAGACCGACGCCAGCGAGTTTGGCCTCGGTGCAGTGCTTAGCCAGGTCGACTCGGGGGACCAAGAGCACCCCGTGTTGTACCTGAGCCGGAAACTTCTGCCGAGGGAAGTGGCATACTCGACCATCGAGAAGGAGTGTCTGGCCATGGTGTGGGCACTGCAACGTTTGCAGCCCTACCTGTACGGGCGCGCCTTCACGGTGGTAACCGACCACAACCCTCTGAGCTGGTTGCACACAGTGTCCGGAACCAATGGAAGATTGCTCCGCTGGAGCCTTGCCCTTCAACAGTACGATTTTACTGTAAAACACAGGAAGGGCAGTGAAAACGGCAATGCCGATGGGTTGTCCCGCCGGGGCGAACCCGCTGAGGTGCGCATGGCAGATTACCGAGAGGTAATGCCTCCTTAGCGCCCTCTTAAGGGGGGAGGTGTGATGTACAATGTCGGCAAGATATGTTTTCTGTTGCAATGTGCTAACAAATCCTCTATCCTAGGACATTGTAAACTGTCAGTAATAGGAATTCTTTCCCCCCAGGTTTTATCAACCCTGCCACTTCCTCTGGAAGAGCAGGAATGTTAATTAGCTAGACCATCTTCCTCACACCATTTGGCTTCTCTCAGCTGAAAGAGAAAAAAAAGTGCGGGAACTAAACTCTTTGTTTGAAACCAGGAGTTTGAATAAAACAATAAGGGATTGTCCCGCGAAAACCATACCCAGCAGAAATATAAAAATCATATTTCTGCGATCCGAGCAGACCCAGCTTCGCTGTGGTGCCTGTTGCAAAACTCTCGGATGTCCAGAACCTGAGATATGATTTGCGCCCAAATGGACGGTCATATCGCATAGATGTTTGATGTTTTCTTGATGGGCTCATTACGCTGGGAAACATGATACCACTGATGAGTCCATACCAGCTTCTCCCATAAAGTTATAGCTAATCTAAGTTTTGTAGCCAAAACATAACTTGGATAAGAGAGGTGGGATCAACCCAGAATGCACCTCTCTGTGATGTCACATAGGAAAGTCTATAAGGCATTCCCTGGCAGAACCAGCTCAGAACAGCTCAAGTCGTCGTGCTAGAAAGATCCAGATGAGCGGAGAAGTGCAGCTCCGCCTCCACCCACCTTAAAGCCGCATGGTCTGCCTAAGGAACAATATGGAACTGTGAGTGTAATCTCTTTGTTTTCTCCACTTTTATTTTATACCTGTACTGTACATATTTTATGTCTCAATTTTATAGCAACTTTTATCTGTAATCACTGTCCTCTTTCGGAAAATAAATGAAATTATTTAGATCTGTCTCCATGCTCTAAGAATCGAACTATACGCCTTTGATAGATAATCGCTACTAATTCAAGGGGTTTGCCACGGACCCTCTTAATTTAACACTGTGAATTAAGTAACCGTGACTGGTGGCAGCGCGTTGTGCACGGCTATTACGGCTTGCTGGCAGTACAGAAGGGTCTTATATTGCTGAATAAGGGTCTGCAGCCACAGCATTGATAATTCCCTTACTGCAGAAGCCTAATTGCCGGTTCACAACAGGCAGCCCGTCCGGCGACCAATTATCCTAGGTGCAGTTCCCTGACTGACCTGAGGGTAAGGGGGGCGCCGGAGAGCTGTGAGTTCCAAAGTGGAACTGAGAAAGTGGGATATACATAAATCCCCGCAGTACTTGGAAGATTGATAGCAGTGGTGGGGCATCCAAATTAAACTCCCCCTGCAGCAAATTGTAGAGCGAGATTAGCTTGCTGGATATTTTTGGTCACATGGTGCCAGTGTTGGGATAACTAAGATAAGCCCCACTGCGCCTGTGATAGCCGTGTGCCGGCATTGTGTCACGCCCCTCCGTCCGCTGATACACCCGTGTCAGTGGTGGGACTGTGACATAGTGGTGACACAGGGTCCGCTGTCCGTCGCGTTTTGGTGGCAGCGGGACTCCCGTTAGTGTCGCCCGTAAGTGGACGAACGGCGGTGGGCTGTTCGTCACAGTCAGCATGGGTTTGTAACTAATAAGTCATGTCAGACTAACTTAATTTCCTTCTATGACGGTATCACTGATTGGGTGGATCAAGGAAATGCTGTAGATATAGTATATCTTGACTTCAGCAAAGCATTTGACAAAGTCTCTCATACAATCCTTATTGAAAAAATGACTAAGTATGGAATGGACAAGGCAACTGTTAGGTGGATTCATAACTGGCTTAGTGATCGGACCCAAAGAGTGGTCGTAAATGGCTGCACATCCAGTTGGAAGAATGTCTCAAGTGGGGTACCACAGGGCTCTGTCCTGGGCCCTGTATTGTTCAACATCTTTATCAACGATTTAGATGAAGGAATTGAGGGTAAACTGATTAAATTTGCTGATGACACAAAGCTAGGAGGGATAGCTAATACTAGAGAAGAGAGAGAGAGGATTCAAAAAGATTTAAATAAACTGGAGAAGTGGGCAGCAACTAACAGAATGGTTTTTAACAGGGAGAAATGCAAAGTACTACATCTGGGCAATAAAAATGAAAAAAGCATATATAGAATGGGAGGAATAGGGCTAAGTGACAGCACATGTGAAAAAGACTTGGGTATACTAATAGATCACAGACTGAATATGAGTCAACAGTGTGATGCAGCAGCAAAAAAGGCAAATGCAATTCTAGGATGTATTAACAGAAGCATACAGTCTAGATCACATGAAGTCATTATTTCCCTCTACTCCTCTTTGGTCAGACCTCATCTGGAATATTGTGTCCAGTTTTGGGCACCACATTTTAAAAAAGACATCAACAAACTGGAGCAAGTTCAGAAAAGAGCGACCAGAATGGTGACCGGTCTGCAAACCCTGTCTTATGAGGAAAGGTTGCAGGATTTGGGAATGTTTAGTTTGCAAAAGAGAAGACTGAGAGGAGACTTAATAGCGGTCTACAAATATCTAAAGGGCTGTCACATTGTAGAAGGATCAACTTTATTCTCATTTGCACAAGGAAAGACTAGAAGCAATGGGATGAAACTGAATGGGAGGAGACACAGATTAGATATTAGAAAAAACTTTTTGACAGTTAGAGTGATCAATGAGTGGAACAGGCTGCCACGAGAAGTGGTGAGTTCTCCTTCAATGGAAGTCTTCAAACAGAGGCTGGACAGACATCTGACTGGGATGATTTAGCGAATCCTGCTTTGAGCAGGGGGTTGGACCAGATGGCCCAGGAGGTCCCTTCCAACTCTACGATTCTATGATTCTATCACCTGTGCCTCCATTTCCATTTGTTAGAATCAGGAGTCGGCAGTGTGAAACTGCAGATGAGACGGAGCCTGGCTGATGCTAAAGCATCCCAGAAAGTGCCGATAGGCGCGCGGTTTTTCCGATTTCCTCTTTTCAGCTGCAACGGCCAAAACCCAGTGATCGTTGAGCTCGCAGAGACTCTTTACTTATCCCAGAAGGCACTGGGAATATGCAAATAATCTCCTCAAGACTCTTCCCCTGGTTTTCCGATTTCCTCTTTTCAGCTGCAACGGCCAAAACCCAGTGATCATTGAGCTCGCGGAGACTCTTCACTTATCCCAGAAGGCACTGGGAATATGCAAATGATCTCCTCAAGACTCTTCCCCTGGTTTTCCGATTTCCTCTTTTCAGCTGCAACGGCCAAAACCCAGTGATCGTTGAGCTCACGGAGACTCTTCACTTATCCCAGAAGGCACTGAGAATATGCAAATGATCTCCTCAAGACTCTTCCCCTGGTTTTCCGATTTCCTCTTTTCAGCTGCAACGGCCAAAACCCAGTGATCGTTGAGCTCGCAGAGACTCTTCACTTATCCCAGAAGGCGCTGGGAATATGCAAATAATCTCCTCAAGACTCTTCCCCTGGTTTTCCGATTTCCTCTTTTCAGCTGCAACGGCCAAAACCCAGTGATCGTTGAGCTCGCGGAGACTCTTCACTTATCCCAGAAGGCACTGGGAATATGCAAATGATCTCCTCAAGACTCTTCCCCTGGTTTTCCGATTTCCTCTTTTCAGCTGCAACGGCCAAGACCCAGTGATCGTTGAGCTCGCGGAGACTCTTCACTTATCCCAGAAGGCACTGGGAATATGCAAATGATCTCCTCAAGACTCTTCCCCCGGTTTAAGTTGTGTGAAGTGTGAATGTGATGAAGTTCACATTCGTTCTTTATTTTTTGATTGGAACCTCAAGATCTCAGTCCAGGGGGCTTTGAAGAGGGCGTAACTAGGCATCCCCAGGTATCCATAGTAAGATCCCTCGAACAGGACCAGAGTGGAATGCCTGAAGGGACACAGGTGCTACCTCCAGTTAGACCCCGGACACGTGGCAGCTGTCCCAGCGGGACAAACATGTAAACAGATATTACAGATATGGTGGAGCTGTCCGGTATGAGAGATGAAGCTGGCTCTGGCGAGGGTAGTCAGGTTCTGGGTAGATGGGAGGAAGCTGGCTCCAGCATCGTTAGAGTAGTCCCGGAGTACTAATGGCGGAACGGGATGGCACTTGAGTATATAGGTACAGGTGACATCTTAGGATAGCCAAACAACTGGTCACTGATATTCTGCGGAAACAAACAGTATAAGCAGAGTGCAAAACAGTATGCTATAACAGCACAGACAGAACAGGAACAGAACCAGATGTAGCAAGAGTAGATACTCATTGCTCTGGCACCCTCCCTATGACAGAAGGGCTAGAAGTAGTAATCAGTGCGCTACCATTGGTTAATTGCAATTTTCAAAAAATATGCGCTGTCCCTTTAAGAGACCGGAGGTAAGCGTGCGTGTCTTAAGCATTCTCCCTGGAGGCCTGCTGGCAGCGTGCCAGGAAGTGGAGGAGAGAGAAACAGCAGCAGGATGCCGAGGGACAGACAGAGAGCGAGGATCCTGACAGGGACCTCGCAGAGGTACAGGGGCAGCCTCGGGAGCAGGAGCAGGTGAGGGACCAGAACTGGGGGCTGCGCCAGAACCAGGTGCAGGGCCAGTATCGGGTGTAACAGTATCCCCCTCTTTACGCCCCCTCTTTTTCAAGCCTGTGTGAAATCTTTTAAGAAGGAGAGAGGCCTGGATGTTCTCTTTAGGCTCTCCTCAGGACCAAACCCCTTCCAGTCCACCAGGTAATAGGTCTTACCCCTTACTTTCTTAGTGGCCAAGATCTTATTTACCTCAAAAACATCATCCTCAGAGACAGGATCTGGAGTGGTACCCAGGTCCTTAAAGAAGGAGCTCAAAACTACTGGTTTGAGGAGGGAAACATGAAGGGAGTTAGGCACACGTAAGGAATTAGGCAATTTCAGTTGTCTCCGGGGCAAAATGTGGGAGCATCTAGGCATCTTTTGACCACATGCCTTGTCATACGTTGAGAGGCTCTCTCCAAAGCAGTCTTGGTATCTCTCAAAACTTTCCAGAAATCTTCGGTAAAGGTATCGGCTGTCGGAACGCCAGACGGTCGAGAGATAGAAAGAGGAAACACAATCTGAAAGGGAGATTTTCCAGAAGATTCACTTATTGGTTGTTGTAGGAGAATTCCCCCAGGGCAGTAACTCTACCCAGTGATCATGGTGTGCGTTGACGAAGTGGCGCAGGAATACAGCCAGGATTTGATTGGTCCTCTCCACTTGCCCATTGGATTGGGGAATGTATGCCGAAGAAAAATCCAGTTCTATTTTTACCAGTTTACAGACCGCTCTCCAGAACTTTAAGATGAACTGGATGCCCCTGTCAAACACGATGTGGAGAGGATCCATGGAGACGGAAGATGTGCTGAATGAAGTGATCCACAAGTTCTGGAGCAGATGGGAGACCAGGTAGCAGAACAAAGTGAGCCATCTTAGAGAAGCGGTCCACCACAACCCACACCACTGAACAGCCAGAAGATATGGGAAGATCCGTGATGATCTCTCTTCATCAGAGACCTGAGTAGTCTCGAAAGCTTGCAATGTGTTACCATCTTTTCAGTTCGCCATTAAAAGGTATCAACCACTGAGGACTCTCAATCCTGAATATTTTTCTATCTACTGGCTAACACGGTACAAAGATATACATCTTCCCTGTATCAGATTGTGATTGTACACTCCCATAACTTGTCATTCATGCTCAGGAGTTATTATTTCTCCATTTTTTGATAATTGCATGTTACGATCCAGGGTCCAGGGGACATCTGTTTATTGCATTGCATTTATTGCCTGTGATTATTATATCACACTTGGGGGAACTCTGCCTTGGTTTTAAGTATGTTTTAAACTGTTATTGTTAATAAAGTTTTGCCTTTTTACATAGTATTGTGGTGTGCATTCCCTACAGTGATACATTTTCTTGTTTTTGTCTATTTTGCCTGCCACTGGTACCGCACCCGCTTGTAAATAGACCAACCCTCATTAGTAGTGCACCTAGGCTTCACTATTGCTCTACGTACACAGGCAACCCACCAGATGGAGACCTAACGGGGTTTTCCACATTTGTAAAAATAATTGTCACCCAGCAATAAAGTGGCATTAATTTCCACAGTGTAGAAACACTATAATAGGCCTCTGACACACCTTCTACTACAGGCAACCCACCAGATGGAGACCCAAATTTCAGACTTCACATTTCAAAAAATTATTTGTTAATGTAGCGCCTCCAGGGGTATGGTCGCCACGCTGGCTTTGCCTTCCTCCAGGGGAGGGTAATCATAGAATCATAGAATCGTAGAGTTGGAAGGGACCTCCTGGGCCATCTGGTCCAACCTCCTGCTCAAAGCAGGATTCGCTAAATCATCCCAGTCAGATGTCTGTCCAGCCTCTGTTTGAAGACTTCCATTGAAGGAGAACTCACCACTTCTTGTGGTAGCCTGTTCCACTCATTGATCACTCTAACTGTCAAAAAGTTTTTTCTAATATCTAATCTGTGTCTCCTCCCATTCAGCTTCATCCCATTGCTTCTAGTCTTTCCTTGTGCAAATGAGAATAAAGATGATCCTTCTACAATGTGGCAGCCCTTTAGATATTTGTAGACAGCTATTAAGTCTCCTCTCAGTCTTCTCTTTTGCAAACTAAACATTCCCAAATCCTGCAACCTTTCCTCATAAGACAGGGTTTGCAGACCGGTCACCATTCTGGACGCTCTTTTCTGAACTTGCTCCAGTTTGTTGATGTCTTTTTTAAAATGTGGTGCCCAAAACTGGACACAATATTCCAGATGAGGTCTGACCAAAGAGGAGTAGAGGGCAATAATGACTTCACGTGATCTAGACTGTTTGCTTCTGTTAATACATCCTAGAATTGCATTTGCCTTTTTTGCTGCTGCATCACACTGTTGACTCATATTCAGTCTGTGATCTATTAGTATACCCAAGTCACATGTGCTGTTACTTAGCCCTATTCCTCCCATTCTATATATGCTTTTTTCATTTTTATTGCCCAGATGTAGTACTTTGCATTTTTCCCTGTTAAAAACCATTCTGATAGTTGCTGCCCACTGCTCCAGTTTATTTATATCTTTTTGAATCCTCTCTCTCTCTTCTCTAGTATTAGCTATCCCTCCTAGCTTTGTGTCATCAGCAAATTTAATCAGTTTACCCTCAATTCCTTCATCTAAATCGTTGATAAAGATGTTGAACAATACAGGGCCCAGGACAGAGCCCTGTGGTACCCCACTTGAGACATTCTTCCAACTGGATGTGCAGCCATTTACAACCACTCTTTGGGTCCGATCACTAAGCCAGTTATGAATCCACCGAACAGTTGCCTTGTCCATTCCATACTTAGTCATTTTTTCAATAAGGATTGTATGAGATACTTTGTCAAATGCTTTGCTGAAGTCAAGATATACTATATCTACAGCATTTCCTTGATCCACCCAATCAGTGATTCCGTCATAGAAGGAAATTAAGTTAGTCTGACATGACTTATTAGTTACAAACCCATGCTGACTCTGTTTAATCACTTCATTCTTATCCAGGTACTGACATTCATGTTGTTTAATAATTTGTTCAAAGATCTTTCCTGGTATAGAAGTCAGACTCACCGGCCTATAGTTGCCTGGGTCCACCTTCCCCTTTTTGAACATAGGAACAACATTTGCTCTTCTCCAGTCTTCTGGGACTTCTCCTGTTCTCCAAGAATTTTCAAAGATTATGGAGAGGGGTTCAAAAATTTCTTCTGCTATCTCCTTCAGTACTCTGGGGTGAAATTCATCTGGACCTGGAGACTTGAATTCATTTAGGTTAGCTAAGTGTTTCCTTACTATCTTTCTCTTTATAGATATCCTGGATTCTTCTATTCCCTTAATAGGACAGTGAAGAACAGTTGATGTTACATTTCCTTTCTGAGAGAAAACAGATGCAAAATAGGAATTTAAAAGTTCGGCCTTCTCAACATACTGTCTTACCATTTCATCATTTTCACCCTGTAAAAATCCTATAGCATCTTTGACTTTTCTTTTAGTTTTGACATATCCCCAAAATCCTTTATTATTGCTTTTGACATTTCTTGCAAGCCTCAGGCTTGGAAGCAGTGATGGGTCTCTCCAGCACTTAACCTAATGCATGCAACACAGTTCCACTCTGGGCCAGCAGGGGGGAGATCTGAACCAGGATTGAGGAGCAGAGTGCTCTCTGAGGGTCAGGAGGAAGGAGTATTCAGATTGTGTGAGGAGGTCCACGTGTGCAGACGTGTGGAGTGGGGTGGAGGTTGAACTCCGGGAGGAGAGCTCCCTCACGGCTAGAGCGCAAAGACTGGAGCTTGGTCTCCACGGTGGTACAGATACTAGCGGTCCTGCCACAGATACCAGAGGAGTAGGAGGCTGTAAATGCCCTGCTCTCACCAAAGACTTGGGAAACAACAGTAATTGAATAGAGAGCCAGGACTCAGGAGAGGAGTCCCCGAGAGAGGCTACAGCTGTCTGTCATACAAGTAAAGTTCTAGGAACATCTGAAGAGAGGCATTCCAGAGTAACTAAGTACTGAGGTGCTTCTGGGTCGCCCTCGCACACCCAGGGCAGCGGGGTACTCGTACCGGGCCGGTGTCAAGGCGGGAATGTGTCACAGCAGCGGTGACCCGGTCCGTGGCCCTGGGCACCCAATATCGATGGCGGTGATGTTAATGGTGTTAAAGTTTATATGAATAGTTTGTGACGCCACCCGTGGTGTTTGGTAAGTAAGATGTTGAGCCAACGCTGCATGCAGATCCACTGGGACTGATGGTGTGGTGCAGCAGAGATGGTATAGCTTCCCACAGGTGGAGCTGTAGTCCCAGGGCAGTGTAGGTGTAATGGATGAGGAGAGGCGCAGAACGGTATAGATGTTGTTACTCAGGTGTAGTGGTGCGGGAATAACTGGAGGACACCAGAGGATGCGGTTCCAAAGCTTTACTCACTGTTTGCAGTTCACACAACTGCCTGACTCCATACCATGTTCTCCAGGTCAGGGCTCCAGCCAACCTCCAGGCAGGATAGGATTCTCCCTTCCACACTCCGCCAACATGTACCTTACTGAACGACTCGTCCAATGCGCCTTTAAGTGCGAAGCACTCCAGTACTTAGTTACCCTGGAATGTCTCTCTCTAGGTGTTCCTTGTCTTTACTTGTATAACAGACAGCTGTAGCCTGCTTTGGGGACTCCTCACTGCGTCCCGGCTCTCTATTCAGTTGATGTTGTGTCCCAAGATGATGGGAACAAGGCATTAGCGGCTCACTACTCCGGTGTCTGTTGCCGGACATAAAGATCCAATCAACCTCGGGGACCGGGCTCCGGCCTTTGCGCTCTCTGGACTGGAAGGGTTTTCTATCTTTCTTCAACCAGCTTCCCACCGTCCTTCTATTCTCCTTCGTTCCGATCTGTTCTATCTCTCTTATGGAAGGTTAGGCTGTCAATCTTATCAGTCTCTTTCTCTGGTCTTTCTCGTGCCAGCAGCCCAGATCACTGGGACCTGCTGCAGCACGTCCCTCAGACACCCATCTTCTCTCTTCTCTCTCCTCTAACCAACTAACCACTAACTCTCACTCTTCCCCCTCTTTTATATCTAACTCTCTCCACCCGCCTTCCAGCACATCTCGTGTTACGAAGCAGGGTTCCATGAGGGGTGCTCTGCTAACCCCTAGCCTGAAGCTGTTAGGTGGCCCCACTGAACTATCCTGTGTGTGGAATGCAGGTGTGGAGTGTGATCAGGAGTTCCCACCCTACCTGGATGGTGGGGCACTACACCTTAGGAGAAAGTGCAGTACCTTTGTGGCGACTGAAGCCTCAGGGGCGCCACATACCCCCCCGTTAAACACAGCACATCTGCGGGCTGCAAGACAACAAAAGGTACAATATAGGAACACACAAAAATTTTTAAATGCTATTCAACAATACTTATCTAATCTTCCTAATGTAGGAGGCACATTTCTTAAACGTTACAAACAGGTTAACTTCCTATCTTAGTATCAAAAATTTATTTAAGTGCAATTCTTAATTCAAAGTGCTATACTCAACACATTTTCTTTATTACATTTTCTATCAATTATTCTCTTTTTCTTTCTCTCTCTACTGGACGCAAGACACTGACCATCTACGCTTGGCCTGTCACCTGTCACTTTCAATTCTTCAGTCTTTATTCAATTCTCACATTCTATCTCAAAACTTTTCTAATTCTCTGTATCAAATATTCTATAAAATACATTTACTTTTCACAAGACACAACATTATCAAATACGTTATCATAAAACATTCAAAGATTCTTGCAAAGTGCTGAACACTGCTCCCAGCCGGGCTTTCTTGCAGTGTCCCTTGAGGTAGACATCATTCTTTGAAAAGTGTCCATGCAAAAACATTATCTTTGCAAAGTGTCTTTATATGTAAAACCAAGAAAGGGCACCTAAAGAGGTGCAACTATTTACAATAAAAGTTTTTGGATCAATCAGCGTCTATGATCTCCAGTTCCATTTCAAAAACAACGCTGCCAATCAAAAACTGGGCAACATGATGAACAAAAAGACAAAGGCACAACTGGTGCAACAAACCCTCCTGGGTAACGAGAAATTTTGTAATTCTATTTCTTAGTGGCTACCAGATTCAAAGTAGTCATTAGCAATCCGCAGGTACACCTCTTCCCCATCAACCCATTAGGAAGGCCCGGGTAAATACCTGGAAGCTCCCGACGGTGCGGCCTCTGTTCCGGTGCAGGCATGATGGCAACGGGTGCTGCCCGGCGAGACACCGGGGACAGCGGTGGGGCCAGCAGCAGCTCCGGGTGCGCGGGGGTCGCTGGCAGGACCTGCGCAGCTGCGCCAGGTCCGGGCAGGAGTTTCCCTCCTCTTCAGCTCCCTGGGCTGTGTACAACTCCTCCAGTATTAGCGGCAAAGAAGGGACAGAATACGCTGCTGATGGCATGACAGCGGCTCCAAGCTCTGCAGGGTCTGTCAGGAAAAGATCTGGTGCGGCAGCGGCGGGTACCGGTGGAGCGGGTACCGCTGGTGTAGGCCCATCCGGGGCGCGCTGCCGTCCCAGCTTCTCTAAGGCCTCCTGCCTCAGCTGCAGACGGTTGGTCAGTTTAACGATCTTTTCAGCTAACTGCCGGCAGTCCATTCTAAAATCAGGGTTGGAGCCATCAGCCATGGCGCCGGGGAGATTCAGTTCCCCGCGCTCCGCAGGCCTCCTTCCATTGCTCTCCAAGATGGCGTTCTGGCATTCTTCCTCTTGCTCCGCCCTTTTGCTCGCCACTGGCTTTCTCTGCCCCTCCTTCCAGGGGCGGCGTCTTCTTCCAGCGCCTCCATACCAAGCCAGTATACGAACCCCTCGGGGGGTGGGCCATGCATCGGTCACATAGTAATTCAGGCAGGGACGGCCCAGGACTCTTCGCTGTCTTTTCTTAGGACCTCCCATCTCTTCACGCCCTTCTTCTCCGCTCCAGTGGCCATTTCTGATGTCCATTTTACAGTCTATTAAATTTGGTCTTCTGCACATTTTCAAAAGTTGTAAATCCAAGGCACACAGAACCCGATGGCATCGGGTCTCGTCATCCTGTTCGTGATGCCAAAATTGGGTCGCCCTCGCACACCCAGGGCAGCGGGGTACTCGGTACCGGGCCGGTGTCAAGGCGGGAATGTGTCACAGCAGCGGTGACCCGGTCCGTGGCCCTGGGTGCCCAATATCAATGGCGGTGATGTTAATGGTGTTAAAGTTTATATGAATAGTTCGTGACGCCACCCGTGGTGTTTGGCAAGTAAGATGTTGAGCCAACGCTGCATGCAGATCCGCTGGGACTGATGGTGTGGTGCAGCAAAGATGGTATAGCTCCCCACAGGTGGAGCTGTAGTCCCAGGGCAGTGTAGGTGCAATGGATGAGGAGAGGCGCAGAACGGTATAGATGTTGTTACTCAGGTGTAGCAGTGCGGGAATAACTGGAGGACACCAGAGGATGCGGTTTCAAAGCTTTACTCACTGTTTGCAGTTCACACAACTGCTTGCCTCCGTACCGTGTTCTCCAGGTCAGGGCTCCAGCCAACCTCCAGGCAGGATAGGATTTCCCTTCCACACACCGCCAACATGTACCTTATTGAACAACTCCTCCAATGCGCCTTTAAGTGCGAAGCACTCCAGTTCTTAGTTACCCTGGAATGCCTCTCTCTAGGTGTTCCTGGTCTTTACTTGTATGACAGACAGCTGTAGCCTGCTTCGGGGACTCCTCACTGCGTCCCGGCTCTCTATTCAGTTGCTGTTGTGTCCCAAGTCTATGATGGGAGCAAGGCATTAGCGGCTCACTAGTACTCCGGTGTCTGTTGCCGGACATAAACATACAATCAACCTCGGGGACCGGGCCCCGGCCTTTGCGCTCTCTGGACTGGAAGGGTTCTCTATCTTTCTTCAACCAGCTTCCCACCATCCTTCTATTCTCCTTCGTTCCGATCTGTTCTATCTCTCTTATGAAAGGTTAGTGTTATGATGAGTCACCGAAGGAGGAAAAAACAAAATACTAGCTAAGTCCAGAAAAACCAGAGAGGTTGGCAACTATCGGATTGCAGACCCCTGAACCTATCCACAACAACTAGCAGTAGCCGTGGGGGGGTTCCTACGATGCCCTAGACCCCTCGATCACAGCCGGAGAGCTAAATAGCCTGAAGACAGAAAGGGAAAAACTAAACTGACCCAGAGCAGACCACAAAGCAATAGGCAGCCCCCAACATATAATGACGGTGAAGCAAGATGAAAACACTAACACAGATAGAAAGATAGGTTGAGCAAATGATGGGGCCCAAGCTAACTAAAATAGGACAGGATAGGAAAGCTGCTGTCTGCCATCCGCAAAAACCCTATCCAAAATGTGCCAACCGACTGATAGGAAAAACAGGCCCTGAAGTCGCTAGACTTCAAAAGACTATATCAGCACGCAGGTATATTCTGAAGACAGAGCAAAAGATCAAAAGATCAGAGACAAAAATGGAATTCAGCTCACCCCCGGCAGGGATGGCTGAACTCCAAAAAACAGAGCATAAAAACCCCCAAAAACTAAAGTGTACAAACGCAGAGCAAAAAACTTAGCTTTGAGAAGCAGGAATCAGGCTGGTCTCCAAGAATCCAGCAGGAAAATCACCAGCCAAGCAGAAGGACGTCGGCTGCCTTATATCCAGTCCAAAATACCTGTCACCCAGTCATCATCAATCTGCTCAGGTGTTTGGTAATCAGGCTCACTACCTTCCTTCACCAGAAGAGGGAGTTCATCAGACCTCAATGGTGACGGGAAAAATGAACTCACAACAGTACCTCCCCCTTGAGGAGGGGTCACCGAACCCTCATCCATGCCACCAGGGCGATCAGGGTGAGCCCGATGGAAGGCACGCACCAATCTTTCAGCATGAATATCAGAGGCAGAGACCAAGGAATTATCCTCCTGACCATAACCCTTCCACTTAACCAAATACTGGAGTCTCCGTCTAGCCAGACGGGAATCCAGTATCTTCTCTACCTCATATTCCATGTTACCTTCAACCAATACAGGGTCAGGAGGTGCCACCACAGGAACTACTGGTTCAACACACCTCTTCAACAAGGACTTATGAAACACATTATGAATCTTAAATGTGACAGGAAGAGCCAACTGAAAAGAGACCGGATTAATAATCTCCAAAATCTTGTAAGGTCCAATAAATCTAGGCTTAAACTTAGGAGAAGTCACCTTCATAGCGATACCAAACCATATCATCCACTTTAAACTGAGGACCAATGGTCCTATGCCGGTTGGAAAACCGCTGGGCCTTTTCCTGGGAGAGAGACAGCTTATCCACCACTTGGTCCCAGATCTGGTGCATTCTCTCCACCACAGTGTCAACACCTGGGCAGGCAGAAGGCTCCACCTGCCCTGAAGAAAATCGAGGATGGAACCCAAAGTTACAAAAAAAAGGTGACATCAAAGTGGCAGAACTAGCTCTATTATTTAAAGCAAATTCGGCCAAGGGCAGAAATGAAACCCAATCATCCTGATCGGCAGAAATAAAACATCTCAAATACGACTCCAAAGTCTGGTTTGTTCTCTCCGTCTGCCCATTGATCTGAGGGTGAAACGCACAGGAGAAGGACAACTGAATTCCCAGCTTGGAACAGAAAGTCCTCCAAAATCTAGACACAAACTGAATTCCTCTGTCAGATACAATGTTCTCAGGAATCCCATGCAAGCGAACCACCTGTTGCAAAAACAAGGGCACCAACTCTGAGGAAGATGGTAACTTAGGCAGTGGTACAAGATGGACCATCTTAGAGAATCTATCACAAATCACCCAAATAACAGTCATTCTCTGAGAGACAGGCATATCAGAAATAAAATCTATTGAAATATGGGTCCATTGCCTCCTGGGCACCGGCAAAGGTATCAACAACCCACTAGAGCGAGAACAAGGTTTAGACCGGGAGCAAGTCCCACAGGACTGCACAAAATTCCTGACATCATGAGACAAGGCAGGCCACCAAAAAGACCGACTCACCAGATCTCTAGTACCAAAAATACCTGGATGACCAGCCAATGCAGAGCAATGAACTCTGGACATCACTCTCTTCCTCCACTGGTCAGGAACATAACTTTCCACTGGGACAATGCTCAGGTTTGTCCTCCTGAAACTCTTCCAGAGCACGTCTCAAATCGGGCGAGATGGCAGAAAGAACTACCCCCTCGCCTAAGATGGTAGCAGGCGTGGTCACAACAGGAGAATCAGCAAGGAAACTCCTAGAGAGGGCGTCTGCCTTGACATTCTTAGTGCCCGGAAGGAAAGAGACCACAAAATCAAAACGTGTGAAAAACAAGGCCCACCTAGCCTGTCTAGGATTCAAGCGTTTGGCCGACTCCAGGTAAATCAAATTCTTGTGGTCAGTAAGGACCATGACTTGGTGCTTAGCTCCCTCCAACCAATGTCTCCACTCCTCAAATGCCCATTTCATGGCCAACAGTTCCCGATTCCCCACATCATAGTTACGTTCGGATGGGGAGAACTTTTGGGAAAAGAAAGCACAGGGATTCATTTTGGATGTTACAGGATCTTTCTGGGACAAAACAGCTCCTGCACCAATCTCAGAAGCGTCCACCTCTACCTGAAACGGGAGTGAGACATCAGGTTGCCGCAAAACCGGAGCAGAAGTGAATCTTTGCTTCAGCGCCTGAAAGGAAGAAACAGCCTCCGGAGACCAATTCAGCACATCAGCACCCTTCTTAGTCAAATCAGTCAATGGCTTGGCAATACCAGAAAAATTTGCTATAAATTTCCGATAAAAATTAGCAAAACCTAAAAACTTCTGGAGGGCCTTCAACGAGGTGGGCTGAACCCAATCATAAATGGCCTGTACCTTGGCCGGGTCCATTTCAAATAGTTGACGGAGACAAAATAAACCCCAAACATGAAATCCTCTGTACCCCAAAGAGGCATTTCGATCCCTTGACATACAGGGAATTCTCCCTCAAAATCCGGAACACAGTCCGAACATGTTCCACATGAGAGTCCCAATCCTTGGAAAAGATCAAAATGTCATCTAGATAGATAATCAAAAATTTATCCACAAAGTCTCGGAATATATCGTTCATGAAGCACTGGAAGACAGAAGGGGCATTAGTGAGCCCAAAATCCATCACCAGGTACTCAAAATGTCCCTCCGGAGTATTAAACGCCATCTTCCATTTATCCCCATGCTTAATGCGAATAAGATTATACGCCCCCCTAAGGTCAAGCTTGGTGAAACAGCAAGCACCTTTAACTCTGGAGAATAGGTCAGAAATCAGGGGTAACGGATACTGATATTTAACAGTAATTTTGTTGAGGGAACGATAGTCAATACAAGGCCTTAATGAACCATCTTTTTTAGCCACGAAAAAAAAACCTGCACCTAAGGGTGAAGAGGATGGTCTAATATGACCCTTCTCCAACGACTCCTTAATATAGGATCGCATAGCCTCGTGCTCGGGTACAGATAAATTGAAAAGCCGACCCTTGGGAAATTTACACCCCGGGCTCAGCTCAATTGCACAGTCATAACTCCTATGAGGAGGCAAAGACGCAGACTCATTCTCACTGAATACATCATAATAGTCAGCCAAATAGTCAGGAACATCATGCGACTGGGGAGAGGTGGAGAAAACAGGAGCATCGCTAAGGGCACACCGACAACCCCAACTCACTACAGACACAGATTTCCAATCTAAAACTGGATTATTGATTTGCAACCAGGGAAGCCCCAGAACAATGGTATCATGCAGATTATGTAACACCAAAAATCTGCAATTTTCTTGATGGTCTGGGGCGACCCGCATTACCACCTGGGTCCAAAACTGAGGTTTATTCTTCGCCAAAGGAGTAGCATCAATACCCCTCAAAGGGATAGGCGTCCGCAGAGGTGTCATAGGAAATCCACAACGTTTAGCAAAATTCAAGTCCATCAGGTTCAGAGCTGCTCCCGAATCCACAAAGGCAAATGTGGACAGGGAGCAGATCAGAGTAATTGCCAGAAGAAATTTAGGTTGAACACCACCCACAGAAAATGTGTGTGCACAACGTTTCTCTCGTTTAGGGCAGACAGAAATAATATGCGAGGCATCTCCACAAAAAAAACACAGCTTATTACGCCTTCTGAACTCCTGACGTTGCGCCCTGGACAAAACTCTATCACATTGCATAGGTTCAGACATTTGTTCAACAGGTGGCAACACCTCTCGTGCAGTCTTGCGTTCACGCAAACGCCGATCAACCTGAATGGCTAATGACATAGAATCGTCAAGACCAGAGGGAACAGGAAATCCCACCATGGTATCTTTTACAGTTTCTGACAAACCCTTCCGAAAGAGAGCTGCCAAGGCACCATCATTCCAGGTAGTAAGGACCACCCACTTTTGGAATTTTTGACAGTACAACTCTGCAGAATCCCGACCCTGGCTCAATGCCAACAGGGTCTTTTCAGCCTGATCAATAGCATTAGGTTCATCATACAACAACCCCAAGGCTTGAAAAAATGCGTTCACATTATTCAGAATAGGATCATCAGGTTTCAAAGAAAACGCCCAATCCTGGGGATCGCCGCGCAGCAAAGAGATGACAATTTTAACCCGCTGCGCGGAGTTCCCCGATGAGTTAGGCTTCAGGGCAAAAAATAATTTACAATTATTCTTGAAATTCAAGAATTTAGACCGATCCCCAAAAAACACATCATGAGTAGGAATCTTTGGTTCAGCAGCATGTGAATGAGCAAGATAGGCGGAAATTCCCCGCACTTCCGCAGCGCGCTCCTCCACACGATCAGACAATTGATTCATCTCCATTGAGAGAAAAATTTCCCCTACGGCCTCAGAGATATAGAGGAAAAAATATGCACAAAAAATGATGAGTCACCGAAGGAGGAAAAAACAAAATACTAGCTAAGTCCAGAAAAAACAGAGAGGTTGGCAGCTATCGGATTGCAGACTCCTGAACCTATCCACAACAACTAGCAGTAACCGTGGGGGGTTCCTACGGTGCCCTAGACCCCTCGATCTCAGTCGGAGAGCTAAATAGCCTGAAGACAGAAAGGGAAAAACTAAACTGCCCCAGAGCAGACCCCAAAGCAATAGGCAGCCCCCAACATATAATGACGGTGAAGCAAGATGAAAGCACTAACACAGATAGAAAGATAGGTTGAGCAAATGATGGGGCCCAAGCTAACTAAAATAGGACAGGATAGGAAAGCTGCTGTCTGCCATCCGCAAAAACCCTATCCAAAATGTGCCAACCGACTGATAGGAAAAACAGGCCCTGAAGTCGCTAGACTTCAAAAGACTATATCAGCACGCAGGTATATTCTGAAGACAGAGCAAAAGATCAGAGACAAAAATGGAATTCAGCTCACCCTCACCCCCGGCAGGGATGGCTAAACTCCAAAAAACAGAGCAAAAAAACCCCAAAAACTAAAGTGTACAAACGCAGAGCAAAAAACTTAGCTTTGAGAAGCAGGAATCAGGCTGGTCTCCAAGAATACAGCAGGAAAATCACCAGCCAAGCAGAAGGGCGTCGGCTGCCTTATATCCAGTCCGAAGTACCTGTCACCCAGTCATCATCAATCTGCCCATGTGTTTGGTAATCAGGCTCACTACCTTCCTTCACCAGAAGAGGGAGTTCATCAGACCTCAATGGTGAAGGGAAAAATGAACTCACAACAGGTTAGGTTATCAATCTTATCAGTCTCTTTCTCTGGTCTTTCTCGTGCCAGCAGCCCAGATCACTGGGACCTGTTGCAGCACGTCCCTCAGACACCCATCTTCTCTCTTCTCTCTCCTCTAACCAACTAACCACTAACACTCACTCTTCCCACTCTTTTATATCTAACTCTCTTCACCCGCCTCCCAGCACATCTCGTGTTAAAAAGCAGGGTTCCACGAGGGGTGCTCTGCTAACCCCCAGCCTGAAGCTGTTAGGTGGCCCCACTGAACTATCCTGTGTGTGGAATGCAGGTGTGGAGTGTGATCAGGAGTTCCCACCCTACCTGAATGGTGGGGCACTACACCTTAGGAGAAGGTGCAGTACCTCTGTGGCGACTGAAACCTCAGGGGCGCCACACTTCACACTACAAAGCGCTAGGAAGGAGACTGCACAGCCCTTCTGCTGAGAGAGAATCCTGATCTGCTTCCAGGCTAACCTGCTCCAATACCATCTGTAATCAGGACTCTGGACTGCATATACTCAATAAAGGTACAGAAACTACAACCGCTGTGTCTTGTCTGTTCCCTACGCTTTCAGCACTGCTACATCCCCGTGCCAGCTACATCTATACTGCCCTGGGACTACAGCTCCACCTGTGGGGAGCTTTACCATCTAAGCTGCACGTACCATCTGTCCCAGCGGATCTGTATGCAGCGTTGGCCTAACACCATATTTGCCAAACACCACGGGTGGCGTCACGAGCTATTCTACCATTAACTACATCTCCCCATTGCTTGGGCGCCCAGGGCCACGGACCAGGTCACCGCTGCTGTGACACATCCCCCCAGAGGCGTATCCAGGGGGGGCAGCCGGGGCAGTTGGCCCGGGTGCAGGCAGCAGGGGGGCGCAGCTGGGCCGCCCGGCCGCCTAATGCAGCGGTCCGCATTGTCTCCCCCCCGGCGGCTGCGTTCTGCCGCCCCCGTCCTGTGTGTCGGCTGTTCACTGTGACGGCTGTCAAGCTGACAGCCGGCGCAGAGAAGGAGGCCGCACCGGCTCCCAGGCAGCAATTGTACTGGCGTCTATACAGACGCCAGTACAATTGAAGCTCTGACCGCCGGGTCAGAGCGACGTCAGCAGTGTGATCATGTCATGTGATCACGCTGCTGACGTCACTCCCCGGCGCCCAGAGCAAATGCTGGTGGTAAGTGTGCTCCTCTGTGGAGCTGAAGAACCACCGAAGATGGGAGATGGGGGGTGTTAATGAGTGGAGATGGGGGTTAATGAGTGGGGATGGGGGTTAATGTGTAGTGGGGTTAATGAGTGGGGGGGTTAATGAGTGGAGATGAGGGTTAATGTGGGGATGGGGGTTAATGAGTGGGGGGTTAATGTGTGGGGGTTAATGAGTGGAGATGGGGGTTAATGTGGGGGTCAATGAGTGGAGATGGGGGTTAATGTGGGGGGGTTAATGTGGGGATGGGGGTTAATGAGTGGAGATGGGGTTAATGAGTGGACATGGGGGTTAATGTATGGGGGTTATTGAGTGGAGATGGGGTTAATGTGGGGATGGGGTTAATGTGTGGGGATGGGGGTTAATGAGTGGGGGGTTGATGAGTGGGGATGGGGGTTAATGTGTGGGGGTTAATGAGTGGAGATGAGGGTTAATGTGTGGGGGTTAAAGTGGGGTTGGGGGTTAATGAGTGGAGATGGGGTTAATGAGTGTGGGGGTCAATGAGTGGAGATGGGGGTTGTGTGGGGGTTAATGAGTGGAGATGGGGGTTAATGAGTGTGGGGGGTTAATGAGTGTGGGGATTAATGAGTGGAGATGGGGGTTAATGAGTGGAGATGGGGGTTAATGAGTGTGGGGGGTTAATGAGTGGAAATGGGGTTAATGTGTGGAGGGGTTAATGAGTGGGGAAGGGAGTTAATGAGTGGGGATGGGGGTTAATGTGTGGGGGGATTTGGAGTGGGGGTACATAATGTGTGGGGAGATTTGGAGTGGGGGTACATAATGTGTGGGGGGATTTGGGAGTAGGGACGAGGGGTTATTGAGTGGGCATGGGGGATACTTAATGTGTGGGGGGATTTGGAGTGGGGATGGTATTTAATGTGTGTGGGGAGATTTGAGGACACAAAATGAAGAGTATGTATGTATGAGGGCATGTATGAGGAAACAGTATGGGGGATGGGTGCAGACAGTAAGGGTGCGAACAGGTGAATGTATGTGGACACAGTATGGGGAGTCAGGGGTATGTGTGAGCAGACAGTATAGAGAGTGAGGGGGTAAATATATGAGGAGACAGTATGGTGAACAGAGGGATGATAGAGGAGACAGTATGAGGAAGGAGGGGAATAGTGTGAGGTGACAGTATATTGCAGACATTTTTATTTAGGAGCATTATAATGACACTTCTATCTTTAAGGGCATCATGTGGAGATTTGCTGCAGAAGACCGGAGAAGATGGAAGTCTACAGAGACGGCTGTGGATGAGAAAACTCATCATGGGGTCAGGGCAAGAAGAAGAAAAGGAGACTGACTGCAGAGACGACATTATCTATAAGGTACCTGGATGTAAATGCTATTTGTGATACTGACTAATTCTCATGTTTTTATTTGTTAGGAACATTAAAGGGGTTGTCCAGGTTTGTGCTGAGTCTGCAGTCATTCTATGTGACTGCAGACTTCTGAATTCTCACAGTGCTCACTGCACACTGTTAGGATTCTATCATGCCGGTAATTTACATACTGTACATACGGTCACATGCTGACTATACATGTGTGGCCTCACTCAATGAAAATGAACGGAGCGAGGCCGGGCACGTCTAGTCGGAATGTGGCCAGAAGTATACAAATCACATACTTGTGCTGATATGACTGTACATCAGCAAGGGAGAATCCTAAAAGTGTGCCGTGCATTCGTTGTGAGAATTCAGAAGCTGCAATTCAGGACTCAGCTCTGCAGGTTCCAGTAGTCATCACACGGACACTTCACTCATGTGCGATTTTCATAGTTATGGTCTTGTGACAACGAGCTTCTCATCCTGCTTTCAGTTTTTTACTGAACATTGAGAGCATTAGGGAGAGCAGCTCGTGGCTACATCACTAAGTGTGCAAGTCGCATATGTACGTGGGGGAGAACCAAATTCTTGCCCCGGGTGCCAGAAAGCCTAGATACGCCTCTGCATCCCCCTGACACCGGCCCGGTACCGAGTACCCCACAGCCCTGGGAGGGTGACCCATTAACATCAGTGTTATGACTGTTGTCGGGTGTCCCGGGACCAGGGGCTCCTTCCCTGTCCCTAATGCTAGGGACACCACCAGCAGTGTTGAAGACACATTCTGAGAGAACGCTGGCTGCTGGGCATGACAAAACCTCCAAGGTGTGACAGGATAGCTCAGGCCACTCTTCCATTTTTGAAGACAAAAATGCAAACGGGTTCAAATTCCCCCTGATGACATTGATATTGAGCTCCAGCTACTCCTGCACCATCATCTCAGTCATTCACAACATGTCAGACTTGTACTCTGTTCTGGTGGTGCACAGGCTGGACTAAAAAATGTGTGAAACGACTAACAGAACTGTCTTATGCCACTTACACTGCTGCTCATGTTTTTGCTATGACGTCTTAACGTTCCTGGGGTTGGAAGTCTATAACTGGGATGCACATTGTGTGGGTGGCGCCCCTGAGGGTTCAGTCGCCACAGAGGTACAGCACCTCCTCCCGATGTGTGGTACCCCACCATTCAGGTAAGGTGGAGACACCTGAGCACACTCCAACACCTGCATCCCACACAACACAGTAGTGTAGCAAAGCACCCTTTGATGGCTCCCTGCTTGGAACACGAAGCGTGCTGGGAGGCGAGTGGAGTTATTTGGCACCAAAAGAGTGGGAAGAGTTTAGGATTGGGTCAGTCTGACGGAGGGAGTGGAAGAGTGCAGATCCCCTGAATGGGATGGATGAAGGAAGTGCTGCAGCCGAGCTCAGTGACCTGGGTCCGCTGGCACAGGAGAGGAACATTAATGGAAAGCCTGCCTCTCTCCATAAGAAAGATTGATTTGTACGGAACGTAAGGAGAAGAGGAGGACTAAGGATCTGCCCTCCAACTTCGTTAATACCAAAGTATGCCTTGTTAGCAAAGATGGAGGAGAGACTTCAGCAGCAGAATCCAGAGATCATTTGAAGTTATGCCCTGATCAGTTGAAAGAGAAAGCGGGAGAATCAGATAACATCCCACCTGCAAAGGAAGAAAAGACAGTACAGTGCTGGGAGCGTTCCCTGTGAATTGGACTAGAGTTAATGATGCAATCGTGGTGCCGGTGTTGTCATTTCCCCAAGTAGAAGCACAGGATGATAGGACTCAAGAAAACCCTTAAGATCGAGAAAATCAGGCAACAGAGGCCGCACCAGCAGTGGAGTCAGAGAACCCTCGCCCTGCCAGTGGTGATCCTGTCATGCCTGTGGTGAGTCCAAGAGTTCACAGACCAGTTAGTGTCCCTGTGCTATGTAGAACTAGATCATTACACACTACACCGGTAGTTAGGACCAGACGGTTGGTAGGGACCACTACAACACCAGTGTTACGCAGATCCACTCGTACCACACAGGGAGTACTACCAGTTAGGTTCCGCATATAAAGTAAAATGTGAATACTAAAATTGAATGTAAATATGTAGCTGTTTTCTAAGTTTTGCACCTACAGGTGACCTGTAAGAGTTATCTTTGGTTTGTTTTATGGACACTGAACCACAGGACTTGTGTGTGGTCAAAAACTTTACTTATAAATAGTTCACCATTTGCCAGGAATGGACCATGGACATTGATGTTGGACTTAGAATCATAGAATCGTAGAGTTGGAAGGGACCTCCTGGGCCATCTGGTCCAAACCCCTGCTCAAAGCAGGATTCGCTAAATCATCCCAGACAGATGTCTGTCCAGCCTCTGTTTGAAGACTTCCATTGAAGGAGAACTCACCACTTCTCGTGGCAGCTTGGTCCACTCATTGATCACTCTAACTGTCAAAAAGTTTTTTTCTAATATCTAATCTGTGTCTCCTCCCATTCAGTTTCATCCCATTGCTTCTAGTCTTTCCTTGTGCAAATGAGAATAAAGATGATCCTTCTACAATGTGACAGCCCATTAGATATTTGTAGACAGCTATTAAGTCTCCTCTCAGTCTTCTCTTTTGCAAACTAAACATTCCCAAATCCTGCAACCTTTCCTCATAAAACAGGGTTTGCAGACCGTTCACCATTCTGGTCGCTCTTTTCTGAACTTGCTCCAGTTTGTTGATGTCTTTTTTAAAATGTGGTGCCCAAAACTGGACACAATATTCTAGATGAGGTCTGACCAAAGAGGAGTAGAGGGAAATAATGACTTCACGTGATCTAGACTGTATGCTTCTGTTAATACATCCTAGAATTGCATTTGCCTTTTTTTCTGCTGCATCACACTGTTGACTCATTTTCAGTCTGTGATCTATTAGTATACCCAAGTCTTTTTCACATGTGCTGTTGCTTAGCCCTATTCCTCCCATTCTGTATATGTTTTTCTTGTCATCATAGGATCATTTTTGAGCACTTGGTTTTTGTACATTTTTCATTTTTAAATCTTGTACAACTATTACTGTTAAAATGTTTATATGTTGTTTTTCATGTTTTTGTTCAGCCCAGGAGTGCTGACCTGCACTAGGGGGGAATGTGGTGCCCCCAAGGGGTATGGTCGCCACTCTGGCTTTGCCTTCCTCAAGGGGAGGGTAATTCCAGGTTTGGAAGCAGTGATGGGTCTCTCCAGCACTTAACCTAATGCATGCAACACAGTTCCACTCTGGACCAGCAGGGGGAGCTCTAAACCAGGATTGAGGAGCAGAGTGCTCTCTGAGGGTCAGGAGGAAGGAGTATTCAGATTGTGTGAGGAGGTCCACGTGTGCAGACATGTGGAGCGGGGTGGAGGTTGAGCTCCGGGAGGAGAGCTCCCTCACCGCTAGAGCGCAAAGACTGGACCCTGGTCTCCACGGTGGTACGGATACTAACGGTCCTGCCACAGATACCAGAGGAGTAGGAGGCTGTAAATGCCCTGCTCTCACCAAAGACTTGGGGCACAACAGCAATAGAATAGAGAGCCAGGACTCAGGAGAGGAGTCCCTGAGAGAGGCTACAGCTGTCTGTCATACAAGTAAAGTTCTAGGAACATCTGAAGAGAGGCATTCCACAGTAACTAAGTACTGGGGTGCTTCACACTACAAAGCGCTAGGAAGGAGACTGCACAGCCCTTCTGCTGAGAGAGAATCCTGATCTGCTTCCAGGCTATCCTGCTCCAATACCATCTGTAATCAGGACTCTGGACTGCATATACTCAGTAAAGGTACAGAAACTACAACCGCTGTGTCTTGTCTGTTCCCTACGCTTTCGGCACTGCTACATCCCCGTGCCAGCTACATCTATACTGCCCTGGGACTACAGCTCCACCTGTGGGGAGCTTTACCATCTAAGCTGCACGTACCATCAGTCCCAGCGGATCTGTATGCAGCGTTGGCCTAACACCACATTTGCCAAACACCACGGGTGCCGTCACGAGCTATTCTACCATTAACTACATCTCCCCATTGCTTGGGTTCCCAGGGCCACGGACTGGGTCACCGCTGCTGTGACACATCCCCCCAGAGGCGTATCCAGGGGGGGGCAGCCGGGGCAGTTGCCCCGGGTGCAGGCGGCAGGGGGGCGCAGTCGGACCGCCCGGCCGCCTAATGCAGCGGTCCGCAGTGTCTCCCCCCAGCAGCTGCGTTCTGCCACCCCCGTCCTGTGTGTCGGCTGTTCTCTGTGACGGCTGTCAAGCTGACAGCCGGCGCAGAGAAGGTGGCCGCGCCGGCTCCCAGGCAGCAATTGTATTGGCGTCTATACAGACGCCAGTGCAATTGACGCTCTGACCGCCGGGTCAGAGCGACATCAGCAGCATGATCATGTCATGTGATCACGCTGCTGACGTCACTCCCCAGCGCCCAGAGCAAACGCTGGTGGAAAATGTGCTCCTCTGTGGAGCTGAAGAACCACCGAAGATGGGAGATGGGGGGTGTTAATGAGTGGAGATGGGGGTTAATGAGTGGGGATGGAGGTTAATGTGTAGTGGGGTTAATGAGTGGGGGGGTTAATGAGTGGAGATGAGGGTTAATGTGGAGATGGGGGTTAATGAGTGGGGGGTTAATGTGTGGGGGTTAATGAGTGGAGATGGGGGTTTATTGTGGGGATGGGGGTTAATGAGTGGGGGGTTAATGTGTGGGGGTTAATGAGTGGAGATGGGGTTAATGTGGGGGTCAATGAGTGGAGATGGGGTTAATGTGTGGGGGTTAATGTGGGGATGGGGGTTAATGAGTGGAGATGGGGTTAATGAGTGGAGATGGGGTTAATGTGGGGATGGGGGTTAATGAGTGGGGATGGGGGTTAATGTGTGGGGGTTAACGTGTGGATGGGGTTAATGAGTGGACATGGGGTTAATGAGTGTGGGGGTTAATGAGTGGAGATGGGGGTTGTGTGGCGGTTAATGAGTGGAGATGGGGGTTAATGAGTGTGGGGGGTTAATGAGTGTGGGGGTTAATGAGTGGAGATGGGGGTTCATGAGTGGAGATGGGGGTTAATGAGTGTGGGGGGTAAATGAGTGGAAATGGGGTTAATGTGTGGAGGGGTTAATGAGTGGGGATGGGGGTTAATGTGTGGGGGGATTTAGAGTGGGGGTACATAATGTGTGGGGAGATTTGGAGTGGGGGTACATAATGTGTGGGGGGATTTGGGAGTAGGGACGAGGGGTTATTGAGTGGGCATGGGGGATACTTAATGTGTGGGGGGATTTGGAGTGGGGATGGGGGTACTTAATGTTTGTGGGGGATTGGGGATGGGGGAAATGGAGTGGGGATGGTATTTAATGTGTGTGGGGAGATTTGAGGACACAAAATGAAGAGTATGTATGTATGAGGGCATGTATGAGGAAACAGTATGGGGGATGGGTGCAGACAGTAAGGGTGCGAACGGGAGAAAGTATGTGGACACAGTATGGGGAGTCAGGGGTATGTGTGAGCAGACAGTATAGAGAGTGAGGGGGTAAATATATGAGGAGATAGTATGGTAAACAGAGGGATGATAGAGGAGACAGTATGAGGAGTGAGGGGAATAGTGTGAGGCGACAGTATATTGCAGATATTTTTATTAAGGAGCATTATTGTCACAGGGTCCTTCTCTGGTATCACACAAACAACAGAGCAAGCGAAGAGTGAACAATTCCAAGACCTTTATTCAGGCAAAAATACGACAAGGTCCATATTCAGTCCACCACACAAAGGATAAGATAGTCCAGAATAAGAATGCAGTCCAGTATCAGGATAAAATGTCCAGGGAAACGAGATTTCAAAACTCTAGCACCAGAGGATAAAAATGGGTCCTTCTCTCTGAAATGCAGTCTTTACACCATCTTGTCTCTACCGGAACAGACTTGTCCAGCTACCGTTCTTCCCCCCCACCCCCCTCCTTGTCCAGGGGTAGTTCAACAAGTTGCCTCCCAGAGGAGAACAAAGGGCCTTAGGGATTAATGCACTACAGGGGGTCATCAAGAGACAGATACAGTGAGGCTGTAGACTTACAATGTAATAAGAAAAACACTATGAAAATAACTGGAATTGTTAAAAATAGGAATATACAAAAAATGACATCCACATAACATATCACACCATCACATTTATAATGACACTTCTATCTTTAAGGGCATCGTGTGGAGATTTGCTGCAGAAGACCGGAGAAGATGGACGTCTGCAGAGGCCGCTGTGGATGAGAAAACTCATCATGGGGTTAGGACAAGAAGAAGAAAAGGAGAACGACTCCAGAGACGACGTCATCTATAAGGTACTTGGATGTAAATGTTATTAGTGATACTGACTAATTCTCATGTTTTTATTTGTTAGGAACATTAAAGGGGTTGTCCAGGTTTGTGCTGAGTCTGCAGTCATTCTATGTGACTGCAGACTTCTGAATTCTCACAGTGCTCACTGCACACTGTTCGGATTCTCTCGTGCCGGTAATTTACATACATACGGTCACATGCTGACTATACATGTGTGGCCTCACTCAATGAAAATGAACGGAGCGAGGCCGGGCACGTCTAGTCGGAATGTGGCCAGAAGTATACAAATCACATACTTGTGCTGACATGACTGTACATCAGCAAGGGAGAATCCTAAAAGTGTGCAGTGCATTCGTTGTGAGAATTCAGAAGCTGCAATGTCAGGATTCAGCTCTGCAGGTTCCAGTAGTCATCACATGGACACTTCACTCATATGCGATTTCCATAGGTATGGTCCTGTGACAACGAGCTTCTCTTCCTGCTTTCACTTTTGTTACTGAACATTGAGAGCATTAGGGAGAGCAGCTCGTGGGTACATCACTAAGTGTGCAAGTCGCATATGTACTTGGGGGAGAACCAAATTCTTGCCCCGGGTGCCAGAAAGCCTAGATACACCTCTGTCTGTCATTCTAGATCAATTGTGCGTAAATTGTTGGAGAAACATTGGTTCATCCTACAAGGAGATCCTCTTTTGGCCCCAATGATTCCCGACAAACCAAATATTATTTATAGAAGAAATAGAAGTTTAAAAAATTTGTTAGTGTGGGGAGGTTGAGCTGAGTACGGCTCTGTCTGTAGTAGAAGACAGAGAGGTAGGAAAAGAAGGTGTCATGTGGCAGTCTGTCCATTAGAGGTCACTGGAGAGCACCGATGACAGTGGTTATGTAACTGCCATGCGAGCGTTACATAACTGTAAGAGGTCAAGGTGACTCTGATTGGGCAAAGGTGACTGTCAGGTGACAGTAGGCGGGGCTACCTGGACTGACTGGATAAATACTGAGGTAAGCTTCTAGAACAAGGAAAGACTAGAAGCAATGGGATGAAACTGAATGGGAGGAGACACAGATTAGATATTAGAAAAAACTTTTTGACAGTTAGAGTGATCAATGAGTGGAACAGGCTGCCACGAGAAGTGGTGAGTTCTCCTTCAATGGAAGTCTTCACACAGAGGCTGGACAGACATCTGACTGGGATGATTTAGCGAATCCTGCTTTGAGCAGGGGGTTGGACCAGATGGCCCAGGAGGTCCCTTCCAACTCTACAATTCTATGATTCTATAAGCTTCAGTCAGACAGGGGAGCTCACAAGAAAGGAGGGTCTGCTGTTAGGAGAGAGGCAGCAGAGAGCCCTCAAAGAGAGCCTGACAGTGAAGACGGTCATGGGGGGTGACCCAATAGACGGTGGCAGCAGACAGTGACACCCTGAGGGTGAGGACAATGGTGTACTCTGGGTGGTGAAGCGCTGTGGTGAAGGTGCCTACGGCAGCCACAGTGAAGAAAACCACAGGGGACACCACGACGGTGACACACAGAACAAGTAAAGGTACCCGGGTCTGTGTGAGAAGCAATTCCTAAAAGTCCTGTCATGGTCTGTGGAGGTTGTTAAAGGAGTTGGTGAATAAAATACGGACCTGTTGAATACGCTTTCCTGTCTCAGTCTCCAGTCTGTCTGTGTCAAGAGGTGGGTCACCCCCCAGCCTGTTGGATCAGCACCACCTAAGCACAGCACACCTTCCCCGCCTATCAACATCAGCAGCAGCACCACCACCTAATTTGCCTGGGCCCTGTCGCCCTCGCCACCACCCCTACATTTGGCGTAGTCGGCAGGATCCATTGCCACCAATACAACATCTTCAGCGGCAGGCCTGCCACCAAGTAGTAAAGGCCCCAAGCTGTGTGGGGTGAAGAATTGCTTTGCTTTTGTTCCCTGTGGATTACAATTTGAAAACTGGACTGTTGATTGCTGGCTGCTAAAAATGGCTGTGGTGATTTGGTGCCCAAAGAGAAAGGCACAGACACTGCTGATTAGGTTGGATGATCCGGGGCTTTGTGAAATCCGCCCCTGGGGGGAGTGGTGTTCATCTGAAGAGAACTGTTCCCTCATGTTGGACCCTGGAAGATGGGTGGAGAAGCCCACCACTGCACCCCCCAAGAACGGGAGTGGCCTGGGTGGAGAGATCTGCTATGGCGGTTTGGCGCAATTCAGCTACTGGACCTCGGACGGCATGAGACTTTGTGGATGTCGGGGTATTCGACGCCAGGAATGGCGGTGGTGTCAAGACTTGGAAACCTGCCCAGGGAGTTTCCCTGTGGAGCTGTCGGGCCTGGAGGCCGGCCCTGTTGGACGGCGGGGTGAAGACCAATGGCTAAGAATGGAGCAGTGGGAAAGTCTGCAGGGAGCAGCGGCGGCTGTGAAGGAGAGCATGTCCACGGTCCCGCCATCAGCACTCCAGTCCAACCTGATTTCTATGCTCCGAGAGTCGGACAGACCACTGGGTCCCGACACTGGCCCTCAGCCTCCCCGCCCGACGCCTAGCACTGTGATGCCGGCTGTTCTGGATGACGGTGTGTCCCCTGCCAAGCTGACGGCCGCTGTATCGGCCACGCTCCAGGCCCCTACTAAAACCAGACCATCGGCTGCAGTATCTGCCTTACCAGAAAATGTGGCCGCTGTTTCATCTGTGGCCCCACCCGTGGTTGTTTTGCCGGAGCCCGTGGAGGCCTTGGTCACAACTGCGGCCTCCTCTGCGGCCGCGCCGATGTCGCTGACAATGCAGGCTGTGGCCTATATCACATCGGAGCCTGCGGCCGCTTCTGCCTCGCCCCGCTCCCGACCGCGACCCGCCCACCGGACTCTGCGGTCTATACCGGACCCTCTGCCTGGATCGTGGAGGTCATTGAAGCAAAGAAAGCTAGAGAGCGGGAGATCTGGGGACTCCTGCACGAGAAAGGAGAGGCTGGCATATATGCTCCCTAATCATACGGGTGGGTAGTTTATATGGACACTGGCAAGGGCTACGGTTTCGTAAGGGATAACACCGGTTACAAAGTGTACATAAATGTGGCCTCCATCAGGCACGGCCAGGTCCCTCGACCGGGAGATCTGGTCTTGTACTATAAAGAGTACTGCCACCGCGGCTATTATGCAGCAGCCGTCAACGCATACCGTGAGGGGTATGAGCCACCGTGAAAGGACAGGGACTCCTGGGTCTCGAACATCGGGAACGCTCGAGGCCCAGAGGTAATCTTGGCATCCCAGAAGACTCCACCGCTGTGGAGTCCTCTTTTGTTAAGGCGAAACATCGGCCGCCAGGAGGTGGCCCGGAGTACCTACTGTTTTGGACTGCCAGGACTGCAGTGCACCGTTGCACTAATAGGGGGACTGTTTCGCGTCCCCATGAGAGTATATCCTCTGGTGAAGCAGGGATGCCTTTGGAAAAAATGTTTTAAGTGTTTTACTCAAAGGAAGGGGGAGCACCCCTGTCCTCCTTCGGTTAATGTTTTTGTGTGTTTGAAAAAAAAACAAAAAAGTATTGCAACAAATGTGGAGAAGTGTGTGGTGCCTTTGAAATGTTATAATGTTATTGTTATTTAAAAAAAAAGTGTATTCAGCAGGTCCCGGGTACGGGGAGTATGCCAACCCTGACTTAGCTATGTTGAAAGGATGACGGGACAAGGAGAAGACAGATGACCGGGTACCTACGCAGGGAGGTCTGTGTGACCAAGAGTTTGTGTGACTGTGATGAACGGGGGTCCCGCTGCCACCAAAACGCGATGGACAGCGGACCCTGTGCCACCAATATGTGACGAATGGGGGTCCCGCTGCCACCAAAACGCGACGGACAGTGGACCCTGTGTCACCAATATGTCACAATCCCACCACTGACACGGGTGTATCAGCGGATGGAGGAACACGACACACTGCCGGCACACGGCTATCACAGGCACAGTGGGGGCTTATCTTAGTTATCCCACAACTGGCATCATTTGACAAAAATGCAGCAAGCTAATCTTCCTCTAACAATTTACCGCAGGGGGGTTATTTTGGATGCCCCACCACTGCTAACAACCTTCCAAGAACTGCGGGGATTTATGTATAT
Source organism: Dendrobates tinctorius (assembly GCF_039654945.1). Taxonomy (NCBI): domain Eukaryota; kingdom Metazoa; phylum Chordata; class Amphibia; order Anura; family Dendrobatidae; genus Dendrobates; species Dendrobates tinctorius. The sequence goes on from NW_027362206.1 coordinate 510,171, forward strand.
CCCACTTTCTCAGTTCCACTTTGGAACTCGCAGCTCTCCGGCACCCCCCTTACCCTCAGGTTAGTCAGGGAACTACACCTAGGATAATTAGTCGCCGGACTGGCTGCTTGTTGTGCACGGACAATTAGGCTACCGCAGTAAGGGAATTATCAATGCTGTGGCCGCAGCCCCCCTTTAGCACTATAAGACCCTTCTGTCCTGCCAACTAGCCTAATCAATCGCACACACCACGCTGCCACCATCCACGCTTTTCTTAATTCACAGAGTTAAATTAAGAGTGTCCGTGGCAAACCCCTGAAATCAGTAGCAATTATCTAAAAGAGGCGCATAGTTCGTTTCTTAGAGCATGGAGACAAACTGATAATTTTAAGATTTATTCCCAAAAGGGCAGTGATTATACAGATAAAAGTAGCTATAAAGTTGAGACATTACATATGTACAAATATACAAATATAAAACAAAGTGGATGAAAGAACAGAAAGTAACACTCACATGTGTTCAGTCGGTATCAGGCGGACCATGCGGCTTGGGGGATGGGCAGCAGCCAAACGTCCCAAGATATGGGGGTAGGTCTGTTCAGCATCAGAACTCCAGCTTAACTGACTGGAATTTGCTAGGGGATAACTATAGACTTGGGTTTGTGACCTCACCTCATGAAATGGGCGGTCTGGAGAAGTCCCACCTCCCTATCTCCAAGTTAGGATTTGGCTATAAAACTTAGAATAGCTATATCTAAATGAGAAAAACCCGTACCAACACACATAAGGCATCATTGTTCGTGATTTACCGAATAGAATCCGAAGACACCAAGCATGCTATACTTATAGAATCATAGAATCATAGAATCATAGAATATTAGAGTCAGAAGGGACTCCACTGGGTCATCATGTCCAACCCCCTGCTCAATGCAGGATTCACTGAACCATCTCATACAGACATCTGTCCAGCCTCTGAAGACTTCCATTGAAAGAGAACTCACCACCTCCCATTGGCAGCCTGTTCCACTCATTGATCACCACCCTCACTGTCAAAAAGTTGTTTCTAATATCTAATCTATCTTCTCCCTTTCAGTTTCATTCCTTTGCTTCTCGAATTTCCTTGTGTCATTGGTGTGATGTGTGGCATCTGCTTTTATACATCACTTTAAATGTTCTTGATCAAATATAGTTTCCTATGGGGGCGTGGCTATGTAGCCGAGAAGAGAGGACGCACGCTATGGAAGCTCTCGAACATCCTGCTTTATCCTGTACCTGAGGCCTTGTCATCGCGTCATACCCAGCAGCGCTCGGGACCACCGAACACCGGGACCCCCCTGGACGGCTCTGGTGAGCTGGCGGCCGTAAAGGCCGGGACGGGCAGGGGGCCTGCACGAGGAGGCGGCCATCTTAGATGCGTGCTCTATCAGTGAGAGCTGCAGTGTCCAGCCCCCATTGCTACAGCGTTACCGGGCGGTGACCCACATCCTGAGGACTTGAGGGGATACGCTGTGAGTGCCCTGGAAAAATTGGGCCCCACGTTCCCTCCTCCCATCGATAGACTCACTCTACCCATTGGCGCCATTACTGTGGGGACCTCTACACCCCCCTACCACGGCTGTCTCTGCAGGTGCTGTGGATCTCTCTCCCCCCGGCCACAGGAAGCCTCATTGATATAACGTCAGGCATCGCCCTCACTAATTTATGTGACCCCCCCTTCTACATGGGAGCTGCTCCCGGGCCATAAACACTAAACACTATCCCTGCTGTGCTGATAACTGGAGGGGAATAATCCCCAGACTATACATCTCAAGTCATCCTGTTGTGCCGCACCGCCATTGATAGTACAACAGAATAGCCCAATACCTTATAAAGAATAAATGGCAGTATCTTATATTGATAATCTGCCATAATATATGGTTCCACTCCATACATACATATACATTCAGGAGAACAGGAGTGATTGAATCCAAAAGGATTTATTTAATATCAAGCAAATTGCCAATTTATTAGTACAAAAACATATAAAAATATATAACAATCATAGCACAGTTGCACATAGTATATGACGTCAAAAACCAGGAGAAATACTTAGGACATTCCATTTGGGAGCAATTCATATCTCGGTTTCTGGAGGTCCGAGAACTTTGCAAGAGGTACCGTAGTGAAGCCGGGTCCAATCAGATCACGGAAATATGACTATTATATCTCTGTCATGAGTGGCGTACAAGCTAGGCTTCTTTTAATATTTCCTATGCCTGTAACCTGCCTCTGGTTTTAAACAAAGGACCATCTTTTAACTTAGCTAATTAACATTCCTAGCTCATTGGAAATGGATGGTTTCAGGTTTCACAGAGCTGTGCACATGAAGACACTGGTGTGTGTGTGGGGGGGAAGAGAGGGGGGGTTGCAGCTCCACGGCAGGCTGCAATGTCCTGATAAGAAAAAGGGAGACTTCTAGAAGTTTCTAGAAACATCTTTACAGTACATTACACCTCCCCTTAAGAGGGCGCTACGGCGGCATTACCTGTCGGTACTCGGCCATGCGCACCTCAGCGGGTTCGCCCCTGCGGGACAACCCATCGGCATTACCATGTTCACTGCCCTTTTTGTGTTGTACAGTAAAGTCGTACTGTTGAAGGGCAAGGCTCCAGTGGAGCAACCTTCCATTGTTTCCGGACACTGTGTGCAACCAGCTCAGAGGGTTGTGGTCGGTTACCACCGTGAAGGCACACCCGTACAGGTAGGGCTGCAAACGTTTCAGTGCCCACACCATGGCCAGACACTCCTCGATAGTCGAGTATGCCACTTCCCTTGGCAAAAGTTTCCAGCTCAGGTACAACACGGGGTGCTCCTGGTTCCCTGAGTCGACCTGGCTGAGCACAGCACCGAGCCCAAACTCGCTGGCGTCGGTCTGTACCAGAAACAGGTGACTGCTGTCGACTGTTCTCAACACTGGAGAGCTGCACAGGGCTGCTTTCAAAGCTTGGAAAGCCGCCTCACAGTCATCTGTCCAGTTGACTGTTTGGGGTAGCCTCTGCTTGGTGAGGTCAGTCAAGGGTTTTGCAAAGGCACTATAGTCCTGAACAAACCGCCAATAGTACCCTGCAGTGCCCAAGAAGGACTTCACCTGTTTCTTGGTCCTGGGGGTGGGCCAGGATGCGATTGCGTCCACCTTTTCTGGCTCCGGACTCATGGAACCCCCGCCTACCCGGTGCTCCAGGTAGTGGACCTCGCTCATGCCCATCTGGCACTTTCCCGGCTTGATAGTCAGGCCTGCCTGGTGAAGATGCTTGAGCACCTCCTGGAGATGCTGAAGGTGTTCCTCCCAGGTGGAACTGAAGATGGCAATGTCGTCTGAGTACGCCACTGTGTACTCCTCCCGAAGCAGGTGGTTGACCTTCCGCTGGAAAGTGGCAGGGGCATTTTTCATGCCGAAGGACATGACTGTGGACTCGTACAGTCCAAAGGGGGTGATAAAGGCGGATTTCTCCTGCGCCTCAGGGCTCAGGGGAATCTGCCAGTATCCCCGACTCAAATCATGATGGATATGTACCTGCTTTTGCCAACCACTCAAGCAGATCCTCGATGCACGGCATCAGGTGGGCATCAGAGGTTGTGATGGCGTTGAGCCCCCTGTAGTCCATGCAGAGCCGGGTGGTTCAATCCTTTTTAGGAACGAGGACTACGGGTGAAGCCCACGCGCTTTTTGACCGTCAAATCACCCCCAGCCTTAACATCTCATCGATCTCTTGGTGCATGACTTGTTGCACCGCCTCCGAGATCCGATAAGGTGTTCGCCGTAGTGGGGCGTGATTCCCGGTGTCCACCTCATGAACCGCAAACTCCGTCCTCCCAAGTCGGTTGGTGAACATGGCCCGGAAGGGTTCCTGGGCTTCCACCAACTGCGACCGCTGGGATACGGTTAGCAAACCACTTATCTCCATGTCCTCAATGGACCCATCGGCCTTGGCTTGGGCCAGCATGTCCAGGAGGGGATCTTCCTCCCCATCCTCGGGCAGGTTGCAGACCAGTAGGACGCAAGCTTCATGTTCGTGGTGCGCCTTCAGCATGTTGACGTGAAAAGCCTGGCGCCTACCCCGAGCATGATCAAGCGTGACCACGTAGGTGACCAGGTTGAGCTGTTGGTGGATGACGTATGGGCCTTCCCAGGCTGCCTGAAGCTTATCCGTTGGTACGGGGACCAGCACCCACACCTTTTGACTCACCAGGTAGGTCCGCTGCTGGGCGTTCTGGTCGTACCAGTGTTGAGGTAGGGCTAAATTAACCCTTCACGGTTGAGCCAGTGATTTCCAAATTAATTTACAGGGCGTTGCTAGCAACTGGGAATGACCACACGGAGACGGGGGTCTCTGTACGGGAGGATCGAGGCAGATCACTGAGCCCCTTTACTGAATCTCACATTACATAGCATTCTACTTAATTATGCAAAGTATACAGCTACCAATAGAATCGTAATACATTTAAGCCAATAGTATTGCAAGAAAATCGGAATATGTCCCCAGCTGTGTGACGTAGAATATAGAACAATAGCACATTCTTTTAGGGTCTCATCTCATATCTCATATCTTGTACAAGCTGGAACAGTCTGGTTTCATAACAGCCGTGAACTTTCATCTAGTTAAGTTACAAAATTTAACTCATAAACAACAAGATGGCATCGCAAGCACAAAAATGGAGTCTGAAGAACAAGATGTCCAGTACATCTGAATACTGTACTTCACACCAGTGCTTTTGGTCAGCCTGAGCCTGCGTCATGCTGTCATGCACCAACTGCGTCAAGGTCTGCATCTTGTCACGGAAGCGCATGACATAATCCACGATGGACACTTCTGTGGGGTTTGGCTCATCTTCCCAGGATTCTCTTATCAACCCAAGGGGTCCCCAGACTCGACTGCCATACAGAAGCTCGAAGGGGGAGAACCCGGTCGAGGCCTGCGGAACTTCTCTGTAAGCGAACAGCAGGTGTGGGAGGCACCGCTCCCATTCGCGCCCTTGGGTCTCAACCAGCATGTGGAGCAGATGTTTGAGGGTACCGTTGAAGCGTTCACACAAACCATTAGTCTGTGGGTGATATGCACTCGATACCAGGAGCCTCCAGTAGGCGAGACATGAAATGGGTTCCTTGATCAGTAAGCATCTCCCTGGGAAATCCTATGTCATGATTTGTAGCTTTGCCCTGTCCTGTATTTTGCATAATATGTCATTTAACTTTTCTCTGGTTGTATTTGCTGTAAATTAACCATGTCTCCTTCCCCCAATACTTTGCAATGTCTTGTGATGTACCTGGACCATAATCTAATTTAGGCTTGTGTCAACAGCTAGTGGAACTTTGGCTATTGTTTCCTAAGCAGAAGATAACCTACAATACACATCCTGTAGAGTGGAGCCCTTACATTTCTAGAATCTTCTGATGGACCAAACCATTGAATAGTAGGTGTGAAGCCTACCCCCCTTCAGATGGGCTGATCCCAGGAGCCCTGACAATACATTCTTGTTTTAAGATCAGTTTTGATTTGAGTGCGGACGTGAAGGAGTCACGAACTGAGTTGAGGCCAGCTCGTGACGTCCGTGGGATTGTGTGGAATCCTGTGGACTATTGCAAGGATTATTGTTATCGCATCTGGCACAAGGACTATCGTGAGGTGCCCGGATTTGTTTCCATTGTGTGAACTTATTGTGGACTTCTCATGGACTGCAAGGACATTATGGATATTTGATGTTGTATGCTCCCTGCCTTAATAAATCTCGCTGGATCGTCCCTCGACCTGTTGTCCCTTCTTGCTCTGTCGTATACCCCGTCACAAACTGGTTGGCAGCGGTGGGATCAGAGCAGAAGGAATGGAGGACAACGGCCCATCAACATCTGGAACCAGCACCGCAGAGTGCAAGAACTGGACTGCGGTGAACCTACAAACAAAGGCCCGTGAACTGGGAGTCAGCTACAAGGGACTCTCCAAGGAGCAGCTGATTGAGGCTTTGGAAGGAGTTCGCCTGCAAGATGACGCTGAGGAAGGATCCCCACAGGAAACGGAGGAAAGACTGCAGCCGGAGGTAAATACCCAAAAAAGTCAGTGGGTTGTGTGGTACGAGGAGGAGTTGGCATTGCTGGGAGAAGAGGCTACCATAGAAGATTAGAGGGAGGCCATTCATAGAGCTCAAGAGAGGGCATTGCTGGAGAGGCAGCTCGCTGTGGAAGCAGCTAGAAGCTCCAGACAGACTGTAACCCCAGCACCCACCATGAGGGAACTCCCTAGAGTGTCCCGCAAAGACTTCAAGCCATTTAATGAGGCTTTAGGTGACATTGAGGGCTTCTTCCAGGACTTTGAGCATCAGTGTCGATTAATGGAAGTCCCGGAAAGGGAGCGAGTCCGACATCTGGTGGGGCTCTTAGAGGGTGGAGCTGCCGCAGCCTATAGAGCTATGGACCCTCGGTGGAACTGTCAGTATGCGGAGATTAAACAGACTATTCTAGAACATTTTGCTGTGACCCCAGACACTTACAGGACCCAGTTCCGTACTATAGCCTGTGATGAGGAAGTGTCCTTCAAGATGTATGCCCACAGACTCAAACAAATATGTCATCGCTGGCTGGAGGGAGAGGAGGCCTTAACTTGGGAGACCTTCCTCCAAGTCATCCTAAAAGAGCAGTTTTACTTCAAGTGCCCCGCTGAGATCCGGGAATGGGTGCGTGAAAGGAGACCAGCCACTGTGGAGGAAGCTGCAGCTCTAGCTGATGAGGCTTTCACCATCAAGCCTCAGTGGAAAAAACTACTACTCAGTGAGAAAAAAACTACCAGCCCCCCAACGCTGGCGGCACCTGGTCCTTCGGCCTCCAATATTCACCATCCCACTAGACCATCAACTCATGGTGACCTTCGTGTGACTGTGCCTCGCATTACTCCTGCTCCACCTTCGGGACTACGACGTAGAAGAAGAATCCCAGAGCGCAGATGTTATAGATCTGGGCAGCCTGGGCATCTGCAATTCCAATGTCCAGGTGTTTGGAGGCAGGACAGCTACAGACTGCCTTTGCCTGTTCATTATCTACAGACACCCTCACCAGGAGAAGAGCTGGATTCAGTCCCTGATGACTTGCCAAGTGACTCTGATATCCTGGCTCCCCTACCCGGAGTCTATGGGGTGCGAGCCCCAGCAATCTGTTCTTCTGATCTTCAGCACAAACATCTACAGGAGGTCGTGCTGGATGGCCAAAAAGTTGTTGGCTTCCGTGACACTGGGGCTTTTCTCACCATAGCCGATCCCCGAGTAATTCAACCAGAAGCAATTCAAAAGGGACCAGGAATTGCCATTGAATTGGCTGGAGGTACCCAGAGATATATTCCAAGAGCGAGTGTGACCCTGGATTATGGCTTTGGGGCAAAACAATGCGTGGTCGGTGTGATGAGCGGCCTCCCTGCAGACGTTCTTCTAGGAAATGATGTGGGAAATCTTCATTGCCACTTTGTCGGTGCGGTAACCAGAAGTCAAGCCAAGAGAGCAGCTAATGTGGACGTGTACAACCCATCCATGGAAATGAGGCCACCAGAACTGCCGTCACAGCCGGTGAGTGGTTCTTCTTGTAGGGACAATGTGAGTGTTACTTGGGATAAAGTTCAGTTTAGACAAGAGGTAGATACTGACCCCACCCTAGCTAGTTTTAGAGCTCGAGCTGAGATAGGACAGTTGGGGGAGAACGGGGAAAGAATTATCAGAGAAAATGGACTTCTGCATCGGGTTACCAATGCTGACTCCCTAGATAAGCCCTGGACTTATAGCAAACAGCTGATTGTTCCTCAGAAATACAGAATTCCCCTATTACACCTTGCTCATGACATTCCTACTGCTGGCCATCAAGGCAAAACCCGCACTGAGAGCCGATTGACTCAATCTTTCTATTGGCCTGGGATTTCCCAAGCCGTAGCGCATTTCTGCCGAACTTGCAACATATGTCAGCGTAGAGGGCGACCCGGAGACCACCCAAAGGCACCCCTGCAACCGCTCCCTATAATAGAAGAACCCTTTCAAAGAGTAGCTGTCGATATCATTGGACCTCTGGCTAAACCAAGTAAATCTGGAAAGCAGTACATCCTCACTGTTGTGGACTATGCCACCCGATATCCAGAAGCTGTGGCCTTGTCAAGTATTTCTGCAGCCAAGGTGGCCGAGGCCCTGGTTACCATTTTCACCAGAGTAGGATTCCCCAGTGAGATCTTGTCAGACCAAGGCTCCCAGTTCATGTCAGAGCTGGTCCAGTGTCTGTGGCGCACCTGTGGAGTACGAGCGATCCGAACGACCCCGTATCATCTCCAAACAAATGGACTTTGTGAACGATTCAATGGCACTCTGAATAATATGCTGAGGGCCTTCACTGACAGAGATTCAAACTGGGAGAAGTACCTACCCCATCTCTTGTTTGCCTATCGGGACGTTCCCCAGGAGTCCACCGGGTTTTCCCCCTTTGAACTACTCTATGGAAGAAAGGTCCGAGGACCCTTAACCCTGCTAAAAGAATATTGGGAGGGACAAGTTGAAGATACAGGAGCCCCTGTTGTCCCTTATGTCCTAAAGCTGCGAGAAACCCTGGCTCAACTCGCTAGTTTAGCCCAGAGTCATGTGCGTATGGCTCAAACCAGACAGAAGACATGGTATGACCGTAAAGCACGCTATCGTTTGTTTGTAGAAGGACAGCAGGTCTTAATGATTGTTCCCCATCGGCAGAATAAACTGCAGACAACATGGGAGGGTCCCTTCCGGGTTCTCAGAAAACTAAATGATACCAATTATCTTCTTGCTTTAGATGATCAGGGGCTAAGACAAAAGACTGTCCATGTGAATATGATTAAGGAGTACCATGACCAGAACCTTCCAATGATAGCAAGCTGTCGGCTAGCTTCAGAAGACGGTCAAGAGGATGAGGACTCCCTACCTGATCTCGTGGAAGCAGCGAGAGCCCCATTCACTGTGGAACAGGTTCCTCTGGGAGATCACCTGGATTCCTTGCAGAAAAACCAGATGCTGGGAGTGCTTCAACAGAGACGTGCTGCTTTCTCATCCCAACCAGGTCGAACCACCGTCACCCAACATCATGTGGACACTCAGGGCATCCGTCCCATACAACAGGCTCCTTACCGGGTACCTGAATCAGTTTGAAACACCATGCAGCACGAACTGGAGGAGATGTTACAGCTTGGGGTAATCCAGGCCTCCCATAGCCCTTGGGCCTCTCCTGTGGTGTTAGTACCCAAGAAGGATGGGAGTACTCGATTTTGTGTGGACTATCGACGACTAAACGACCATACCCAATGCCCCATATTGACGAACTTCTAGACCGACTGGCTGGGTCCCGATATGTCACTACCTTGGATCTCAGTAAGGGATACTGGCAAATCCCTCTCACGGAGGAAGGGAGAGAACAGTTCGCTTTTATAACCCCCTTTGGTCTGTATGAATTTCTAAGCATGCTTTTTTGAATGAAGAATATCCTGGCCAACTTCCAGAGAATGGTGGACCAGATCCTCCGGGGATGTGGTGACTTTGCTTGTGCCTACTTGGATGATATCGCCATCTTCAGCCAGACGTGGGAGGAACATCTGAATCAAGTAGCCATTATTCTTGACCTGATTCTTGCAGTCGGCCTAACCATTCGACCCTATAAATGCCAATTGGGGATGGGTGAAGTCCAGTACCTAGGGCATAGAGTAGGAGGAGGGAAGCTCCGTCCTGAACCTCCCAAAATCCAGACTATTAGGGACTGGCCTGTACCCCAAACTAAGAAACAAGTTATGGCTTTTTTGGGCACTGCCAGTTATTACCGAAAATTTGTTTCTCATTTCAGCACTGTGGCCAAGCCTCTTACCGACCTGACCAAGAAAACGATGCCCCGGCTGGTGATCTGGACTCCAGCCTGTGATGAGGCTTTTAACCGGCTGAAGGACTCCCTGGTCTGCGACCCTGTTCTGGCTGCTCCAGATTACAAGAGGAGATTCATTGTGCAGACGGACGCCTCTGCTTATGGACTGGGAGCTGTCCTCAGCCAGGTGAATGCAGCTGGGGACGAACACCCCATCGCCTACCTTAGCAGGAAACTGCTGGACCGAGAAGTGGTCTATGCAACTGTTGAAAAAGAATGTCTGGCTGTAGTGTGGGCCCTTAGGAAGATAAGACCGTATCTGTATGGATGAGAATTCACTGTCATTACTGATCACAATCCCCTCACCTGGCTGAACCGAGTCTCTGGGGACAATGGACGCTTACTACGATGGAGTCTGGCTCTGCAGCCCTATAACTTTACCATACAGTATAGAAGAGGCAGCCAACACCAAAATGCAGATGGACTGTCCAGGCAGGAGGAGCCCTGAGTCTGGTCAGCCATGCCTGTGTACACTTAACAAGCGACCTGTAGAGGTCCCTAGTACGTACACAAATTGGGAGGGGAAGGGATTGTCATGATTTGAAGTTTTGCCCTGTCCTGTATTTTGTATAATATGTCATTTAACTTTTCTCTGGTTGTATTTGCTGTAAATTAACCATGTCTCCTTCCCCCAATACTTTGCAATGTCTTATGATGTACCTGGACCATAATCTAATTTAGGCTTGTGTCAACGGCTAGAGGAACTTTGGCTATTGTTTCCTAAGCAGAAGATAACCTACAATACACATCCTGTAGAGTGGAGCCCTTACATTTCTAGAATCTTCAGATGGACCAAACCATTGCATAGTAGGTGTGACTCCTACCCCCCTTCAGATGGGCTGATCCCAGGAGCCCTGACAATACATTCTTGTTTTAAGATCAGTTTTGATTTGAGTGCGGACGTGAAGGAGTCACGAACTGAGTTGAGGCCAGCTCGTGACGTCCGTGGGATTGTGTGGAATCCTGTGGACTATTGCAAGGATTATTGTCATCGCATCTGGCACAAGGACTATCGTGAGGTGCCTGGATTTGTTTCCATTGTGTGGACTTATTGTGGACTTCTCATGGACTCCAAGGACATTATGGATATTTGATGTTGGATGCTCCGTGCCTTAATAAATCTCGCTGGATCGTCCCTCGACCTGTTGTCCCTTCTTGCTCTGTCGTATACCCCGTCACATCCTACCCTTGAAAAGATTGTCACCAGTGCATCAGCCACCTTATCTGCCCTGGTTGAAGACAGAGCTACTGCCTCTGGGTACCGGGTAGCGTAGTCTACCACTGTGAGAATGTATCGCATTCCAGTTCTGCTAGGGACGGCCAGTGGGCCTACAATGTCCATTGCGATTCTCTGGAAAGGCTCCTCTATCACCGGCAAAGGAATAAGGGGAGTCTTAAGAGCAGGCCCCGCCTTACCCACTTTTTGACAGGTGGCACAGGAGCGGCAGTAGGTTGTGACATCTGTCCCCATCTTGGGCCAATAGAAGTGTTGAGACAGCCGTGCCTTTGTTTTTCTGATCCCCAAGTGTCCAGCGAGTTGAATCTCATGGGCAATCCGCAACAACTCAGTTCTGAACTGTAGGGGGACGACTAGCTGTCTTCCCTCAACTACTCCTTTTGAGGATCTCCGGGTACTGTCTCCCGGTACAACCTTCCTCATTCCCAGAACACCCTCTTCTTATCAGGCTCGGAAGTGGACGTCTCGGCGAGGTGTCTCAATTTCTCCAGGCTGGCATCTGAGTGCAGAGCAGCCTGGAACTCCTTGCTGGAGGCTGCCAGAAGTGACGTCAGGGTCCCTTCCTTACTGGGACCCTCTGGAACCAGCTCTGGGTTCACCTCTGGTTCAGTCTCTCCTGTAGCAGAAGAGGGTCGAGAAGACAGGATGCTACCTGCGATCTGGGCACTCTGACTGTGTGTGACAGCTGCTATGTAGGCTGTCTCCCTGGAGATTTCTACAGACCCACCAATCAGCGCTGCCATGGGCCCTACCTCCCCATCCACCCCCAACACTTCAGGAGCAGTGCTACTTATGGGCCAGTTACCTGTTGTGAGTTCATTCTCTGGTTTGGGAGGTGGTGCGGCTGGTTTGATCGGTGGAGATCTGCCACCTGATAATGAGGATGACGATTGGATCTCAGGATTCTCAGATTGGATTAAGACAGCCGACGCCCTATTCAGTTGCTGGTGATTCCTTTCTGGTTTGTCAGCTCTTGGTTTTCAGCTCTGTTCCAGTCATTTAAAGCTAAGTTTTTCTGCTAATATTCACACTTGATTTTGTTGGTCTATTCAGTTTTTTGTGTGGTCTGCCAGCCCCGTCTGGGGGCTGAGCTGAATTTCCACTCTTATTTATCAGTATTTTGCCAATTGGCTTTTTGTCCCTTACTAGTTCGATCTCTTTTTGCTCTGTCTCAGAATATTCCAGAGTGCTGATATAGTGGGAGAAGTCTAGTGACTTCAGGGTTAATTTTGCTATCAGAAGTGTTGGACATTATTTTTGTAGGGTTTTTTGCAGGTTGCAGATAGTGTCTTCCCTTTCCTTTTGTCAGGAACACCGCACTGTACTTGCTCACTGAGCCAGTGCGCGTGTCCTGAGTGTCAGGATCCTGTCAGCGCCGGCGTGCAGCCTCCGCTGAGCAGGGACTCACCCGCACTGTAGGGGTACCGGGGTCAGGTACAGCCAGAAAGTACCGATGCACAGGACGTGTGGATCCTATTCAAGCGCGCTTTGAAAACCCATCTCTTCAAACAAGCCTACCACATCAACTACCCAGCAAGCTAACTTCGCCCTGTTCCCTCCTTCCAAATATTATTCTGAATCTGCACCCTACTATTCATCTGTCTCCACACCCTTCATGCACAGGATAACTGCACTTGATACTTGTCTATTGCACTTAAACACACGGGCTGATGACCGGATCATGCAGCTTTATATGAAAATCCCTATTATAATTGCCAGACCTGAATTAACAAGCATTTTTCACCTACTGTGTCCCCCCATTTCCTTGTAGATTGTAAGCTGGCGAGCAGGGACCTCACTCCTAATGTCACTGTTTGAATTGTCTTAACTTGTATTGAATTTATTGTCTGTACATGTCCCCGCAAAATTGTAAAGTGCTGCGGAATATGTTGGCGCTATATAAATAAAAATTATTATTATTATTATTGCTGAAGTTTAGCAAGCAGATACGGGACCTACGGTCATGTGACTGCAAGGGGGCGGGGCTTAGCGTCCTGCTTAGTGAGATGGAAAGACACTATACAGGATTACTCAGAGTCAGGCAAAACGGGGTTCATAGAATCATAGAATCATAGAATCGTAGAGTTGGAAGGGACCTCCTGGGCCATCTGGTCCAACCCCCTGCTCAAAGCAGGATTCGCTAAATCATCCCAGTCAGATGTCTGTCCAGCCTCTGTTTGAAGACTTCCATTGAAGGAGAACTCACCACTTCTCGTGGCAGCCTGTTCCACTCATTGATCACGCTAACTGTCAAAAAGTTTTTTCTAATATCTAATCTGTGTCTCCTCCCATTCAGTTTCATCCCATTGCTTCTAGTCTTTCCTTGTGCAAATGAGAATAAAGTTGATCCTTCTACAATGTGACAGCCCTTTAGATATTTGTAGACAGCAATTAAGTCTCCTCTCAGTCTTCTCTTTTGCAAACTAAACATTCCCAAATCCTGCAACCTTTCCTCATAAGACAGGGTTTGCAGACCGGTCACCATTCTGGTCGCTCTTTTCTGAACTTGCTCCAGTTTGTTGATGTCTTTTTTAAAATGTGGTGCCCAAAACTGGACACAATATTCCAGATGAGGTCTGACCAAAGAGGAGTAGAGGGAAATAATGACTTCACGTGATCTAGACTGTATGCTTCTGTTAATACATCCTAGAACTGCATTTGCCTTTTTTGCTGCTGCATCACACTGTTGACTCATATTCAGTCTGTGATCTATTAGTATACCCAAGTCTTTTTCACATGTGCTGTCACTTAGCCCTATTCCTCCCATTCTATATATGCTTTTTTCATTTTTATTGCCCAGATGTAGTACTTTGCATTTCTCCCTGTTAAAAACCATTATGGGCAGCACGGTGGCTCAGTGGTTAGCGCTGCAGCCTTGCAGCGCTGGGGTCCTGGGTTCGAATCCTACCAAGGACAACATCTGCAAGGAGTTTGTATGTTCTCCCCGTGTTTGCGTGGGTTTCCTCCGGGCACTCCGGTTTCCTCCCACACTCCAAAAACATACTGATAGGGAATTTAGATTGTGAGCCCCATCGGGGACAGTGATGAAAATGTGTGCAAACTGTGAAGCGCTGCGGAATATGTTAGCGCTATATAAAAATAAAGATTATTATTATTCTGTTAGTTACTGCCCACTTCTCCAGTTTATTTAAATATTTTTGAATCCTCTCTCTCTCTTCTCTAGTATTAGCTATCCCTCCTAGCTTTGTGTCATCAGCAAATTTAATCAGTTTACCCTCAATTCCTTCATCTAAATCGTTGATAAAGATGTTGAACAATACAGGGCCCAGGACAGAGCCCTGTGGTACCCCACTTGAGACATTCTTCCAACTGGATGTGCAGCCATTTACGACCACTCTTTGGGTCCGATCACTAAGCCAGCTATGAATCCACCTAACAGTTGCCTTGTCCATTCCATACTTAGTCATTTTTTCAATAAGGATTGTATGAGAGACTTTGTCAAATGCTTTGCTGAAGTCAAGATATACTATATCTACAGCATTTCCTTGATCCACCCAATCAGTGATACCGTCATAGAAGGAAATTAAGTTAGTCTGACATGACTTATTAGTTACAAACCCATGCTGACTCTGTTTGATCACTTCATTCTTATCCAGGTATTGACTTACATGTTGTTTAATAATTTGTTCAAAGATCTTTCCTGGTATAGAAGTCAGACTCACCAGCCTATAGTTGCCTGGGTCCACCTTCTTCCCCTTTTTGAAGATAGGAACAACATTTGCTCTTCTCCAGTCTTCTGGCACTTCTCCTGTTCTCCAAGAATTTTCAAAGATTATGGAGCGTGGTTCAGAAATTTCTTCTGCTATCTCCTTCAGTACTCTGGGGTGTAATTCATCTGGACCTGGAGACTTGAATTCATTTAGGTTAGCTAAGTGTTTCCTCACTATCTTTCTGTTTATAGATATCCTGGATTCTTCTATTCCCTTAATAGGACAGTGAATAACAGTTGGTGTTACATTTCCTTTCTGAGAGAAAACAGATGCAAATAGGAATTTAAAAGTTCAGCCTTCTCAACATCCTGTCTTACCATTTCATCATTTTCATCCTGTAAAAATCCTATAGCATCTTTGACTTTTCTTTTACTTTTGACATATCCCCAAAATCCTTTATTATTGCTTTTGACATCTCTTGCAAGCCTCAATTCATTTTCAGCTTTAGCTAATCTGATTTGTGCCCTGCAGATTCTGCAGACAGCATTATATTCTTCTTTAGATATGCCTCCCTCTTTCCATTTTATAAACATTTTTTTCTTCCTTTTTAGCATGTGCTTAAGTTCTGTGTTCACCCATCCTGGTTTCCTTAAATGCTTCCTATTCTTCCCTCTTTTCGGAATTGTTAACAACTGTGCTTTGAGAATTTCATTTTTCAAGATTTCCCATCCTTCCTGGACATTTTTGTCTTTAAGGATATCCAGCCATTGGATCCCTCCAATTATCTTTCTGAATCCCTTAAAATCTGCCTTTCTGAAATCTAACCTTGACGTCTGAGTCTTCACAGGTCTTCCGCCTCTAGTTATCCAAAATTCTAAAATAGCATGGTCGCTACCTCCTAGGGTTCCAGCCACTTTTACCTCCTCAACCATTTCCTCCCTGTTTATAAGGATTAGATCCAAGGTAGCAGTTCCCCTTGTTTTCTCCCCTACCTTTTGGAAGATAAAGTTGTCAGCAAGAGAGGATAAGAATTTCCTTGACCTGTTAGTTTTGCCTGAGAGAGATTCCCAACAAATGTCTGGATAGTTGAAATCTCCCATGACAACTATGTCATATTTTTTGGAGAACTTGGCCATTTGATGCATAAAGAGTTCATCCATATCTTCAGCTTGCACAGGCGGCCTGTAGTAAATGCCTACAATGGTGTCCTTTCCATTGTTCTGTCCTTGTATTCTTACCCAAACAGTTTCCACAGAACTCCCAGTCTCTGAAGCTTCAATCTCTGTGCAGATATATGCGTTTCTAACATACAATGCAACACCCCCTCCTCGTTTATCAAGTCTGTTTCTTGCAAATAAGTTGTATCCTTCTAGTCTTGTATTCCAATCATGTGTATCGTCCCACCAAGTTTCAGTGATTCCAATGACATCATATTTCTTTTCCTGTGTTAGTAGTTCCAATTCTCCTTGTTTGTTGCCCATGCTTTGTGCGTTAGTATAGAAACATTTTAGTTTGTGATTGGTTTCTCTTTCTCCAATATTGTTATTAATTAGATTCTTTCGTCTTTGTTCTTCCTTTCCACTTCTATTAGCAGAGTTCTCAATAGCATTTGTCAGGTGTATGGCTTTTTCTGGTCTTTTGCTTCCCTTCCCATGTTGTTCTAGTTTAAAGCTCTCCTTACAAGTGTAGCAAGGCGACTTCCAAATACATGCTTTCCAGTCTTCGTAAGGTGCACATACACAGAGATATCAGTAACGTACCAAGGATGAAACAGAGCGGATAGTCAGGGCCAAGCAGCAGTCAAAACCAAACAGACATAGAAGGTACCAAGCAGAAACCAGAGAACAGACCGAGTCATACACAGATTATCAAGCAACTAGAACACAGCAAAAACACACTCAGGGGTCACCACACTATGCCAAGGGCAAGAGTATAACTGACAGGGATGGGAGCGTCCTGAGGTTATATGAAGCCTCTCCCAGAACCAGGGAGAGGCCACAATCATAGCCCCAGGTGTGCAGGTAAGCATGCAGCGGGATCACAACCTTTAACCCCAGAAATGCCAGTCATCAGCACTGGTTCCAGACATTAACCCCACGTGTGCGAGTCAAACCCGCACTGAGATCATGACACCTTTCCTGTCTAGTTAGTTTGGGCCCCATCATTTGCTCAGCCTATTTTCCTGCCTGTGTTTGTGCCTTCATCTTGTTTCACCGTCAATACATGTGTGGGGGCTATCTATTCCTTTGGGGTCTGCTCTGGGGCAGTTAGTTTTCCCTTTTCTTGCTTTAGGCTTATGTAGTCCTCCGGCCGTGACGAGGCGTCTAGGAACATCGTAGGCATGCTCCACGGCTACTGCTAGTTGTGTGGGAACATCAGGGATCTGCAATCTGCATAGTTACCAACTTCTCTGGTTTTCTGTGGCTTAGCTTGTTTTGTTTTTTTTCTCCTCAGTGACCCATTCATAACAGTTACCTTCCTCGGTGGCACTGGTCAGTTGCATGGCATTACCTTCCTCATGGTCCCCATGCACCTCCCCATTTCCTTGAGCACCATTGCTTGCTCCGGCCAGGGGTTCCTCAGCCGTCTCACTCCGCAGAGTGACGGGGCTGAGCACTTCGGTACCTGTGGACACATCTACCGTTTCAAAGAAAGGGTTAACAATTTCAGTCGGCACAGATACATCATCATCATCATTATCACCATTCCTAGGAAAAGAATGGTTATCAGATTGCTTTGGTACATTCACATCACCATCAGCATCATACCTGGGGAAAGAATGGTGGTTAGTTGCATCATTACTCATCAAGGCATTAGCAGGTAACACATTCAGTTTCCCATCATCATCATTGTAAGGATTCCCAAGGGTGAACCCACTGGACCGCGGCAAGCGAACCTCCCCTGGGCGAGCGGACCAGGTGGACCACCCCTTATACAGGGAGCGTTTGGGACAGGCCCAGGGGAAACTACTCACCACGGCAGCTGGTACCCGAGGACGGAGGTGCACAGTAGAGGGTGCAGCGGGCAGGCGGAAGGATGAGCAGGACTGGAACCGGCAGGACTGGAGGCCAGGAACGGAGGCTGAAGGATACAGGCAGGCAAGGCTGGAACGGCAAGACACGGGTCAGACGCAGGGCACAGGCTGAACACGGAGACGAGATGGCGGGCAC
The DNA here is from genome assembly GCF_039654945.1 of Dendrobates tinctorius. NCBI lineage: Eukaryota > Metazoa > Chordata > Amphibia > Anura > Dendrobatidae > Dendrobates > Dendrobates tinctorius. The sequence continues at coordinate 528,158 of NW_027362206.1, forward strand.
TGGGAGGAACACAAGGAACGGTTAGACAGGAAGCACGAGGAAAGGGTAAGAGCAGCAGGGAAAAAGGCAGGCAGGCTGGAGCCAGAGTCACAGAGAGAGGAAGTGACGATCAGGCGGCGAGCTGGAGGAAGAGGCTGCCTCTTATAGAGGCAGGAGTTACCGGGTCAGGTCAGCAGGGTCAGGAGGGCGGGGAGAAGGCCTGGCTTGGCCTGTAGTGGGACCTGGAGCGCAGGGTGCGCATGCGCCCCGAGCCGAACGCCGGGACAGAGCGCGGGGTGGAGGACAGGCGTGCAGGTGAGCGCGCGCCCGCCACGGGAGCACGCCGGAGGCGGCGGGCGCACCCAGCGCGGGGAGAGGCGGCAGCAGGAGCCGAGGACGCGGCGGGAGCGGCGAGTGTGGAGCCGGCGGTGAGAGTGACAATCATCAACATCAGGGTTAACGTTACCCTTATTATCAGATTGGGGAAGGGTGTCAGGGACATAGTATGCAACTGGGTCACCCTCGCACACCCAGGGCAGCGGGGTACTCGGTACCGGGCCGGTGTCAAGGCGGGAATGTGTCACAGCAGCAGTGACCCGGTCCGTGGCCCTGGGCGCCCAATATCAATGGTGGTGATGTTAATGGTGTTAAAGTTTATATGAATAGTTTGTGACACCACCCGTGGTGTTTGGCAAGTAAGATGGTAAGCCAACGCTGCATACAGATCTGCTGGGATTGATGGTGTGGTGCAGCAGAGATGGTATAGCTCCCCACAGGTGGAGCTGTAGTCCCAGGGCAGTGTAGGTGCAATGGATGAGGAGAGGTGCAGAATGGTATGGATGATGTTACCCAGATGTAGCGGTGCTGGAATAACTGGAGGACACCAGAGTATGCGGTTCCAAAGCTTTACTCACTGTTTGCAGTTCACTCAACTGCCTGCCTCCGTACTGTGTTCTCCAGATCAGGGCTCCAGCCAACCTCCAGGCAGGATAGGATTCTCCCTTCCACACTCCGCCAACATGTACCTTACTAAACGACTCCTCCAATGCGCCTTTAGGTGCGAAGCACTCCAGTACTTAGTTACCCTGGAATGCCTCTCTCTAGGTGTTCCTAGTCTTTACTTGAATGACTGACAGCTGTAGCCTGCTTCGGGGACTCCTCACTGCATCCCGGCTCTCTATTCAGTTGCTGTTGTGTCCCAAGTCTATGATGGGAGTAAGGCGTTAGCGGCTCACTACTCCTCCGGTGTCTGTTGCTGGACATAAAGATCCAATCAACCTCGGGGACCGGGCCCCGGCCTTTGCGCTCTCTGGACTGGAAAGGTTCTCTCTCTTTCTCAACCTGCTTCCCACCATCCTTCTATTCTCCTTCATTACGATCTGTTCTCTCTCTCTGTTATGGAAGGTTAGGTTATCAATCTTATCAGTCTCTTTCTCTGGTCTTTCTCGTGCCAGCAGCCCAGATCACTGGGACCTGCTGCAGCACGTCCCTCAGACACCCATCTTCTCTCTTCTCTCTCCTCTAGCCAACTACCCAATAACTTTCACTCTTCCCACTCTTTTGTATCATCTTACTCCACCCGCCTCCCAGCACATCTCGTGTTACGAAGCAGGGTTCCACGAGGGGTGCTCTGCTAACCCCCAGCATGAAGCTGTTAGGTGGCCCCACTGAACTATCCTGTGTGTGGAATGCAGGTGTGGAGGTGGTCAGGAGTTCCCACCTTACCTGGATGGTGGGGCACTACACCTTAGGGGAAGGTGCTGTACCTCTGTGGCAACTGAAGCCTCAGGGGCGCCACATACCCCCCCGTTAAACACAGCACGTCCGCGGGCTGTAAGACAACAAAAGTACAATACAGGAACACACAAAAAATTTTAAATGCTATGCAACAATACTTATCTAATCTTCCTAATGTAGGAGGTACATTTCTTAAACGTTACAAACAGGTTAACTTCCTATCTTAGTATCAAAAAGTTACTTAAGTGCAATTCCTAGTTCAAAGTGCTATACTCAACACATTTTCTTTATTACATTTTCTATCAATTATTCTCTTTTTCTTTCTTTCTTCTACTGGACACAAGACACGGACCATCTACTCTTGGCCTGTCACCTGTCACTTTCAATTCTTCAGTCTTTATTCAATTCTCACATTCTATCTCAAAACTTTTCTAATTCTCTGTATCAAATATTCTATAAAAGACATTTACTTTTCATAAGACACATTATCAAATACGTTATCATAAAACATTCAAAATTCTTGTAAGGTGCTGAACACTGCTCCCAGCCGGGCTTTCTTGCAGTGACCGCCCAAAGGTAGACATCATTCTTCAAAAAATGTCCATGCAAAAACATTATCCTCGCAAAGCGTCTCTACATGTAAAACCAAGGAAGGGCACCTAAAGAGGTGCAACTATTTACAATAAAAGCTTTTGGATCAATCAGCGTCTATGATCTCCACAGTTCCATTTGTAGAAACAGGCAACAAAAGTGCTACCGGAAAAACATGATAGCAAAAGCAGAAAAAATAGAAAAAGGCACAACTGGTACAAACAAAGCCTCCTGGGTAACGAGATTTAGGAAATGTAAGCTTCAATTGTGGTCCCCTCCTGGGGTTCTGGAAGCTGAACTGGAACTGTTCTCATCTTGATTCTGGTTCCTTACTATGAGGTCTTGTCTGGTACGAGGTCTAGCTCCTAAGGCTTCTGCAGTGTGTTGGTGCTGATGAGCAACTGCCTGGGGACTTGGCAGTAAAGGGATCCCAAGATCACCATCCCAAAATGATCCAGACCCCCCTCTGGCCTGTAGATGTCGGATCGGGCATGCCGGCTCCAACCGTACTCCCACCAGCACGGTCCTCCTCCTCCTCATCAACCCATTAGGAAGGCCGGGTAAATATCTGGGAGTTCCCGACGGTGCGGCCTCTGCTCCGGGGCAGGTGGTATGGCAGCGGATGCTACCCGGCGAGACATCGGGGATAGCGGTGGAGCCAATAGCAGCATCATCAGCTCCGGTTCTGCGGGGGCAGCTGACGGGACCTGCGCTGCCGCGCCAGGTCCGAGCAGGGACTCCTCTTCCTCCGCTTCAGCTCCCTGGGCTGCGTACAACTCCTCCGGTATCAGCGGCAAAGAAGGAACAGAGTATGCTGCAGGTGGCATGGCTGCAGCTCCAAGCTCCATGGGGTCTGCCAGGAAAAGATCGGGTGCAGCAGCGGCGGGTACCGGTGTTGCGGGTACCGCAGGTGTGTGCCCTTCCTGGGCGCGCTGCAGGTCTAATGTCCATAGCGCTTCTCGCCTCAGTCGCAGGCGGCGCGTCAGCTGGATAATCTCGTCCTCCAGCTGCTGGGGATCCATTCTTGAGATCGGGTCGGAGCCTTCAGCCATGGCGTCAGGGAGATTCAGTTCCCCGGGCTCCACAGGCCTCCTTCCCTCACTCTCCAAAATGGCGTTCTGGCGTTCTTCTTCTTGCTCCGCCCTTCTGCTCGCCACTGGCTTTCTCTGCCCCTCCTTCCGGGGGCGGCATCTTCTTCCCGCGCCTCCATACCAAGCCAGTATACGAACCCCTCGGGGGTGGGCCATGCATCGGTCACATAGTAATTCAGGCAGGGACAGCCCAAGACTCTTGACGGTCTTTTCTTAGGACCTCCCATCTCTTCACGCCCTTCTTCTCCACGCCAGCGGCCATTTCTAATGTCCATTTTACAGTCTATTAAATTTGGTCTTCTGCACATTTTCAAAAGTTGTAAATCCAAGACACAGAACCCGATGGCATCGGGTCTCGTCATCCTGTTCGTGACGCCAAAATTGGGTCTCCCTCGCACACCCAGGTCAGCGGGGTACTCAGTACTGGGCCGGTGTCAAGGCGGGAATGTGTCACAGCAGCAGTGACCCGGTCCGTGGCCCTGGGTGCCCAATATCAATGGCGGTGATATTAATGGTGTTAAAGTTTATATGAATAGTTTGTGACGCCAACCATGGTGTTTGGCAAGTAAGATGGTAAGCCAACGCTGCATACAGATCCGCTGGGACTGATGGTGTGGTGCAGTAGAGATGGTATAGCTCCCCACAGGTGGAGCTGTAGTCCCAGGGCAGTGTAGGTGCAATGGATGAGGAGAGGCGCAGAATGGTATGGATGATGTTACCCAGATGTAGCGGTGCTGGAATAACTGGAGGACACCAGAGTATGCGGTTCCAAAGCTTTACTCACTGTTTGCATTTCACTAAACTGCCTGCCTCCGTACTGTGTTCTCCAGGTCAGGGCTCCAGCCAACCTCCAGGCAGGATAGGATTCTCCCTTCCACACTCCGCCAACATGTACCTTACTAAACGACTCCTCCAATGCGCCTTTAGGTGCGAAGCACTCCAGTACTTAGTCACCCTGGAATGCCTCTCTCTAGGTGTTCCTAGTCTTTACTTGTATGACAGACAGCTGTAGCCTGCTTCGGGGACTCCACTCTGCGTCCCGGCTCTCTATTCAGTTGCTGTTGTGTCCCAAGTCTATGATGGGAGCAAGGCGCTAGCGGCTCACTACTCCTCCGGTGTCTGTTGCTGGACATAAAGATCCAATCAACCTCGGGGACCAGGCCCCGGCCTTTGCGCTCTCTGGACTGGAAGGGTTCTCTCTCTTTCTCAACCTGCTTCCCACCGTCCTTCTATTCTCCTTCATACCGATCTGTCCTCTCTCTCTCTTATGGAAGGTTAGGTTATCAATCTTATCAGTCTCTTTCTCTGGTCTTTCTCATGCCAGCAGCCCAGATCACTGGGACCTGCTGCAGCACGTCCCTCAGACACCTTCTTCTCTCTTCTCTCTCCTCTAACCAACTACCCAATAACTTTCACTCTTCCCACTCATTTGTATCATCTTACTCCACCCGCCTCCCAGCACATCTCGTGTTACGAAGCAGGGTTCCACGAGGGGTGCTCTGCTAAACCCCAGCATGAAGCTGTTTGGTGGCCCCACCGAACTATCCTGTGTGTGGAATGCAGGTGTGGAGCGTGGTCAGGAGTTCCCACCTTACCTGGATGGTGGGGAACTACACCTTAGGAGAAGGTGCAGTACCTCTGTGGCGACTGAAGCCTCAGGGGCGCCACACAACCATCCTCCCCAAGTAAATCCCCAATAGAACATCAGTGGGCAGGTTTTCAGACACTCCGACCTCCTTCAACCCGCTCCCAGCACACCAATCAAGAAAAACCTGGGCCACTGGCAAGGGACAATGGGTGCTTCCAATCCCGGTGACAGTCAGGGTTTTCCTCTCAACAAACTCTTCAGGGGCCGCCAGTCCAGGACGGATGAGGGTTTATTCAACCCCGGTGTCCTTGAGGCCTGTAGCAAGACGGGCCCCCACCTGAACAGGTTGAACATTGTCATCAATCCTCCCAACCACACCTCCCAGCAAAAGAACAGAGGCGTTGGGCCCAGAGGCCTTGGCTGGGGGGTTCTTCGGCCTCCTCGGACAGGTGTAACTGAGGTGACCAGGCCGCTTGCAGTGGTAACACAGGCGACTGTCAGTAGTAGGCCAGCTAGCTGGGGCACTGGGGTTGGTTGCAGGCTTACCCCCTCTCAAGCTGGTGGTGACTGGCCTCCGCGTCTCTGGCTTCCGGTTGGCCTCGTAGTTGTCGGCGATTAGCGCCGCTTTGTCCGCATTCGTTGGTTCGCGGTCCTGGATGAACTGTCAGACCTCAGCTGGGCAACGATGCAGGAACTGGTCTTTGATCATCAGGTCCCATAGCTGCTCAAAGGAATCAACGGACAGTCCATGGATCCACTGGTCAAAGTGGGTCCTGAGTCCTTGCACCACATCACTATAGCTATCGTGTGGGCCACGTTGGAGGTTCCGGAACTTCTTTCGGTATACCTCAGGTGTCAGCCTGTATTTGGTGATCAGAGCCTGCTTGATGGCATCATAGTCATCATCATGCGCTTGCGGAAAATAAGCAAACGCCTCCAGGGCTTTGCCTTTTAGCCATCGGGTCAAGTACCTGGCCCATTGGTCAGGGGGCAGACGGTACTGTCTGCAGGCTTTCTCAAGGGCTTGCAGAAGCGTGTCCAAGTCCCCGTCCTTTTCCATCACGGGAAAATGCTCTGGCTGGGGTTTAGGAGTCTGGACGCTGCTGGGCTCACTGCTTCGGGCTGTGGGGGCATTCCACCCCGCTGGAGCATCTCCAGCTCATGGGCCCTCTGAGCTTCTGCTTGGCGCTCACATTCGGCTCTCTTTCGGCTCGCTGCTCCGCTCTCTCCTGCTCGGCTCGCTGCTCCGCTCTCTCTCGAGCTTGCTGGATCAGCTGCAGACGTCCGTCATGGTCTTCGGCAGGGAGTGTGTCCAAGGCCGCTTGCAGGTAGGGGTCCAGCGTGCTCTGGTTGAATGTGGGGCCAGTGCTCAGGAGTGGAGCTTCTGCAGCAGCCCCATTGTCACTTTGTCCAACTTCTGCATCCGCTGGATTCTGGTCGTTGTCCAGCTGCACCAGAGCCGCAATCAATTGGTCTTTGTTCTGGTTTGTGGCAACAAAGCCCCGGTACGTGCATAACCCAGCAAGAGTTTTCTTTTTCTGCTGCTTATACCACTCTGCTCCCATCGCCGCCATGGTTACCAAATAAAAGATAGAAAAGAAAAACGAAGAAAAAGGGAGGGAATACTTGCAAGTACACAAAAATGTCTCAGGACTAGTAACCACTAAGTCTGTTCTCCAAAACCTATGATGCAGGATTCCCGCAGGAACTGTGCAGGTTTTTAGTGAGAGGAATGATTGCTCAAACCAAATCAGTAATGCTCTAGGATTATCCCACCGCTCTGACACCAATATGTGACGAACGGGGGTCTCGCTGCCACCAAAACGCGACAGACAGCGGACCCTGTGCCACCAAAATGTGACGAACGGGAGTCTCGCTGCCACTAAAACGCGACGGACAGCGGACCCTGTGTCACCAATATGTCACAATCCCACCACTGGCACGGGTGTATCAGCGGACGGAGGGACGCGACAAACCGCCGGCACACGGCTATCACAGGCACAGTGGGGGCTTATCTTAGTTATCCCACCACTGGCATCATGTGACAAAAATGCAGCAAGCTAACCTTGCTCTAACAATTATTTTGGGTGCCCCACCACTGCTAACAACCTTCCAAGAACTGCGGGGATTTATGTATATCCCACTTTCTCAGTTCCACTGTGAAGGGTTAATACTAAAATCAGAGCTTAAGTTTCACTTCTCCATTTCTCTGTAGGTTTCGTTTCTTAACTTTTGTTGCTGTAAGATAAATTTTTATAATTGGCATGAGCTGTCATGAAACCAGACTGTTCTCATCAGGTACAAAGATAAGGGAGGTGGGAGTGTAAAACTCTGAAGAATATGTCATTATACTACTGTCACGCTCACGCCTTGGCTGACTGGCGTGAGCTGGGGGGTTTGTGGCCCCACTGTGCCACAAGCCAGACTACCCTGGAAGGGGCGTGACTACGACAGCTACCTCGGTCTTCACTGGAGCCTCTGATGGTGAGGTCAGGCTTGTGCGGCAGGTAGCTGTCGGGTGCCACTCCAGGGTGGTGTCTAGCTGTGGCTGCTGATCCCACTCGGGGACAAGTCACTTGGACAGGTGTGACTAGCAGGCAGGCTGAGACACTGGGCAAGCAGGCACGGCTTGGTACACTGGCAGGCGGGCACGGCTTGGAGACACTGGGCAAGCGGGCACGGCTTGGAGACACTGGGCAAGCGGGCACGGCTTGGAGACACTGGGCAAGCGGCACGCCTTGGAGACACTGGGCAAGCGGGCACGGCTTGGAGACACTGGGCAAGCGGGCACGGCTTGGAGACACTGGGCAAGCGGGCATGGCTTGGAGACACTGGGCAAGCGGGCACGACTTGGAGACACTGGGCAAGCGGGCACGGCTTGGAGACACTGGGCAGGTAGGTGACGGCTTGAGACACAGGGCTAGCAGGATTGGTATATGAGAGAACAGGTTTAGACCTGTTCACACAGGAGGTGCAGGTTTGGATATAGGCAGGAAGGAGTGGAATATGAGGGAACAGGTTTGGACCTGTTCACACAGGAGGTGCAGGTATGGATATAGGCAGGAAGGAGTGGAATATGAAGGAACAGGTTTTTACCTGTTCACACAGGAGGTGCAGGTAGGCGGAGCCGCAGGAGTGCGGAGTAGGCAGAGCCGCAGGAGTGCGGAGTAGGCTGGGCTCCAAGAGAGCCGGGCAGGCAGAGCGGCTAGGGAGCCGAGCAGGCAGAGCGGCTAGAGAGCCGTGCAGGCAGAGCGGCTAGAGAGCCGTGTAGGCAGAGTGGCTAGAGAGCCGTGCAGGCAGAGCAGCTAGAGAGCCGTGCAGGCAGAGCGGCTAGAGAGCAGTGCAGGCAGAGCGGCTAGAGAGCCGTGCAGGCAGAGCGGCTAGGGAGCCGAGCAGGCAGAGCTGCGAGGGTGCAGATGCACAGATAAAGCTGCGAGGATGCAGATGCACAGATAAAGCTGCAAGGATGCAGATGCACAGATAAAGCTGCGAGGATGCAGATGCACAGATAAAGCTGCGAGGGTGCAGATGCACAGATAAAGCTGCGAGGGTGCAGATGCACAGATAAAGCTGCGAGGGTGCAGATGCACAGATAAAGCTGCGAGGGTGCAGATGCACAGATAAAGCTGCGAGGGTGCAGATGCACAGATAAAGCTGCGAGGGTGCAGATGCACAGATAAAGCTGCGAGGGTGCAGATGCACAGATAAAGCTGCGAGGGTGCAGATGCACAGATAGAGCTGCGAGGGTGCAGATGCACAGACAGGGAGGACACAAGAAAAGTCACGGCAGAGAAGGAACCACAAACAAGGAGACTGACAGACAGAGGTAAGACTGAGTTCATACAGAGACACAGGGACAAAGACACAAGGACCTGGATATTCTGCCTCCTGGCAGGCGGACAGAGTACAGACAAGGTACTGGGAACAAGACTCAAGGGCCAGGATATTCTGCCTCCTGGCAGGCGGACAAGGTACAAAGCGAGACAAAGAGTATTCCTACAGAGAAGGAGATACACAGAACAGGGCCTGGCTTCCTCAGCAGCAAGATACTAAGTATAGACATTGCACAGGCAATGATTCAGTGGGAGTGGCGAAACTAAATAGTCAAGGGCTCCAGGTGATTGGTAAGGGACACATTACACAGGTGCACCCTAACTGCATAAGAACCAGAGAGTTCAGGTGCCGCCCCCTATACACACAGTCTGGAAACATGGAGAGCAGAGGCACAGAGCTGGCAACAGACAAAATTCAAAGCATGGCTTGAAGCAGAAAGTAAGTTGGTGTGTGGGGGATGGGAGGCCATGCAGTGATGCCAGCAGGGTTGTTACAACTACTTTCAATTTGGATACGGACATATATGTAGTTTCCGGTTTTCTTGCAATATTATTGGCTTATAAAGTGAAGCATTACCATGATGTTATTGGTACTTGAGAACCTTGCATAATTAAGCAAAAGATTATAAAAGATGTGACTAAAATAAAGGGGCTTAGTGATCTGTCTCGATCCTCCCGTACAGAGACCCCCGTCTCCGTGTGGTCATTTGAGTTGCTAGCAACACTAGAATAATTTGGACATCACTGGCTCAACCGTGAAGGGTTAATTTAGCCCTCCTAAAATAGACACCTCGACAGTGGCGCCCAACGTGGGGCCCCCGAACAGGGACGCCTCTGCCCCCGAAGGACAACAAGACAAAGGACCCTCGGAGTGGACACAGGTGCTGGAAAATTGGGACTGATCATCCCCAACCACGGTAAGTTGGCAGTTATACTGTTCAGACTGACCGTTGGTGTGGTTTTCCTGTGGTTGTTGCTGCAAAGAGGATCTGAGGTTTGTCCCATGGTGGGGTGATTCATGGGTGGAATCATATAGAGGTGTAGTCCCGTTGGGGGAGCAGTGCTCAAACCGTACCTCATAAGGGACGGACACCCCGGATTGACCAGTGATTGTGACTCTCTTTATAGTCAAAATATCCTGAAATCCTGAATTCACTGTTAGAGTCAGGCGTGGTGAGTGATCGAAGACTGGGTAGGATACGTAACTCAGGTATATATATAGATAGATAGATATAACCAGAGGTGTCCGGAGGGATAGTCTGAGACGCCCCCCTCCTTTCACTGAGTACCGCGAATTTTGGGCTTCCCAGAGGGGGTTGACCCTGTGGAACAAAGGAGACGGCCGCTCCAGTATTGTGCACAATTGGTCAGGATATTTAGCTCTAAAGGAGAGAATTATGTTTCTGTGGAAGAAAAAGAAAAGTTTGGAATTGTGTGAAGGATCAGATACTGTTAGTCTTATGATTCAAAGACGAGGAAAGAAATTTGTCAAGAATGCAGGAAAAATATTTTCGATTCTGGGATTTCCTAAGCGCGGGAGGTTGCAGCCTACGCTATGGGATGAAGGAGTTAAAAAAATAAATTAAATAAAGAGATGTTGACTGATGATGGATTACTTGAAGGTGCTGAGGAATTCCGTGGCTTGGCACATGAATTGTATAATGAAGGTTATGTGGACATTGAACAGCAAGTGAATTCTGATTGTTTCTGTTACTGCTATGTTGGAGAAGGATAAAATTGTCTATTATTATGACAGGGACGGGATGTTTTGTGGTTCAAGAAAGTGACTGTGGTGTGAGAATGTGATTGGTTAAGAAGGAACTAAGATTGATATTAATGTGTCAGGGAAATAGTTAAAAGTGATGATTTGAAACAAGAGGTCTCCCTGCTAGATGACAATTGTACAAGGAGACGGAGAGTCCCCGCCCTCACCTTTGCTGACGGCACCTATTATCATCCGCAGCCAGCCTCAATCCCCGTTCACCCGATCCAGAGGAAAAAAAAAAAGTTTTCAGAAGACTTTAACCTGCCCTGTTCAGGAGAGTGAGAGAGAAAAAAAAAAAAGCAAGCTAGCAGCTGCTTCAGTAACCCCTCCCATCTTAGCCCACACCATATCCCCTTCGCCCCCACCGCAGCTGCGAGCACACAGTGTGCCCTTCAGCCCACACAGCAAACTCTCGCCCCCCCTCAGACTTCAGCTAGTGGGAACCCTGCTCCTCAGCCCCTCCCTGCTAATTGGCCACCTGAGTAGGTAATTTGATCGAGTCCATGAGGGTTTTAAGAGCTTCAGCATTTTTCACTGGGATTCCGGCAGCAGTAATAAACCCTCGATTGGCCCATAGAGCCCCAAAATTGTGAGCAATACCAAATGCATACCGTGAGTCCGTGTATATATTAGCCCGTCTGTTCTTGGCCAAAGCACATGCAGTAGACAGAGCCTGGAGTTCTGCTTCTTGTGCTGACTGTGAGGACGGGAGTGCAGCTGCGTGCACTACAGTGTCCTCTGTGGTAACAGCGTATCCCGTGTGGAATCTACCAAACTCGTCAGCATATCTTGAACCATCCGTGTATAACACCAGATCAGGATTTGGGAGTGGATTCTCACTGACATTTGGTGGAGTAGCTGTTTCTTCAGTCAGAAGTTGGGAACAATCATATTGGAGGTAATCCTCATCACTGCCATCTTCCCTTCTAGTTCATTATACCGTCTTTCAAGGCATTGTAAAGGGGTTGTATTATGCGGGATGCATCCGGTATCCACTGACAACAATAAGTGCATAGTCCAAGAAAACGCTGGAGTTCAGTTTCATCTTTTGGGAAAGGAAGGGAGCTGACAGCTATTTTTCTTTCTTCTGCGAAGTGTCTGGCACCCTGAAGAAGACAGTGACCCAAGAACATCACTTGACCAAGGCAGAACTGAAGTCTCGAGGCCGAAACCCGACAGTTCAGTGCTGCCAGATACTTAAGGAGGCTAACAATGGCAACAATGGCAAAAGACACCTGCTCATATTTTTTTTGAAAACTGGTTGGGTCTGTTTTGGGCCCCTTGTGACATAACCGTCCATGTTAACTGTCGTCCCTGAAAATTGAATGTAAATAGAAACTGGCAATCTGGGTGTAACGGAATGCTAAAGAAGGCATTGGTAAGATCAATAACTGTAAACCAAGCAGCATCCTGGGGTATTTGGGACAAAAGAGTATGAGGATTAGGCACCAGGTTTGAGAAACACTTTTACTGGTTCTACAGGCATTTTCCCTATATCATTTGGCCCTTTTGACCAGAGTTTAGATGGTATCTCTGAGAGGTATGGGGTGAGTCATTGATCCTCTGGCAATATTGGCGGTGGATCTGAGCCTATCAGGGCTATCATAACCGTGAGAAGGGCATGCAAAATACAGATTTCCTCACTGTCTTCATCTACATAGGGATTAGATAACAAAAAAACCATCTGACCATCATCTTGGAATTGTGTTCTGGAGGGGAACTGTGATAATAAATCTACCCCCAGTAAATTTACTGGACATGTGGGAGAGATCACAAACTGAGCAGTAACGAGAATTAGTAGCCCCCCTTTATCACTATAAGACCCTTCTGTCCTGCCAACTAGCCTAATCAATTGCACACACCACGCTGCCACCATCCACGCTTTTCTTAATTCACAGAGTTAAATTAAGAGGGTCCGTGGCAAACCCCTGAAATCAGTAGCGATTATCTAAAAGAGGCGCATAGTTCGTTTCTTAGAGCATGGAGACAAACTGATAATTTTAAGATTTATTCCCAAAAGGGCAGTGATTATACAGATAAAAGTTGCTATAAAGTTGAGACATTACATATGTACAAATACAAATATAAAACAAAGTGGATGACAGAACAGAAAGTAACACTCACATGTGTTCAGTCGGTATCAAGCGGTCCAGTCAGACAGGGGAGCTCACAAGAAAGTAGGGTCCGCTGTTAGGAGAGAGGCAGCAGAGAGCCCTCAAAGAGAGCCTGACAGTGAAGATGGTCATGGGGGTGACCCAATAGATGGTGGCAGCAGACAGTGACACCCTGAGGGTGAGGACAATGGTGTACTCTGGGTGGTGAAGCGCTGTGGTGAAGGTGCCTAGGGCAGTCACAGCGAAGAGAACCACAGGGGACACCACGACAGTGACACACAGAACAAGTAAAGGTACCTGGGTCTGTGTGAGAAGCAATTCCTAAAAGTCCTGTCATGGTCTGTGGAGGTTGTTAAAGGAGTTGGTGAATAAAATACGGACCTGTTGAATACGCTTTCCTGTCTCAGTCTCCAGTCTGTGTGCGTCAAGAGGTGGGTCACCCCCCCCAGCCTGTTGGATCAGCACCACCTAAGCACAGCACACCTTCCCCGCCTATCAACATCAGCGGCAGCACCACCACCTAATTTGCCTGGGCCCTGTCGCCCTCGCCGCCACCCTACATTAGCACCAAGTAACATAACGTGAAAATATAAAACGTCATATGAAAATGATAATGGCAGCTGGGGCTGTTTTGCATGTAAAGCACCCAAATGCTTGTGTTGTGGAGTGATTCAGGATAATGCAAGGAATTTTCATTCTCACACCACCAAGGAGACATTCCAGATCAAGCACAAGGTTACTTGTCAGTCCACATATATAATTTATCTGTTGGAATGCCCTTGTGGGCTCCGATATGTGGGAAGGACCATTCAAACAGCGCATGCAAGATTGAACAAGCACAGACAGAACATCCGCTCGGGTTACCAATTACACAGTGTGTCCCGACATTTTGCAGGGAGTCACAATAAGGATCCAGGGAAGATAAGATTGACCATCATTGACCATATCAAGGAGTCTGGTGATGAGAGGCTGAGTCACCTTATTAGAAGAGAAAGCTACTGGATGTTTAAGTTGAGGACGTTATATCCAGATGGACTCAATCTCACTATAGAAAAAGTCTCCAGGTAGGGTCAACAGTTCAGTGATTATGATTGATTTCTCTTTTTATGTGTAAATTGTAAATTTCTAATAAGAAAAAAAAAAATTTAAAGGGAAGAAGAGAGGGAGGGAAAGGAAGAGGAAAGAAAGAAGAGGGGAGAGAAGGAAGGAAGGGGGAAGGAAAAGGAAAAAAGGGAAATTTTTTTTTTCTTTTTAAATTTAATAATCTTTTTGAGAAGTGTTTTTTTTTTTTTTTAAAGGGGGGATGGACAGGGTTAACTATTGTTTTTTTATGGACTATTGATGTGGTTGTATGTTGTAATCTGCAATATGTACAATGAATTGTGAATAAGTTTTTTAATGGTTTCATTGGGGATATAATGAGTTAACGCATAATACTAAGGGGAGGTTGCATAGGATTGTGGGTTGTTCCAATTGGGGCTACCTTTAAAGGCTGTAACAATGGATACTTCCATCATTCCACCTGAGGAAGACGGCTGTGACCATGGAAACGCGTTGTGGGGATTGGAGGAAGATTAAAAGCTGAGTTTTAAACTTTTTTATTGGTCTTTGCCTCTCCTTTAGTGCTCCTATAGACCACTTTTTTTGCAGCACTTTACTAAATTTCCTCTTTCTGAGGAGTAGCGGCAGGAGCAGCTTGGAGGGCAGTTGTGTGTGAGAGGACTTGCGGTTGCTGGGCGACATTTAAAACTCCAGGATCTCTGGTATCGTACCTACGGCTGGGGCCGGCTACAGGATCACGTCCGGAAGCCGGCGAGAGACGGACCGAACAGGAGAGCGGAGTTTGCTGACAGCCACGTGCAGTGCCCTCCCTAGGTGAGAGGAGACGTTCCCCACCCACCACTAACGCTTACACTGGAGTTGTGCAAGGGTGGCACAACCCCCCAAGGTGAGCACCCTGTTTATTTAGTTAGGGAAGCCAATTTTAACACAGGTACACTCATTGCGCCTCTCTTTCCTTTTTTTTTTCCATGTACATTCAGCGTCCATAAAGGCCCGCTGAGAAGTACTCAATGTGGGAAACGCTATATCTGATACGTAGTCCAGACACTCCTGGCTATCAACGTCATTTTTTGAGTTGTACAGTGAACTATAATAATCATGAAAACAACCCACTATTTCTTCGGTTAGGGTTACCGTCTAAGCTGCGGATCTTAAATATTATGTTGGTTGTATTGTGTTGACGCACCAGGTAAGTCAGAAGGACTGGCGACAGTGGCGAGTAAAGAATAGTTTACGTTTGGATTTAGAGTCTATGTGTTGAGTATATAATCTTTGGGCAGTCAGCCACTCCACTCTGTTACCACTAGTTTGATCAGATATGTAAGCAGCCTCTGAATCTTTCAAACGTTTCTCCATCTCGTCATCCTTCCCCGACGTCACCCGTTTAACCCCTTTCTGCCATTAGACGTACTATCCCGTCCATGTGCCCTGGGACTTAATTCCCAAGGACGGGATAGTGCGTCTAATGCGATCAGCGGCGCCCACGTGGTGAGCGCCGCTGATCGTGGCCGGGTGTCAGCTGATTATCACAGCTGACACCCGGCACAATGTGTCAGGGGCGGTCACGGACCGCCCCCGACACGTTAACCCCTTGTACACCGCGATCAAACGCGATCGCGGTGTACCGGGAGTTAAAGGGAAGCATCGGCAGGGAGGGGGCTCCCTCCGTGCTTCCCTGAGCCCCCCACGGCAGCGCAATGTGCAGCGCTGCTGCGGGGACTCTTTCCCTACAGGCCCCCGGATCTAAGATGGCGACGGGGGCCTTCGGGGGCCTGTAGGGAGCTGACTTCCTCACTGCCTGCAAAGCGCAGGCATGAGGAAGTCTGCAGAACTGCCTGTGACAGATTGCTGATCTGTCACAGTGATCTGTGATGTGACAGATCAGCGATCTGTCACAGGACAGTGATGTCCCACCTGGGACTATGTAATAAAGTAAAAAGAAAAATAAAAAAAGTGTAAAAATAATTTTAAAAAAATCGCTAAATAAATTAGTAAAAAAAAAAAAAAAATATTCCCCAATAAATTCATTTTTTGAAAATGAAAAAAAAAAAACCAATAAAAGTACACATATTAGGTATCGCCTCGTCCGTAACGACCCGCCCTATAAAACTGTCCCATTAGTTAACCCCTTTAGCGAACCCCTTAAAAAATAAAAATAAAAAACGAAGCAAAAAATAATGATTTATTATCATACCACCGAACAAAAAGTGTAATAACGCGCAATAAAAAAGACGCATATAAATATCCATGGTACCGATGAAAACGTCATCTTGTCCCGCAAAAAACAAGCCACCATACAGCATCATCCGCAAAAAAATAAAAAAGTTATAGCTCGCAGAATAAAGCGATGCAAAAATAATAATTTTTTATATAAAATGGTTTTCATTGCAAAAAACCGACAAAAACATAAAAAAAGACCTAAATGAGGTATCGCTGTAACCGTACTGACCCGAAGAATAAAACCGCTTTATCAATTTTACCGCACGCGGAACGGTGTAAACGCACCCCCCCAAAAGAAATTCATGAAACGCTGGTTTTTGTTCATTCTGCGACCCAAAAATCGGAATAAAAAGCGATCAAAAAATGTCACGTGCCCAAAAATGGTACCAATGAAAACGTCAACTAGTCCCGCAAAGAATAAGCCCTCACATGACTCAGTGGGTCAAAATACGGAAAAATTATAGCTCTCAATATGTGGTGATGCAAAAACTATTTTTACAATAAAAAGCGTCTTTTAGCGTGCGACAGCCTCCAAAAATAAAAACCGCCATAAATAGTAAATCAAACCCCCCGTTATCACCCCCTTAGTTAGGGAAAAATAATAAAATTAAAAAAAGTATTTATTTCCATTTTCCCATTAGGGTTAGGGTTAGGGCTAGGGTTAGGGTTAGGGCTAGGGTTAGGGTTAGGGCTAGGGTTAGGGCTAGGGTTAGGGCTCAGATTAGGGTTAGGGGTGTGTTGGGGTTAGGGTTGGAGTTAGAATTGGGGGTTTCCACTGTTTGGGCACATCAGGTGCTCTCCAAATGCAACATGGTGTCTGATCTCAATTCCAGCCAATTCTGCGTTGAAAAAGTCAAATGGTGCTCCTTCCCTTCCAAGCTCTGCCATGCGCCCAAACAGTGTTTTACCCCCACATATAGGGTATCAGCATACTCAGGACAAATTGCAAAATGACTTTTGGGGTCCAATTTCTCCTGTTACCCTTAGGAAAATAAAAAATTGGGGGCAAAAATATCATTTTTGTGGAAAAAAATGATTTTTTTATTTTCACGCCCAGGCGTTATAAACTTCTGTGAAGCACTTGGGGGTTCAAAGTGCTCACCACACATCTAGATAAGTTCCGTGGGGGGTCTAGTTTCCAAAATGGGGTCACTTGTGGGGAGTTTCAATAGTTTAGGTACATCAGGGGCTCTCCAAACGCACATGACACCAGCAGACCAATCCATCAAAGTCTGCATTCCAAAACGTCACTACTTCCCTTCCGAGCCCCGACGTGTGCCCATACAGTAGTTTTCTCCCACATATGGGGTGTCAGCGTACTCAGAACAAATTGGACAACAACTTTTGAGGTCCAATTTATCCTGTTACCCTTGGGAAAATAAAAAAAATGGGGACTAAAAGATGATGTTTGTGGAAAAAATACGATATTTTTATTTTCACGCCCGGCCGTTATAAACTTCTGTGAAGCACTTGGGGGTTCAAAGTGCTCACCACACATCTAGATAAGTTCCTTAGGTGGTCTAGTTTCCAAAATGGGATCACTTGTGGGGGGTTTCCACTGTTTAGGTACATCAGGGGCTCTCCAAAAGCAACATGACACCCGTAGACCATTCCATCAAAGTCTGCATTCCAAAAACGTCACTACTTCCCTTCCGAGCCCCGACGTGTGCCCATACAGTAGTTTTCTCCCACATATGAGGTATCAGCGTGCTCAGGACAAATTGGACAACAACTTTTGGGGTCCAATTTCTCCTTGTACCCTTGGGAAAATGAAAAAATTGGTGACTAAAAGATCATGTTTGTGGAAAAAATACGATTTTTGTATTTTCAATCACGGGCGTTATAAACGTCTGTGAAGCACTGGGGGGTTCAAAGTGCTCACCACACATCTAGGTAAGTTCCTTGGGGGGTCTAGTTTCCAAAATGGTGTCATTTGTGGGGGGTTTCTACTGTTTTGGTACATCAGGGGCTTTCCAAACGCGACATGGTGTCCGATCTCAATTCCAGCCAAAAACGTCAAATGGCGCTGCTTCCCTTCCGAGCTCTGCCATGCGCCCAAATAGTGGTTTACCCCCACATGTGGGGTATCAGCGCACTCAGGACAAATTGCACAATATCTTTTAGGGTCCTGTTACCCTTGGAAAAATAAGAATTGAGGGTGAAAAGATCATTTTTGTGGAAAAAATATGATTTTTTAATTGAACGGCTGTATGTTATAAACTTCTGTGAAGCCCTTGTGGGTTCAAAG
The DNA here is from genome assembly GCF_039654945.1 of Dendrobates tinctorius. Lineage (NCBI taxonomy): Eukaryota > Metazoa > Chordata > Amphibia > Anura > Dendrobatidae > Dendrobates > Dendrobates tinctorius. The sequence goes on from NW_027362206.1 coordinate 546,386, forward strand.
TTCTCACCACACATCTAGATAAGTTCCTTGGGGGGTCTAGTTTCCAAAATGGTGTCATTTGTGGGGGGTTTCTACTGTTTTGGTACATCAGGGGCTTTCCAAACGCGACATGGTGTCCGATCTCAATTCCAGCCAAAAACGTCAAATGGCGCTGCTTCCCTTCCGAGCTCTGCCATGCGCCCAAATAGTCATTTACACCCACATATGGGGTATCAGTGTACTCAGGACAAATTGCACAATAACTTTTAGGGACCTATTACCCTTGGAAAAATAAAAATTGGGGGTGAAAAGATCATTTTTGTGGAAAAAATATGATTTTTTAATTGTACCGCTGTACGTTATAAACTTCTGTGAAGCCCTTGTGGGTTCAAAGTTCCCACCACATATCTAGATAAGTTCCTTGGGGGTCTAGTTTCCAAAATGGGGTCACTTGGCGGGGTTTCCACTGTTTAGGTACATCAGGGGCTCTCCAAACACGACATGGCGTCCGATCTGAATTCCAGCCAATTTTGCATTGAAAAAGTCAAATGGCGCTCTTTCCCTGCTGAGGTCTGCCATGCGCCGAAACAGTGGTTCCCCCCACATATCAGGTATCGGCGTACTCAGGACAAATTGCACAATAACTTTTGCAGTCCAATTTCTCCTGTTACCCTTGGTAAATTAAAAAAAATTGAACCTGAAGTATTTTTTTTGTGAAAAAAAGTTAAATGTTCATTTTTTTTAAATATTCAAAAAATTCCTGTGACGCACCTAAAGGGTTAATAAACTTCTTGAATGTGGTTTTGAGCACCTTAAGGGGTGCAGTTTTTAGAATGGTGTCACTTTTGGGTATTTTCTATCATATAGACCCCTCAAAGTGGCTTCAAATGTGATGTGGTCCGTAAAAATAAAATGGTGTTGCAAAAATGAGAAATCGCTGGTCAACTTTTAACCCTTATAACTTCCTAACCAAAAAAAATTTTGGCTTCAAAATTGTGCTGATGTAAAGTAAACATGTGGGAAATGTTACTTATTCAGTTTTTTGTGTGCTATATCTCTGTGATTTAAGGGCATAAAAATTCAAAGTTGGAAAATTGCGAAATTTTCAAAATTTTCGCCAAATTTCCATTTTTTTCACAAATAAACGCAAGTTATTTGAATGAAATTTTACCACTAACATGAAGTACAATATGTCACGAGAAAACATTGTCAGAATCACCGGGATCCATGGAAGCGTTTCAGAGTTATTACCTCATAAAGGGACAGTGGTCAGAATTGTAAAAATTGGCCCGGTCATGAACGTGCAAACCACCCTTGGGGCTTAAGGGGTTAATGTAGGAGATCGTAGAAGATAAGCAACCCCTCAGGTACGTCTTAAGGGTGTCCCAAAATAAGTTAACATTACGGGGTTCGGGGTGGGAGGAGATGAAGCTGTGTAATTGGTCAACTGTTCTATCAGGTGACTTTACCAACTTCAACCAGAAAGGATTTAATTTCCAACCATCCTACCACTTGGTGGGCCATATTTAAGTTTAAGAATGATCGGACTATGATCTGAAATACCTCTACTACCATGCTCAATGTTATCTACCGACATTGCCAGGCCGCTAGATCCAAAAATGTAATCTATGCGAGATAAGGAACGCTTAGTGGATGAATGGCGAGTATATTCCCTTATCTCAGGGTGGTGCGTTCTCCATAGGTCTAGCCATCCATCCATCCCATCATCCAGTCTCAACCTATCAAGGCGACTATTCATAACCAAATTAAAGTCTCCCATAGAAATGACATCTGCGTCTGGATAATTCAGAGCAAAACTCAATGCCTTCTGGAGAATTGACGTACCAACTGGAGGGGGATTATAAACACACAGAATAACATATTTCCTAGACTTGATCAGTCAATACACAAATACGAAATGCCCCTCAGACTCTCTCCGGGCCTCCCGAACCTCCCATCTAACGTCCTTGTGTATCAGTAGTGAGACTCCCCTGGAATAGCTGGTATGAAATGCGTGTATAGACCACTGAACCCATGGTTTTTGTACGCTCCAAACTGTATCTCTGGTCAGGTGTGTCTCGACCAGAGCCACAATATGAGGGTGATAGTGCCTGACTTGTGAGAATACTTTAATCTTTTTCCGGGGGGTCTTGACACCCCTCACATTCCATGTCATGCATATTAATTCAGAACCCATCTCCACTTATCTGGGTATGTTGCGCATCGATGCCCGGTCAGAATTCAGGGACACCACATAAATAGCAGGACTTCCATTGGCTGCAACTTTTACCTAAGTAACACTTAAAGCTAAAACTAAAGCTTTTGAAAAAAACAAAAAGAAAACAGAATATAAATCTGACATAGGAGCAAGGTCCTGCGCCCCTATTGAAAAGTAAACAAGGGGTTACCATCACTGAACGCAGTGTCCGGTATTGTAGTTATCTGGATGCTCACCAGGAGAGCTCCAATTGAGCCTGTAATTAAAGGATCCAGATGAAAGTAGGCACATTAGGATTCCTTCGCAGGAGTTCCTCTATGAGACCGCAGCCACTCGGTAGCCTCCACTGGATCCGTGAAAAACATGGAGGAACCCCCGTGGACAACCGAAGTCGAGCCGGATAAATCACCGAATATACAATGTTCCTTTCCCTGAGCCGCTTCTTGATGTTGATGAATTGTGAACGCTGCTTCTGAAGTTCCATGGAGAAATCCGGGAAGATTGAGATCACAGCATTGTTGAACTTGATGGGACTCTTTTGTCGTGCAAGGCGTAGACTGGTGTCTCTGTCTTTACAGTTGGTACAAAGAGAAGGCTGGTAGTGCAATAAGAGACTGCGCTGCTGTGGTAGAATTCAAGATATCTTTATTGCCAACGCGTTTCCTGAGCCAGTCCCAGCTCACGTCATTCCTTTAATTTTTCTGCTGCCGTCGATCCTTTAGATCGATTCATGGTTAAGAGCAGTGAGATACACCGGTGTAACTAGAAACGTACAGTCCAGGATTCCTTCCACTGCAGTTATATACACAGCAGAGACCAGGTTAACTATTTATGGCCCGGGAGCAGTATCTGTGCATACGGAAACACCGTATCACTGAGGCTTTTTAAGGCAGGGGGGAGGGGGAGAGAAATCCACCCTCAGAGACAGCAGCAGTGAGAGGGAGTGCCACCAACAGGCCAGCGATTCAGTTAATAAGAGGGAAGGAGTAATGCAGGGCCCATCTTTCAGGGCACTCACCGCATATCCCTCTGATTCTGCAGGATACAGGTCGCTGCCTGGTGATGTTGCAGCGCTGGAAGCTGGACGCTGCCGCTCCTTCTGATAGAGTGCGCGTCCAAGATGGCTACCGCCTCGTGTGGGCCCCGCCGTCCACCCCGGCTTTCCAGGCTTCACACTCACCGGAGCCGTCCTACGCCCTCCCGCGGAGCTCCTGGGGGGTCCCGGTACCCAGAGACACCAAGCGCTGCCAGATATGCAGCGATGGACAGGCGGTATTTGCAGGATAGATACAGGATGGGCAGGAGCTCTTGCAGCGCGCGTCTGTCCTCCTCCACTACATAGCCACGCCCTTGTGCTAAACATTTCTATTTGAATAATTGGCAAAATGTTCATCTTTGGTCTCATCAGCCATAACAAGTTATCCCACACACCTTTAGTGTACATCGTGTAGATTTTTGCAAAACATAGTTGGGCTTTTATGTTCTCCTTAGTAAGAATTTGCCAGAAATTCCTCCAGCTTCAATATAGTTGATGCTGAAGACTGCCAAGAGGTCCACAACAATTTTCATCTGGTCATTTCATCAATTTTCAGGGATGTCCAGTTCTAGGTAATGTAACTTTTGTCCAACAATTAAAGTCACTTCTTGACTTCAAAGTGTTCATTTTAAGTCTAATGATAGACTTTTTTGTGCCTTCTCCTGACTGTTAACTTTCAACCATACATCTAAGAAAATGTCAAGAAAATCCTCCTTTAACAGCAAACCTTTCTATGAGAGTAATGTGAATCACTATAATCATGGCAGATGATGTGAGTGAAATCATCTCATATAATCAACTCATATAGAAGTGATATACGAATAATAGAAAGGTATAACAACAAGTGCTCAGGAAATCAGAAAGCAGATCCTCAGGATGGTGTACGAATGCTGATTTCTCCTTTATTAATGTTTAGGACATATCTTTAATACTGTCACAAGCAAGAAAACTTCCTGCAGAAATATATAGCCTTGCCCCTGAGCTTCAATTACCATAGTCATCCAATAGGAATTTAGGACGTGAACAGAAATGTGAAACTTCAACAGCCCAGAAGTGTTAATGGGCATAAATGTAATTGGAAAATCGGACCAATCTGTGAAACCATCGATTGAGAGGGGACACGTCACCATCATATTGAGGATTGAAACATGGCTTCATCACAACTTGCAAAAGTAACAAGAGCTCACACTCCAACACTCCATATGACCCCTGTTCAGCTACAACCTCCTGCTGTGAACAAGTAATTGAAGCGAGTTATCCGATGGTGAGCAAAGTCTGTACAAGAAGGGTGGAAAGTGAGACTTTCTCCTGTGTAGATAAGGCTTTTTATGCTCAATAGAATTACAAGCAGACAGGATAGCACAGGATTTCAATAAGAAATATTATCTTTTTTGTGGCAGGCGTAGGTCCTATATTTATTGGAGATATTTTTGGCATCATGATGATGTGGATGCATATATAATGCATTTACTTACAACAATGTGTGGTCTACACATATCCAGAATTAATATCATCCAGATGGACAAAGTTGGATATGCCATGTCTCCTATCTATAGGAAACTATAATCTTGATAAGAAATATGGAATTAATATCTCCTGCCTGGGACCTCCAGATGGGCAGATAACCTTAAGATTAGGGATCATATAATTTGCCTGCCGTGAGTTGAAGTCACCAAGGGGAGGAAGGTTGGTGTGGTTTGTACCTGCTCAAAGCCATATGTGACCTATAATCATTGTTCAGTAGAGTTGAGCGAAACGGGTCGAAAAAATTCAAAAGTCGCCGACTTTTGCCAAAGTCAGGTTTCATGAACCGAAACCCGACCTTAGCGTGAGGTCGGCCACGAGGTCGGCAACTTTAGTGCCAAAGTCGCATTTCAAAAGATGCTTTAGCGCCCTTTTTCAGCCAATCAGGAAGAACGGACACTGTGGGCAACGTGATGACATAGGCAGCGGTCACCACCATCTTGGAGAAGGGCATGCAAGTGATTGGCTTGCTTTGTGTGGCATCACAGGGGGTATAAAAGGGCGGGGACGCCGACCGCCATGTTACTCATGCTGATCTCAGAATAGGGAGAGCTGCTGCTGATGATGATTCTGTAGGGAGAGCGTTAGGAAGGCAAAAAGAAAAAAAAACTGCTTCTGCTGCTAGCGCTTTTCACTGTAGTTACTGTGCAGTGAAAGATGAAGGTTTTTGCTTTTGTGCAGCAGCGTTGGTGGTGATTAGCCTGCCTTTTAAGGCTAGCTGCATTGCTGTGTGCACACTGATGTTCAAACTGCTTTTTTAAAAGCAATCCAAATTGTATTGTTTTGTCCTGGTGAGGTAGTGAGCGTTCATTTTTTCACACACCGTACAGCGGTGTATGCTCCTCACAGCCAAATTGAAGCTATCTGTGTGTGACTCTGTAAGGAAAAGTCAAGGAGTTTGTCCATTCTTACTGACCTACACCTTATAGTTTTGTCCATTTTCAAAACAGTTTAGTATATTTGCTGTTTGATTACATTCAAAACTAGAGAGAGACAGCGTGTGTCAGTCCGTATACAAAAACACGGATCTTGACAATTTTACATACACCGTACAGCGGTGTACGTGCACGCTCCTCTCTCAGTACCGTGTAACGGCTGTTATCACGGCCAAATTGAAGCTATCTACGTGTGTGACTCTGTAAGGAAAAGTCGAGGAGTTTGTCCGCTCTTATAGACCTACACCTTATAGTTTTGTCCGTTTTTCAAACAGTTTAGTATATTTGCTGTTTGATTACATTCAAAACTAGAGAGAGACAGCGTGTGTCAATCCGTATACAAAAACACGGAGCTTGACAATTTTACATACACCGTACAGCGGTGTACGTGCACTGTTGTGAGTTCATTTTCCCCTTCACTACTGAGGCCCGAGGAACTCCCTCTTCTGGTAAAGAAAGGTAGTGAGCCTGATTATCAAACACCTGAGCCTAATGATGATGACTGGCTGAGTGGAGTTACTGACTGGATATAAGGCTGCCAACGCCCTTCTGCCCTGCGGATGATTTCTCTGTGGGATCCTTGGAGACCAGTCTGAATTCCTGCTCTTCTAAAGCTAAGTTTTCTGCTCGGCTTTTTGCATTTGTGCTTTGACTTTGTTTTGCTTTGTTTTTCTGGATTTCTGCCATTCCCTGCTGGGGTGAGCTGAATTCCTTTAGCTCTGTCTTCTGAAAATACCTGACTGCTGATTTAGTTTTTGAAGCCTAGCTGCTTCAGGGTCTTTTTCCATATCAGCTTGTTGGCTTATGTTTTTGATAGGGTTTTGGCGGATTGCAGACAGCAGCTTTTCTATCCTGTTCTGTTTAGTTAGCTTGGGCCCCATCGTTTGCTCAGCCTATCTTTCTATCTGTGTGAGTGTTTTTTCATCTTGCTTCACCGTCATTATATGTTGGGGGCTGCCTTTTACTTTGGGGTCTGCTCTGGGGCAGTTTAGATTTCCTTTTCTGTCTTTAGGCTATTTAGCTCTCCGGCTGTGATCGAGGGGTCTAGGGCACCGTAGGAACCCCCCACGGCTACTGCTAGTTGTGTTGTTAGGTTCAGGGGTCTGCAATCTGATAGTTGCCAACTTCTCTGGTTTTCTGGACGTAGCTTCTATTTTTGTGTCTGCCTCCTACGGTGACTCAATCATAACAGAATCACCCACCATACCGCAGATCCTAGGGTACTCAATAGCAGGAAAGAATTGTAAAAAAAAAAAAAAAAAAAAGTGTGTATATTTTTTCCTCTATATCTCTGAGGCCGTAGGGGGAATTTTTTTTTCTCTCAATGGAGATAAAGCAATTGTCTGATCGTGTGGAGCAGCTCGCTGCGGAAGTGCGGGAAAGTTCCGCCTACCTTGCTCATTCACATGCTGCTGAACCAAAGATTCCTACTCCTGATGTGTTTTTTGGGGATCGGTCTAAATTCTTGAATTTCAAGAATAATTGAAATTATTTTTTGCCCTGAAGCCTAACTCGTCGGGGAACTCCGCGCAGCAGGTTAAAATTGTCATCTCTTTGCTGCGCGGCGATCCCCAGGATTGGGCGTTTTCTTTGAAACCTGATGATCCTATTCTGAATAATGTGAACGCATTTTTTCAAGCCTTGGGGTTGTTGTATGACGAACCTAATGCCATTGATCAGGCTGAAAAGACCCTGCTGGCATTGAACCAGGGTCGAGATTCTGCAGAATTGTACTGTCAAAAATTCCGAAAATGGGCAGTACTTACTACCTGGAATGATAATGCCTTGGCTGCTCTCTTTCGGAAGGGGTTGTCAGAAGCCGTAAAAGATACTATGGTGGGATTTCCTGTTCCCTCTGGTCTTGATGATTCTATGTCATTAGCCATTCAGGTTGATCGGCGTTTGCGCGAACGCAAAACTGCACGAGAGGTGTTGCCACCTGTTGAACAAATGTCTGAACCTATGCAATGTGATAGAGTTTTGTCCAGAGAGCAGCGTCAGGAGTTCAGAAGGCGTAATAAGTTGTGTTTTTTCTGTGGAGATGCCTCGCATATTATTTCTGTCTGTCCTAAACGAGAGAAAAGCTTTGCACACACGTTTTCTGTTGGTGGTGTTCAACCTAAGTTTCTTCTGGCTATTACTCTGATCTGCTCCCTGTCCACATTTTCCGCCAAGGCTTTTGTGGATTCGGGAGCAGCCCTAAACCTAATGGACTTGGATTTTGCTAAACGTTGTGGATTTCCGTTGACACCTCTGCAGATGCCTATCCCTTTGAGGGGGATTGATGCTACTCCTTTGGCTAAAAATAAACCTCAGTTTTGGACCCAGGTGTTAATGCGGGTCGCCCCAGACCATCAAGAAAATTGCAGATTTTTGGTGTTGCATAATCTGCATGATACTATTGTTCTGGGGTTTCCCTGGTTACAAATTCATAATCCAGTTTTGGATTGGAAATCTGTGTCTGTGGTGAGTTGGGGTTGTCGGTGTGCCTTTAGTGAGGCTCCGGTGTTTTCCACCTCTCCTCAGTCGCATGATGTTCCTGATTATTTGGCGGACTTTTATGATGTATTTAGTGAGAATGAGTCTGCGTCTCTGCCTCCTCATAGGAGTTATGAATGTGCAATTGAACTGAGTCCGGGGTGTAAATTTCCAAAGGGTCGGCTCTTCAATTTATCTGTACCCGAGCACGAGGCTATGCGATCCTATATTAAGGAGGCGTTGGAGAAGGGTCATATTAGACCATCCTCGTCACCCTTAGGTGCCGTTTTTTTTTTTGTAGCCAAAAAGGATGGATCATTAAAACCTTGTACTGATTATCGTGCCCTCAACAAAATTACTGTTAAATATCAGTATCCGTTACCCCTGATTTCTGATCTGTTCTCCAGAGTTAAAGGTGCTTGCTGGTTTACAAAGCTTGACCTCAGGGGGGCGTATAATCTTATTCGCATTAAGCATGGGGATGAATGGAAGACGGCGTTTAATACTCCGGAGGGACATTTTGAGTACCTGGTGATGCCTTTTGGGCTCACTAATGCCCCTTCTGTCTTCCAGTGCTTCATGAACGATATTTTCCGAGATTTTGTCGATAAATTTTTGATTATCTATCTGGATGATATTTTGATCTTCTCCAAGGATTGGGATTCTCATGTGGAACATATTCGGACTGTGTTCCGGATCTTGAGGGAGAATTCCCTGTATGTCAAAGGATCTAAATGCCTTTTTGGAGTACAGAGGATTTCTTTTTTGGGATTTATTTTGTCCCTGTCAACTATTGAAATGGACCCGGCCAAGGTACAGGCCATTTATGATTGGGTTCAGCCCACTTCTTTGAAGGCCCTCCAGAAGTTTTTGGGTTTTGCTAATTTTTATCGCAAATTTATAGCAATATTTTCTAGTATTGCCAAGCCATTGACTGATTTGTCTAAGAAGGGTGCTGATGTGTTAAATTGGTCTCCGGAGGCTGTTTCTTCCTTTCAGGAGCTGAAGCGAAGATTCACCTCCGCCCAGGTTTTGCGACAACCTGATGTCTCACTTCCGTTCCAGGTAGAGGTGGATGCTTCTAAGATTGGTGCAGGAGCTGTTATGTCCCAAAAGGATCCTGTAACATCTAAAATGAATCCCTGTGCTTTCTTTTCCCAAAAGTTCTCTCCATATGAACGTAACTATGATGCGGGGAATCGGGAACTGTTGGCCATGAAATGGGCATTTGAGGAGTGGAGACATTGGTTGGAGGGAGCTAAGCACCAAGTCATGGTCCTCACTGACCACAAGAATTTGATTTACCTAGAGTCAGCTAAGCGCTTGAACCCTAGACAGGCTAGGTGGGCCTTGTTTTTTACACGTTTTGATTTTGTGGTTTCTTTTCTTCCTGGAACTAAGAATTTCAAGGCAGATGCCCTCTCTAGGAGCTTCTTTGCTGATTCTCCTGTGGTGACCAAGCCTGCTACCATCTTAGGTGAAGGGGTAGTTCTTTCTGCCATCTCGCCCGATTTGAGATGTGCTCTGGAGGAGTTCCAGGAGGACAAACCTGAGCGTTGTCCCAGTGGAAAGTTGTATGTTCCTGACCAGTGGAAGAAGAGAGTGATGTCTGAAGTTCATTGCTCTGCTTTGGCTGGTCATCCAGGTATTTTTGGTACTAGAGATCTGGTGAGTCGGTCTTTTTGGTGGCCCTCCTTGTCAGGAATTTTGTGCAGTCCTGTGGGACGTGCTCCCGGTCTAAATCGTGTTCTCGCTCTAGTGGGTTGTTGATGCCTTTGCCTGTCCCCAAGAGGCCATGGACCCATATTTCAATGGATTTCATCTCTGATATGCCTGTCTCTCAAAGGATGACTGTTATTTGGGTGATTTGTGATAGGTTCTCTAAGATGGTTCATCTTGTACCACTCCCTAAGTTGCCGTCTTCCTCTGAGTTGGTGCCCCTGTTTTTGCAACAGGTGGTTCGCTTGCACGGGATTCCTGAGAACATTGTATCTGACAGAGGAGTTCAGTTTGTGTCTAGATTTTGGAGAACTTTCTGTTCCAAGCTGGGAATTCAGTTGTCCTTCTCCTCTGCTTTTCACCCTCAGACCAATGGGCAGACAGAGAGAACAAACCAGACCTTGGAGTCGTATTTGAGATGTTTTATTTCCGCTGATCAGGATGATTGGGTTTCATTTTTGCCCTTGGCCGAATTTGCTTTAAATATTAGAGCTAGTTCTGCCACTTTGATGTCACCTTTTTTTTGTAACTTTGGGTTTCATCCTCGATTTTCTTCAGGGCAGGTGGAGCCCTCTGCCTGCCCAGGTGTTGACACTGTGGTGGAGAGAATGCACCAGATCTGGGACCAAGTGGTGGATAAGTTATCTCTCTCCCAGGAAAAGGCCCAGCGGTTTTCCAACCGACATAGGACCATTGGTCCCCAGTTTAAGGTTGGTGATATGGTGTGGTTATCATCAAAAAATATTGCTATGAAGGTGGCTTCTCCTAAGTTTAAGCCTAGATTTATTGGACCTTACAAGATTTTGGAGATTATTAATCCGGTCTCTTTTCGTTTGGCTCTTCCTGTCACATTTAAAATCCATAATGTGTTCCATAAATCTTTGTTGAAAAGGTTTGTTGAACCTGTTGTTTCGGGGGTGGCACCTCCAGACCCTGTATTGGTTGAAGGTAACATGGAATATGAGGTAGAGAAAGTACTGGATTCCCGTCTGGCTAGACGGAGACTCCAGTATTTGGTTAAGTGGAAGGGTTATGGTCAGGAGGATAATTCCTGGGTCTCTGCCTCTGATATTCATGCCAAAAGATTGGTGCGTGCCTTTCATCGGGCTCACCCTGATCGCCCTGGTGGCGTGGTTGAGGGTTCGGTGACCCCTCCTCAAGGGGGAGGTACTGTTGTGAGTTCATTTTCCCCTTCACTACTGAGGCCCGAGGAACTCCCTCTTCTGGTAAAGAAATGTAGTGAGCCTGATTATCAAACACCTGAGCCTAATGATGATGACTGGCTGAGTGGAGTTACTGACTGGATATAAGGCTGCCAACGCCCTTCTGCCCTGCGGGTGATTTCTCTGTGGGATCCTTGGAGACCAGTCTGAATTCCTGCTCTTCTAAAGCTAAGTTTTCTGCTCGGCTTTTTGCATTTGTGCTTTGACTTTGTTTTGCTTTGTTTTTCTGGATTTCTGCCATTCCCTGCTGGGGTGAGCTGAATTCCTTTAGCTCTGTCTTCTGAAAATACCTGAGTGCTGATTTAGTTTTTGAAGCCTAGCTGCTTCAGGGTCTTTTTCCATATCAGCTTGTTGGCTTATGTTTTTGATAGGGTTTTGGCGGATTGCAGACAGCAGCTTTTCTATCCTGTTCTGTTTAGTCAGCTTGGGCCCCATCGTTTGCTCAGCCTATCTTTCTATCTGTGTGAGTGTTTTTTCATCTTGCTTCACCGTCATTATATGTTGGGGGCTGCCTTTTACTTTGGGGTCTGCTCTGGGGCAGTTTAGATTTCCTTTTCTGTCTTTAGGCTATTTAGCTCTCCGGCTGTGATCGAGGGGTCTAGGGCGCCATAGGAACCCCCCACGGCTACTGCTTGTTGTGTTGTTAGGTTCAGGGGTCTGCAATCTGATAGTTGCCAACTTCTCTGGTTTTCTGGACGTAGCTTCTATTTTTGTGTCTGCCTCCTACGGTGACTCAATCATAACAGTGCACGCTCCTCTCTCAGTACCATGTAACGGCTGTTATCATGGCCAAATTGAAGCTATCTACGTGTGTGACTCTGTAAGGAAAAGTCGAGGAGTTTGTCCGTTCTTAAAGACCTACACCTTATAGTTTTGTCCGTTTTTCAAACAGTTTAGTATATTTGCTGTTTGATTACATTCAAAACTAGAGAGAGACAGCGTGTGTCAGTCCGTATACAAAAACATGGAGCTTGACAATTTTACATACACCGTACAGCGGTAAACCTGCACGCTCCTCTCTCAGTACCGTGTAACGGCTGTTATCACGGCCAAATTGAAGCTATCTAAGTGTGTGACTCTGTAAGGAAAAGCTGAGTAGTTTGTCTGTTCTTACAGACCTGCACTCTAGGGAGATTCCAATTCTGCCCAATTCTATATACACCTTGTAGTTTGTCATACACTAGGCAATTTCTGCCGGTCACATTGCAGTGTTAGGCCTCTTTCACACATCAGGTTTTCGCCGTCAGGCGCGATCCGGCGCTTTTGACAGAAACCGGATCCGGCGAAATGCAATGCCGGATCCGGTTTCCCCCCCCATTGACTTGCATTTGCGCCGGATCGTGCCGGATGGCCATGCGTTTCATCCGGTTTTCGCCGGATCCGGCAATGTGTTGCGATCCGGCGTCTGGAAAAAACGGCTACTGTAACGTTTTTTGTCTCCGGCGAAAAAGCCGGACACACCGGATCCGGCGCGTCCGTCTTTTTCACACAATGAAAGCCTATGAGCGCCGCAATGCGCCTGATCCGGCGAAAGCCGGATCCGGTGGCTGGATCCGGTTTTTTTGGTCTGAGCATGCTCAGTAGCTCTGCCCACAAGACATATATAAAAGCAAGACAGTGGGACCCACAGCCACACCCAACATGCCACCCAAGAAAGCAACCAAGCGCAGCAGGAGAAGGCAGGAGACCACTGCAGCACCATCAGCACCACCACCACCCCAAATGGAGCAGCAAATGGAACATGCTGAGGAGGGGAGGCCAGCAGCAGATGAGAGACGGTAATTATCAAATCCCCCATTCCTCCAAACTAGGGCTGTTGAATATCAAGATATTCATTGGCCCTTTGTTTCTCTTTATTCAACAGCCGCCCAATAGATGCAGCAGCAGCAGCAGCAGCAATGGCAGCAGCTGGAACACCACCCACAGGCATGGAGTGTGGCCACCAGGAAGACAGCACATCTTCTTCAGGGAGCCCTCCCTCGCATCGTCAGCGTTTGACGGTAAGTTTTTATTTCCAAAATCCATCATCTCTGTAATATATGTCTATTCATTGCCTTTTATTTCAAAACAGGATTCACAAGATGAAGAGGAGCTCCCAGAAGAAGAAGGAAGGGGTGGACAGACACTTGGAGTGGGCTCACAATTGGTAAGTTTTTTGCATCAAACGCAGAAACACAACATCACACTACACACAACACATAGAAAACAATGTTCTGCAGACCACACACAGCAAACAAATGCCTACATCCAAAGACATAACATTTTTTGTTTTCTTCTCTAGTCTTCCCAATCTGGTGCTTGGCCAAGAGGTCCTCGCAGTGCCTCCCAGGGTCGTCGGCGACAGCAACGCGGCGGTCACCAGCGTGTAAGTATAAATATTTTTGCTTTGTTTTTTTTGCACTTTTTATTTCATTTCTTTTGTGGAGGCTAATTATGTTATTTTTGTCTTTTTCTTTAACAGCCTTCACAGCGTGCTCCCGACTCTGACGGTGAGGATGGAGGGATTGATGTGGACCGCCTCATCGATCTCGTCAGAGAAAGGGAGCCGCTCTGGAATATGGCTGACCGCCGCCACGCTGACCTTATCGTTACCCGACGACTCTGGGAGGAAATCTGTTCGCTCCTTGTGGGCCGCTGGGAGGACCTCGATGTTCGGGCCCGGATTACAGAGCGTAAGTATATACAGTACCGGTTGCTTGATGTAAACCAGTGTTTCCCGAACTCCAGTCCTCGTGGTCCCCACGGATCATGTGTTCAGGATTTCTATTTACTATGGAAATCCTGAAAACATGACCCCTGGGGACCATGAGGACTGGAGTTTGTGAAACACTGATGTTGTATACTAACCACTCCTTTCTCGTTTCAGGGAACAGAATTGTGAATCGGTGGCGGTCTGTGAGGGATCGTTTCAAGAAGGAGTTCAATAAAGAGATGCGGGCCCCGAGTGGATCTGGAGGACGCAGGAGCAAGTACAAGTACGCACGAGCCCTGTCGTTCCTCCGGGAAACAATGGTCACTAGAAGGTAAATATTACACACCACATGTGAAAAAAAATGTTAGATGTAACTTTTTTTATTCAGCCAGGGCCATACCATGTCAGTATTTTAATTGTTTTTTTTTCTCTTTATTCCACAGCACGGTGAGCAGCACTCGGGAGCCTGCACGATTGGACCCTTCTGAGGCGATCCCTGAGGAGACCGGCACCGAGGGACACTTCGACCGCCCCGGTACATCTGCACCTTCCCAGCCTTCCCACACATTCGACCCATCTGTCCCATCCACCAGCACAGGAGCATCGTGGCCGCCTACATTACATGAAGCTGCTGGTGAGGAGATCGCTTTCCCTTTACCCCACCCTTCTGCCCCTGCCACCTCTAGTACACCTGCGGGTACTGGGCGGCAGCGGCAGAGGGGTCAGGTAAAGAGTTATGCGCCAGAGTTCTTGCATCTGAATGCATCTTTCCAGAACTGTCTAAAAGTCTTGTCAGAGCAAATCTCCGCAGGCTATCAGCAGATCAACTTCAGCATTCTGGAGGTGAAGACACTTCTGCAAACCATGCATTCAGAAGCAAGATCTTCGCCAAACCACACCTTTTTCAGGTCTGTTGTGGAGCGCATGGCAACACTATCTCCTACCCAGCAGATGCATGTAATGCATTCGTGCCACGGTGCTCTACAGCAGGTTACCTCCCAACCTCCACCTCCCACCACTGTAGTTCCTCCACCTGCAACCCCTCCAGCCACTTTCCATCCTCCCCCTCCTATTACATCTGCACCCCCTCCAGCCACTTTCCATCCTCCCCCTCCTATTACATCTGCACCCCCTCCAGCCACTTTCCATCCTCCCCCTCCTATTACATACCAGCAACCTCACCAGTACCAGCAACCTTCCCAGTACCAGCAACCTCCCCAGTACCAGACATCTCCCCACTTCCAGCAACCTGCCCCGTACCAAACTCCTTCCCCGTACCAAACTCCTTCCCCGTACCAAACTCCTTCCCCATACAACTTTCCATCAACATCATCTGCTCCTACAGTCCCTGCCCAACCCTCCACTCCACCGCCCACCACCTCTTCTGCCTCCCACATGTCCACCCATTCTGTAGCTTTTTCCACACCATCACCTCTAACTGTTCCTTCCCCACCACGATCCCAGTCCTCTCTCCACACTCCCATTGTCGAAGTGTCCCGCAGCCCCTCCAGCAGTATTTCCACCCCACACTACACCAAGTTATAATGTTTTTTTTGTAATAAAAATGCCCATTTGGTTGGTTTCAAACCTTTATTAAAAAAGTTTTTTTTTAACTTTAAAAACAGTTTACACAAAAAAAAATATTTTAAATAAAAGTTAAATTATTGTTTACACTGGTTGTCTGTCATTTCTTTCTGCGGCGAAATATGTTTAAAAAAAAGGTTAAATACAGGGTATTTAAAAGGTAAAAAGGTATTCAAAACAAGGTATATAACTGTGGGTAAATTTTAGCTTTTTGCCACAGTTGTGTTCCTGGTTGTGTTTGAAGCAAAGTATTTCACCTGAAAAGTTGTGTTTATTGTTGGTGATTTCCTAACAATGTTCACAACTTTTGTTACAAGGTGAAATACTTTGCATAAAACACAACCAGGTACACACCTGTGGCCTAAAGCTAAAAATAGTAAGACCATGACAAGATAGCCAACTTTGGTTGGCAAAGGTACTGTATATACTGTTGGTCCAGAAGGTACACAAGTTTGGTTAGGGCACAAATCTTTCACACTCTGTCATCCTGCCAGTGTACTCTGCCTTGAGGTGACATAAAGTATAGTGGAAAATTGTCCCTCAAACCGTCACAGAACTTCTAGTGGTAATATTTCCAATGACAACATCCATCTTCGCCAGTAACTTGCTCTTCTCTCCAACCTGCACTTTCTCCTCTACAACCTGTCAAAGAAGGGCTGTAGGAACATGCTATATATAGTTTTCCAGTAGCCAATCCCGTTCGGAAGGCCACAAGGGTCAATTTTAAAAACCAGATCCGGCGTAATCCGTCGAAAAACGGATAGAAAAACGGGTGAACCGGATGGGACGGATCCGGTTTTGTCTGTCAAGAACAAGACGGATCCGGCAGAAAACCGGATCCGGCACATCAGGTTTTACAAAACATTTGCCGGATCCGGCATTCCGGCACGACGCCGGATCGCGCCTGATGCCGAAAACCTGATGTGTGAAAGTAGCCTAACAGACACAGGGCCTGACAGAATCCAACTGTGTCCTGAAGTGTAGAGAGATTCCAATTCTCCACAGTCCTCTATCCACCTTTCTTACAACATCCAGAATCTGCCTGTCACATTGCGGTGTAAAATAAACAGGGCCTGACAGAATCCAACTGTGTCCTGAAGTCTGCAGAGATACCAATTCTCCACAGTCCTCTATCCACCTTTATTACACCATCCAGAATCTGCCTGTCACATTGCGGTGTAAAATAAAAAGGTCCTGACAGAATCCAACTGTGTCCTGAAGTCTACAGAGATTCCAATTCTCCCCACTACTATATACACTTTGTACCTTGTTTTACAGTACCATATAGTTGGTGGTTTTTTGGGTACATTTTCCCTAAAAATGAGGAAGTGTGGTGGAAGAGTCCGTGGAAGTGGGCGGGGGTTTGCAGCTGGTAATGAAGGTGTTGGTGGTGGATCTGCAAAAGCAAAATAGCACCTAGTGCAGGAGGTGTTGAGCCTGCGTCATCATCTGGCTCCACAAGGCCTCGAAGGCCCCCTTTTCTGGGAGTAGGTAAACAGCTTTTAAAGCCGGAGCTTCAAGAACAAGTTTTGGCTTACATTGCTGACTCAGCCTCCAGCTCTATCGCCTCCTCTTCTGAAGTTTTAAAAAATAAAAGTACTGAGTCATCATTGGAGGCTCATGTTCATGAACCACACCTTTCCTTGTGTACTTCACCCCAACCAAAATTGAAGGATGCGGCAGGCCACACTACAGATTACTCCATGGAGCTGTTTTCACATACCATGCCTGGGTTATCAAGTCCAATCGTGAATTATCCAGGCAAAGATGATTCTGACATGGAGTGTACTGATGCACAGCCACTGCTAGATGATTCTGCTGGTACATTCACTCAGAGCACTACATTGTCCTCGCAGTGTACTGAGCCAGAATCTGACCCAGATGAAACTCAGGTGCCCCTTCCCGCATACTATACCACCATACACGGTGACACAGAGGAAGGTGCACATGACATTGAAGAGCAGGTGATGGATGACCCAGTTGTAGACCCAGATTGGCATCCATTGGGGGTAGAGGGTGCCACTGCCAATAGCTCAGAAGAGAAGGAGGAGGATCCGCAGCAGGCATCGACATCGCAGCAGATGTTATCTGGCAGGCCCGGAGCAGTCCAAAAAGGGTTACAAAAACCAAAAGAGTTGTAGGACAGCTTGGCCAGACGGTCAAAATAGCACAGCGTGCAAGGCCTCAAAATGTCTTCCATAGTAGGAAGAGTGCAGTGTGGCAGTTTTTTGAACAAAATCCTAATGATAAGGCAAAGGTTATCTGTAAGAAGTGCGCAAAGACCTTTAGCCGAGGGAAAAAATCTGAGAAATTTGAATACCAGTTGCATGCTAAGACATTTAACCACCATGCACTTGCAAGCGTGGACGGACTACCAAAACTCACGTACCACATGTGCTACTTCTCCCAAAGAAGGCAGTCAGCAATGCTACATTGTTTCCCCAACTGTAAGTTCACCGGTTAGCACACCACCAGCAGCAAATGTTGAGTTGTCGTCACAAGGGCAAATCAGTCAGGGAATCACACTGTTATTGCAACGAAAGACTGAATCTAGGCCATCAGAAAGAACACCAACTCCATCACCATCATCAACCCTCTCTCAGTCCACCATGTCCACCGCTAATTCCACCATATGCAGCTCTCAAGTCCAGCTCACCCTACCAGAGACTATGAGTAGGACAAGAAAGTACTCATCCGCGTACACTGGGTTTGAATGCCCACATTGCCAAACTAATCTCGTTAGAGATGATGCCCTATCGGTTAGTTGAAAGTGCAGCTTTCCGCGAACTCATGACCTACGCAGTACCACGCTATGACCTACCCAGTCGCCACTTCTTTTCTCGCAAAGCTATCCCAGCCCTCCACCTTCATGTGAAAGACCACATTGTCCATCACTCAAGCAATCAGTGAGTGGAAAGGTGCACCTCACAACTGATGCATGGTCCAGTAGGCATGGCCAGGGCCGTTACGTTTCCATCACTGCGCACTGGGTTAATGTGGTGAAATGAATACACAAAATGGAGGGCACAGCTTAAATAATGCGGGTTCACCACAGATGTGATGGTGCCTACCGTACCCCGAAATTTGGGTGGTAAAAGGGATGACCTATCACCACATAATGAGTTCTGAAAAGCTTTGGAAATCACCTTGCGTGGATAGCCCCTATCCATAAAGCGACGAGACAACTCTCTAGCCTCGCTGCGAAAATCTTGGTCACAGCTACAATTACGCCTAACCCGCAAGAACTGACCTTTCGGTATGTTGTTCCTTAGATGCCGGGGGTGATGACTCGAGAAATGGAGAAGGCTGTTCATCGCAGTGGATTTGCGAAAAAGTTTGGTCTGTATTTCGGATCCGACCTTCATGATTCTTAAGTCCAAAAAATCAACTGCTAGATCTGACACAGAGGCTGTTAGGGAAATGTTCAAATGATTGTTATTCAGTTGTTCCACAAAGGATAAACACTCTGCCCTAGATCCAGTCCAAAGAACCAGAATGTCGTCGATATATTTGAACCAACGAAAAATGTTATTTTGAAAAGCTGTCAGGGGGCGCACCTGTGTCTCCTCCCACCAACCAAGAAAAAGGTTGGTGTAAGAAGGTGCACAGCGCGCCCCCATGGCAGTACCGGCAATTTGCTTATAGAAGGCCTAGTCAAAGGTGAAGTAACTATTGGAAAGCACAAAATGCAATAGATCCAACAAAAACGAATGGTGTCGACGATCACCTGTAAATCGCTGGTTCAGAAAATAGGAAACTGCTTCGATTCCCAAGGTGTGCCCAATGCAGATATACAAAGATTCCACATCCATTGTCACAAGAATGGTATCCTGTGGTACTGATATGTCCTGAAGTTGCTGGATTAGGTGTGAGGTATCTTGTAAAAAGGAATCTAAAGACATAACAAAAGGCTGTAAAAAAATGGTCTAAATATATGCAGGGACGCTCGAAAAGGCTACCAATGCCAGCTACAATAGGCCTACCTGGTGACTCGGAAATAGACTTGTGCACCTTAGGAAGGAGATATAGCATGGGAACAATAGGGTGGTGAGTAGTGTTGAGCTTTCCGATACCGCAAGTATCGGGTATCGGCCGATATTAGCTGTATCGGAATTCCGATACTGACTACCGATACTTTTTTCATATCGGATACCGGAATCGGAAGTTCCCATAAAGCTATCAGCCTGCTCGATTTGATTCAGCCAATGGGAATCCTCATAAGTGTGGGCACATCCTGTTAGGCATGTTAACTATTGGCATGGCTGTGATTGGCTGCTGAAATGACGTCATCATGATGTGCGGTCTGTGCGCATCATGATGCGCGGTGTGTGCCGACTGCGGGGGGTCTGTGCCGACTTTTGTGGGTCTGTACGGGCCTGCCGGGTGCCTGTGCCGGCTGCCGGTGGTCTGTGCGGGCCTCTCGGGGGTCTGTGCCAACTGCCGAGTGCCTGTGCCGGCTGCAGGAGGTCTGTGCGGGCCTGCCGGGGGTCTGTGCGGGCCTGCCAGGGGTCTGTATGGGCCTGCCGGGGGGCTTGTGCCGGCTGCCGGTGGTCTGTGCGGGCCTGCCGGGGGTCTTGTGTGTGTGCAGGCATTGTCCGATGGGACTACAAGTCCCATCGGGCGATGCCTGCTACACTGACAGTGATTGACACATTAGCCAATGATGGGACAGTAGTAGTCCCATCATCCGGCTAATGTGTTGAATGTAAAAAAAAAAAAAAACATACTACATACATACTACATAATACAACATACATATATACTACATACATACTACATACATGATACATACATGCTACATATATACATACTACATACATACTACATACATACAACATATATACTACATTCATACAACATACATATATGCTACATACATACTACATACATACTACATGCATGCTACATACATGCTACATATATACATACTACATACATACTACATACATACTACATACATACAACATACATATCTACTACATACATAACACATACATACTACATACATGCTACATACATACTACATATATACAACATTCATACAACATACATACATACATGCTACATATATACAACATACATATATACTACATACTACATACATGCTGCATATATACTACATTCATACAACATACATATATACTACATACTACATATATACTACTTACAACTAGTGTTGAGCATTCCGATACCGCAAGTATCGGGTATCGGCCGATATTAGCGGTATCGGAATTCCGATACTTAGTTCCGATACTTTTGTCATATCGGATTCCGGAATCGGAATCGGAATAGGAAGTTCCCATCATGCTATGAGCCTGCTTGCTTTGATTAAGCCAATGGGAATCCTCCGAAGTGTGGGCACATCCTGTTAGGCATGTAGGCATGTTAACTATTGGCATGGCTGTGATTGGCTGCCGAAATGATGTCATGATGCACTATAAAAGCCACCGCAGCCGCCATTTCTGGTCACTCTGCTGTGAATTCAGTTAGGGACAGGCTGCTGTAGAAGACTGTGAGGGACAGTTAGAAATAGCGATTCCACCAAACATCTAGTGCTTTACCCAGGCTACATAAACCACCACTGTAGCCTTCTTTGCCCTAGCAGCAGTGTTCACAGCTGTCTGCAAGGGCTGTGTGAGTGCAGCTCACGCTGTGGAGTGGGTCCTGCAGCCACGTCAGGCTGTAGGCCACCCAGTGTGATCACTGCTGCCTCATACATCTTTTATTTTTTGAGCTGCATTTTTTACATAATTTCAATCTAGTGTGCTTCCATCCGTATCCATATACGTTGGTTGCAAACACTAGTAGTAGACAGCGGAGCCTTTCTGCAGCCTTTCAGTGCTAGTGTCCACTTTGCTGCACTGTTCACGGCTGTCTGAGAGGTCTCTGACTGTGTGTGAGTGCAGCTCACGCTGAGTAGTGTGTCCTGCAGCTACGTCTGGCTGTAGGACGCTCAGCGTGCGTCAGTGCCTCACACATATTTTTATTTGAGTGCAGCTCATTTTTTCTTCTATTAGTGTGCATCCATCCGTCTCCATCTACGGTGGTTGCAAACACTATAAAGGAGTACACAGCGGAGCCTTTCTGCAGCCTGTCAGTGCCAGTGCCCACTTAGCTGCACTGTTGACGGCTGTCTGAGAGGCCTCTGACTGTGTGTGAGTGCAGCTCACACTGAGTAGAGTGTCCTGCAGCTACGTCTGGTTGTAGGACGCTCAACGTGCGTCACTGCCTCACACATATTTGTCTTTGAGTGCAGCTCATTTTTTCTTCTCCTATTAGTGTGCATCCATCCGTATCCATCAACATTGGTTGGTTGCAAACACTATATAGGAGTAGATAGAGGAGCCTTTTTTTCTGGCTTGTGCCCTGCCGGCGCAGCCAGATTAGTATTACCCAATTTTTTTGGAGCCTCATCTTTTGCATTGTAGGTTACCTGCCTGCATTGTAATAGCTCCAAAAAGTTGGTGATACTATCAGTTTCAATTCTTTGTTCACATACTTTGAGTTTGTTTCCAACAAAGAAACCACAAAAAAAGTTCACCAAACACTACATTTTGAACTTGTGTAGGCCACATCAGCTCCTATTAAAGTCTAGTCCACACACACACACACTTCATAAAATTAGTGTTTCTTGTACCTGTAACCAGCTGTTCAGGAATAAGCACACTAAGGCCCCCCTTTGTACTTTTTTGCCTATCTTAAGCAGTCTTGCAAGATGAAGAAGGCAGGGAGTAAGGCGCGTGGGCGTGGGCGTGGGCGTGGAGTTTCAGCAGGGAGAGGACGTGGGGATTCTGCAGGGAGAGGACGTGGGGATTCTACAGGTAGAGGACGTGGGGATTCTGGGCCTGCTGCGGGCACCAGTGGATCAGCATCACCCAGTTTTAGCAGGCAACAGTCCTTTATGCGCAGCTTTGTAGGACCTCAACGTACCCCACTGCTGCGGGAGGAACAAATTGAAGCCGTTGTCGGATGGATGGCAGCTAACGCATCGACTTCAATTACTTCCGCATCCTCTCAGGGTCAGAGCACCGAAGAGCAACCATCTGTCTCTTCACCACCTGCCAAAGTGCCCAGGCAGTCAGAGAGACATGGACAGGAGCCATCACAGTCTCTACTTCTGTTCTCGGAATCTGTTGGCTTGGAAAGAGGGGGCCAGCCAAGCAGCATTCCTGAATGTGAAGAAGAGGGAGTATGCAGTGATGCGCAACTTCTTTGTCCCTCTGAATCTGAAGAGGCGAGTGGGCCAGTGCCTATGGTCAGCACACCTCAGTACGCATCAGATGATGACGAGACTCAGTTGCCACTTTCTGGTGCGTACGGTGCTGGCGAGACAACCCCGGAGAAGCAGCTGTTTGAAGAGGGGAGGGAAGATGATGAGGTCCTTGACCCATCATGGCGTGAGCAACAGGAAGGTGGTGGGAGCAGCTCGGAGGAAGAGATTCCCCTACCGGCCAAAACAGGAGGCAGAGGGAGGGGGAAGACTTGGTTGCCTGTACCCTCCACTTCGGCACCCGTTAGGAGCATTCCTCCTTCCAAAGGCAAACCGGGCGCTCACAAGAGTTGCAGTGCGTGGTCCTTTTTTGACACAGTTGCAGATGACATTTGCTTTGTCAAATGCAAGCTGTGTCATCAGAGAGTCAAAAGAGGGAGAAATGTCAGCAACCTCAATACCACAAATATGTGGAAACATGTGCGCACCAAGCACGAGTTGGAGTTGCAGAGACACCCTGAAGACGTAGGCCAACGTACAGCACCACCTACCACCTCTTCAGTTCGTGTTGGGCCCTCTTCCTCCAGCTCACACACTGCTGGTTCGGCTTCCTCACAGGATCGCCAAGGAAGAACCTCTGCCACTGTTGTCCGGAGACCCTGTCAGATTACACCCATAGCAGCACGTTCCCATCCATCACAGCCATCGGTAGCACAGGCATGGGATAAAAGGCGCCCTTACTCGGCAAACCATCCCCGAGCACAGTCTCTGAATGCTGGCATTGCCAAACTTCTGGCAGTTGAAATGCTGTCATTCAGGCTGGTGGACACTGACACCTTCCGGGACTTAATGGCATTGGCAGTCCCCCAATACAACGTGCCCAGCCGCTTTTATTTCAGCAGGCGAGCCGTCCCTGCCCTGCAGAAACATGTTGAGGGCAAAATAAAACATGCGCTACTAAACGCCGTTAGTAGCAAGGTCCACCTGACCACCGATGCGTGGACCAGTAACCATGGACAGGGACGATACCTTTCCCTCACTGCCCACTGGGTCAATGTTGTGGAGCCGGGTACGGATCTGGAGAGTGGCGCTGTACGTGTTCTTCCAACGCCACGGATTGCAGGACTCCAGTCTGTACACATAGACTCCTCCTCCTACTCAAGTTCCTCAGAAACAGCAGAGCAGGAGCCTGTTACGACCGATATGAGCACAGCCGTGGCCAAACGTCAACAGGCTGTACTCAAATTAATTTCTTTGGGGAATCGAAGCCACACAGCGCAGGAGCTCTGGAATGCTATCAAGCTGGAGAGCGATGTGTGGTTTGGGCCAGCGAATCTCCAGCCGGGCTTGGTAGTGTGTGACAATGGCCGAAATCTGGTGGCAGCTCTTGGCCTAGGCAACCTCACACACATCCCATGTCTGGCACATGTTCTTAACTTGGTCGTGCAGAGCTTTCTGAGGGACTATCCGGATCTTGCTGCACTGTTGCACAAGGTCCGCATAGAGTGCGCTCACTTGCGACGTTCCAGCACGGCAAGATCGCGCCTCGCTGCTCTGCAGCGACGATTTGGCCTTCCGGAACATCGCATCATATGTGACCTACCCACCCGGTGGAATTCAACGTTACATATGTTGGAGCGGTTGTGTGAGCAGCAGGCAGCAGTCATGGAGTACCAGCTGCATCAGGCGCAAACAAGTCGCACTGTGCGCCGTTCACACTTCAGCACCATTGAGTGGGCCTCTATGAAGGACATCTGCCTCGTTTTGCGTGCCTTCGATGAATCCACGCGGATGGCGAGTGCAGATGATGCACTAGTCAGCATGACTGTCCCCCTTATCTGCCTGCTTCAACAAACACTGCAAGCACTAAGGGATGAGGTTTCAGAAGAGGTGGAGGATGAGGAGTCCCAAATGCCATCTGCTTCTGGACAGTCTGCGCTACGTGTTTCCTCACAAAGGCCTAGGCAGGGGACACTTTGTGAGGAGGATGAGGAGGAGTCGATGGAGGAGGAAGACATCTCTCCAGAGGAGGGAGGTACACAAACCTCTACTCAGTATGTACAGCGAGGGTGGGGTGATGCAGAGCAGGCCGAGGTCACGCCTCAAACAGGGGACAGCGGTTCTTTGGCAGTTGGGAGTCTGCAGCACATGGTTGATTTCATGCTGCAGTGCCTGAGAAACGACCGCCGCATCGCCCACATTCTCGTCTCGGCTGATTATTGGGTGTACACCCTCCTAGATCCTCGCTACCGGGACAGCGTACAAAGGCTCATACCAACGTTGAACCGGGAGCGTAAAATGCGGGAGTACGAAGAGTCACTGGTGCAGTCCATAATGTTTTCCATTCCACCCGACAGCATTGTTGCTAGTGCTTTACAAAGCAGCTCTGTGCGTCGAGGCAGTGGAGGAAACTCTGCACAAAGAGGGAGCAGAGGCAGCGCCGCAGCACAAGGCAAGACCACTATGGCCCAAATGTGGCAAAGTTTTGTGTGTCCACCACAATTGTCTACACCATCAGCGACGCCTCGAGTCAGCAGGAGGCAACGCTTCCGTCAGATGGTGTCAGACTACATGTCTTGCCCTGTCGCTGTACTCCCAGATGGCTCTTCCCCCTTCAAGTTTTGGGTCTCTAAGCTGGATACATGGCCAGAGCTTAGCCAGTATGCATTGGAGGTGCTGGCTTGCCCTGCTGCCAGTGTATTATCGGAACGTGTCTTTAGTGCCGCAGGTGGTGTACTAACAGACCGTCGCACGCGACTATCTTCCGATAATGTTGACCGGCTGACTTTTCTGAAAATGAACAAGGCCTGGATCTCCAAAGACTTTGCCATTCCTCTTACAGACTAAATTAGTGGTTGGCAACTGTATCCAGGTCTGCTGGTGTGTTCATTTTTCTACCACCTGAACTATAATCCCTTTGCTTCAACAAAGCCAGTTGTCGCTCAGATGTGTCGTCTGCACAGAGAAACACACTAGCTCCTGTGTTAGTGGGGTTCAGTAATGCCAGCTGATCCCCTGCTGTGTGGACGGCAAAGTCACCAGCTCCATCAACATTCAAACCACTACTGATTTTTAACCGTGCCCAACTTAGGTCTCTGGCTCCACTGTCTCTACTATTTCCCCTGACCTCCAACCCCGCCATCTACATCTCTGAAGTGGCGTCAGCACAATCTACACTTGTTCCTGTGTTCCTGTGGCTCAGTCCCATCAGTTTATCCCCTGATGTGTGTCCGGCAAGGTCTCCTGCTCTGTCCACATTCCCATAACCAGTAGTGGGAATGAGGACAGAGCTGGCGAACTTGCCGGACAAACATCAGGGGATCAACTGACGGGACTGAGCACCAGTAACACAGGAACAAGTGTAGATTGTGCTGACGCCACTTCAGAGATGTAGCTGGCGGGGTTGGAGGCCAGGGTAAATAGTAGAGACAGTGGAGCCAGAGGCCTAAGTGGAGCATGGTTAGAATCAGTAGTAGTCCACAACCTCCATAAAAACCGCTGCCCATTGGCCTCTGCATGCGGCATGCGTAATCCTGGGCTCCAACAGCTTCAGTTGGTGTTCAGAAGTGTCGTCTCCACAGAGCCAAACACATTCGTTAGAGTGTTAGTGGGGTTCAGCACTGCCAGCTGTTCCCCTGCTGTGGAGATGGCAAGTCTCCTGCTGCCTTCACCTGCCAAAATCCAGTAGGCCCCAGCCTGCTCCTCGCCTAATCCTGGGCTCCAACAGCGTCAGTTGGTGTTCAGAAGTGTCGTCTCCACAGAGCCAAACACATTCGTTAGAGTGTTAGTGGGGTTCAGCACTGCCAGCTGTTCCCCTGCTGTGGAGATGGCAAGTCTCCTGCTGCCTTCACCTGCCAAAATCCAGTAGGCCCCAGCCTGCTCCTCGCCTAATCCTGGGCTCCAACAGCGTCATTTGGTGTTCAGAAGTGTCGTCTCCACAGAGCCAAACACCTTCGTTAGAGTGTTAGTGGGGTTCAGCACTGCCAGCTGTTCCCCTGCTGTGGAGATGGCAAGTCTCCTGCTGCCTTCACCTGCCAAAATCCAGTAGGCCCCAGCCTGCTCCTCGCCTAATCCTGGGCTCCAACAGCGTCATTTGGTGTTCAGAAGTGTCGTCTCCACAGAGCCAAACACCTTCGTTAGAGTGTTAGTGGGGTTCAGCACTGCCAGCTGTTCCCCTGCTGTGGAGATGGCAAGTCTCCTGCTGCCTTCACCTGCCAAAATCCAGTAGGCCCCAGCCTGCTCCTCGCCTAATCCTGGGCTCCAACAGCGTCAGTTGGTGTTCAGAAGTGTCGTCTCCACAGAGCCAAACACATTCGTTCAAGTGTTAGTGGGGTTCATCATTGCCAGCTGATCCCCTGCTGTGGAGATGGCAGTCTCTCCTGCTGTCTCCGCATTACAAAGACAGTAGGCCTCTGCCTACACCCTCCTATTTCCTGGGCTTCAACACAGCCAGTTGTAGTTCGGAAGTGCCGTCCACACGGAAAGAGATACTTGCTCCCGTGTCTCAGTGGGGTTCAGTAATGTCAGCTGATCCCCTGCTGTGTGGATGGCAGTCTCTCCTGCTGTCACCTCATTCAAAATACAGTAGGCCTCTGCCTACACCCTCCTATTTCCTGGGCTTCAACACAGCCAGTTGTAGTTCGGAAGTGCCGTCCACACGGAAAGAGATACTTGCTCCCGTGTCTCAGTGGGGTTCAGTAACGTCAGCTGATCCCCTGCTGTGTGGATGGCAGTCTCTCCTGCTGTCACCTCATTCAAAATACAGTAGGCCTCTGCCTACACCCTTCTATTTCCTGGGCTTCAACACAGCCAGTTGTAGTTCGGAAGTGCCGTCCACACGGAAAGAGATACTTGCTCCCGTGTCTCAGTGGGGTTCAGTAATGTCAGCTGATCCCCTGCTGTGTTGATGGCAGTCTCTCCTGCTGTCACCTCATTCAAAATACAGTAGGCCTCTGCCTACACCCTCCTATTTCCTGGGCTTCAACACAGCCAGTTGTAGTTCGGAAGTGCCGTCCACACGGAAAGAGATACTTGCTCCCGTGTCTCAGTGGGGTTCAGTAATGTCAGCTGATCCCCTGCTGTGTGGATGGCAAAGTCTCCTGCTGCCTACACAGTCGTACCACTACTGATTTTTAACCGTGCTCCAATTAGGCCTGTGGCTCCACTGTCTCTCGTATTTCCCCTGTCCTCCAACCCTGCCAGTTACAGCTCCGAAGTGGCGTCTGCACAATCCACACTTGTTCCTGTGTTACAGGTGTTCAGTCCGGTCAGTTAATCCCCTGATGTGTGTCCGGCAATGTCGCCTGCTCTGTCCACATTCCCATTATGGGAATGTGGACAGAGCAGGCGACATTGCCGGACACACATCAGGGGATTAACTGACCGGACTGAACACCTGTAACACAGGAACAAGTGTGGATTGTGCAGACGCCACTTCGGAGCTGTAACTGGCGGGGTTGGAGGACAGGGGAAATACGAAAATCAGTGAAGCCACAGGCCTAAGTGGAGCTTGGTTCAAATTAGTAGTCTACAACCGATCTTAAAATTTCTTCAATGCAGCCTCAGCCTGCTCCGTGCTTGTCCCTGGGCTTCAACACAGCCAGTTGTTGCTCGGAAGTGCCGTCTTCACAGAGTAAAACACTAGCTCCTGTGTTTGTGGGGTTCAGTAACGTCAGCTGTTCCCCTGCTGTTTTGATGGCAATCTGTCCTGCTGCCTCCCAATTGACAGCACATCAGGCCTCAGCCTGCTAAGTGCTTGTCCTGGGCTCCAACATCGCCAGTTGCTGCTCATAACTGACTTTGGCACGGGTACTCCCTCCTGCCCAGCTTGGTTCCAGCCCTGCCTGCTGTTTCCGGGAAGTGTCAATGTCAGTTTGCCACCCCAAGTTGCCATGTCGTGTTGCGGTTGGGTTAGCCGAGGCTAGGGTGCCAGCAGTTTAGGTGCTTCCTATGTGGACTGCGGGTTCTGGTAAGAAAGGTTTGTTCCATAGTGCCAGTAGGACAAGCACCCCCTGTAGGACTGTGTGATTCGGTAACTGCGGCCAGCTTGCGGCATGCCAACTTTGCTTTTCAGGGGTAACTTCTGATACCCCTCCGGGTTCCAGCACCGTCAGCTGGTTCTCATCAGAGCCTTTGGCCTAGGTGCCTCCATCTCGGTATCCGAGTTCCGGCAACGTCTGCTGGTCCTTGGTAGTGCTTTGTAGCACAGGTACCTCCTGCTTAGTAACCGGGTTCCAGCACCGTAAGCTGGTCCTCGGTTGTGCCATTGGCTCTTATTCCTTCTGCTGCCCCTCCGGGTGCCAGCACTGTCAGCTGGTCCTCGCTATTTCCATTTGCTCTTGCAGCTTATGCTACCCCTCCGGGTTCCAGCACCGTCAGCTGGTTCTCGTCAGAGCCTTTGGCCTAGGTGCCTCCATCTCGGTATCCGAGTTCCGGCAACGTCTGCTGGTCCTTGGTAGTGCTTTGTAGCACAGGTACCTCCTGCTTAGTAACCGGGTTCCAGCACCGTCAGCTGGTCCTCGGTTGTGCCATTGGCTCTTATTCCTTCTGCTGCCCCTCCGGGTGCCAGCACTGTCAGCTGGTCCTCGCTATTTCCATTTGCTCTTGCAACTTATGCTACCCCTCCGGGTTCCAGCACCGTCAGCTGGTTCTCGTCAGAGCCTTTGGCCTAGGTGCCTCCATCTCGGTATCCGAGTTCCGGCAACGTCTGCTGGTCCTTGGTAGTGCTTTGTAGCACAGGTACCTCCTGCTTAGTAACCGGGTTCCAGCACCGTCAGCTGGTCCTCGGTTGTGCCATTGGCTCTTATTCCTTCTGCTGCCCCTCCGGGTGCCAGCACTGTCAGCTGGTCCTCGCTATTTCCATTTGCTCTTGCAGCTTATGCTACCCCTCCGGGTTCCAGCACCGTCAGCTGGTTCTCGTCAGAGCCTTTGGCCTAGGTGCCTCCATCTCGGTATCCGAGTTCCGGCAACGTCTGCTGGTCCTTGGTAGTGCTTTGTAGCACAGGTACCTCCTGCTTAGTAACCGGGTTCCAGCACCGTCAGCTGGTCCTCGGTAGTGCCATTGGCTCTTGTTCCTTCTGCTGCCCCTCCGGGTGCCAGTACCGTCAGCTGGTTCAAGAGGACAAAGAACAGGAAGACAACCACCAAGATGCAGAACAACAAGAGAGAGAAGACAAAGAAGCATAAAAAAAACAAAGCAGAAGAACATTAAGCATAAGACTAATACTCTGAGCAAATGATATTATCTTATTTATAAGCAGAAGAAGACTAAGCAGTGTATGGGGGTGAGTCCGTTCCTCCTCGTGGTGCCCCTGGAAAAGGCCTGCTGCTGCAGGCCAAACTGAACGCGGACAAATCCTGTTGTAAATCTTTTGTGACAGGCAGAACGGAAGGTGTAAACTTCTAACTTTTCTAGATAACAACTACAGGAATGCCTGACACAAACAAGAATATGATGAAGAAGAATAGGAAGAAGATGAAGAAGCTGAATATGTAGAATAATAATTGTTGAATAAGAAGAATATGAAGAATGTAAGAAAAGGAAGAAGAAGAAGAAGAAGAAGAATGTAAAAAAAGGAAGTAGAAGAAGAAGAATGTAAAAAAAGGAATAAGAAGAAGAATGTAAAAAAAGGAAGTAGAAGAAGAAGAAGAAGAATGTAAAAAAAGGAAGTAGAAGAAGAAGAAGAAGAAGAATGTAAAAAAAGGAAGTAGAAGAAGAAGAAGAAGAATGTAAAAAAAGGAAGTAGAAGAAGAAGAAGAAGAATGTAAAAAAAGGAAGTAGAAGAAGAAGAAGAAGAATGTAAAAAAAGGAAGTAGAAGAAGAAGAAGAAGAAAGAAGAAAGAAGAAGAAGACATACATGTCTGGCAAAATATAAATGAGGCTAACATAGTCAATATCTTTGTAACTCCTAACATCTTTAAAAAAAAAGTTTAATTCCTGCTATTCCATTTGATTGGGCTAAACCTCTATGGCTTTAATGTCTCCTCCACCTCCCACAATACATTCTACATTATTCTTAGTTGTTTTTCTTCATGTAGAATTAACCTACAAGGAAAGAAAGGGTTTTTTTTAATTCCGATATTTTGGCCCCATTGACTTGCATTGGTTCCCGGTATCGGAATCGGCGATACCGATACTTTTTTTTAAGATCGGCCGATCCATTCCGATCCGATATTTTCAAGTATCGGCTGGTATCGCTCAACTCTACTTACAACATACATACATACTACATACTACATACATGCTACATATATACTACATTCATACAACATACATATATACTACATACATGCTACATACATACATGCTACAGACATACAACATACATACATACTACATACTGCATACATACAACATACATACATTCATACAATACATGCATACTACATACAATACATTCATACAATACATACATAGACATACAGTACATATAACACAGAGTACATACACCCCAATACTTGTCACATTGTTCCCCGAAGCCAGTGTCATCTAAGGAAAAATATGAAAATAACAAACAAGCCATATACTCCCTGATCCGCAGAAATCCACGCGTGTCCCACACCGATCTCCCGTGGAGAGCAGCAGCATTAGCTGATGCGACCGCTCTCTAGGGGCTCAAGCAATCCAGTATCGAGAGGTAGGTATCCTTCCGCACTGTATTCCTCCGCCACTGTAAAAAAAATAGTCCCTAGTCTCACTTTTGGCATTGCTGTGTGAAAAAGTTCCCACGCAGCATTTGCCATAAGGTGAGACCAGGGACTATTTTTTTACAGTGGCGGAGGAAACAGTGCGGAAGGATACCTACCTCCCGACACTGGATTCCTGAGCCCCGTAGAGAGCGGTCGCATCAGCTGATGCTGCTGCTCTACACGGAAGATCGGCGTGGGAAACTCACTCGTGGATTTCTGCAGATCAGGGAGTATTTGGTGGTTTGTTATTTTCATATTTTTCCTTAGATGACACTGGCTTCGGGGATCAAAGTGACAAGTAATGGTGAGTATGTACTCTATGTTGTATGTACTGTATGTCTATATGTATGTATTGTATGAATGTATTGTATGTAGTATGTATGTTGTATGTCTGTAGCATGTTGTATGTATGTAGTATATATGTATGTTGTATGAATGTAGTATATATGTAGCATGTATGTACTATGTATGTATGTTGTATGTATGTATGTAGTATATATGTATGTTGTATGAATGTAGTATATATGTAGTATGTATGTAGTATGTATATATGTAGTATGTATGTAGTATGTATATATAGTATGTATGTAGTATGTATATATGTAGTATGTATGTAGTATGTATGTAGTATGTATATATGTAGTATGTATGTAGTATGTATGTAGTATGTATATATGTATGTATGTAGTATGCATGTAGTATGTATATATGTAGTATGTATGTAGTATGTATGTAGTATGTATATATGTAGTATGTATGTAGTATGCATGTAGTATGTATATATGTAGTATGTATGTAGTATGTATGTAGTATGTATATATGTAGTATGTATGTAGTATGTATATATGTAGTATGTATGTAGTATGTATATATGTAGTATGTATGTAGTATGTATGTAGTATGTATGTAGTATGTATGTAGTATGTATATATGTAGTATGTATGTAGTATGTATATATGTAGTATGTATGTAGTATGTATATATGTAGTATGTATGTAGTATGTATATATGTAGTATGTATTTAGTATGTATGTAGTATGTATACATGTAGTATGTATGTAGTATGTATATATGTAGTATCTATGTAGTATGCATATATGTAGAATGTATGTAGTATGTATGTAGTATGTATATATGTAGTATGTATGTAGTATGTATATATGTAGTATGTATGTAGTATGTATATATGTAGTATGTATGTAGTATGTATATATGTAGTATGTATGTAGTATGTATATATGTAGTATGTATTTAGTATGTATGTAGTATGTATGTAGTATGTATGTAGTATGTATACATGTAGTATGTATGTAGTATGTATATATGTAGTATCTATGTAGTATGCATATATGTAGTATGTATGTAGTATGTATGTAGTATGTATATATGTAGTATGTATGTAGTATGTATGTAGTATGTATATATGTAGTATGTATGTAGTATGCATGTAGTATGTATATATGTAGTATGTATGTAGTATATATGTAGTATGTATGTAGTATGTATGTAGTATGTATCTAGTATGTATATATGTAGTATGTATCTAGTATGTACACTCACTGGCCACTTTATTAGGTACACCTGTCCAACTGTGTGTTAAGACTTAATTTCTAATCAGCCAATCACATGGCGGCAACTCAGTGCATTTAGGCATGTAGACATGGTCAAGACAATCTCCTGCAGTTCAAACCGAGCATCAGTATGGGGAAGAAAGGTGATTTGAGTGCCTTTGAACGTGGCATGATTGTTGGTGCCAGAAGGGCTGGTCTGAGAATTTCAGAAACTGCTGATCTACTGGGATTTTCACGCACAACCATCTCTAGGGTTTACAGAGAATGGTCCGAAAAAGAAAAAAAATCCAGTGAGCGGCAGTTCTGTGGCCGGAAATGCCTTGTTGATGCCAGAGGTCAGAGGAGAATGGGCAGACTGGTTCGAGCTGATAGAAAGGCAACAGTGACTCAAATTGCCACCCGTTACAACCAAGGTAGGCAGAAGAGCATCTCTGAACGCACAGTGCGTCGAACTTTGAGGCAGATGGGCTACAGCAGCAGAAGACCACACTGGGTACCACTCCTCTCAGCTAAGAACAGGAAACTGAGGCTACAATTTGCACAAGCTCATCGAAATTGGACAGTAGAAGATTGGAAAAACGTTGCCTGGTCTGATGAGTCTCGATTTCTGCTGCGACATTCAGATGGTAGGGTCAGAATTTGGCGTAAACAACATGAAAGCATGGATCCATCCTGCCTTGTATCAACGGTTCAGGCTGGTGGTGGTGGTGTCATGGTGTGGGGAATTTTTTCTTGGCACTCTTTGGGCCCCTTGGTACCAATTGAGCATCGTTGCAACGCCACAGCCTACCTGAGTATTGTTGCTGACCATGTCCATCCCTTTATGACCACAATGTACCCAACATCTGATGGCTACTTTCAGCAGGATAATGCGCCATGTCATAAAGCTCGAATCATCTCAGATTGGTTTCTTGAACATGACAATGAGTTCACTGTACTCAAATGGCCTCCTCAGTCACCAGATCTCAATCCAATAGAGCATCTTTGGGATGTGGTGGAACGGGAGATTCGCATCAGGGATGTGCAGCCGACAAATCTGCGCCAACTGTGTGATGCCATCATGTCAATATGGTCCAAAATCTCTGAGGAATGCTTCCAGCACCTTGTTGAATCTCTGCCACGAAGAATTGAGGCAGTTCTGAAGGCAAAAGGGGGTCCAACCCGTTACTAGCATGGTGTACCTAATAAAGTGGCCAGTGAGTGTATATATGTAGTATGTATGTAGTATGTATATATGTAGTATGTATGTAGTATGTATATATGTAGTATGTATGTAGTATGTATATATGTAGTATGTATTTAGTATGTATGTAGTATGTATGTAGTATGTTTTGTTTTTTGTTTTTTTAACATTCAACACATTAGCCGGATGATGGGACTACTACTGTCCCATCATTGGCTAATGTGTCAATCACCGTCATGGTAGCAGGCATAGCCCGATGGGACTTTTAGTCCCATCAGACGATGCCTGCACAGACCCCCACAGCCTGCACAGACCCCCGGACAGCCGGCACAGCCCCCCGGCAGGCCGGTACAGACCCCCCGCAGTCCGCACAGACCCCCGGGCCGTTGGCACAGACCCCCGAAAGCCGGCACAGCCCCCCAGCAGGCCGGTACAGACCCCCGGCAGTCCGCACAGACCCCCAGCAGGCCGGCACAGACCCCCGGAAGGTCCGTACAGGGTTTTTCTTATTCCGATACCGGAAGTCCGATAGACTTGAATGGGACTTCAAGCTAAAATGGTAGGAGATGGCAATTTACAAATCATCAATTTGTCCAGTTAGGTCTTATCAGATACTGAAGTTTCGGTTTTATGAAAGGGTCTCTCCTTTGCTCCTATGGGTGCTTTGGACAAATTTACTTTAACCAAAAACCTGTATCTTTTCTGTAGACAGTTTGCATTCAAAATGCTGTATCATCAACCATCTGTACTTGATTCACTGCCGCTGGATGAAAGGCAAGTGTTTAATGACCTTCGTGATCTGTTACAGGAAAATGAAAACCCTAAAAAAGCTTCTGATAAATTGTGGCATTTACCATCACAAGCTACACTGTCTTTTGCACTTTTCCCTACCATTCAGATTTTTTATAATTTGGTAAGCAAGGACATTGCCAAGCTACACACTACCAGCCTACGAGGTGAGAATCTGGGAAAAAAGGAGAGAATAGCGGTTCAAAAATTAAAAGATAATCCCTCCATTGTTATAAAGGAGGCTGACAAGGATGGGAATATAGTCTTATGGCCAATAGACATGTATATTAAAGAAGCAAAGCGCCAGTTGAATAATGTATCTTGTTACCAGGTCCTACCATCTGACCATACAATTGTTTTCAAGAATAAACTTGATCGGCTTCTTCTGTCGGCCAGACAAAATGACATCTTGAGCAAAAAGGAGTACACATTCCTAACAACACACCACCCTATTGTTCCCACACTATATCTCCTTCCTAAGGTGCACAAGTCTATTTCCGAGCCACCTGGTAGGCCTATTGTAGCTGGCATTGGTAGCCTTTTAGAGCATCCCTTCATATATTTAGACCATTTTTTATAGCCTCTTGTTATGTCTTTAGATTCCTTTGTACAAGATACCTCTCACCTAATCCGGCAACTTCAGGACATATCGGTACCACAGGATACCATTCTTGTGACAATGGATGTGGAATCTTTGTATACCTGCATTGGGCACACCTTGGGAATCGAAGCAGTTTCCTATTTTCTGAACTAGCGATTTACAGGTGATCGTCGACACCATTCGTTTTTATTGGATCTATTGCATTTTGTGCTTTCCAATAGTTACTTCACCTTTGACCGGGCCTTCTACAAACAAATTGCCGGTACTGCCATGGGGGCGCGCTTGTACACCTTCTTATGCCAACCTTTTTCTTGGTTGGTGGGAGGAGACACAGGTGCGCCCCCTGACAGCTTTTCAAAATAACATTTTTCATTGGTTCAGATATATCGACGACATTCTGGTTCTTTGGACTGGATCTAGGGCATAGTGTTTATCCTTTGTGGAACAACTGAATAACAATCATTTGAACATTTCCCTAACAGCCTCTGTGTCAGATGTAGCAGTTGATTTTTTGGACTTAAGAATCATGAAGGTCGGATCCAAAATGCAGACCAAACTTTTTCGCAAATCCACTGCGACGAACAGCCTTCTCCATTTCTCGAGTCATCACCCCCGGCATCTAAGGAACAACATACCGAAAGGTCAGTTCTTGTGGGTTAGGCATAATTGTAGCAGTGACCAAGATTTTCGCAGCAAGGCTAGAGAGTTGTCTCGTCGCTTTATGGACAGGGGCTATCCACGCAAGGTGATTTCCAAAGCTTTTCAGAACTCATTATGTGGTGATAGGTCATCCCTTTTACAACCCAAATTTCGGGGTACAGTAGGAACCATCAATTTAATTACACCATATAATAACCAATGGTGTGAGATTCATAATGTGTTGGCGAAACATTGGGGGATTTTACTCAATGAACCCAAATTGAAACCATTTTTATCGGACAAACCTAAAATAGTGGCCAAAAGAGCAAAAAATCTTAAGGATTTTCTCACCACCAGTCACTTTAAGAGACTGACAGTTAAAGTTGGTTCAGGCCAGCGTCTAAATGGTTCCTATCCCTGTGGGAACTGTACCATTTGTCCATTTATGGTTGCCTCAGATACAGTTACTCTCCCTATCTTTCCAGGAATAATCAAGCTCAAACAATATTCGAATTGTAAGTCCAAGAATGTTGTCTACGCCCTTGTTTGCTCCTGCCCGAAGATCTATGTGGGCCAGATGGGCCAAGAATTAAGACGTAGAGTGCAGCAGCATGTCTCCAATATTAACAAAGCCAAAATTGACCGAGAAAAAGGTAAACCCATTACATCGGTGGCAAACCATTTTCTTGAATATCATGCTTGTAGATATAATGATCTACGGGTTTTGGTTGTGGATCAAGTTTTGGGAAATATTCGTGGAGGCAATTCTACCAAAGAGCTGCTCCGGCGGGAGGCACGATGGATTTATAACTTGAGGAACTCAGCTCCAGCCGGTCTTAATAAGGAACTTCTGTTTTCCGGGTTCTATGGCTAAACCTTGTTATTTCTTTGTAGGGTCTTTTTGGTCATCATTGACTGTATCCTTATTTATGGACAACGGCGGACGTCGTGTGCGGTGAAATCCACCAGTCAAGCTTCCATTGAGCTAGTGGACATCTAACCCCAGATGGAGGTTCTCACGTGTCTCGCCAATTACCTTTCACGACCTTTTCAATGTTTTAAAAAAGGACTGTTTTTCATCAAAAGTCATATTGGACTTTAAACTCGTTCATGGAAGCTTTTGTATATTCACAATAGTCCTTGTAGTCCTTGTCACATGTTATGTTATGTTTTGTATATCTATGATGACCAGGCATGGTTCCTTTGAACCCATAATGGTATTATTCATCTTGGCACCATGTATCTTTTGTGTGGACTACTTTTGTTTTTGATTCCACTATTGTATTTATGTCTCGTGGTCCAACTGGGTGCCTTCATTCGTTCCTTTAGAGGTTTGATCCCCCGAATTTAACGGGATTCAGATGTCTTATGACATCCTGAACTCCGATCTCATTACTCACAGCACTATGCTAATTTTTTTTTTTGGAGACTGCTTTTTCTAACCCAATGGTACCTTGATATTTAAGTGTTTTGCGTTGCCCAGGTCACTTTGTGTACCCCTTACTTAAATCAATTTCGGTTTAGGGACCCTTTCTTTCTCTGTCAACTTCTTCAGCTCAACCATTGAGCCTGTGATTTTGGTTATCTTTTACATCATTAATGCAACTGTGTGCTTACCATATAGTGCTCTTTTGAATGTTTATACGTTCAATGGATTCATCCATTATTATTATTTTTTTGCGGCGTTATTTGGAAAGATTTCTGTATTTATTCAGGTTTCTGATAAAAAATTTTCCATTGCCATATTGCATGGGTGCTGGTAATTTCATCTCGCCGCTAATTATATTCTTCATGTCCACCTGTATATGGGAACAAGATGCGCATGCGTAAATATATTTGGTTTGCTCTTTTTCATTTGGATATGCGAACAATATGCGCATGCGTAAATACATTTGGCTTGCTATCTGCTATTCAGTGGTGCCACCATTCTAGTCTTAGTTGTTGACAATATGGCCGCCGCTCAATTGCGCATGCGCCAGTGTATTTAGGGGCGCTTTGATTTTATACAGCTTTTTGATTATACCATCATTATTATATATATTTTTTTAATTCCTTCATCTACTTAGGACTTTGATAAGGTTATCAGTGCGACATGTTGTGTATGTGGGCGTTTTTATCATATCGCTCTATTAAACTTTAAAAAACTTCATTTGTAAGGGGGACCTACAATATGGCCGCCGGCAAACTGCGCATGCGCCTGTGTACTCAGAGGCGCTCTGACTGCACACAGCTCTTCGATCATACCATCATTTCTTATTTGCAGTCCTTTATCTAGGACTTTGATAAGGTAACCAGCGCGATACTTTGTATATGTAGGCGTTTCTATTCTATTATATCGCTTCAATAAACTTTATTTGTTCACTTGACAATGTGGACAAGATGGCTGCAGCTGAACTGCGCATGTGCTAAAGTTTTTTTGTTAGCGCTCACAACTTTATTCATACACTAGTAACGCTGACAAGATGGCCGCTGCCACGCTGCGTTCATTCCCTCATGGGTTAGTATCATGTTAATTAATTAATTATTCATCATGTGTTTTCTTCTTATTTAATGACACTATGCATGTACCTTCCCAGCGCTTCATTCTCCCTTGAGAAAGCCCCACAGGTGTGGCGATACGCGTGGGGTGTGCTTCCCCACATTTCTTCCCCGCAGGCTACTGTTTTCATCTCTGGGCCTCCGTCTCAGCACTTCATTTTCGGATACGTAAGGGTTCTTTGTTTGCCTTTTCCACCATTTTCTAACTTAGGGGCTATTAGACCTCTTCTGAGCAGTTCAATATTTGCTGACTGTCTCAAATAATTGGCAACATTTATATATATTTTCCCCTCTTTGTATGGTGCTGTGTTTAATGAGTCATCTCCTATGGCCTTTTAACCAGTTATGGTCAAGTGCTCACATATTGAGCACTAGATCTATTGTTTCTCAGTAGCCTGTTATACATATATGCATATATATCCATTCAACATCAGATAACAGGGGTATTTGTTGTGGGAGAGTCACTATGTCAGCATTACATGGCTGTGACTTGATTAACACTTTTCTGTGTTTTTAAATGTTTTTATCTTTCTTTGCTGCTTTGTGTACATGTAATTAATAAAGATTGCTATATTTTTGTTATAATTGTTTGCTGGAGTTCCCATTTTGTGGATGTACTCTCTTGTTTATTTTTTTTCATATACTGGGTTAATGTGGTGGATGCAGGGTCCACAGGGGACAGCGGTGGTGGGACAGTGCTGCCTAGCCCACGGTATAGGAAACAGTTGGCTGTAGGCGTTCCACCCTCCTCCTCCTCCAGAAGGGAAAGCTCGTCCACAGAGCGCAGTCGTACGAGCACTCCATCTGCAGCTGCCACTGTTGCACACGATGTGTCCCCCTATCGAGCAGCTAGTGGAAAGCGTCAGCAGGCTGTGTTGCAGATGATGTGTTTGGGCGACAGACACACCGCCGAGGTGCTGGCCGAGTACTTGAAGCGACAAACTGAGTCATGGCTGGGCAGTGTACATCTTGAGGCAGGCAAGGTAGTTAGTGATAACGGCCGTAATTTTGTGGCAGCCATAGCCCTTTCAAAACTCAGCCACATACCTTGCTTGGCTCACACCTTGAACCTGGTGGTGCAGTGCTTCCTCATAAATTATCCGGAGTTAACAGCCCTGCTCCAGAAGGTGCGAAGACTGTGCGCGCACATCCGCCGGTCGCCTGTACACTCCGTTCGTATGCAGAAGCTGCAGCGATTGCTCCACCTTCCCAACCACCGCCTCATTATCGACATTGCAACAAGGTGGAACTCCACCCTGCACATGGTGGAGCGGCTGTGCGAGCAGAGGCAGGCCATAATGCATTTGTGGGAGGATACACGAGCAGGCAGTTTGAGAGCAGACATGGAGTTGACAGGTGTGCAGTGGTCGAAGCTGAAAGACCTTTGTAAAGTCCTTCAGTGTTTTGAGGAATGCACACGGCTGGTAAGCGCAGACGACGCCATCCTAAGCATGAGCATCCCACTTATGCGTCTGCTCATGCAAACTTTTTGCAGGCGCCTGCGCAATGGTATTAAGGCGTCTGTCTATGTCCGATATCAGTGATGTGTACTATCTCTTAGACCACGATATATGCACAGCTGGTAGTACATGACGTCACATGCTGGCGCTAAGGTCTGTCAGCTATGGTTTACGTGTAATGAGAAACTGCTGATCTGCAGGTATGTTTGGACATTAACCCTACATTGGCTAGCAAGGACACAGCTGCTCCCTATTCCTTAATTAGATAAGCCTATATAATAGCACAGTGACTGGCAAAAGGTACCCTGACGAAGCCACCTAGAGTGGTGACACGCGTCGGGTCATTAGTCCAGCCTGCCCCACTTCACTTCATATGTGATGTATTGGGTTCTGTGCATCTATGTCTATTATTTGAAGGTGGACATGTAGATGTCCTTTGGTTGTTTGCACTCTTTACAGCCCATTTCTGGTCTGGATGACCTGGTCTGCTCTTGGAGCCTGACTTCAGGCTGAGGTATTTCCAAATGGGGTTTATTCAGTACATTCCAGAAACGTTTGTTTTTTATGTACCACATTGTGAATAAGAGTATGCCAGAGCTATATAACTAATTGTATGCACGGTCTCAAGGCATTATTTCAGCTTGTGATAACATCCATTTAAAATTTAAAATTTATCTGCATCACTGATATCCATGACTCATTTACACTACACTACACAGTGCTACAGTGTATTAGTGTGCTCTCAAAACCTTCTAATTGGGTATTAGATTACATGGACCTTGGGTATAAGACACTTTCTCCACCAATAGAGGCAGTGGTTATCAGGGTTGGTTCTCTATTATGAGATATGTATATCTTTTGAATGTGTCACATGTGTGACCATTTTTTAATGTTTTTAATGTGTTGTTGTTGTTTGCTGTGTTTAATTTAAATAAATAAAAATTGTAATATTTTTGCTAAATTCCTATTCAGGGTGATCCCCGATTTGTGGCCTATTCTTTTCTGCTTGTGACTGTCTCATGCAAACTTTAACGCACATCAAGGAGCAGGCATCTGCAGCCGAGGATGATGAGGAAGAGGAGGAGGGAAGCCTTGATGACAGTCAGCCATTGTCTGTTCAGGGAACTGTCGTGGACGAGGTGGAGGAAGAAGAGGAGGAGGAGGATGATGATGGGGATGATTATTTAGTGGAGGAGGATGCTTCTCGTGGGGCAAGAGAAAATGTTGGCGTGGCAAAGTCTGGTACAGGGTTTGTGCGTGACTGGAGGGATGTGGATTTGCCTGAAAGTGCTCCTCCAACCAGCACTCGCACTGCATCATTGACACCGGGAACATTGGCCCACATGTCAGATTATGCCTTGCAGAACCTAAAAAGGGACCCCCGCATTGCCAAAATGATGAACGATGACGACTACTGGTTGGCCAGCATCCTGGATCCACGCTATAAAGGCAATTTCCAAAACATCATGCCACAGGAGAACCTTCACCTAATATTGGCTAATAAACAAGCAACTCTGGTAAACCGGTTGGTTGAGGCATTCCCAGCACACAGCAGCGGTGATGGTTCTCACACGAGCCGTACGGGCCGGGGGCAACTTGGAAGAGGTGTTGATGGTGCACACATCAGAAGTGGCGTTGGAGACAGGGGTTTCATGACCATGTTGTGGACTGATTTTTCAAGTCCCACACACACGACTGGTAATACTGCATCGATTGAAAGTGACAGGAGACAACAGTTGTCAACTATGGTTACAAACTACTTTTCCTCCCATATCGATGTTCTCCCACACAGGTCATTCCCATTTGACTATTGGGCCGCTAAACTGGACACTTGGCCTGAATTGGCACAATATGCCTTACAGGAACTCGCTTGCCCAGCTGCAAGTGTGCTATCGGAAAGAGTCTTCAGTGCTGCTGGATCAATCCTGACATAAAAAAGGACCCGTCTGTCAACCCAAAATGTGGATGATCTAACCTTCATTAAAATGAACCATGCATGGGTTTCCAAGGATTTTGTCACACCTTACCCTGATGACACATAGGTTGACAGAAAAATGGCTTTCTTTGGTCCGCCTCTTCCTGGGACTTGACCAATTTCGCCTTTAGCAGCAAGTGAATGTCCCACATCAACATATGCCATATTGTAAACCTCCCTAACTGGGCTGCCTCCTCCCCCATGGCTGGGGTCACCACCAACGCACGCAGCCGTGCGAGTGCCGTTGCCCTGGACAGGTGGGTGGGCCGACTCTTGGGCGCGGGCACTGGCACAGGGTCCCTCATAGTGCAATCAAGTGTCTCTGACAGTGGGGGTGCACACCCGACGTCAGACACACCGCCGTACTATGAGGGGCCCAGTGCCAGTACCGACGCCCACGAGTGGGCCCCCCTTGCTTGGGCAGGGCCCCATCATTTGCAATGTTTACCTCTCCCTGCTCCTCCGCTGTGTAGTCTGGGTTGTCAAATCCTTCACTGGGACTGCCACTACAAATTTTGTGAACTGATAGAAGATGATGGGTAAGACGTAGCTATGCCCTGTCCCGCTGGCCAGGATCTAGCTTCAGATGATCAATGGCTTCCATTTCTTATGGACGTCGACTCACAATAAGATGCAGTGGTGGTTTCTCATCAGCTTTCACAGTTTTCCTACCCACAGACGTGTGACATTCCAGCGCACATTTTTAAATGTGCCCTCTCATGCCAGTCCAAATGAATCGTCTACGGCCTGTGGCTTCTGTCTTTTGCACTCAAAAGTTACGTGACAGATCATGATAGGCAGTGAGCACCATGTTTACATCTCTCCCTGTGATCAAAATTATATGGATGTGAGTAATGGCGATGGGATCAACTGTACTGCGATACAGCAACACATTCTTCACAAAGAAAGATTTTCGCTGTCTCCACACACTAATTAATTGAGGGTCAGCATCACCTCTGAGAATTGTGACGGAAGTTTATCCCATGAATAGGAATTCCTAGATTTCTGCAATCACTAGAATTTATGTCAGTAATTGTATGCATCTCATTTTATATTGCGGAGAGTCTGGACTGTCTTACTGAGACAGAAATATATATGAAGATTTAAAAATACCACCAAAAGTGTATACTGGTGTACGCTTCAAATACATTTCCTTTTTTCTACTTTTTAGATTGTTGTCTAATCCATACTGAGAACACAGAGATTTTATATATTTAAACTATGCTATATATACCTGCTATCCAGTGATAATGTACCCTTTCTCAACTTTGTACAAGCTGGTCAAATCCATACTGGGCCTGAGAGCGTCTGAGCCTGCCTCCTGATCTATAGACATAGGTTTTTAATGTGTAAACTATGCTATACATACCTGTAATCCGGTGAAACGTTACCCTTTCTCACCTTTGTCCAATCACGTCTAATCCATACTGGGCCTGAGACCGTCTGAGCCTGCCTCCTGATATATAGACATAGGTTTTTAATGTGTAAACTATGCTATACATACCTGTAATCCGGTGAAACGTTACCCTTTCTCACCTTTGTCCAATCACGTCTAATCCATACTGGGCCTGAGACCGTCTGAGCCTGCCTCC
The DNA here is from genome assembly GCF_039654945.1 of Dendrobates tinctorius. Classification (NCBI taxonomy): domain Eukaryota; kingdom Metazoa; phylum Chordata; class Amphibia; order Anura; family Dendrobatidae; genus Dendrobates; species Dendrobates tinctorius. The sequence continues at coordinate 590,020 of NW_027362206.1, forward strand.
TGTTATATAGACATAGGTTTTTAATGTGTAAACTATGCTACATATATACGTGTTACCCGGTGAAACTGTACCCTTTATCAACTTTCTAGAATCTTGTCGAATCCATACTGGGCCTGAGAACGGCTGCCAAGCTGTTAGGCAAGCTACAGCAACTGTGGTTTGGACACGTAATGTTTTGCATTTTTTCAGGAATGCCGGTTAGGCCTAATTCAGGAATTGCGGTTGACCTGCACTTACTGGGAAATCATCGTTCGCGGGGAATAATTGGAATCACAGATCCCCATCACTAACGGTGTTCTGCTGGTTATCTGCACCTGTAAGCGACAAAAGCTGGTCCTTTCAGTGAAGTGCGCATGCAGCCCCAGACATGTAACGCCATGATAGACCATGATAGTGCCAGAGCCTCGCGTATCCCTCTAGTAAGCTTGACGCGTACCACGGGGGCATGCCGGAGTCTCGTTCGTTAATGGAATAAAGCTGACAAATTGCTAGCACAACTACAAACGGACATACCACACCACACACACAATCGACAAAGCTTTCAATATGTGCATCTTTTCTTGAGGTGGCATGGTTGTGGTTTCCCGGGTGGAGTCCAATTAAGCCGCAGGCTCCACTCCTGGTGCCCTTTTGGACATTCCTTTAAGGTTCAGCATTGCAATCATACTGCCCCCGGAAAGCAAACACTTTGCCTTCATGGACGCTGTTTGGAGGTTTGTGGGAATAACGCCGCCCGATCGCTAGTTGGCATAATTTATTGGTGGGAAGTCCGACGGTATATGATCGTGTTCGATTTCAGAATTTTTTTTTTTTGGATGGTATTTTACATTTTTATTCCAGCCTTTCTTGACTTCATAAGGGAATGACAAGCCTATATCTGTGTCTCCTCCACCTCCTCTTTTTACTCCTCCACCTCTTTTCTAAATGTAGTTGTCCTTTTCCATATGTAATTTTTGTCTTCTGAGCATTTTCTCTGCTTTGGGACACCTTTTAAGGTGTTTTGTAATTGTTTTCTATGTGTTTGCATGTGTTTGTGTTTGCCTGCCATTGTTTTCAATGGGGTTCGACGAACATTCGACAAACTTGCCTCCTGTGTGACGAACCAAAACACTAGCGTGGTGGCTCAACAATACTTGGATCACCCTCGCACACCCAGGGCAGCGGGGGTACTCGGTACCGGGCCGGTGTCGAGGCGGGAATGTGTCACAGCAGCGGTGACCCGGTCCGTGGCCCTGGGCGCCCAATATCAATGGCGGTTATGTTAATGATAAGTTTATATGAATAGTTTGTGACGCCACCCGTGGTGTTTGGCAAGTAAGATGGTAAGCCAATGCTGCATGCAGATCCGCTGGGACTGATGGTGTGGTGCAGCAGAGATGGTATAGCTCCCCACAGGTGGAGCTGTAGTCCCAGGGCAGTGTAGGTGCAATGGGTGAGGAGAGGCGCAGAATGGCACAGATGTTGTTACCCAGATGTAGTGGTGCTGGAATAACTGGAGGACACCAGAGTATGCGGTTCCAAAGCTTTACTCACCGTTTGCAGTTCACACAACTGCCTGCCTCCGTACTGTGTTCTCCAGGTCAGGGCTCCAGCCAACCTCCAGGCAGGATAGCATTCTCCCTTCCACACTCCGCCAACATGTACCTTACTGAACGACGCCTCCAATGTGCCTTTAGGTGCGAAGCACTCCAGTACTTAGTTACCCTGGAATGCCTCTCTCTAGGTGTTCCTAGTCTTTACTTGTATGACAGACAGCTGTAGCCTGCTTCGGGGACTCCTCACTGCGTCCCGGCTCTCTATTCAGTTGCTGTTGTGTCCCAAGTCTCTGATGGGAGCAAGGCGTTAGCGGCTCACTACTCCTCCGGTGTCTGTTGCCGGACATAAAGATCCAATTAACCTCGGGGACCGGGCCCCGGCCTTTGCGCTCTCTGGACTGGAAGGGTTCTCTCTCTTTCTCAACCAGCTTCCCACCGTCCTTCCATTCTCCTTCGTTCCGATCTGTTCTATCTCTCTTATGGAAGGTTAGGTTATCAATCTTATTAGTCTCTTTCTCTGGTCTTTCTCGTGCCAGCAGCCCAGATCACTGGGACCTGCTGCAGCACGTCCCTCAGACACCCATCTTCTCTCTTCTCTCTCCTCCAACCAACTAACCTCTAACTCTCACTCTTCCCACTCTTTTATATCTAACTCCACCCGCCTCAGCAGCACCTCTCATGTTATGAAGCCAGGGACCACAAAAGGCACCCTATGACCTTTCCAGCATAAAGCATGGATGGGTCCCTGCTGAACTATCCTGTGTGTGGGGTGCAGGTGTTGGAATGCGGAAAGGAGTTCCCAGCCTACCAGGATGGTGGGGCACTACACCTTAGGAGAAGGTGCAGTACCTCTGTGGCGACTGAAGCCTCAGGGGCGCCACACTACTCCTGATATATAGACGTACATTGTTAATGTTTAAACTATGCTATATATACCTGGTATCTGATGATACTGTACACTTTGTCTACTTTTTATATTCTTGTCTAATCCATACTGAGCCTGTCAGCGTCTCTGTGTGACTCATGGAATAAATATGGAGATTGACAATTATCCTTTGACTGAATAGAGCTGTACATTTCTGATACAGTGCCATATATCTGATGTTATTTTGTGTCTATTTTGTGCAAAATTTTGAAGTTTGGTGGAAGAGGCTGCGAACGTGGGCGCGGGGGGCCAGCTGGTGCTGATGGTGGTGGTGCATCTGCTGGTAGTGGCAAAAGCACAATAGCAGCTAAGGCAGGAGGTGTTGAGCCTGCGTGATGGTCTGGCTCCGGAACGCCTGGAATGATACCTTTTCTGGGAGTAGGTTAACCGCTTTTAAAGGCGGAGCATGAGTAACTGGTTTTGGCTTACATTGCCGAAACAGACTCCATCAAATATGCCCGCCTCTTCTGAAGTTTCAAAAAATGCAAGCACTGAGTGGTCAAGTGCTGGCTCCTGGTCAGGAATAACCCCTTTCCTTGTGTCCTGCACCCCCACCCAAACTGAATGAGGCAGCAGGCCACACTTCACATTAGTCCATGTAGCTCTTTCTATCATACCATGCCTGGGTTATCAAGTCAAATCGTGAATTCCCCAGTCCAAGATGAATCTGACATGGAGTGTGGGTGGCCAGCCAGGGCAGTGGGGTTAATCGGTACCGGGCCGGTGTCTCACAGGGATGTGTCACGGTGGTGGTGACCCTTTCCGTGGCCCTGGACGTCCATGCAAAGGGGTGAATTACGTTTATAGGTGAATGATACGTGACGCCACCTTTGGTTTCTGATTAGATTGACCAGCGCTGCAGTGTCGCTTCTGTGGGACAGATGTTATGGTGCAGCTAAGATGTAGAAGACCTGCACAGGAAGGGCCGTAGTCGCAGGGCAGATGAAAGAGTTGGTAGATGGTGTGCAGTGCAGGATGTAGCAGAGCCGTACGCCAGGCGCAGGAGAAAGAGGACAGACACAGTTGTGCAGTTCCTTTACCTGTACTTGGTAGGTGCTGTCCAGGACCCAGAGTACAGATGGAGGAGTTGGTCAGCCTGGAAGCCAATTTGGATTTCTCTCTCTGCAGATAGGTAGTGTGGCCTCCGTTCTAGCGCTTATCTGAGGTACTCGCAGTGCTGAGTTCAATGAAGTTCCCCCTGTTGACTCTCTTTTGGAACTTTCTCGTACGGCTGGCAGCCGTAGCCTTTTCCTTCTGGCTCACACACGTCGATGCTGGGGCCTCCGAGCCTCAGTTGGGTAGAGCATTTACAGCTGCTACTTCCTCCGGATTCTGCTGCAGAAACGTCATTGTCCCTACAAACTCGGAGACCGGAATCCGGACCATGCGCTCCAGCTAGGAGTGAGCCTTAACTCTGCTCATCCTCCAGCTCCCCTTCTCACGTCCACACACTTCCCCTTCCCTGCACAGAATGGCCTAACTTACCTCCTCCTGACCACAGAGAGCAGCTCATCAGCAGTCATGTTCAGAGGTCTCCCTGCTGGCGTGGAGTGGGAAATGTGTTGTGTGTTGGTTTAACTGCTAGAGAGATCCTTCGTTGCTCCCAAGCATGACATCACACTCCCTAGGAGGAAGGTAATGCCACTGTGGCGACCGTACTCCTGGGGACTCCACAAGTGCACTGATGCCCAGCCACTGCTAGATGATTCTGCTGGTACATTGACCCAGACCACTACATTCCCCTCACACTCTACACAGCCTGAATCTGACCCTGATGAAACTCAGGTTACCCTTCCCATATACTGTACCACCTTACACGGTGACATAGAGGAAGGTGCAGATGAAAGTGCAGGTTCCTTGAGCTGGTGGGGGGGCATACTCATGGGCGACGGCACTGGCACAGGGCCCCTCATAGTACGCAAAAGTGTCTCTGCCGGTGGGAGGGGCTGCCGGTGGGAGGGGGAGGGCCCACCCCACCCCCACCCCACCCCCACCCCACCTGCCATCAGACACACCGCCACACACCGCCGTACTATTTGAAGGGCCCTGTGCCACTGCCGTCGCCAACGAGTGGGCCCCCACTGCTTGCTCAGGATCACAGCACTTGCAAAGTTGAAATACTTACCTCTCCCTGCTCCACCGCCATGACGTCTTCCGCGTTTCCTGACAGTGATAATCTGATCAGAGAGCGCAATGACATCACATCTGTACGCCCTCTGCCTAAACAGCCAAGTGCAGTGAGATGGACGATGGGGACGACGAGGAGTCCAGACTAGTACAGGGATTCCATAGCGAGGAGAGTTATTTAATTCTTTTCAATGTTGGGACACCAATTTTTTGGGAGCACTATACTCTGGAGAATGATATATGGGGCCCACCATACACTGGAGCATTCCAAAGGTGGACATCAGACACTGGAGCAGCATTTACAGGGCACAGTATACACTACAGCATTAGAAATGGGGCCCATTATGTATGGAGCATTATTTGGGCCCATAAAACAGTGGAGCTTCATCCATGGGGACCAACATATACTGTAGCATTATGTGGAGCTCATCATATACTGTTTCAAACATTATATGGGACCAATGATTCTGTATGGAGAAATATATGGGCCTCATTACTCTGTATAGCGCACTATGCGGTGGCCATAAAACTGTATGGAGTAATATACTGTCCGTTTTTGGAGCTATTAAAAATGGATATCAGTCATGAGATGTAAAAAGTGAAGTATTTTTCACTGTACTATACCGCTATTTCTCTGCCGTATCGGAGCATCATGAGTTGTGCTGTGTTAAAGGGGCGCTCTTTTGCCCAGGTCACATGAAAACCTGGAGCCAGCCCTACCCCTCCACAACTTTAGCCAAATAACCCCCAGTTTTCAGTGCGTAACTATTATTATGAAGTAAATTAAGGTTGACAAGCTTCAGTAATAAAAATTGATGTTTTTGCCATTAAAATGGGCACTGTAGGTGTGTTTAATGTCCTCCACTTCCTGCCGACTTTGCTTCCCCATTGACTTGCATTGGGTTTCGTGTTTCAGTCGGCCTCTGACTTTTCACGATAATCGGCCGATTTCGTTCGACCCGACTTTTGAGAAAGTCGGGTTTCATGAAACCCGACTCGACCCGAAAAAAGGCAAAGTCGCTCATCTCTAGTTTGTAATAATAAGTCATGTCAGACTAACTTAATTTCCTTCTATGACAGAATCACTGACTGAGTGGATCAGGGAAATACTGTATAGTATATCTTGACTTCAGCAAAGCATTTGACAAGAGTATCTCACACCATTCTTATTGAAAAAATGGCTAAGTATGGAATGGACAAGGCAACTGTGAGGTGGATTCATAACTGGCTTAGTGATCGGACCCAAAGAGTGGTCGTAAATGGCTGCACATCCAGTTCTAAGAATGTCTCAAGTGGGGTACCACAGGGCTCTGTCCTGGGCCCTGTATTGTTCAACATCTTTATCAACGATTTAGATGAAGGAATTGAGGGTAAACTGATTAAATTTGCTGATGACACAAAGCTAGGAGGGATAGCTAATACTAGAGAAGAGAGAGAGAGGATTCAAAAAGATATAAATAAACTGGAGAAGTGGGCAGCAACTAACAGAATGGTTTTTAACTGAGAAAAATGCAAAGTACTACATCTGGGCAAAAAAATGAAAAAGCATATACAGAATGGCAGGAATAGGGCTAAGTGACAGCACATGTGAAAAAGACTTGGGTATACTAATAGATCACAGACTGAATATGAGTCAACAGTGTGATGCAGCAGCAAAAAAGGCAAATGCAATTCTAGGATGTATTAACAGAAGCATACAGTCTAGATCACGTGAAGTCATTATTGCCCTCTACTCCTCTTTGGTCAGACCTCATCTGGAATATTGTGTCCAGTTTTGGGCACCACATTTTAAAAAAGACATCAACAAACTGGAGCAAATTCAGAAAAGAGCGACCAGAATGGTGACCGGTCTGCAAACCCTGTCTTATGAGGAAAGGTTGCAGGATTTGGGAATGTTTAGCTTGCAGAAGAGAAGACTGAGAGGAGACTTAATAGCTGTCTATGAATATCTAAAGGGCTGTCACATTGTAGAAGGATCATCTTTATTCTCATTTGCACAAGGAAAGACTAGAAGCAATGGGATGAAACTGAATGGGAGGAGACACAGATTAGATATTAGAAAAAACTTTTTGACAGTGAGGGTGATCAATGAGTGGAACAGGCTGCCACGAGAGGTGGTGAGTTCTCCTTCAATGGAAGTCTTCAAACAGAGGCTGGACAGACATCTGACTGGGATGATTTAGCGAATCCTGCTTTCTGCAGGAGGTTGGACCAGATGGCCCAGGAGGTCCCTTCCAACTCTACCATTCTATGATTCTGTGATTACGTGGTCAGACTGTAGAGGAGGCTTCATGTAACAGTGATTGTAGGATTACGTGGTCAGTCTGGCGTATAGGCTGCAGATAACAGTGATTTTAGGATTATGTGGCTAGTCTGGAGAGAAGCTTCAGATAACATTGAGTTGATGGTCAGTCTGCAAAAAAAAAAGAGATACTTAAAGTCACCACACATTTTCCTTTAAAGGGTATTTTGAACCCTTTGAAATTTCTTACAAACAGCTTATGGTGGTATGATATTTGAAAAGGGAGAAATACTATATCAATCAGGGCCGGACTGAGACCAAAAAGCAGCCTTGGCACAAAAAAAATGTCACCAGCCCACATACAATGAATGTCCTCACCCAAATCGTAGAACACTGGCAAGTTGTGCCAACTTTTGCTTTAGCTCACACACGTATCACACAGCTCACACAAGTAGCTCACACACACACACAGCTCACACGTATCACACACGCTGTATCACCGCTCACACACACAGACACACAAGTAACACACACACGTATCACACAGCTCACACACACAGCTCATGATCACACACAGCTCACACATATCACACACACGTATCACACAACACACACACTCAAGTAGCTCACACAGCTTATGCTCACCCACAGCTCACACACACAGCTCACACACACAGCTCACACACACAGACACACAAGTAACACACACACGTATCACACAGCTCACATACACACACAGCTCACACACACAGCTCACACACAGACACACAAGTAACACACACACGTATCACACAGCTCACACACACAGTTCATGATCACACACAGCTCACACATATCACACACACGTGTATCACACAACACACACACTCAAGTAGCTCACACAGCTCATGCTCACACACAGCTCACACACACAGATCACATACACACACACAGCTCATACACACACACAGCTCACACGTATCACACACACAGCTCACACATATCACACACACATGTATCACACAACACACACACTCAAGTAGCTCACACAGCTCATGCTCACACACAGCTCACACACACAGCTCACATACACACACACAGCTCACACACACAGCTCACATACACACACACAGCTCACACACACAGCTCACATACACACACACAGCTCACACACACAGCTCACATACACACACAGCTCACACACACACAGCTCACACGTATCACACACACAGCTCACACATATCACACACACATGTATCACACAACTCACACACTCAAGTAGCTCACACAGCTCATGCTCACACACAGCTCACACACACAGCTCACATACACACACACAGCTCACACACACACACAGCTCACACATATCACACACACAGCTCACACGTATCACACACAGCTCACACATCACACACTCAGCTCACACGTATCACACACGCTGTATCACAGCTCACACACACGTATCACACAGCTCACACACACAGCTCATGATCACACACACAGCTCACACATATCACACACACATGTATCACACAACTCACACACTCAAGTAGCTCACACAGCTCATGCTCACACACAGCTCACACACACAGCTCACATACACACACACAGCTCACACACACACACAGCTCACACATATCACACACACAGCTCACACGTATCACACACAGCTCACACATCACACACTCAGCTCACACGTATCACACACGCTGTATCACAGCTCACACACACGTATCACACAGCTCACACACACAGCTCATGATCACACACACAGCTCACACATATCACACACACATGTATCACACAACTCACACACTCAAGTAGCTCACACAGCTCATGCTCACACACAGCTCACACACACAGCTCACATACACACACACAGCTCACACACACACAAGTAGCTCACACTCACACACTAGTAGCTCACACACGTATCTCACACACACAATTAGCTCACACACTGCTCATGCACACACGCATGTATCACACACAGATGACACAAGTATTACACAGCTCAAACACAAGTAGCTCACACTCACACACAGCTCACACACGTATATCACGCATACACGTATATCACACATACACGTATCACACACGTATCTCACACACACAGCACACACGTATGTATCACTCAGCTCTCATACACACAAGTAGCTCAAACACAAGTAGCTCACACATGCATGTATCACTCACGCATGTATCACACAGCTCACACACACAGCTCACATGTATCACACAGCTCACACACATATCACACATACACAGCCTCACATACACACAGCCTCACACATACACACAGCCTCACACATAGCCACACACATACACACAGCCTCACACATACACACAGCCACACACATACACACAGCCCCACACATACACACAGCCACACACATACACACAGCCTCACACATACACACAGCCTCACACACACACACACACACAGCCACACACATACACACAGCCTCACACATACACACAGCCACACACATATACACAGCCACACACATACACACAGCCTCACACATACACACAGCCTCACACATACACACAGCCTCACACACATGAACACAGCCACACACATACACACAGCCTCACACACATACACACAGCCTCACACACACATACACACAGCCACACACATACACACAGCCCCACACATACACACAGCCTCACACACACATACACACAGCCTCACACACACATACACACAGCCACACACATATACACAGCCACACACATACACACAGCCTCACACATACACACAGCCTCACACATACACACAGCCTCACACACATGAACACAGCCACACACATACACACAGCCTCACACATGAACACAGCCACACACATACACACAGCCCCACACATAGCCACACACATACACACAGCCTCACACATACACACAGCCTCACACACACACACACACACAGCCACACACATACACACAGCCTCACACATACACACAGCCACACACATATACACAGCCTCACACATATACACAGCCACACACATACACACAGCCTCACACATACACACAGCCTCACACATACACACAGCCTCACACATACACACAGCCTCACACACATGAACACAGCCACACACATACACACAGCCTCACACACATGAACACAGCCACACACATACACACAGCCACACACATACACACAGCCTCACACACACATACACACAGCCACACACATACACACAGCCCCACACATACACACAGCCTCACACACATACACACAGCCTCACACATAGCCACACACATACACACAGCCACACACATATACACAGCCTCACACATATACACAGCCTCACACATACACACAGCCTCACACATACACACAGCCTCACACATACACACAGCCTCACACATACACACAGCCTCACACACATGAACACAGCCACACACATACACACAGCCTCACACACACATACACACAGCCTCACACACACATACACACAGCCACACACATACACACAGCCCCACACATACACACAGCCTCACACACATACACACAGCCTCACACATAGCCACACACATACACACAGCCTCACACATACACACAGCCTCACACATACACACAGCCTCACACACATGAACACAGCCACACACATACACACAGCCTCACACACACATACACACAGCCACACACACTCTCCTCTGTGGTGCAGGGGAGGCTGGTGTCCATGGGCAGCTCTTCAGCTTCTCCTGCACACAGCAGCACTGTCCGCACATCCCCTGGTCTCTACTCTCTAGGGATACTACCAGATGAGAGCAGGGGGCGCTGTCACCTGCTGACAGGAGCTTATCTCTCCCAGGGAGCAGCCGCCTATGCTGACCTTATGCTGATTTCTGCTTGATTTCTGCGCTGGCTCTCCCTCCCTCACACAGAGCATGCTGCACAGGAGGACAACAGCCCTGGAGCTTTCATAGCGATGCCCCTGGAGGAGAGGTGTCCTGTGCGTGCCCAGGTGACCCTTTCACACTTCTGACCTGGGCTGTGTGCGCGCACTCTCCTGCTTGTCCGCACTGACGAGGGTCGCGGCCGCGCTCACACACTGAGTCAGGCCACTGTGGCGCTTATCAGCGCATGCACCAACAGGAGCGCGAGCGCACACAGAGCCCAGGTCAGAAGTGTTAAAGGGCCAGCGGCCCATTTTGTAATTCAGAGCTGCCGACCCACCGGGAATCTGCCCGGTTCGCCAGATTATCAATCCAGGCCTGATATCAATTCCAAGCGTCTCTATGGCCAGTGCCTCCCTGGTAAACTCCTGGCCTCTGTTTAAATGGCTCCAGCAGTTTTGTGTTGACACATTACCGCTGCAGCCAATCGTGTCAACACCACTGTGGTTGTAGCCGTTCGGTCTATATAACAACACTGGAGCTGGGTGAGTAGCGATTGGAGGGGAACCAAGTAACAGGAAATTATTAAGGCAAGTATTACTCTTGTACATTTTGTAAGCTTTATACCATTGTTGGCTGTTTGTAAAATGTTCCTTGGGTTTAAAATGCAAATAAGACAACTGTTGGCTGAATGTTCATTAACCCCTATGCATAAATGATTGTCTCTGATGAAAATTCATGTGTTTTCAACAAAGATAAAATTGTCGATGGCAAATAATTTATCTATTATTTCCTGTGAAAACAACTGTGTCAACCATTGACATTAAATGAGCCAGTTAGATGGTCAACTAGTCCAGTAAAGAACGGTGGAATCAGCCAAAGAACAAATCTGCCATTAGCTTCTGTAGAATAAATAAGTGCCCCTCATTATGACCACTGGCATCGTGACCCAAGTGGGTGTTTCTCATGACTGTCAGGTAGTGATGAGTGAACGTGCTCGCCACTACTCGTCACTTGCCCAAGTATCACTGTACTTGGCGAGCACCGATCATTTCCGGGATTACTCGGCGGGAACTTGGGTCTCCACCCAGCTTTTTTGGCAGACTTTACAGAACCAATCATGATGCAGGGATTGTCTGCCAGGCTATGAAACGCCGCAGCCATCTTTTTTGTGGTCGTGCAGTGATTGGCTGGCCGCACAGCATCATCAGGGGTATAAGAGACCGGACGCCGCCCTGCTTGGCGCATTCATCTCCGGATTGAGATAGTGTAGGGTGAGCTGCTGCTTTGATAGGGTCAGTATTGGGGATTTATTAGTTAGTGTGGGGTCTACCATCTTAAACTACTGACATCCAGCTAAACCAACAGTCCTAAGGACTAATTCCGGAGTGTATAGGTTCCAGTGTTGGGTAGGCAGGGTAGCGTACGTCACTGTATACACATCAGGGCAAGGCCTGCAGGCACTGTATGTGTGTATATACATATTGTAACAGGGTCTTCTGTGCTGTAATATCTCTTACATTACCACCCCGTTTCTCAGGAAGTTCACTCTGCTTTTCCTCACTTCTGAATGAAGGACGCTGGTTCGAAAGGCTTTGTAACATGGGAACATATAAAAGATCACTGCTGCTCCATGTATTTCCAGTGTGACCACATTTTACTCATCGGTCTCAGAATATATATACATACAGAGGGCAGGACAATCAGTGCCAGTAGATAACAGGCTCCAATTAAGACGCCAGACATACATTACAATAGCCGTGGGATTTACAAAGGTGGGGGGAGGTCAGAAGTGGGATATCTTGTTTACCTCTGCCCAGGGGGTCGCAGCCAGTCGGTTGCTGCATTAAGGGCATACATCTCCTATTTGGTGTGCTGGGGGCGTTTCTGTAACACATATCATTGGATATATCAAGAGGGTCCTGTGTTCTGGTGCTTCTGCTGCTACCTGTGGGATATATTGTCCGTATATGCCTAGCCCCAGGTGTAATTGGCTTTGGAAATGTTTTGGGTCAGGGCTAATAGAGCTTTTTTTTTATTGCAAAGCAATCCAGAGCCCTTTTTTTTCCTCCATTTGCTTTTTGACAGTGCACAATACAGCCAGATCCTTTTCCTAGCACAGCTTGAAAATCCTGCAATTTTAAAGGGTCCCAAACATCCCTTTTGAGTGTGCAGAGAAATATTTATCTTTTATGTGGTACGGTTGTGTAGTTTTGTCTTATACAATTTCTTGACAATATTTTGCTGAGCCCCCGCAAAAATAGACAGGCCGCCTATTTTACAGTGTGGTATATCTGTGACACGCCGCATCCATCCGTCTGCCAAAAATTCTTAGGCCTAAATTCATTTTTTTTTGGCTGTCTGGCACTTGACTTCTATACAGCACTATTTAGCCAAAAAAAAAAAAACATGCATTTGTCGATGTGGTACCTGGGTGCCAGCTCATATCTGTGTGTGCTCAAATTATGGCAAGTTTAGGCCGGTTTTCCTATTTGGTTCTGGTTGTCACTGGACTTATATACAGCATGATTTAGCAAACTATTAAAAAAAATACAGGCCACACATTTTTTGATGTGGTACCTGGGTGCCAGCTCATATCTGTGTGTGCTAAACGTTTGGCCAGTTTACGGCTGATTTCTTTTTTTGTCCTGGGTGTCACTGGACTTATATACAGCAGTATTTAGCACAAAATTTTTTATAAAAAATACAGGCCAGAAATTCTTGGTTGTGGTATCTCCCTAACAGACCTCATTTATCCTTACCAAAAATGTGTCCATTTTAGGCCTATACATTGTATTTTATTTGCAGTCTGTTATTGTACTTATTAAATCTGATAAGGCAAAATAGATTTTAACCTAAAGTAAAGATAGGTAAAAAGTGTGGTTTTCTGGCACACGTATCACATAAAAGTTACCTCCCAAATCACCGTTTTGTATTGAACGTGTCTAATATTCCAGTCCATTTACAATGGGAAAGGCGTGTGGCAAGGGATGGGGAAGTGGACGTGATGGTGATGGTCTGATATAGGAAGGGGTCTGATGGGGGATCTGATATAGGCCCATACATACCAGGATTGGGGATACTAGTATAGGGATGAGGGCGATCATTCCTGCCAGGATAGGGATGAGGGATCCATGTACACCAGGATGGGGATGAGGGAACAATGTATACCAGGATGGGGATGAGGGGACCCTGTATACCAGGATGGGGATGAGGGGACCATGTATATCAGGATGGGGATGAGGGATCAATGTATACCAGGATGGGGATGAGGGTTCCATGTACACCAGGATGGGGATGAGGGGACCATGTATACAGGATGGGGATGAGGGTTCCATGTACACCAGGATGGGGATAAGGGGGCCATGTATACCAGGCTGGGGATGAGGGGATCATGTATACCAGGATGGGGATGAGGGGATCATGTATACCAGGATGGGGATGAGGGGTCCATGTATACCAAGATGGGGATGAGGGGATCATGTATACCAGGATGGGGATGAGGGGATCATGTATACCAGGATGGGGATGAGGGGGCCATGTATACCAGGATGGGGATGAGGGGGCCATGTATACCAGGATGGGGATGAGGGGATCATGTATACCAGGATGGGGATGAGGGGTCCATGTATACCAAGATGGGGATGAGGGGATCATGTATACCAGGATGAGGATGAGGGGATCATGTATACCAGGATGGGGATGAGGGATCCATGTATACCAGGATGGGGATGAGGAAACCATGTATACCAGGATGGGGATAAGGGGGCCATGTATACCAGGATGGGGATGAGGGGGCCATGTATACCAGGATGGGGATGAGGGGATCATGTATACCAGGATGGGGATGAGGGGTCCATGTATACCAAGATGGGGATGAGGGGATCATGTATACCAGGATGGGGATGAGGGGATCATGTATACCAGGATGGGGATGAGGGATCCATGTATACCAGGATGGGGATGAGGAAACCATGTATACCAGGATGGGGATGAGGGGGCCATGTATACCAGGATGGGGATGAGGGGTCCATGTATACCAGGATGGGGATGAGGAAACCATGTATACCAGGATGGGGATGAGGGGGCCATGTATACCAGGATGGGGATGAGGGGATCATGTATACCATGCTGGGGATGAGGGGACCATGTATACCAGGATGGGGATGAGGGGACCATGTATACCAGGATGGGGATGAGGGAACCATGTATACCAGGATGGGGATGAGGGGTCCATGTATACCAGGATGGGGATGAGGGAACCATGTATACCAGGATGGGGATGAGGGGACCATGTATACCAGGATGGGGATGAGGGGACCATGTATACCAGGATGGGGATGAGGGAACCATGTATACCAGGATGGGGATGAGGGGACCATGTATACCAGGATGGGGATGAGGGAACCATGTATACCAGGATGGGGATGAGGGGTCCATGTATACCAGGATGGGGATGAGGGGATCATGTATACCATGCTGGGAATGAGGGGACCATGTATACCAGGATGGGGATGAGGGATCCATGTATACCAGGATGGAGATGAGGGAACCATGTATACCAGGATGGGGATGAGGGGACCATGTATACCAGGATGGGGATGAGGAAACCATGTATACCAGGATGGGGATGAGGGGACCATGTATACCAGGATGGAGATGAGGGAACCATGTATACCAGGATGGGGATGAGGGAACCATGTACTGTATACCAGGATGGGGATGAGGGAACCATGTATACCAGGATGGGGATGAGGGGACCATGTATACCAGGATGGAGATAAGGGAACCATGTATACCAGGATGGGGATGAGGGATCCATGTATACCAGGATGGGGATGAGGGGACCATTTATACCAAGATGGGGATGAGGGGACCATGTATACCAGGATGGGGATGAGGGGACCATGTATACCAGGATGGGGATGAGGGATCCATGTATACCAGGATGGGGATGAGGGGACCATTTATACCAAGATGGGGATGAGGGGGCCATGTATACCAGGATGGGGATAAGGGGGCCATGTATACCAGAATGGGGATGAGGGGACCATGTATACCAGGATGGGGATGAGGGATCCATGTATACCAGGATGGGGATGAGGGAACCATGTATACCAGGATGGGGATGAGGGGGCCATGTATACCAGGCTGGGTATGAGGGGACCATGTATACCAGGATGGGGATGAGGAAACCATGTATACCAGGATGGGGATGAGGGGGCCATGTATACCAGGATGGGGATGAGGGGATCATGTATACCAGGATGGGGATGAGGGAACCATGTATACCAGGATGGGGATGAGGGGACCATGTATACCAGGATGGGGATGAGGAAACCATGTATACCAGGATGGGGATGAGGGGACCATGTATACCAGGATGGAGATGAGGGAACCATGTATACCAGGATGGGGATGAGGGAACCATGTACTGTATACCAGGATGGGGATGAGGGAACCATGTATACCAGGATGGGGATGAGGGGACCATGTATACCAGGATGGAGATAAGGGAACCATGTATACCAGGATGGGGATGAGGGATCCATGTATACCAGGATGGGGATGAGGGGACCATTTATACCAAGATGGGGATGAGGGGACCATGTATACCAGGATGGGGATGAGGGGACCATGTATACCAGGATGGGGATGAGGGATCCATGTATACCAGGATGGGGATGAGGGGACCATTTATACCAAGATGGGGATGAGGGGGCCATGTATACCAGGATGGGGATAAGGGGGCCATGTATACCAGAATGGGGATGAGGGGACCATGTATACCAGGATGGGGATGAGGGATCCATGTATACCAGGATGGGGATGAGGGAACCATGTATACCAGGATGGGGATGAGGGGGCCATGTATACCAGGCTGGGTATGAGGGGACCATGTATACCAGGATGGGGATGAGGAAACCATGTATACCAGGATGGGGATGAGGGGGCCATGTATACCAGGATGGGGATGAGGGGATCATGTATACCAGGATGGGGATGAGGGGTCCATGTGTACCAGGATGGGGATGAGGGGACCATGTATACCAGGATGGAGATGAGGGGACCATGTATACCAGGATGGAGATGAGGGGACCATGTATACCAGGATGGGGATGAGGGGTCCATGTATACCAGGATGGGGATGAGGGGACCATGTATACCAGGATGGAGATGAGGGGACCATGTATACCAGGATGGGGATAAGGGGGCCATGTATACCAGGATGGGGATGAGGGGACCATGTATACCAGGATGGGGATGAGGGAACCATGTATACCAGGATGGGGATGAGGGGGCCATGTATACCAGGATGGGGATAAGGGGGCCATGTATACCAGGATGGGGATAAGGGGGCCATGTATACCAGGATGGGGATGAGGGGACCATGTATACCAGGATGGGGATGAGGGAACCATTTATACCAGGATGGGGATGAGGGGACCATGTATACCAGGATGGGGATGAGGGGACCATGTATACCAGGATGGGGATGAGGGGATCATGTATACCAGGATGGGGATGAGGGGTCCATGTGTACCAGGATGGGGATGAGGGGACCATGTATACCAGGATGGGGATGAGGGGTCCATGTGTACCAGGATGGAGATGAGGGGACCATGTATACCAGGATGGAGATGAGGGGACCATGTATACCAGGATGGAGATGAGGGGACCATGTATACCAGGATGGGGATGAGGGTACCATGTATACCAGGATGGGGATGAGGGGATCATGTATACCAGGATGGGGATGAGGGGTCCATGTGTACCAGGATGGAGATGAGGGGACCATGTATACCAGGATGGAGATGAGGGGACCATGTATACCAGGATGGAGATGAGGGGACCATGTATACCAGGATGGGGATGAGGGGACCATGTATATCAGGATGGGGATGAAAGGACCGTGTATTCCAGGAAAGGGGATATTAAGTATTATAGTCAGAAAAATGCGTTATATTTTATATTTGTACCCAGTAGATTCCAGGTACGTTACTTACTGTATGTAAGGTAAAATTAAAATGCCAAATCAGTAAAAGCTTTATGGAGAAACATCAGGGTGTTCACATGTGTGTGTCAGCAATGCCTGACGAGGTAGAGCAGCATTATTACCGGTACTGTCAGCTGTCACAATGGAAGGCTTAACATAGTAGGTTTAAACTTCTACAGAGTTCTCTTCTTCCCATCTACAGTCACCCAATCTCTGCAGTGCCCCCCCAACAACAGTTACCAACTCGCCACAAAGCCCTCCTATAGGCCCCGTCACACATAAAGATGCACCAGCGATCTCAACAACGATACGACCTTGTCAGGATTGCTGGTGATTATAAACCAGAAAGAAAAAGCAATGCAAAAAGTCCAAAGTATAATGTGGTTAAAGGTACTGTCACACTTAGCGATGTACCAGCAATCCCGACAATGATATGACGCGGTCAGGATCGCTGGTACATCGCTAAGTGGTTGCTAGTGCGCTGCCACATAGGCAGATCTCACCAGCGACATCGCTGGGGACGGGGATCGCTACTTACCTGTCACACTAGGCGATCCTGCGTCCTCCCGCCCGGCTCCACGCTCGTCGCTCGTCTCTCCACAGGAGGCGCCGCAGGAAGCAGACAACGAGAAACGGTCCAGGACGTTCTCGCGCGATCAGCGATAACCAGCGGGGGAGCGGTCGGAGGTAAGTATCAGACACAGCGATGTCGCTAGCAATATCGCTATAACGTCACAAAAACCAGTGCCGTTATAGCGCTTAGTGTGACAGGCCACTAAGGGCGAGCGGTAAATAGATGGCCAGCCAGTAACCAAGTATAGGGAGAAGTCCCAAGCTGGTCACCACAGGTAGTAATGTCCAAGTGTGAAAGCCATGTGAGCAAGGTAACTAAGTCAGGCACATCATACCAGGACAGAGGAGCGCTGCGCAGCACACACTACCAACCCCTGGTCGCTAGTGAGCTGCCAAACAGGCAGCTTCACCAGCGATCAGCACCAGCGAGGACGCTGGTCTCTAAGGTAAATACCGGGTTACTAAGCGGCGCGCGTCACTTAGTTACCCGATGTGTACCTTAGGGACCTGCATGCTCGTGCCGGGAGCTGCCAACACGCTGGTCTCTAAGGTACAAATCGGGTAACTAAGTGACGCGCGCCACTTAGTAACCCGATATTTACCTTAGACACCAGCTCCCAGCGCCTGCTTAGAGCACTGGGAGCCTCGCTGATCGTTGGCTCCCGCTGCCACACGCAGCGATGCGCTCTGGCCAGCGGGAGAGCAACGATGAAAAAATGGCCCAGGACGATCGAGCACGATCAGCGATACCCGGCAGGGGGCCAGTCGCTGATCCCCGTCACACACAGCGATCTCGCTAGCGAGATTGCTGTGTGTGATGAGGCCTTATCTGTAGTTACTTACTCTCTACAGAGTCCTCCCATCTACAGTCACAGAGTCCTCCTGTCAGGGATTTATTTGTCTATCCCACTTCTGACACCAATATGTCAGCAATTCAGGGGGGGGAGTTTGCCCCCAGTTGTCAGGGATTTATATATTATATATATGGCCGGATGATATATAAATCCCCACACAACTTATGTTTACACTCTGGCACCCCTCCTTACCCTCAGGTCAGTCAGGGAACTGCACCTAGGTTAAGTAGTCACCTCACCGGAAAGGCTGCCTGGTCGCGTCCTGGTTATCGGGCACTCTGCAGTGAGGGCGGTGTGTGTATCACCAGTCTCAGGCTGGAAATACACACAGAAACCTCTGACCCGTCACTGCCAGGGTTTCCCAATACCACCAGGGATGCTTTGCTGCCACCATTTCCTCACTTGACACTGCTTATATCGGGTCAGGAACCAACCCACTAGGTAGCGCAGCTTGGAGCGGAGGACGTGTCGGTTCGATCATAGAGCCAAAAGAACGAACTAGTAAATTTATAAGTTTACTCCAGAAAAGATGTTTACAAAAAAATACAAAAGATATTACAAAAAGAGACAAAATACAGCATATACAAACAGTTGCAAATAAAAGGGATTAAGATAAGAAGCTTACTCTATCTCAGTCACACATAAAGGGGAAGAGAATCGTCCCAAGGGAAATGGTTCATCAGCGCAGCCTCATGTTAGCTGGTTCTCCAGCAAATGACACCCCTTACTCGAGGATCCCAGCTTTATGCTCTTCTCTTGCTGACCTCACCGTGGGGCTGAGTCAGAGAATGCTCGCCCCTCTAGGAAGAGCTATTTAAAACTTGGACTTGCCATAACCCTCGCTGGGAAGCTCGCAGAGTGACGACAGGGGTATCATTTTCCGCTTACGGAATTATCTTTCATTTGAGACCGAACATGATCGGTCTGTGTGGTACTGTGAGGCAGAAACCCTTTTCTTGGTTTCTGGTGGCCCCAAAAGTCGCAAAACGCTGCTGTGAATAGCTTGAATTATGCTGATTCTGAAAATATATGTTTCCTGTCTCTAGGATTATCGTGTTTTATTAAATTCAAGTGGACAGACAAAGGAACTTTTAAATCCTTGGCGGGAAGAACTGGATTTAACTAGTCATAAGTATTGGCCAGCTGCTGTGAGGAAGGGAGGGGGGAAGATTGGATAGAATTACACAGTTTAGGGAGAGAGGGGACTGCAGCTACGTGCCTGTACATGGGGCTTCGTGTTTACACTGCACAAACATAATGAGGGAGGGGCAGCATGAGTACTGGACGTGTACGTAGGATTTTAGGAGTTACCACTGGACCCACTCTTTACATAGCCTTCCTCTATAGTCACCAACTCTCTGCAAAGTTCTCACATCTGGAGGACCCATTCTCTACAGAGCCTTACCCTCCATCGGACCTATTTTCTACAGAGCCCTAAAGTCCACGGTCACGCACTATCTACAGATCCTTCCGATCCACAGGACCCATTCTATATAGAGCCCTCTATCTAAAGTCACTCACTCTCTACAGAGCCCTCCATCTACAGTCACACTCTCTACAGAGCCCTCTAACTACAGTCACCGTCTCTACAGAGTCCTCCATCTACAGTCACAAACTCTCTACAGAGCCCTCCATCTACATTCAGCTACTCTCTACAGAGCCCTCCATCTACAGTCACTCACCCTCTACAGAGCCCTCATCTACATTCACACTCTTTAAAGAGCCATCAATCTACAGTCACTTACTATCTACAGAGCACTCTACATACATTCACCATCTCTACAGAGCCCTCCATCTACAGTTACCCATCCCCCCCTACAGGGCTCTCCATCTGCAGTCACCCACTCTCTACAGAGTCCTCCATCTACAGTCAGCCTCGCTACAGAGCCCCCATCTATTGTCACCCATTCCGTTCAGAGCCCTCCTTCTACAGTCAGCCTCTCTACAGATCCCTACATCTACAGTCACCTACTCTCTACACAGCCCTCCATCTATAATCACCCATTCTCTGCAGAGGCCTCCATCTACAGTCATCCACTCTCTACAGAACCCTCCATCTACAGTCCCTCAGTCACCCATTCTATGTAGAACCCACTCTCTTCAGAGCCCTCCATCTACAGTGACACTCTCTACAGAGCACTCTACATACATTCACCGTCTCTACAGAGCCCTCCATCTACAATTACCCACCCCCCTACAGGGCTCTCCATCTACAGTCACCCACTCTCTACAGAGTCCTCCATCTACAGTCAGCCTCGCTACAGAGCCCTCCATCTATTGTCACCCATTCCATACAGAACCCTCCTTCTACAGTCAGCCTCTCTACAGATCCCTACATCTACAGTCACCTACTCTCTACACAGCCCTCCATCTACAATCACCCATTCTCTACAGAGCCCTCTATCTACAGTCCCTCAGTCACCCATTCTATGTAGAACCCACTCTCTTCAGAGCCCTCCATCTACAGTGACACTCTCTACAGAGTCCTCCATCTACATTCACCCACTCTCTACAGAGCCCTCCATCTACAGTCACCCAGTCACCCATTCTATGTAGAACCCACTCTTCAGAGCCCTCCATCTACAGTGACACTCTCTACAGAGCCCTCCATCAACCTCTATCTACAGTTATCCATTCTATACAGAGCCCTCCATCTACAGTTATCCATTCAATACAGAGCCCTCCATCTACAGTCACCCGCCCTCTACAGAGCCCACCATCTAGTCACCCATTCTATACAGAGCCCTCCATCTACAGTCACTTACTCTCTACAGAGCCCTCCATCTACAGTCACTGTCTCTACAGAGCCCTCCATCTACAGTTACCCAGTCCTACAGAGTCCTCCATCTATAGTCACTTACTCTCTACAGAGCCCTCCATCTACAGTCACACTCTCTACAGAGCCCTCCATCTACATTCACCCACTCTCTACAGAGCCCTCCATCTACAGTCACCCAGTCACCCATTCTATGTAGAACCCACTCTTCAGAGCCCTCCATCTACAGTGACACTCTCTACAGAGCCCTCTACCTACAGTCGCTGTCTCTACAGAACCCTCCATCTACAGTCACCCATTCTATATAAAGCCCATTCTGTACAGAGCCCTCCATCTACAGTCACTCACCCTCTACAGAGCCCTCCATCTACAGTGACACGCTCTACAGAGCCCTCCATCTACAATCACCCATTCTCTACAGAGCCCTCCATCTACAGTCACTCAGTCACCCATTCTATGTAGAACCCACTCTCTTCAGAGCCCTCCATCTACAGTAACACTCTCTACAGAGCCGTCTACCTACAGTTGTCTCTATAGAACCCTCCATCTACAGTCACCCATTCTATATAGAGCCCTCCATCTACAGTCACCCGCCTTCTACAGAGCCCTCCATCTACAGTCACCCACCCCCTACAGAGTCCTCCATCTACATTCACCCACTCTCTACAGAGCCCTCCATCTAGTTATCCATTCTATACAGAGCCCTCCATCTACAGTTATCCATTCTATACAGAGCCCTCCATCTACAGTTATCCATTCTATACAGAGCCCTCCATCAACCTCCATCGACAGTTATCCATTCTATACAGAGCCCTCCATCTACAGTTATCCATTCAATACATAGCCCTCCATCTACAGTCACCCGCCCTCTACAGAGCCCACCATCTACAGTCACCCATTCTATACAGAGCCCTCCATCTACAGTCACTTACTCTCTACAGAGCCCTCCATCTACAGTCACTGTCTCTACAGAGCCCTCCATCTACAGTTACCCAGTCCTACAGAGTCCTCCATCTACAGTCACTTACTCTCTACAGAGCCCTCCATCTACAGTCACACTCTCTACAGAGCCCTCCATCTACATTCACCCACTCTCTACAGAGCCCTCCATCTACAGTCACCCAGTCACCCATTCTATGTAGAACCCACTCTTCAGAGCCCTCCATCTACAGTGACACTCTCTACGGAGCCCTCTACCTACAGTCGCTGTCTCTACAGAACCCTCCATCTACAGTCACCCATTCTATATAAAGCCCATTCTGTACAGAGCCCTCCATCTACAGTCACTCACCCTCTACAGAGCCCTCCATCTACAGTGACACGCTCTACAGAGCCCTCCATCTGCAATCACCCATTCTCTACAGAGCCCTCCATCTACAGTCACTCAGTCACCCATTCTATGTAGAACCCACTCTCTTCAGAGCCCTCCATCTACAGTAACACTCTCTACAGAGCCGTCTACCTACAGTTGTTGTCTCTATAGAACCCTCCATCTACAGTCACCCATTCTATATAGAGCCCTCCATCTACAGTCACCCGCCTTCTACAGAGCCCTCCATCTTCAGTCACCTACCCCCTACAGAGTCCTCCATCTACATTCACCCACTCTCTACAGAGCCATCCATCTAGTTATCCATTCTATACAGAGCCCTCCATCTACAGTTATCCATTCTATACAGAGCCTTCCATCTACAGTTATCCATTCTATACAGAGCCCTCCATCAACCTCCATCTACAGTTATCCATTCTATACAGAGCCCTCCATCTACAGTTATCCATTCAATACAGAGCCCTCCATCTACAGTCACCCGCGCTCTACAGAGCCCACCATCTACAGTCACCCATTCTATACAGAGCCCTCCATCTACAGTCACTTACTCTCTACAGAGCCCTCCATCTACAGTCACTGTCTCTACAGAGCCCTCCATCTACAGTTACCCACTCCTACAGAGTCCTCCATCTACAGTCACTTACTCTCTACAGAGCCCTCCATCTACAGTCACACTCTCTACAGAGCCCTCCATCTACAGTCACCCATTCTCTACAGAGCCCTCCATTTTAAGCCATCGACTCTCTAGAGAGTGCTCCATCTACAGTCAGCCTCTCTACAGATCCCTACATCTACAGTCACCTACTCTCTACAGAGCCCTCCATCTACAATCACCCATTCTCTACAGAGCCCTCCATCTTAAGTCATCGACTCTCTAGAGAGTGCTCCATCTACAGTCTCTCACTATATTCTAAGGTCAATAGACTACCATGGTGCTTTACCCTGAGAGCTAAGAACAGTAAATATTAAATGATCCTTGCTCCTGCCAGTGTACCATATATCCTGATATTTATTGCTTACCACACGTCTCATCAATCAGAAGTGACAGAACTGACATCATCGTATTCAGAGGATCCTTCATATGGTTGTGGTGGGAACAGTGAATTCTGTTGACCTGAAAGAGAAGTGACAGGATCACAGCTTTAGTAGAAGAGTTTTCTGTGATGAGCTAAGTGAAAAAGTCAAACACTATGATCAGCAGGATAGCTGCTGGTCTACAGAGAGCAGAAAATGTGTTAATATAGATGTCTGTCAGTCTGAACCGTGCACTATAATAGAGTCTGTGGTGTGAAGACGACATGAAAGGATCATCGTTATAAGGAGGGAACAAGGGTTGTCATATGGTAAGAGAAATTGTCATGACTTGTCAAGGCTAACCTATTCTATTTTTATGTATAATTGTCATAACCTCTACATATGCATTTGAAAAGCAGAGCATGGTGGTGTGAGCCAGATGTCGAGCTGAGGAGAAGCACCTCAGGAGAGCTTCCGCCAGGCACCATCTATTAAACGACTATCGCTTATATACCAGCTAAACAACCTTACCGCATGGGTCCCAGAAGAGTTAAAACTCCTGCACACACGAGTTTAGCGGTGGTCGCTCCCGTGAAATTCTTGGACACGTTCCTGCTCGAAGAACTATTGGGTTCTACTGTTACTAAGCCATCTTGGCCCAGTGCCGAAGTAGTAGTATATGAGGACAAAGAGACAGAAGGACTTGAGGTAGGGGAATTTATTACCCCTACTGGTGGGGAGATTAAGCCTGGAAAGGACAATTCAGACCAGCACTTGGACATTGTTTTCCTGCAGCCACAGGCACAAGATGGGTCAGACACATTAGGCCCCTCCACACAGAATAGTGTGCAAGATGGTCGTACGGCGGCTGATCGAAACAGAAATCAAGCTTCCCCTACCCCTCACTGCAGCATTGAATGATAGAGTTGGAAGGGACCTTCGATGTCACCATGTCCAAGTTCCTGCGGAATGCAGGATTCACTAAATCATCCTAGACAAATATCTGTCTAGCTGCTGTCTGAGTGGACAAGTCCCTGGACCTTAACTCCCACCTAGGACAGAGAGAACCCCTTAACATAGGGTTCAGAGTGACTGGCACACAGGAGACCTCTCTACTCAAAGAGGTCACTTCAAGGCACCTAATCCTACCAACTTTAGGGGGGCATGGAACGAATCTCTGGGGAAGACAAATGGCTAACACATGAACCCTCTTCAGCATCATGGAGCAAGGTCCTTGCACACTTTCCATCTTACAGTAGGAGGATTTGAAGACCTTAATAAATGAGGTCAAACAGGCTTGCAGAATGGAAATAGCATGTGTAAAACCCGATATGCAGCACCTTGTGGGTCGTATAGATATTCTAGAAGGGAACCACAACACCATTAGATTTCATGTAGCAGACCTACACCAACTAGTGCTTTCACAACAAAAGACTGTAAAAGACCTTCATGGCCACCTATATGATCTTGATAACAGGGGCAGGGGATGTAACGTAAGAGTAATAATTTTATAATAATAATAATTTTTATTTATATAGCGCCAACATATTCCGCAGCACTTTACAATTAAGCGGGGACATGTACAGACAATAAATTCAATACAAGTTAAGACAATTCAAACAGTGACATTAGGAGTGAGGTCCCTGCTCGCAAGCTTACAATCTACAAGGAAATGGGGGGACACAGTAGGTGAGAAATGCTTGTTAATTCAGGTCTGGCAATTATAATAGGGATTTTCATATAAAGCTGCATGATCCGGTCATCAGCCCGTGTGTTTAAGTGCAATAGACAAGTATCAAATGCAGTTATCATGTGCATGAAGGGTGTGGAGACAGATGAATAGTAGGGTGCAGATTCAGAATAATATTTGGAAGGAGTGAACAGGGCAAAGTTAGCTGAGTAGTTGATGTGGTAGGCTTGTTTGAAGAGATGGGTTTTCAAAGCGCGCTTGAATAGGTCGGGGCTAGGTATCAGTCTGATCGCCTGGGGAAGTGCATTCCAGAGAGCTGGAGTAAAGGCCCTTTTACATTTAGCGATGCACCAGTGATACGACCCGATCAGGATCGCTGGTGCATCGCTAAATGATTGCTAGTGAGCTTTCACACAGAAAGATCTCACAGCGATGCAGCAGCGACGCAGCGCACGATACTCACCTTTCACACACAGCGATCCTGACGTCCTCCCGCCCGCATCCAGTGTCGCTCGTCTCACACAGCAGGAAGCCCAGCAGGAAGCAGACGACGAGAAATGGAGCCGCCCGATGTCGCGCGATCAGCGATGGACAGCGGGGGAGCCGGTCGGAGGTAAGTATCACACATAGCGATATCGCTAGCAATATCGCTATAACGTCACAAAGTCAGTGACGTTTTAGCGATATTGCTAGCGATATCGCTATGTGTAAAACCCCCTTAAGGGGCATACCAGAGTCAAGTGGTCAGGAAAATCCTAAACTAATGCTTCAAACAATCTTTAATTCAATCCTGGGGAACCCAGCCTTTGCGCCAATTAAGTTTAACCAAGCACATTGAGTCCTGCAGCCTAAAGGTTATAGAGTTCACCCTTATAACATTATCTGCTGCCTGCATGATTTATGAGACTAAATAAAAGATCTCAGAGGAATATATTGTATCTGTGTACCGAAATACAGCTGTTTCCAGACTTATCACTGAAGAGCTTTCAGAAGAGGAGACACTTTAAGCCCCTACTAAAAATCCTGGAGGGTCAGCGAATCCCCTACAGATGAACGCCCGTCGAGAAGGAGTATCTGCGAAATGGCATTCGCTGGAGGATCTACCAGCATTCTATGAAGCTTTGGGACTGCATCCCCCACCAAGATTATAGACTGGGAGGCACATTCGCCCTCAGAGGCACCTTCCCCTGTTCGATTCCTTCTTCCTTTTTGATTCCGGAGGGGTCAGAGCGACAGACCTCACTGAGAACATTCTGATTGGTGTTGGACATTACTAATACTTTTAGTGCCTTGGGAATGCTGTGCCTATTGGTCTCTCTCCCCAAGTACTGGCCCGGACTTTCATTCTGAATATTACTGTGTTTAGAGTCGTTCTTAAGTTACGCGGTGTTAGCACAGTTTATAAGAGTTATATGCCTGGGGATCATTAACTGGATCTTTCAAAGCTTCTTTTTTCTTTCCACATACAAATAGTCCTAGGCTCCTCTCCCATTAAAAATGGTCTAGGGCTACTTTTTCCCGGCTAATTTCCTAGTCGGCTCATTTTGTACAATAGGAGTCTTCATCCACCAGGAGTTATCCTACGAAATATGGTATTTCATATATCAAAGTTTGTATTCTCACTTGAATTTTGTTTGGAGTCCGTGTCTACATTATCCCTTATCCTTGTGTTTCCACCCACCCCCTTGGATTCAGAACAACTCCTTCGTTTGAAAATGTTGGAACCCTATAGGCCCCGTTACACATAAAGATGTCCCAGCGATCCCACCAACGATCTGACATGGATGGGGTCGCTGGGACATCGTTAGGCTGATCGCTGGTGTACTGTCACATAGACAGACCCTCCAGCGATCAGGACCAGTGAGCAAGCTGGTATCTAAGGTAAACAGCGGGTATCCAAGAGCCGCGCGGCTCTTAGAAACCCGCTCTTTACTTTAGATACCAGCGTGCAGCGTCGCTGATCGCTGGCTCCCGCTGCCACATGCAGCGATGCGCACTGGCCAGCGGGAGACCAACGATCAAAAAATGGCCCACGATGATCCTGCATGATCAGCGATACAAGGCGGGGGGGGGGGGCGTTGCTGACACATGTCACACACAGCGATGTCGCTGGCGAGATCGCTGATGCGTCACAAAATCAGCGATGTCATTGTGTGTGACGGGGCCTTATGATTGTCTGGGAAAACAACAGTCATCCACAATCCATTAATCATTCGCCATGACTCACATAATATCAATTAATGGAAGAGGGGTCTTAACTCCCCTAGGAAGAGAAGAGTGACTCTACAGGAGATAAAGGCTCAGAGAGCTCATAAAAGATACTTACAGGAGACCCCTTATGATAAATCAGGCACATTTTAGTGTGCAGGCAACCATTCCCCTTCAGCTTTTAAAGGCCCTGTCACACACAGCGATCTCACTAGTGTGGCGCCCCTGAGGGCTCAGTTGCCACAGAGGTACTGCACCTCCTCCTGAGGTGTGGTACCCTTCCATCCAGGTGAGCTGGAGGCTCCTAACCACGCTCCAACACTCGCATCCCACACAACATGGTAGTTCAGCAAAGTCACATTGCGGCTCCCTGCTTGGAGTGTAGCAGAGCACCTTTGGTGACTCACTGCTTGGAACACGAAACGTGCTGGGAGGCGGGTGGAGTTTAGAATACATAAAAGAGTGGGAAGGTTTAGGATTACAGGTCAGTCAGTCAGGCAGTCACTCAGAGAGGAGTGAGGAAAGAAGATCCCTGAGAGAGGGATGGAGGAAGGAGGTGCTGCTGCTGCCTCAGTGATCTGAGCCAGCTGGCACGGGAAAGGAAAGAAGGAGAAAGACATTGAACTGAAACCTGATCTTCCATGAGAAGGAGAGATTAGAACGGAGCGAAGGAGTAAAAGGGAACAGAGGACGTGGGTTAGAGGAAGAACCCTGCCTAGAAGTTCTAAGCGCAAGGCCGGGGCCCGGTCCCCGAGGTTGTATGGATGCTAATGGTCATGCAGCAGACACCGGTGGAGTAGTGGGCTGTAAATGCACTACTCCCATCTAAGACTTGGGGGCACAACAGCAACTTGGATAGGGGGCCGGGACTCAGGAGTAGAGTTGAGCGATACCGTCCGATACTTCAAATGCTGCCGTTCTCTACGGGCTGCAGGAATCCAATTCCTCCGCCACTTAAAAAAAAAAAAGTCCCTAGTCTCACTTTATGCCATTGCTGCCACGCAGCAATGGCATAAAGTGAGACTAGGGACTTTTTTTTTTTAAGTGGCGGAGGAATACAGTGCGGAAGGATACCTACCTTCCGTCATTGGATTCCTGCAGCCCGTAGAGAACGGCAGCATCAACTGATGCTGCAGTTCTCTACCCAAGATCGTCGTGGGACACACTCGTGGACTGCTTCGGATCGTGGGTGAGTATTTTTGTGGTTTGTTATGTTAATATTTATTCCGTAAAAGACGATGGCTTCGGGGAACAATGTGACAAGTATTGGTAAGTATGTTACTCTATGTTATATGTACTGTATGTCTATGTATGTATTGTATGAATGTATTGTATGTAGTATGTATGTAGTATATATGTGGTATGTATGTAGCATGTAGTATGTATGTAGTATGTATGTAGCATGCATGTAGCATGCAGTATGTATGTAGCATGCATGTAGTATATATGTAGTATGTATGTAGCATGTAGTATGTATGTAGTATATATGTGGTATGTATGTAGCATGTATGTAGCATGCATGTAGTATGTATGTAGCATGCATGTAGTATATATGTAGTATGTATGTAGCATGTAGTATGTATGTAGCATGTATGTAGTATGTATGTAGTATGTATGTGGTATGTATGTAGCATGTAGTATGTATGTAGCATGCATGTAGTATATATGTGTTATGTATTGTTAAATATTAATAATTCGTTAAATATTTCTTATTACACCCAGTTCTGTAGATTGCTTTAGCTTATATGACATAGGCTATTTTTAAGCTTGGCTCATGGTAGAAATGTCAGCTCACTACATATTTAAGTTTAGCCTTGAGGTAAATGTCAAACTCCATATATACCGAGATCACGTGCTTCAAGAGATGTATATAATTCATGGCTAACTGTAGAGGTCGCTGTCTTCTTCCCTCACCATCATGAGAGACAGACACGAAGATGTCGCCTGTGTTGGGCCATGACATGACATAACAGCTGGTATATTACTTGACGGCGATGTGAGAAGCCGAACTGAGAGACAGCAGCTATTTGCTATTCAGGATCTCGGAGAGAAGAAGAATACATGTTGCTTTGCTATGAACAATGGACAATCTCTCTTTCACTTATTTTTATTCACCTGTTTTTTCTGTAATAACCTTTCTTTGATGGAAGAAACCAAATAAACCACTATATTTTTATCTGGTAACTAGTCCTGAGTATTTTACAGGATAAGCATTATTTTACATTGGAGAGCCAGCCAGATCTGCATTTTTGTACTTTTTTGCGGATTTCCCTCCACTTGCCCAAAAGGGGGATTGGACTTTGCTAACGTCAAATCATATGTGCAAGTTATCGGGAATTCCACTACTTACAAGAATCACACAGAACCTAGAAGTAAGAATTGCCAGATAGATTGAGAAGTACTACAAGTGCCAAAGTGCCAGACGTGCTGAAGCCAAGACGTGTGAAGACAAAGCCCAGCGTTGTCCATCAAAGGAACAAGCTGAGACATTTCAAGGTAAGATAAAATGGATGTCATTAATTGTCTTGCTAAGCAGAGTAAATTGAAATTTAAGTCTGTAGACAATTCTAATTCAGAAGTTTTATGGTTAAGTTTATATGCCGAGTGTGAACTCGAGAATCAAAGGTTAGATTCTAAGTTTTTCAATAGAGAAAGAGAGAGATTAAAAAATATTCTACAGATGGTAGATATATTTCATAGATCTGTGTCCGAGAAATCCAAAAATGATTGTGTAGAGGGTAGTGATATTCCCGAGATTCACTGTAATGTGGAGAAACAGTTACAAGTAGCAGCAGCCATTGAAGGTGACCTTGCAGATGTGGAACAAGATGGAGAAGTAGGAGGAGACTTCAGAACTGACGTAGAGGACGTACAAGGGAAAGACGGACCACTAAAAACAGACGACTCACAGGCCCAAATCCAAAGGAAAGTAAGGAAAAGTTTGCTACAGATATGTAAAATAATACCTGCATATGACAACAAAATAGATGTTTGTAGAAACTCTGAGGTTTTTGAAAGTTGTGTTGACAAATTTGATTTATCTAACGAGGAGAAGAATCAGTTGTTCAAAATGTGGATCCCTGTAAACTTTGCTAGGAGATTGACTTTAAAGTTATCTGGTGAAACACATGAGAACTTAACTGATAAGGACAGATTAAAAATTCTCATTTTTTGTTCATCAAATGAAAATCATCCAGATATTGATATTCTTCAAAAATTAAGGATTGGTCGGAAGGAATGTATTTTTACGTTCATGTCCATATATGAACGTTTGTATAGAATGCTGAGTGAGAATGTCAAAACACCGTCCCTCATAAGGAGTTTTGTAAGCAAATTTTGGTTTCTAAATCCTGCATCTCGTGTTATTGCGTCACAAAAAGATTCTTTGTTTGAATGTGCGCAATCCCTTGATTTTGCCAGAAAACACGAGAACCGTGAAAGGAAAGTAAATTGTGCTAATTTTGTAAAGACAGGCAGAGTAAAATCTTATCAGAAGCTTGTATTAGCAAAACCTTCTAAAATGAGTTTTCCCCAAAATCAAATATATGAAGAACAAAGGAAATCACATGTTTGTTATAAGCCATATGGAATGATGCAAAGGAACACCGAAAAGACACAAATTGAATTAAGAAAAATGATGAGTTTTGATCTTCTTTCTGTAACCAAGATGGCCGAATTTAACAGACAGAAACAGGTGGTGAGTGACATCATGGCCTGTAAACTGAATACTCTGCTCCAAGAATCTATCAGCTTTAAAATGGCAAGAACCTTTCAGGATATTTTTTGCAGAGAAATAAGTATGGGTTTAGGAATTGGCTAGAAAAAGTAATTATATATATATATTTTGTGTAACAGTGTTATACAATTAGTGAGTTATATGTAATTATTTTATAGAGTATAATCCTGTAGTTTTATGGTTTGTGGATATATACATAGT
The DNA here is from genome assembly GCF_039654945.1 of Dendrobates tinctorius. Classification (NCBI taxonomy): domain Eukaryota; kingdom Metazoa; phylum Chordata; class Amphibia; order Anura; family Dendrobatidae; genus Dendrobates; species Dendrobates tinctorius. Next base: position 622,056 of record NW_027362206.1, read on the forward strand.
CATACAGTATATATAGAGTGTTTGCAGAAGTAGAAATAGTAGAACTGTATTTTTTAATGAAAATTAAAATTTACTCCAGTAATAAAATGTAGAATTATGAATATGATATTAACCTTATCTTTTATGTTTCCTTAGAATTTTCATTTCAAAGCAGGACTTAATCAGAAAAATTCTCTTACAAGGATTTATGCCTTTATTTACACAGGAAGTTGCAATAATTGCATGATTTTATATATCTAACCCTTAAAAGGAAATAACTAATTGCATTTTAAAATATGTTCTGTGTGTGTGCTATTCTGCATGGCTTGAATGACAACCACAGCAGGGAAATTTGAACCTTGTTCTAATAATACAAGTATACCAGTATACTATGTCCCTGTTCCTTAGGGAAAGAATTTTTAAGGGGGTCTCAACTTTTGCAAACCAATGGAATTTTTTTTTTCCAGGCCTAAATGTCAAGTATAGCTATACAACATATATTTATGTCATGTGTATTTGGGGAATATTCAAAGAAATATTATTACTAAATTGAAATAGTTTACAATGCATTGATAATTAGGATAATTTGGGTTAAAATACGTGTATTCATCACACCTTCGTATGTGAGGTATTTGGTTTAAACTTAAATATGTGACACAGTCTGAGTGACAGTGACTGAGTGTATGAGCTGCTGCTGAGCGGTGATGTGATATGTTTGTGAGGCCTCAGGATTCTGAATGAGAGAGAAAAAAAAAAAAGAAAAAAAAAACAAAAACCCAAAAGCTTTTATCTTTAGGAGAAATATGCAGATCAGTTAAATTATTAGAATATTAAGATACATAATGAAATATTATCTATACAACATATATTTCTATATTTCTATAGTAATTATTATTTCTTGATTTAGTTAATAGTGAATAAGTGCAAAGTGCAATCGCACATCAAAATGGTTTATGCAAATTAATTTTTCCAAAGGATAATTTTATGATATTCAAATTAATTTTGATGGTTACACATCTTCAGACAAATAAATGGTATAAGCAAGTATAAATTCACATAATTTATACATTAATTATTTTTAATTTTGGTTTTGATAAATGAATTATTTCATAGAACAATATTTTTTTTGGTATTAAGGGGGGAAAATATGTTTTTGATCCTGACTACATCATCACATTTGATTAATACTTCTTCTTCACACATTTTAATAGGAAAAAATATTAATAACGTACAATGGTATAAGTATTGGGTATAATAACAAGTATTATAAAGAGTCATTTCTCTACACTAAGAGGAATTACATGCAAAGTTGCATAATTTGAATATTTTGGTAACACAAGTTTATGACAATTATGAAATAATCCAGATCATGGAAATATTAAGGGTATATGTTACTGAAGACATAACTACTCTGCATCAACATAAAGGCCTTATTCTTATTCTTATTTTTATTCTTATTTTTCATTATTTTTAATTCTTTCACCAATATTTAGTAAAGTAATATCTACTGAGAATATTGCTTCATTAAATATAGCAATTATATGGTTCTATTACTAAGGAAAATGTTTCACTTCTGAGTTATATGCAACAATTCTTTTATTCATTCATTCGCTCACTCTTTTCTTATTTACTCTTTTCTTTACTTCTCACTATATTCTTATTTTGGTTCATGGCTATACATTCCTACATATTATTAGTGTAATAAATATATTCCTTATTAATAAAGATGAAAACACTGGTTACATAAAACACAGTGACACCTATGGGTTGAAAAAGGTAATTACACCTAAGACATAAAAATGTTCTATCACATGAAGAATATGGATAATAATGTATTATCACTTATTATTGGTTTATTATTTCAAATATTGAAATCCATATATGGTACAAATTCTGATAATAATTATATGGATATTACTGATTGCTATGGTACGCTGTGATATTATAGGATAGGAAAATTACCAGATTTGGTATAGAATAGGGAATGAAGACTTCAAGCAAGATACTGAAATTACGTTAATAAAGACTTTTCACATTTCTAAACTTCATTGATTCTTATCAGTTGCAAGAAGAAGAATGCCGCGATCCAGAAGTCCCAGAAGGTAACAAAGCTATGATTTCTGAGTAATATACTGTCAATCACAAGTGCAGTATCCACCACTGACAGTCACAAGTGCAGTATTCACCACTGACAGCCACAAGTGCAGTATCCACCACCGACAGTCACAATTAAAGTGTCTAACCTGACAACCAGAGGACGATGATCCTATGATGCTGAGATGAACGGTGTTATCACGTTCTTATCAAGTTCCAGAGGTTTCAATCACTTGAAAAGCTTCGATGTAAAGCTGGTGAACAATAAGGTAACCCTGACATATGTCCTGTGCATTAGGACAAGGACTGGTTATGGTGCTATGTGTAGCAAGGAAGAGTCATTTTAACCCTTGCTTTGCTGACCAAAGACGTCACACCTGTTCAAAGACCAGTACCGATGGAGGATTCCAGAATATCCAAGGCGAGCCAATGTAAGCCCAGGTTTTTAAAGATGACACCGCACAGATATTAAAGCTGCATTTCATCTATAGACTTTGTTTCTTATCAACATTTGAATTTATGGACTTTGATTTGATACACAACACAATTCCTACAACATCTATATGCTAGAGAAAAACTGTGTTTTTAAAAGAACCAAGAAGAAGATAGAAGACATCAAAATGAAGACCAGAGGACATCAGATGATGATGACTGGACCTGAGATGCTTCAATTTAGACTTAGGGAAGTATAATTATACATATTTTATATGAATATTGCTCACGGCTTACCATAACATGAATTCACATCAATTATGTCATTGAGTACTTATAACGGTAATCTGATATTATTATTGTTATTGATATTAAATTATTTTGTCAAAGAAGAAGAAAAGAAGAAAAAAGATCTTGTTATATTTGAGGGTTCCAATTAATGTCTGTCTCCCTCAAAAGGGGGAATTGTTAAATATTAATAATTTGTTAAATATTTCTTATTACACCCAGTTCTGTAGATTGCTTTAGCTTATATGACATAGGCTATTTTTAAGCTTGGCTCATGGTAGAAATGTCAGCTCACTACATATTTAAGTTTAGCCTTGAGGTAAATGTCAAACTCCATATATACCGAGATCACGTGCTTCAAGAGATGTATATAATTCATGGCTAACTGTAGAGGTCGCTGTCTTCTTCCCTCACCATCATGAGAGACAGACACGAAGATGTCGCCTGTGTTGGGCCATGACATGACATAACAGCTGGTATATTACTTGACGGCGATGTGAGAAGCCGAACTGAGAGACAGCAGCTATTTGCTATTCAGGATCTCGGAGTGAAGAAGAATACATGTTGCTTTGCTATGAACAATGGACAATCTCTCTTTCACTTATTTTTATTCACCTGTTTTTTCTGTAATAACCTTTCTTTGATGGAAGAAACCAAATAAACCACTATATTTTTATCTGGTAACTAGTCCTGAGTATTTTACAGGATAAGCATTATTTTACATGTATGTAGCATGCATGTAGTATGTATGTAGTATGTATGTGGTATGTATGTAGCATGCATGTAGTATGTATGTAGTATATATGTGGTATGTATGTAGTATGTATGTAGTATGTATGTAGTATGTATGTAGCATGCAGTATGTATGTAGCATGTATGTAGTATGTATGTAGTATGTATGTAGCATGTATGTAGCATGCATGTAGTATGTATGTAGTATGTATGTAGTATGTATGTGGTATGTATGTAGCATGCATGTAGTATGTATGTAGTATATATGTGGTATGTATGTAGTATGTATGTAGCATGCAGTATGTATGTAGCATGTATGTAGTATGTATGTAGTATGTATGTAGCATGTATGTAGCATGCATGTAGTATATATGTAGTATGTATGTAGCATGTAGTATGTATGTAGCATGTAGTATGTATGTAGCATGCATGTAGTATGTATGTAGTATGTATGTAGTATATATGTAGTATGTATGTAGCATGTAGTATGTATGTAGCATGCATGTAGTATATATGTAGTATGTATGTAGCATGTAGTATGTATGTAGCATGCATGTAGTATGTATGTAGTATGTATGTAGTATATATGTAGTATGCATGTAGCATGTAGTATGTATGTAGCATGCATGTAGTATATATGTGTTATGTATGTAGCATGCATGTAGTATGTATGTAGTATGTATGTAGTATGTATGTGGTATGTATGTAGCATGCATGTAGTATGTATGTAGTATATATGTGGTATGTATGTAGTATGTATGTAGTATGTATGTAGCATGCATGTAGTATGTATGTAGTATATATGTGGTATGTATGTAGTATGTATGCAGTATGTATGTAGCATGCATGTAGTATATATGTAGTATGTATGTAGCATGTAGTATGTATGTAGTATGTATGTAGTATTTTTTTTTTTTTTTTAACATTTAACACATTAGCCGGATGATGGGACTACTACTGTCCCATCATTGGCTAATGTGTCAATCACTGTCATGGTAGCAGGCATCGCCAGATGGGACTTATAGTCCCATCGGACGATGCTTGCACAGACCCCCGGACATCAGCACAGCCCCCCGGCAAGCCGGCACAGCCCCCCGGCAGGCCGGTACAGACCCCCACAGGGTGCACAGACCACCGGCAGGCCGGCACAGCCCCCCGGCAGGCCGGTACAGACCCCGGGCAGTCCACACAGCCCCCCGGCAGGCCGGCACAGCCCCCCGGCAGGCCGGCAGAGACCCCCGGAAGGCCCGAAATGACGGCGCATCATGATGCGCACACACCGCGCATCATGATGACGTCATTTCGACTGTCAATCAACTTTGAACTTCCGATTCCGATGCCGACTTCCGATATTGAAAAAATATCGGAAGTCGGTATCGGAATTCCGATACAGCAAGTATCGGCCGATACCCGATACTTGCGGTATCGGAATGCTCAACACTACTCAGGAGTAAGGAGTCCCCGAAGCAGGCTACAGCTGTCTGCCGGGAACATCTGTCAGGAGGAACTCCAGTGTAACTCAGTACTAGGAGATCTTCACACTTAAAGGCGCTATAGAGTAGACGTTCAGAAAGGCACATGTTGGCGGAGTGTTGGAAGGGAGCGTCCTATCTTGCCTGGAGGTCGACTGAGTCCCTGACACGGCACGGAGGCGGGCACCGGTGTGTACTACAGACTGTGAGTAAAGCTTTGGAACTACAAGCCCTGGTGTCCTCCATTCATTCCTGCGCCAACACACCTGGTACCGCCACATCTGGGTACAAGCTTCTACACTGCCTGCACCTCTCAGCTACCTCAACATCCACACTGCCCTGGCACTACAGCTCCACCTGTGGGGAGCTTCACCATCTTGGCTGCAACACACCACCAGTCCCAGAGGATCTGCATGCAGCGTCGGCTTAACAGCTCCCTTGCCGAGCACCACAGGTGGCGTCACAAACTATTCATCAATTCTATTTCATTGTTCTTTCACCCCCTTTTGCCATGGAGCCCCAGGGCCACGGACCGGGTCAGGGTCACAGCTTCCGTGATAACTCCCATTGAGATCAATGGGCCCATTGCCGAGTACCCCCACAGCCCTGGCCGGGCGCTCCATTTTGGCGTCACGAACAGGATGACGAGACCCGATGCCATCTGGTTCTGTGTGCCTAAGATTTGTTGGACTTAAAACTTTTGAGAATGTGCAGAAGACCCAATTTGATATACTGTGAAATGAATACTAAAAATGGCCGACAGCCTGGAGAAGAAGGGCGTGATCATATGGATGGCCCTAAGAAAAGAGTGCGGACTGTCCTGGGCCTCCCCTGTCTAAACTTCTATGCGACAGCAACTTGGCCCACCCCCTGAGGGGTTCGTATACTGGCTTGGTATGGAGGAGTTGGAAGAAGACGCCGCCCCAAGAAGGAGGAGCGGAAGCCAGTGGCGGGAAAAGAGCTGAGACAGGAAGAAGAACGCCAGAATGCCATGATGGAAGAAGAGGGAAGGATGCCTGCGGAGCGCGGGGAGGTTGAGCTAGATCTCCCCGGCGCCATGGCTGAAGGCTCGGACCCTTCTAGGCTGAATCGACGGCAGCTGGAGAAGGAGATTGCCCGGCTGACCCAATGTTTGCGGCTGTGGCAGGAGGCCTTGTAGAGGCTGTAGGGGCCTACACCTGCGATAACCGGCGCTGCTGCACCGGAGCTTCCCCAGGCAGATTCCACGGAGCCTGCAGACGCCATCACACCACCGGCAGCATCTGGAGCCCCTTCACTGCCGCCTCAGGAGGAATTGTATAGGGCCCTGGGAGCCGTAGCGGAGGAAGAGAAGCCCCCGTCCAGACCTGACGCGGCCGCGAGGGTCCCTCCAGAGACCCCTGCGGACCCGGAGCTGCCATTAGCTCCACTGCCGTCCCCGGTGTCCCACCGAACGGCGTCCACCGCCATTATGCCTGCACTGGAGCAGAGATCGCACCGCCGGGGGGCACCAGGTATATACCCCGGCCCTCCTAATGGGTTGCCCCCCAAATTCACGTTGTCAGAGGCTGGCTTGCGGGAACTCGAAATGGGGCAGTTGGAAGAGTCAGCTGGGGGCAATAGACTGTCGGAAATGAGGAGGTGGAAGAGGTCCTTACTGAGAAGGGTACGGCTGGAACAGGCGCGCACGATTCGGCATCTTCGGGGATTGGAGGAGTGACCTCGGGATCCCTTGGCTGCCGAGTCCCCATGTAGTCGCCTATCAGCGCCAACAAGCTGCGGCATCCCTCGGTGCTAGGCCACGCCCCAGAGCAACAGAGCCACCCACCCATGAGGAACAGTTGATGGGTATCGATATGCATCATGGGTTCCCTTTGCCACAGCTACAAGACCCTAGGTGGCAATCACACCAGCTGCCACAACCATGCCCTATAGCAAGCAACCAGCGACAAGATGAAGACCCCCAAAGCTTCACATCTGGTAGCAGTTCCAGTCCAGAAACCCCAGGAGGGGACAATCACTAGTTAAAACGCTCTTCACTTTAACTCTCGTTACCCAGGAGGGTATTTGCACAGTTTTGCTTTGTTTCTTATTTTTTGTACCAGTTTTCTATTTTTTGGCTATCAAGCTTTAGTTCTGTTTTTCCAGTGTTGCCCAGTTGTATTGGCAGCCTTCACATTTGAACTGTAGAGATCATGAACGCTGAATGGTCCGGAACTGTACTTGTACATAGTTTGCACCTCTTTAGGTGCTCGCTCTTGGTTTTACATAGGACTCTCTTCGTAAAAGAAGACCTACCTCGTTGTAGGGATATTTCCAGACACGATGGCCGGACCAGTGTCTACTTTTGCACTTAAAGATAATGCTTAATGTTATTTCCTGAATAGAAACTAGAAAGTATTAGTATATGATGAAAATCCTGATGACAGATTTTATGGAAGTATCTTGAGAAAAAGACATAGTGAATGTTTACAGAACTTTGAATAAAGATGTTGAGGATGTGAATATAGAATCGAAAGTACAGGTGATGAACCAGGTATCCACGGTTGTCATCCTACATCTAGAAGAGACAGTAGAAAGAGGAAAATGTGAAAGATAGTGGAAAGGAGATGTGTTGCTAGCAAATGTGAATTGATATTGAGTTTGCTTATATAGCACTTTAAATTAGGTAGCATAATTTAAAATTTAGACAGTTAATTTGTTTGTAGCATTCAAGAAACCTCCTGCCTCCTATATTAGGAAGTTTAGTATAAGACCTGTTTATTCAGCATTGCAAAATTTTGTATCTTCCTGTATTGTTAACTCTGTTTACTTTGCAGCCTGTGGATGTGCTGTGTTTAATGGGGGGGAATGTGGTGCCCCTGAGGGTTCAGTTGCCACAGAGGTACTGCACCTCCTCCTGAGGTGTGGTACCCCTCCATCCAGGTGAGTTGGAGGCTTCTAACCATGCTCCAACACTCGCATCCCACACAACATGGTAGTTCAGCAAAGCCACATTGTGGCTCCCTACTTGGAGTGTAGCAGAACACCTTTGGTGGCTCCCTGCTTGGAACACGAAACGTGCTGGGAGGCGGGTGGAGTTTAGAATACATAAAAGAGTGGGAAGGTTTAGGATTAGAGGTCAGTCAGTCAGGCAGTCACTCAGAGAGGAGTGAGGAAAGAAGATCCCTGAGAGAGGGATGGAGGAAGGAGTGCTGCAGCTGCCTAAGTGATCTGTGCCAGCTGGCACGGGAAAGGCAAGAAGGAGAAAGACATTGAACTGAAACCTGATCTTCCATGAGAAGGAGAGATTAGTACGGAACAAAGGAGTAAAAGGGAACAGAGGATGTGGGTTAGAGGAAGAACCCTGCCTAGAAGTTCTAAGTACAAGGCCGGGGTCCGGTCCCCGAGGTTGTATGGATGCTAATGGCCCTGCAGCAGACACCGGTGGAGTAGTGGGCTGTAAATGCACTACTCCCATCTAAGACTTGGGGGCACAACAGCAACTTGGATAGTGAGCCGGGACTCAGGAGTAAGGAGTCCCCGAAGCAGGCTACAGCTGTCTGCCGTACAAGTAGAGTTCTTGGGAACATCTGTCAGGAGGAACTCCAGTGTAACTCAGTACTAGGAGATCTTCACACTAAAAGGCGCTATAGAGGAGACGTTCAGAAAGGCACATGTTGGCGGAGTGTTGGAAGGGAGCGTCCTATCTTGCCTGGAGGTCGACTGAGTCCCTGACCCAGAGGACACGGCACGGAGGCGGGCACCAGTGTGTACTACAGACTGTGAGTAAAGCTTTGGAACTACAAGCCCCGGTGTCCTCCATTCATTCCTGCGCCAACACACCTGGTACTGCCACATCTGGGTACCAGCTTCTACACTGCCCGCGCCTCTCAGCTACCCCTACATCCACACTGCCCTGGGACTACAGCTCCACCTGTGGGGAGCTTCACCATCTTGGCTGCAACACACCACCAGTCCCAGAGGATCTGCATGCAGCGTCGGCTTAACATCTCCCTTGCCGAGCACCACAGGTGGCGTCACGAACTATTCATCAATTCTATTTCATTGTTCTTTCACCCCCTTTTGCCATGGAGCCCCAGGGCCACGGACCGGGTCACAGCTTCCGTGACAACTCCCATTGAGATCAACGGGCCCGGTCCCGAGTACTCCCACAGCCCTGGCCGGGCGCTCCACTAGCAAGATCGCTGATTTTGTGACGCCACAGCGATCTCACCAGCGAGATCGCTGTGTGTGACGGGGATCAGCGATCGGCCCCCCTGTCGGGTATCGGCGATCGGCCTGGGCCATTTTTTGATCACTGGTCTCCCGCTGGCCAGCGTGCATCGCTGCGTGTGGCAGCGAGAGATCAGCGACGCTGGACGTTGGTTTCTAATGTAAACAGCGGGTATCCAGGAGCCGCGCGGCTCTTAGAAACACGCTGTTTACCTTAGATACCAGCGTGCTCGCTGGTCCTGATCGCTGGAGGGTCTGTCTATGTGACAGCTCACCAGCGATCAGCCTAACGATGTCCCGGCGATCCCATCCATGTCGGATCGTTGATGGGATCGCTGGGACATCGTTATGTGTAACGGGGCCTTAACCCTTTAGCGACCAGGGGTATTTCAGTTTTTGCAATTGTTTTTCGCTCCCCTTCTTCCCAGAGCCTTAACTTTTATATTTTTTTGTCAATATGGCCACGTGAGGGCTTGTTTTTTGCGGGACAAGTTCTACTTTTTAACAACACCACTTGTGCACTGGAAAACAGGAAAAAAGTTCAAAGTGTGGAGAAATTGCAAAAAAAAGTGCAATTCTACAGGTTTTTTTGTGTTTTTTTCCATGTTCACTAAATGCTAAAACTGACCGGCCATTATGATTCTCCAGGTCATTACGAGATCATAGACACCAAACATGGCTAGGGTCTTTTTTATTTAAGTAGTGAAAAAAATTCCAAAATTTGTTTAAAAAAGGCGCAATTTTCCAATACCCGTAGCGTCTCCATTTTTCGTGATCTTGGGTTGGGTGAGGGTTTATTTTTTGCGCACCGAGCTGACGTTTTTAATGATACCATTTTGGTGTGGATATGATATTCTGATTGCCCATAATTGCATTTTAATGCAATGTTGCAGCGACCAAAAAAAAGTAATTCCGGCATTTTGACTTTTTTTCTCACTACGCCGTTTAGCATTCGGGTTAATTCCTTTTTTATGTTGATAGATCGGGCGATTCTGAACGCAGCGATACCAGACATGTGGATATATTTTTTTTATTGTTTTATTTTGATTGGGTGAAAGGAGGGTGATTTTAACTTTTATATTTTTTTATATTTTAAAATACATTTTGTTTTACTTTTTGCATGCTTCAATAGTCTCCAAGGGAGTCTAGAAGCTGCAGTTGTCTGATCGCTTGGGCCACACACAGACGATGATCAGATTGCCTGTGTGTAGCAGAAATGCTCACTTGCTATGAGCGCCAACCACCGGGCGGTGCTCATAGCAATCCAGCAATGACAACCATTGCTGCTGGAGACCTCTGGTTGTCATGCTGACCAATCTGTGACCCGTGATCATGTGACAGGGTCACCGATGGGCGGGATAAAGGATGCCCTTCCGGTAAGCCCGAGTTAAATACCGCTGTCAGATATTCACAGTGGCATTTAACTAGATAACAGCTGCAGGTGGACCGTGATTCCACCAGAGGCTGTTGCGGGCACATGTCAGCTGTATAGATCAGCTGCCATATACCCAGAAAGGTGCGAGCTCAACCCTGGAACCCACATCAAATACGGGGATTCCAACATGGGCGTACTATTACGTGCAACATTGAAAAGGCGTTAATAACAACGTGAGAGGAGGAGTAACAATCTGAGTATCTTCAAACTGCCCACTACATGTGACAAATTCATATAGTGATACGGGGGTAGGTTTGTTACTTAAGAGGCACTTCTGGAGGGAAAACCAATAATCTTATGGAACATGGAACATTTCTGCATTAAACATTATAGAATGCTGTAGATAAGCCCTGAAAGGCGGTGGCCATAACTCGTATCAGCCAAACCTGGTGACAGGTTCCCTTTAAGGGTGAGGATGGCAAAATCCATTACAATCCATATGAAATATTGAATATATTTTATAACTTTTATCAAAAAATATATATTCTCAAGGAGACACGTTCTTCGAATCCAAAGGGAAACTCTCCTGAAAAATTATTTGTCTAAGCTCAAACTACCTCCCTTCAGAAGCAACAAAGGCCCTAACAAAGCAGATACTAAGAAAGAGAAATGAGACATTTTGAAAGACCCACCCCTGTGTAAGGCCATGTGCACACGATGCAGATTTCCAGCGGATCCGCAGCGGATTTTACCGTGCAGAAACGCTGCATATCCGCATTGTGATGTACACGTTTTATATTGCAATATATGTATAGTTAGAGATGGATCTCATAATGGGCTATCTATAATTGGTGGCTGGAATAATAGGATCCGTGTAGACATATATATATATATACATTTTTCCATGTAAGCTCTTATATTATTGTTTTGCCCCATTGAACTTTTCAACTTGTGCTTTGGCCTCATGGTATTTGGCCGTGCGCATCGCCTCCAGTTCTCTGTGGTCCCGCTCTGCGCTCGGCATCTCTATGTGCGGTGCACACATCCCCGGGGATTTTCTCTGGGTCTGTGTGCGCCGGTGCATGATGCTTGTGGCGCTCTGCGGGACTTGCGGTGACTGGGGCGCATGCGCCGACTGTGCCCTTACTATTGGCCTGTTGAGGATCACATGACTGAGGTCAGGGGCTATTCTAAGGTCCTATTCTGGACTTTGCATCACTGCAGGCGCATGCGCTGGTTGCGCTCTTTCTATTTGCCAGTTTTGGTCACATGACTGAGGTCAGGGGCTATATTAAGGTCCTAAATGGACCTTTTACCATATCCCTCTTGAGAAAGCGGCCTGAGACGCCGCGAAACGCGCGTCGGGGGTGGTACAGCCCTTTCCCTCTCCTCCATTCCTGGTAAGTGCCCCTTGGGGGTCTTTTTCTTCCCCATTGTTTTTTGCCGCTTACTCATTGCGGCCTGTTCTACTATAACGATGCCCCTTACTAATGTCTAGCTTAGGCCACTGTGCTTGGGGGCCACAATTTCTTATTGTGGGAATTTTTTGTACTTCCTTGGGACATGGTCCGGGAATTTTTCCATCTATTTGGAGGTTTGGGATACTGTATGCGGATACTATCTGTTTTTGTCCACAATTGCACATTTCTATAGATATATGTCTTTTGTAGTACTTTACTTGAATAAAATTGAATATAATTTTTTATATTGCTTGCTCTATGTTTTCTCCTGATATTCATTCCATTGTTTGAGTTTATGCATCATTTTGGCCTTGGAGGATAGTTCTTTCTTCCCTCCATACGCCATATAATGACTAAAGGGTTTTTGCTTTCATTGTGATGTACAGTAGCATGTTAATCAATAGAAAAAAAAACGCTGTGCAGACGCTGCAGATTTTTCCGCGCGGTTTTCTTGTGGTTCAAAATATGCAGCATGTCACTTCTTTTGTGCAGTTTTCCACCTGCTCCATTCTCCAAATCCGCAGGGGAAATCCGCACAAAAACCGCAAGAAAACCGCAAAAAAACAGGAAGAAATACGCAGGAAAAATGCAGGTAATTTGACCTGCGGATTTCTTCAATTCTGCATGGAAAAATCAGCAGGGCAAAAAAGTCCGTCTGCACTTAGCCTAAGTGTCCAGGGCCAGAGGGGTTGACTTGTGTGAAAAAGTGTTTGCCCCCTTCCTGATTTTCTATTCTTTTGCATGTTTGTCACACTTAAATGTTTTAGATCACAAAGCAAATGTAATTATTAGACAAAGATAACACAAGTAACCACAAAATGCAGTTGATAAATGAAGGTCTTTATGATTAAGGGAAAACAAAATCCAAACTTACAGGGTCCTATGTGAAAAAGTCATCCCCACCTTAAAACATAAATTAACTGTGGCTTAACACATCTTTGGGTAGCTTAGTTAAATTTCCCTAGCCGCACCCAGGTCTGATTAATGCCATACCTGTTCTCAACCAAGAAATCACTTAAATATGACCTGCCTGACACAAAGTGAGATAGACAAAAAGATCCTCAAAAGCTAGACATCATGCCGTGATCCAAAGAAATTCTGGAACAAATGAGAAACAAAGTAATTGAGCTCTGTCAGTCTGCAAAAGATTATAAAACCATTTCTAAAGCTTTGGAACTTTAGCAAACCATAGTGAGAGCCGTTATCCACAAATGGAGAAAACATGGAACAGTGGTGAACCTTTTCAGGAGTAGCTGGATGACCACAATTACCCCAAAAGCGACTCATCCAAGTGGTCACCAGAAACCGACCCCACAACAACATCCAAAGACCTGCAGGCCTCACTTGCCTCAGTTCAGGTCAGTGTTCATGACTAGAGTTGAACGAATATCTTCGGTTGCCCGCTTATTCAGCAAGCTATAGCACTTGCCCAATAAGCTACAGCGGGAACCCGGCTTCCTGGATCACGCTGGCTGAACAGCTGATCGCTGCCGTAGCTGCATGTGTTACGGCTGTGTCACTGTCACAGCACATGCATGGAGAGCCCAACACACAGGCTCTATGTGCGGTGACAGTGACACAGCCGTAACACATGCAGCTACGGCAGCGATCAGCTGTTCAGCCAGCGTGATCCAGGAAGCCGGGTTCCCACTGTAGCTTAATGGGCAAGTGCTATAGCTTGCTGAATAAGCGGGCAACCGAAGATTTTCGCTCAACTCTAGTCATGACTCCACCATAAGAAAGAGACTGGCCAAAACGGGCTACATAGCAGAGTTCCAAGACGAAAGCCACTGCTGAGCAATAAAAACATAAAGGCTAGTCTCAGTTTTGCCTGAAAACATCTTGATGATCCCCAAGACTTTTGGGAGAACACTCTGAAATGAAGAGAGAAAAGTTGGACTTCTTGGAAGGTGTATGTCCCATTACATCTGGCATAGAAGTAACACAGCAATTCAGAAAAGGAACATCATACCAACAGTAAAATATGGTGCTGGTAGTGTGATGGTTGGGTCTGTTTTGTTGCTTCAGGACCTGGAAGACTTGATGTGGTAAATGGAACCATGAATTCTGCTGTCTATCAAAAAATCCTGAAACAGAATGTCCAGCCATCTTGTCAGGAACACCGCACTACACTCACTCACTGAGCCAGTGCGCATATCCTGAGTACAGAAACAGTGCTCAAAGATACCAGTGGAGCAGGGCAGCAGAGGTGACAATGCGTGTTTCAAACTATCTGTGTTAGGCTACTTTCACACTTCAGGTTTTCGGCGTCAGGCGCGATCCGGCGTCATGCCGGAACGCCGGATCCGGCAAATGTTTAGTAAAACCGGATGTGACGGATCCGGTTTTCTGCCGGATCCGTCTTTTTCTTGACAGACAAAACCGGATCCGTCTCATCCGGTTCATCCGTTTTTCTATCCGTTTTTCGACGGATTACGCCGGATCCGGTTTTTAAAATTGACCCTTGTGGCCTTCCGAACGGGATTGGCTACTGGAAAACTATATATAGCATGTTCCTACAGCCCTTCTTTGACAGGTTGTAGAGGAGAAAGTGCAGGTTGGAGAGAAGAGCAAGTTACTGGCGAAGATGGATGTTGTCATTGGAAATATTTTGAAGAATTTGGCGGATTTTATAGCGGAGGCGAATCGTTTGAGGGTGATTGTTCTGGAGAAGGAGAGAGCGAGACAGCAGCGCATCAGGCATCGTAGACGACGTTTGTGGATCCACCCCATCACAGCCAAGAGAATGACGCGTGGGTTCTATTCTACACTCTGCATGGACCTTCGACGAAACCCGGATACATTTTTTGGATATGTTCGGATGAAAATGGAGAATTTTGATTACTTGGTGGAGCGCATTGCACACCTCATAAGAAAAGCGGACACCTATTGCCGCTTCTCTGTTTCACCCGCAGAGCGTCTGATGGTGACTTTAAGGTAAGCCACATTTATTGGATGTGATCGCATCAGAGCACACTTTCACTGCAATCTTGTTGGTGGTAGTTTGTATCTCCAAGTGTTATAGGTCAGTTTTGGTATGTAATGCTGTGATTTAAAACTAATTTATTGTTTTTTAATTCCCCACAGATTTCTTGCAACTGGAGAATCCCTTTCGTCACTGCATTTCCAGTACAGACTCGGGATTTCCACCATATCTGGAATAGTGAAGTACACATGCCGTGCACTGTGGGACTCCTTAGCTGAAGAGTTTTTACCAGAGCCCACAACAGAGAGGTGGATTGAAATTGCTGACAAGTTTCAACAGATATGTCAGTTTCCCAACTGCTTGGGCGCTGTGGACGGGAAACATATCCGCATTGTAAAGCCAGCTGGATCGGGATCGGAATATTTCAATTACAAGAAATATTTTTCAATTGTCCTCATGGCCATCGCTGACGCGGAATACAAATTTATTGCTGTTGATATTGGGGCCTATGGCCGCTCCAATGACTCTCAAGTTTTCAAACTGTCTGCCATGGGGCGTAAACTGTATGGAAACACCTTCCAGTTCCCACCACCTAGACCGCTGCCGCAAACATCTGGTCCACCTATGCCATTTGTCTGTGTAGGGGATGAAGCCTTCCAGCTGTCAGAACACCTTTTGAAACCGTACTCTAGCAGAGGATTGACAAGACCAAAACGCATTTTTAATTACTGCCTCACAAGAGCAAGAAGAATGGTTGAATGTACCTTTGGTATTCTGACAGCCAAATGGCGGGTCCTATTGACTGCGATCAACCTCAAGACAGAAACTGTGGACGAGGTAATCAAAGCTTGCGTGGTACTCCACAATTTTGTTATCTGCAAGGAACCCATTTCCATTGAGGACACCTCTGAAGAAACCACCTTGCAAGATTACCATGACATTACCACTAGAAGTTCTGTGACGGTTTCAGTAATGAGGGACAATTTTGCAATATACTTTATGTCACCTCAAGGCAGAGTACACTGGCAGGATGACAGAGTGTGAAAGATTTGTGCCCAACCAAACTTGTGTACCTTCTGTACCAACAGTATATACCTTTGCCAACCAAAGTTGGCTATCTTGTCATGGTCTCTATTTTTAGCTTTAGGCCACAGGTGTGTACCTGGTTGTGTTTTATGCAAAGTATTTCACCTTTTAACAAAAGTTGTGTACATTGTTATGAAATCACCAACAATAAACACAACTTTTTAGGTGAAATACTTTGCTTCAAACACAACCAGGAACACAACTGTGGCAAAAAGCTAAAATTTACCCACAGTTATATACCTAGTTTTGAATACCATTTCACCTTTTAAATACCCTGTATTTAACCTTTTTCGCCGCAGAAAGAAATGACAGACAACCAGTGTAAAATAATTTAACTTTTATTGAAAAATGTTTTTTTTAGTAAACTTTTTTAAAATTTTAATAAACTTGTTTAATAAAGCTTTGAAACCATAAAACTGGTCATTTTTATTTAAATACACACATTATAAATCTGTGTAGTTTGTGGTGGAAATACTGCTGTAGGGGCTGCGGGACACTTCGACACTGGGAGTGTGGAGAGAGGACTGGGATCGTGGTGGGGAAGGAACAGTTAGAGGTGAAGGTGTGGAAAAAACTACAGAATGGGTGGACATGTGGGAAGCAGAAGAGGTGGTGGGTGGTGGAGTGGAGGGTTGGGCAGGGACTGTAGGAGCAGATGATGTTGATGGCAAGTTGTATGGGGAAGGAGTTTGGTACGGGGCAGGTTGCTGGAAGTGGGGAGATGTCTGGTACGGGGCAGGTTGCTGGAAGTGGGGAGATGTCTGTTACGGGGCAGGTTGCTGGAAGTGGGGAGATGTCTGGTACGGGGCAGGTTGCTGGAAGTGTGGAGATGTCTGGTACTGGGGAGGTTGCTGGTACTGGGGAGTTTGCAGGTACTGGGGAGGTTGCTGGTACTGGGGAGGTTGCTGGTACTGGGGAGGTTGCTGGTACTGGGGAGGTTGCTGGTGCTGGGGAGGTGGATGGTGCTGGGGAGGTGGATGGTATGTAATAGGAGGGGGAGGATGGAAAGTGGCTGGAGGGGGTGTAGATGTAATAGGAGGGGGAGGATGGAAAGTGACTGGAGGGGGTGTAGATGTAATAGGAGGGGGAGGATGGAAAGTGGCTGGAGGGGGTGCAGGTGGAGGAACTACTGTGGTGGGAGGAGGAGGTTGGGAGGTAACTTGCTGGAGAGCAGCGTGGCATGAATGCATTACATGCATCTGCTGGGCAGGAGAGAGCGTTTCCATGCGCTCCACAACAGACCTGAAAAAGGTGTGGTTTGGCGAAGATCTTGCTTCTGAATGCATGGTTTGCAGAAGTGTCTTCACCTCCAGAATGCTGGAGTTGATCTGCTGATAGCCTGCGGAGATTTGCTCTGACAAGACTTTTAGACAGTTCTGGAAAGATGCATTCAGATGCAAGAACTCTGGCGCATAAGTCTTTTCCTGACCCCTCTGCCGCTGCCGCCCAGTACCCGCAGGTGTACTAGAGGTGGCAGGGGCAGAAGGGTGGAGTAAAGGGAAAGCGATCTCCTCACCAGCAGCTTCATGTAATGTAGGCGGCCACGATGCTCCTGTGCTGGTGGATGGGACAGATGGGTCGAATGTGTGGGAAGGCTGGGAAGGTGCAGATGTACCGGGGCGGTCGAAGTGTCCCTCGGTGCCGGTCTCCTCAGGGATCGCCTCAGAAGGGTCCAATCGTGCAGGCTCCCGAGTGCTGCTCACCGTGCTGTGGAATAAAGAGAAAAAAAAACAATTAAAATAGTGACATGGTATGGCCCTGGCTGAAAAAAAAAGTTACATCTAAACATTTTTTTGTCACATGTGGTGTGTAATATTTACCTTCTGGTGAGCATTGTCTCCCGGAGGAACAACAGGGCTCGTGCTTACTTGTACTTGCTCCTGCGTCCTCCAGATCCACTCGGGGCCCGCATCTCTTTATTGAACTCCTTCTTGAAACGTCCCCTCACAGACCGCCACCGCTTCACAATTCTCTCCCCTGAAACGAGAAAGGACAAAGTGGTTAGTATACAACATCAGTGTTTCCCAAACTCCAGTCCTCATGGTCCCCAGGGGTCATGTTTTCAGGATTTCCAAAGTAAATAGAAATCCTGAACACATGATCCGTGGGGACCACGAGGACTGGAGTTCGGGAAACACTGGTTTACATCAAGCAACCGGTACTGTATATACTTACGCTCTGTAATCTGGGCCCGAACATCGAGGTCCTCCCAGCGGTCCACAAGGAGCGAACAGATTTCCTCCCAGAGTCGTCGGGTAACGATCAGGTCAGCGTGGCGTCGGTCAGCCATATTCCAGAGCGGCTCCCTTTCTCTGACGAGATCGATGAGGTGGTCCACATCAATCCCTCCATCCTCACCGTCAGAGTCGGGAGCACGCTGTGAAGGCTGTTAAAGAAAAAGACAAAAATAACATAATTAGCCTCCACAAAAGAAATGAAATAAAAAGTGCAAAAAAAACAAAGCAAAAATATTTATACTTACACGCTGGTGACCGCCGCGTTGCTGTCGCCGACGACCCTGGGAGGCACTGCATGGACCTCTTGGCCGAGCACCAGATTGGGAAGACTAGAGAAGAAAACAAAAAATGTTATGTCTTTGGATGTAGGCATTTGTTTGCTGTGTGTGGTCTGCAGAACATTGTTTTCTATGTGTTGTGTGTAGTGTGATGTTGTGTTTCTGCGTTTGATGCAAAAAACTTACCAATTGTGAGCCCACTCCAAGTGTCTGTCCACCCCTTCCTTCTTCTTCTGGGAGCTCCTCTTCATCTTGTGATTCCTGTTTTGAAATAAAAGGCAATGAATACACATATATTACAGAGATGATGGATTTTGGAAATAAAAACTTACCGTCAAACGCTGACGATGCAAGGGAGGGCTCCCTGAAGATGTGCTGTCTTCCTCATGGCCAGACTCCATGGCTGTGGGTGGTGTTTCTGCTGCTGCCATTGCTGCTGCTGCTGCTGCATCTATTGGGCGGCTGTTGAATAAAGAGAAACAAAGGGCCAATGAATATCTTGATATTCCATAGCCCTAGTTTGGAGGAATGGGGGATTTGATAATTACCGTCTCTCATCTGCTGCTGGACTCCCCTCCCGCTGTTCAGCATGCTGCTCCATTTGGGGTGGTGCTGATGGTGCTGCTGCTGCAGATGTCTGCTGCCTTCTCCTGCTCCTGGTTCTTGGCTTGGGTGGCATGTTGGGTGTGGCTGAGGGTCCCATTGTCTTGCTTTTATATATGTCCTGTGGGCAGAGCTACTGAGCATGCTCAGACCAAAGAAACCGGATCCGGCGCATTGCGGCGCTCATAGGCTTTCATTGTATGAAAAAGCCGGACGCGCCGGATCCGGCGTGTCCGCCTTTTTCGACGGATACAAAAAACGTTACAGTCAACGTTTTTTCCAGACGCCGGATTGCGTCACATTGCCGGATCCGGCGAAAATCGGATGAAACGCATGGCCATCCGGCTCGATCCGGCTCTAATGCAAGTCAATGGGGGGGAAACCGGATCCGGCATTGCATTTCGACGGATCCGGTTTTAGTCAAAAGCGCCGGATCGCGCCTGAAGCAGAAAACCTGATGTGTGAAAGAGGCCTTAGGATCCTGTCAGCGCCGGAAAGTAAAGATGCACAGGACCTGAGGACACTGAAGTTAGCAAGCTGGCACAGGAACTATGGTCATGTGACTGCAAGGGGGAGGGGCTTAGCAAAAGTCAGGCAAAACGGAGGTCACACACAGTACAGGCAAACGAGGCACAGGAGGGACAAACAGACGGGTGGTCAGACAAAGCCAAAGGTCATACACACGAGGGCGACGTGGTACCAAGGGGACAAGCAGAGAGAAGTCGGGTCACAAGCAGAGAGTCATACACAAGAGGTAGCGCAGTGCAAGAGGGACAGGCAGAACTCGTAACAGGGACAGAACCGGATCAAAACCAAACAAGCAAGCAAGATATCAGGCACAAGGCGCACGTACGCACAAGGTCAACTAACTCAGCCGAGGGCAGGAGTATAACTGACACTGGACCTAGGTCCAGTGAGCATTAAATAGCCGCCCTCTGCCAGAGAGAGGCGGAACAATTAACCCCCAGTCTGATCAGGACGGGCCAAAGCGACAGCCCCGTCCTGGATCATGACAGTACCCTCCTCTCAATGGGGGGCCACCGGACCCCCAGGTTTCTCAGGATACTTGGCGTGAAAGGCCTGGACCAACCGATCCGCATGAACCGATCGAGCAGCAACCCACGACCGTTCTTCAGGACCGTAGTCTTTCCAATGTACCAGATATTGAAGAGCACGACAGACCAACCTGGAGTCGACAATTCGTGCCACCTTGTACTCCGACTGCCCGTCTACCAAAACCGGTGGCGGGGAAGCTGATGATCCCTCCCCACCGGACCTCACAGGTTTCAAAAGGGCCCTATGGAAAACATTTGGGATCCGCAGAGATGGCGGGAGACGCAACCGAAAAGCCACCGGGACCTATGAACTTGGGTCCAAGCTTCGCAGAGGGGACCTTGAGCCTTATATTCTTGGTGGATAACCATACCTTATCCCCAACCTGAAACACTGGTCCCGCGGATCGTTTTTTGTCTGCAAAAAATTTAAATTTATCCTGAGCCTTCGTAATGTTACTCTGGACCTCCTGCCATACCTCCCCCAACCGCTGGATCGTCTCATCCGCCCCAGGACACCCAGAATTCAAACGGGAAAATTCTCCAAAATGTGGATGAAGCCCATAGTTGCAGAAAAAGGGAGATGTACCTGTAGACTGGTTAATGCAGTTGTTAAATGCAAACTCGGCCAAAGGTAACACAGAACACCAATCATCCTGTCGGGCTGAGGTCAAGCAATGCAGAATTTGCTCCAGAGACTGATTGGTCTGCTCGGTCTGCCCATTAGACTCTGGATGATAAGCGGATGAAAAGGACAGACCAATACCCAACCTCTTACAAAAAGCCCTACAACATCTGGAAACAAATTGCACTCCTCTATCAGACACCACATTCAAGGGTACCCGATGCAACCGCACCACATGCTCAACAAACAATCTGGACAATGTTTCCGCATTAGGTAAAGCTGCCAAAGGTACAAAATGTGCCTGCTTACTAAACCTGTCCACCACAACCCAAACAACGGTATTACCCTTGGAGGGGGGAAGGTTGGTGATGAAATCCATGGACAAATGGGTCCATGGTCTCTCAGGAATTGGCAGTGGTACCAATTCCCCGGCCGGCCGGTTATGGGGGGTTTTTGCACGGGCACAAACATCACATGCAGATACATATTCCCCAACATCAGAGGCTAAAGAAGACCACCAGAATACTCTAGCAATGGCCGTCCGGGTCGCCGAGATCCCTGGATGTCCACCTAGAACTGAGTCATGGAACTCTCGGAGGACCTTGAGACGAAACTGAGCTGGCACGAAAAGTTTATCCACCGGCTTAGCCGGAGGTGCAAGAGACTGGGCTTCCCGAATCTCCCATTCCAACATGTTAGAAACACCTGCCACCACCACCCCAGGCTGAAGAATGGAGGATGGAGGTTCCGGCGGGGACACCGGATCTAGACTGCGTGACAAGGCATCAGCTCTGACATTTTTGGATCCTGGCCGAAAAGTGATCGAGAAGTTGAATTGGGAAAAAAAAAGTGACCATCTAGCCTGTCTGGGAGTCAACCTTTTGGCTGACTCAATGTAAGCTAGGTGTTTGTGGTTTGCAATTACAGTTATAGGATGGACAGCCCCCTCCAAAAAATGCCTCCATTCTTCAAAGGCCAACTTTACGGCCAGAAGTTCTCAATTCCCAACATCATAGTTTCTCTCCGCAGGAGAGAATTTCTTCGAGAAAAAGGCGCAAGGTCTCAAATTGGTCAAAGTGGTGGGTCCCTGGGACAATACCGCCCCCACCCCCCCTTCTGAGGCGTCTACCTCGACAATAAATGGTTCAGATGGGTCCGGTTGAATAAGAACCGGGGCAGACATGAAACATTTTTTCAAAAACTGAAACGCCCCCTTTTGAGTCATGTCTGTGAGGGGTTTAACCACCTGTGAGAACCCCCTTATAAATTTACGATAATAATTGGCGAACCCTAGGAAACGCTGCAGAGCCTTCAAATCACAAGGTTGAACACACTCGACAATGGCCTGCACCTTATTAGGATCCATGCGATACCCTTCAGCAGACACAATGAACCCCAGAAATGACAGTTCTTGAACAAAAAATAAACATTTTTCAAGTCTACCAAAGAGACAGTTCTCCCGGAGCCTTTGGAGAACTGCCCGAACATGACCAATGTGAGCCTGTTTATCAGGAGAGTAGATCAGTATGTCATCCAAATATACCACCATAAAACGTCCAATAAAATCAGAGAACATGTAGTTTATGAAATTTTGGAAGAGTGCTGGCGCATTGGTCAGACCGAAAGGCATGACCAAATTTTCAAACAACCCTTCAGTAGTGAGAAAAGCAGTTTTCCACTCATCTCCGTCCCGGACTCTGATAAGGTTATACGCTCCCCGTAGATCTAGTTTCAAAAACCACTTAGTTCCGGACAATTGGTTGTATAAATCAGGAATAAGTGGAAGGGGATACGTATTCCTCACAGTTATCTTATTTAACTTACGAAAATCGAGGCATGGGCGTAAACCACCGTCTTTTTTCTTTACAAAGAAGAACCCCGCCGCCACGGGAGAAACAGAAGGACGAATGTGTCCCTTACGGAGACTCTCGGAACAAACCCTGGAGGGCAGCATCATTCCAGCAGACCTCAGCAGCCCAGCGTCTGAACTCTGAACAAAACCACTCGGCTGAGTGTTTCCCCTGGCACACACTCATTACCATGTCCTCAGCCATACGTATCCGATCAGGCTCATCATAAATATGCCCCAGGGCCTCAAAAAATGCATCCACAGTCATACGCTCAGGGGCCGTGGTCAGAAGGGAGAAAGCCCAAGCCTGTGGAGCCTCCCTTAAAGAGACATAATGACCCCCACCCTCTGGCTTTCACTCCCAGACGAGTGTGGTCTCAAAGAAAAAAAACGCTTACATCCCTCCTTGAAAACTCTGAATTCCTTTTTATCTCCAGAAAAGGTATCTGGTAACTTAACCGGAGACTCTGGGGAAATTAATGTAACCTCCCGAGCCCCCGATGAAAAAACCCCCTGCACAGTGTCAGCGATCCGCTGCTGAGACTGAGCCAGGACTCGTTCTCCAAGGAGTTTCTGAGACATCAGAGTTAGGTGCTTTACCTGCTCAGAAAGAGCGTGCACAGGATCCATCACATACACAGGGGAAGGGGAGCAGATAAAAAAAAAATGGTAATGGTCAGTTATAATGTCAGGATCCTGACAGCGCCGGCGTACAGCCCTCGCTGAGCAGGGACTCACCAGTGCTGTAGGGGTCCCGAGGACAGTAACAGCTGGAAAGTACAGACGCACAGGACCTGAACGCTGAAGTATTAGCAAGTAGGCACGGGACCTAAGGTCATGTGACCACAAGGGGCGGGGCTTAGTGTCCTGCTTACTGAGAAGGAAGAACACTCAGAGTCGGGCAAACCAGAGATCATACACAATACGGGCGAACGAGGTACAGGAGGGACAAGCAGATGGGAGGTCAGACGAAGCCAAAGGTCATACACAAGAGGGCGGTGCGGCACAAAAGGGACGAGCAGAGAGCAGTCGAGTCACAAGCAGAGGGTCATACACGAGAGGACGGTGCGGTACAAGAGGGTCAGGCAGAACTCGTAACAGGGACAGAACCA
Organism: Dendrobates tinctorius; assembly: GCF_039654945.1. NCBI lineage: Eukaryota > Metazoa > Chordata > Amphibia > Anura > Dendrobatidae > Dendrobates > Dendrobates tinctorius. Next base: position 645,850 of record NW_027362206.1, read on the forward strand.
GATCACAACCAAACAAGCAACAAGTTATTAGGCACAAGGCACACGTATAAAAGAGATCACTTAACTTAACTCAACCGAGGGCAGGAGTATAACTGACACCGGACCCAGGTCCAGTGAGCATTAAATAGCCGCCCTCTGCCAGAGAGAGGCAGAAACAATTAAACTCCTGTCTGACCAGGACGGGCCAAAGCAAAACCCCATCCTGGATCATGACACATAGACTAGGGGAGGTAATCTGCTGGATCTGGTCCTGTCACATAGACCAGGGGAGGTAATCTGCTGGATCTGGTCCTGTTACATAGACCAGGGGAGGTAATCTGCTGGATCTGGTCCTGTCACATAGACCAGGGGAGGTAATCTGCTGGATCTGGTTCTGTCACATAGACCAGGGGAGGAAATCTGCTGGATCTGGTCCTGTCACATAGACCAGGGGAGGTAATATGCTGGATCTGGTTCTGTCAAATAGACTAGATACAGTGTAAGGGTTCTAGGGAGAAACCCGAAGTGGACCCTTTGGGTCGCGGCTCCAGAGCCCCCAAGGACGAGTGGACCAGGTGAAGAGCACCCCCTATACAGGGAGTGTTAGGGACAGGCCCAAAGGGGTTGTAACCACGACAGCCGGAGCCAAAGGGGCGACTTAGGGCAACACAGGAAAGGTAGAGTGGAAGACCGGGAGAAAGGACCAAATACAGATATGAGCTGGGAAGTACCAGAGGCAGAGGAGTATGGAAGGCAAGACGGACCAGAAGGACCTGGGCTTGCAGGGACTTGATGTTGCAAGAGAGGAAGGACAGCAATGAGTGAGGTGCAGGGAGATGGGGGTACAGCCAGGAGGACACAGGGGACCAATGGACCAACAGAGACAACACAGAGCAGACTGGTATGCATTGGGACACAAGGCAGGCAGGGAAGACAGGGGTACTGGGCAAGCAGGAACGACAGACACAGGACTGGCAGGCAGGGAAGAGACACAGGACAGAGGCTGAGACACAGGACAGGCAGGCAGGACAGAGACACTGGATAAGCAGGAACGACAGAGACACAGGACTGGCAGGCAAGGCAAAGGCACAGGACAGAGGCTGAGACACAGGGCCTGAAAACAAAGAAGGATAATAGCAGAGGATGATAGTGCCACAACGTTAGTTAAACAGGTGTCTTACCGGTGCCGACACCGAGCAGAAATACCCGGTGGGCGCCGCCATGATGGGGCGGGACCACCGGGTCACGACCTCCCAGAAGGCTGAGCAGCGAGGGAAGCGCGACCGCACATGCATGAGCCGCCAACGCGCCGCGACCCCGAGAAAACAGGCGGGGAGCGGCATGGGACCATGTCAAGGACGCGCCGGGGGGCGGAGACAGAAGGGTGAGGGACAGAGGACGTGACAGTACCCCTTCCCTTACTCCTTCTTTTTAAGGCTGGAAAGGAACCTCCTCATGATACGAGGAGCATTGATGTTCTCCCGGGGTTCCCATGATCTCTCCTCAGGACCGAATCCTTTCCAATCAATCAGGAAAAAGATCCTTCCCTTGACTGTTTTCCTAGCCAGAATATCTTTTACATCAAAGATATTATCAGAAATGCTTGGTTGGGGGGAGCGAGAAGGAGATGAGTGAAATCGATTAAACACGGTGGGTTTGAGGAGCGACACATGGAAAGCATTGGGGATCCGCAGCGAGGCTGGCAATTTCAATTTGTAGGCCACGTCATTGATGTGACTTAGGATCTCAAAGGGATCAATGTAGCGTGGACCAAGTTTATGAGAGGGGATTTTAAGTCTAACATAATGTGAGGCTAGCCACACCTTATCGCCCGGAAGATATGGAGGGGCGTCTAGGCGTACCTCTTCATCCTGCTGCTAGCTTTTTCAAGAGCCTCTTTAATCTCCTCCCAAATTTTAGAGAATTTCAAGGACAGGGAGTCCGCTGCCGGTACACCCGAGGTGGAGGAAACGAGAAGAGGGATGCCGGGATGTTGCCCGAAGACCACAAAAAAGGGAGACTTGGAAGAGGATTCACTGTTGTGATTGTTATAGGCGAACTCTGCCCATGGAAGAAGGGAGACCCAATCATTTTGGTGAGCATTGGAGAAGTGCCGAAGGTAGGATGTTAGAGCTTGATTGACTCGCTCCACTTGACCATTGGACTGTGGATAGGCTGAGGAGAAGTCTAGGGTTACCTTCATTAGTCCGCAGAGGGCTCTCCAAAAACTGGAGGTAAATTGAACCCCTCGGTCTGACACGATATGCTGTGGGAAGCTGTGAAGTCGGAAGACATGAAGCAAGAAAATCTTCGCCAGCTCAGGGGCAGAAGGCAGTCCAGGCAATGGAATGAAGTGGGCCACCTTGGAAAACCGATCCACGACCACCAAGATAACGGTACAGTTTGAGGAAAGAGGTAAATCAGTGACGAAGTCCATAGCAATATGGCTCCAAGGAACTGAACGCACTGGCAGCGGAGCGGATGCAGGAGCCCAGTATGTAGCTGCCTGGGGATCTTGTTTCTGGCACAGGATGAGCAGGAAGCAGTGAATTCCAAGACGTCTTGGCGAAGACATGGCCACCAATAATGGTGAGAGATAAGAGAGAGAGTCTTCTTGACTCCAGCATGTCCGGCAATCTTGGAGGAATGCCCCAAACGCAAGACTCTCACCCTGTCACTGTCCAACACAAAGGTTTTGCCAGGTGGTAGGGTGATTAGGCTTAGAGGAGCCATGGTGACAATCCTAGCTGGGTCGATGATATGAGCTGGGCTCTCCTCTATGTCCACTGGCTGGAACGACCTTGATAGGGCATCAGCTTTGATGTTCTTATTACCAGGTCTAAAGTGGAGTTAGAAGTCGAAACGTCCAAATTACAAGGACCACCTGGCTTGCCGAGGGTTGAGCCTTTGGGCTGACTGAATGTAGGCCAAATTCTTGTGGTCACTGGTCAGTAAATATGACAAAAGGATGAACAGCCCCTTCAAGAAGGTAATGCCATTCCTCTAAAGCCAGTTTTATAGCCAGGAGCTCTCTGTCCCTAATGAAGTAATTGAGTTTGGGAGAGGAAAGGCTTTAGAGAAGAATCTGCAGGTGACCAACTGACCAAAGGGAGATTTTTGCAAAAGAACTGCTCCGGCTCCAACAGATGATGTGTCGACCTCGAGGATAAATGGCCTTTTGGCGTCCGGTCGATGGAGCACTGGGGCCGTAGCAAATTCTTGTCTCAGAGCCTGGAAAGCATTCTCAGCCTTCGAGGACCAGTGATTGGGGTTGACCCCCTTGCGAACAAGGGCAGAAATTGGTTTGGTCAAGGAGGAGAAATGTGGGATAAATTGCCTATAATAATTGGCGAAGCCGAGGAAACGGATTGCTTTCACTCCAACGGGACGTGGCCAGTTGACAACAGCGGATACTTTCTCGGGATCCATCTTCAGGTCAGACTTCGAGACAATATAACCAAGAAAAGGCAAAGAAGACTGCTCGAAGATGCACTTCTCCAACTTAGCGAAAAGATGATTCTCTCTTAAACGTTGTAAGACTTGACGAACGTCTCGTCGGTGGGCAGATAGATCCGGGGAAAAGATGAGGATGTCATCTAGATAGACCACGACACTGGAGTAGAGGTGGTCCCGGAAGATATAATTTACGAATTCTTGGAATACCGCAGGAGCGTTGCAGAGGCCAAACGGCATAACCAAATACTCATAGTGACCGTCACGTGTGTTGAATGCGGTCTTCCACTCATCCCCAGCGCAAATTCGGACCAGGTTATAGGCTCCTCGAAGGGCAAGTTTGGTAAATATTCACGCTCCCCTCAGGTGGTCAAAGAACTCTGGGATAAGTGGCAATGGGTATTTGTTCTTCACCGTAATGTTGCTCAGGCCTCTGTTGTCGATACATGGACGAAGGGAACCATCCTTCTTCTTTATGAAGAAGAAACCTGCGCCAGCAGGAGAAGAAGATTTCCAAATGAAGCCTCTGGCAAGGTTTTCCTGAACATACTCTGACATGGCTTGAGTTTCCGCAGGCGAGAGAGAATAGATTCTTCCTCTAGGAGGAACGGCACCAGGGATGAGGTCAATAGGGCAGTCGTATTGTGGGTGCGGAGGAAGGGTCTCGGCCTCCTTCTTGTCAAAGACATCCAAGCAAGTTCAGAAAAGAGCGACCAGAATGGTGACCGGTCTGCAAACCCTGTCTTATGAGGAAAGGTTGCAGGATTTGGGAATGTTTAGTTTGCAAAAGAGAAGACTGAGAGGAGACTTAATAGCTGTCTACAAATATCTAAAGGGCTGTCACATTGTAGAAGGATCAACTTTATTCTCATTTGCACAAGGAAAGACTAGAAGCAATGGGATGAAACTGAATGGGAGGAGACACAGATTAGATATTAGAAAAAACTTTTTGACAGTTAGAGTGATCAATGAGTGGAACAGGCTGCCACGAGAAGTGGTGAGTTCTCCTTCAATGGAAGTCTTCAAACAGAGGCTGGACAGACATCTGACTGGGATGATTTAGCGAATCCTGCTTTGAGCAGGGGGTTGGACCAGATGGCCCAGGAGGTCCCTTCCAACTCTACGATTCTATGATTCTATGATTCTATGGATCTGTAAACGGAGGGCAACCCGGAGGGAACAGAGAGGGGACGGGGAACACCTATGGGATGCACCGGCAGCAGACACCACACCTGGCAGGACTCCCCCCAGTGCAAAATATTACCATTATGCCAGTCCAAGGTGGGTTCATGAGTCCGCAACCAAGGAAGCCCGAGAAGGAGTGGATGAGAGATGCCAGCTAAAACATAAAATGCAATTCTCTTTTGTGCAGGGCCCCCACTTGGAGGTCCTTCCTGCGTAACCTGAGTAATGGTCTCCTGCAAGGGTTTGCCATCCACAGATGCGAGTATCCGAGGATTTTCCAAGGACCTCACAGGGACTGAAAATTTAATGACCTCCTCGAGTCTAATAAAATTCCCCGCTGCACCCGAATCTACATAGGCTACCAAAGAAAAACGTTTACCACCGACATGCAGCAAGACAGACAGAGTGAGGGGTAGAGAGGTTTCACATACACCTAGGAAGGCCTCTCTTACTTGACCTAGGCGGAGGAGTTTTCCCGATGTTCTGGACAGGCTCGGAGCAGATGGGAGGCACTCAAACAATAGAAGCAAAGACCCTGGGTGCGTCTCTCCTTACGACGTTGCTCAGATAGTTTAAGTCGATCCGCTTGCATCAGCTCAGGTGCACAGGCAGAAGTGGACATCCCAGGTCGTGGGCTGGGATGTCTGCAGGTGGACGGAGAAGGACGAGAAAGCCTTCTCTCATGGGCACTCACCTGAAAACGAAGGTCAATTTGAGTAGCTAGAGAAATTAGATCTTCCAAAGCTGTTGGGGTGTCGCGACCTGCTAACTCATCTTTTATTCGCCCTGAAAGACCCCACCTGAAGGCTCCCACCAGTGCCTCGTTATTCCAGCCCAAATCTGAAGACAGGGTATGAAACCGGATGTCATACTGGCCGACAGGGACCCCTGGTGGAGGTTGAACAGAGACTCAGTAGTAGAGGCCAGATGACCTGGCTCATCGAATACTCGATGAAAGGTCTCCAGGAAGGTTGACAGCTGAGAGACCACAGGGTCATCATGCTCCCAGAGAGGGTTAACCCATGCCAGAGTGTCCCCCTCCATGTGGGAAACCATGAAGGACACCTTGGCTCGATCAGTGGGTTATTGCAGAGGCAGTAGTTCAAAGTGGAGGTGACGGATTCAGGAAACCCCAACACAGTTTGTGGTCACCATTGAACCGAGGTGGTTTTGCCAAACGGGGAGGTGGGTGGGAAGCCAAATCTGGAGAAGGTATCGAGGCGGCCGACTGCAAGGAGAGAAACCAGTCATCCACCAAGGCCATATAAATAAGAATATGGGCCTGGGTGTCTCGCTGCTGGGCCAGCTCCTGTTGCAGGCTGGCCAGCTGAGGGGTATTCCCCGGAACAGAGGTCTGGAGCGCGGCGAGTCGGGAGTCTATAGATTTCACAAAGGACATAATACGCTTTTGATTCTCCCGCAAGTAGACAAACTCCTTGTGGGCAGCCGAGGCTCCGGCGGGAACCATGGCCTGTTTAAACTGTAAGGGTTCTAGGGAGAAACCCGAAAGTGGACCCTCTGTGTCGCGGCTCCAGAGCCCCCGAGGGTGAGCGGACCAGGTGAAGACCACCCCCTATACAGGGAATGTTAGGGACAGGCCCAAAGGGGTTGTAACCACGACAGCCGGAGCCAAAGTAGCGACTTAGGGCAACACAGGAAAGGTAGAGTGGAAGACCAGGAGAAAGGACCAAGTACAGATATGAGCCGGGAAGTACCAGAGGCAGATGAGTACGGGAGGCAAGACGGACCAGGAGGACCTGGGCTGGCAGGGACTTGATGCTGCAAGAGAAGAAGGACAGTAATGAATGAATTGCAGGGAGATGGGGGTACGGCCAGGAGGACACATGGGACCAACGGAATTAAGAGACGGACACAGAGCAGACTGGTATGGATTGGGACACAAGGCAGGTAGAGAAGACAGAGGTACTGGGCAAGCAGGAACGACAGACACAGGACTGGCAGGCAGGGCAGAGACACAGGACAGAGGCTGAGACACAGGACAGGCAGGCAGGACAAAGGCACACGACAGAGGCTGAGACACAGGGCCTGAGAACAAAGAGGAACGCTAAGCAGAGGATGCTAGTGCCACAGCGTTAGTTAAACAGGTGTCTTACCGATGCGGACGGCGAGCAGAAATACCCGGTGGGCGCCGCCATGATGGGGCGGGACCACTGGGTCACGACCTCCCAGAAGGCTAAGCATCGAGGGAAGCGCGACCGCACATGCGTGAGCCGCCGACACGTCGCGACCCCAGAGAAGACAGGCGGGGAGCGGCATGGGACCATGTTGGGGACGCGCCGGGGGGCGGAGATAGACGGGTGAGGGACCGAAGACGTGACATTCAAATCTACAGGTCAGGGAGCATTTGGGAAGCAGTGACCATAACATGGTAAGTTTCAATGCAATTTTCAATCAAACATTCAAAAAGGGAAATGCTAAAACCTGGAACTTTAAGAAAGCGGATTTCAACAAATTAAGGAAAAAGCTTAATCATATAGACTGGGACAATGTCATGATAACTGGGGATACCGAACATAAGTGGGGCATGTTTAAAGAAATAACACTAGAATCCAGCAGAAAACTTACACCCTCTGGTAATAAAATGTCAAGGAATAAAAAGAAACCACTATGGATGAACAGGAGAGTACAAAGTTTAATAAGACAAAAACAAAGAGCATTCAAAATCGTGAAAGCTGAAAATACTGAAATAGAATTTCCGGAGTATAAAGATCTAAATAAGAAATGGAAAAAAGAAATCAAGCTACAAAGTTATCTACAGAGAAACAAATCGCCAACGACATTAAAATGAATCCCAAAATGTTTCAAACCAATGTGAATAAAAAATAATACTTGGCACTCAACTTCAAAAAGGAATCCAGTGACACTTTAATGTAGTCCATATAGCATAACAAATCCGTTTCGGTCATATACAGACCTTCATCAGTCCGACTGCTATAGAAGAGGAAAGGATATGCGCTTAGGAACATAAGGTCCTCTCCCCACTCACCAGCGGTCTTTGGTGACCACGTTTGGGGCACTACTCCCGTTCCATTTACAGCATCCCATATGTTCCAGGTGTTCTGCTAATGCATCGACGTCTGCTTATCCTTTCCTCTCCTATAGCAGTCAGACTGATGAAGGTCTGTGTATGACTGAAACGGTTTTGTTATGTTATATGGACTGCATTAAAGTGTCTACTGGATTCCTTTTAGAAGTTGAGTGTCAAGTTTTATTTTTCTTGATCAATTAATGTGACGTTCCTGAAATTAGATTTTGCTGAGTTTTTGATGTTGCAGATTTTCTGCACCATTTCTGCACAAATTAAGTAAAACAGGTTACTGGCATTTTTTAAAATACGCAGCGTATAAAGCTCACCAAAAACTCCTCTTAGGAAGGCAGCCTTAGTCTCTGCTCTTTCTGAGATTTCTGCTCCAGTGGATGTTCCCATCAATACCGGCAGCTTTCTTTGAATAACTGTCCATACACGGACAGCTGTCAGTCACCGATAGGACCAACATTTCCAGAAAGAGCATAGATTTAAATGATGAAATCCCAGGAGGTCATAGTGAATGTCACAAACAATATATCCGCCTCCGCAGGACGTCATGTCAGCAGATTGGACGCCACATTCATGGTGACAGGTTCCTCTTTATTTTGCGCTGTGAACGGTCTGCAGTACATCAGAGCACAGAGTTGCTTCTTGTTCACACAGGACAATGTGCTACAGAGAACAATGATCTTTTATGCAGCACAAAAGTTCAATCTATGCAACCAAACAAGCATTTGCGGGTAATTATGCAGTGTAAATGGAGCCCTACTTTGCAGCATTATTTCCACAGCACTGAAGATTATAAGGAAGTCTCATGGTGACACTTGATAGGACCCTCATACGTTGTAGCCTTCCTCGGTGCTGTGCTCTGTACATTTATCAGCGATCTCCCCAACTCCTGTCACAAATATCTGAGGGTAACTCAGATCACTACCATGATATACTCACCAACTTGTTGTCTGTAATTTTCATACCAGTTCTGCTCCTCTGAAGATGTGCTGGATGAGGACGCTGAACCTAGAAACGAAAATAGATGGGATACTGGTGAGAGGCAGGTGACTGCCATTCTGAGTGGCGAAAAGCAGGTGAACATGGCACTGAGTGGTGAGGAGCAGGTGAACATGGCACTGAGTGGTGAGGAGCAGGTGAACATGGCTTTGAGTGGTCAAGAGCAGGTGAATTTGTTGCTAGTTGTTGCGGAGTAGGTGAACATGGCGGTGAGTGGTCAAGAGCAGGTGAACATGATGCTGAGTGGTCAGGAGCAGGTGAACATGATGCTGAGTGGTCATGAGCAGTTGAACATGGTGCTCCGTGGTCAGGAGCAGGTGAACATGGAGGTGAGTGGTTAGGAGCACGTGAACAATGGTGCTGAGTGGTCAGGAGCAGGTGAACATGGCACTGAGTGGTCAGGAGCAGGTGAACATGGCACTGAGTGGTCAACAGCAGTTGAACATGGCACTGAGTGGTCATGAGCAGTTGAACATGGTGCTCAGTGGTCAGGAGCAGGTGTACATGGCAATGAGTGGTCAACAGCAGGGGAACATGACGCTGAGTGGTCAGGAGCAGATGAACATGGCACTGAGTGGTCAAGAGCAGATGAACATGGCACTGAGTGGTCAAGAGCAGGTGGACATGGCACTGAGTGGTCAGGACCAGTTGAACATGATGCTGAGTTGTCGAGCAGTTGAACATGGCACTAAGTGATTAGGAGCAGGTGAACATGGTCCTGAGTGGTCTGGAGCAGGTGAACATGGTGCTGAGTGGTGAGAAACAGCTGAACATGGCGCTGAGTGGTGAGAATCAGCTGACCACCATGCTGGTTGGTACGGAGCAGATCAACATGATGCTGCGTGGTCAGGAGCATGTGAGCAAAATGCAAATTGGTGTGGAGCAGGTGAACATGGCATGGAGTGGTCAGCAGCAGGTGAACATGGCACTGAGTCCTCAGGGGCAGGTAAACATGGCACTGAATTATCAGGAGCAGGTGAGCCTGGTGCTGAGTGGTCAGGAGAAGGTGATCATGGCATTGAGTATTCAGGAGCAGATAAACATGACGCTAAGTGGTCAGGAGCAGATGAACATGGCGCTAAGTGGTCAGGAGCAGATGAACATGGCGCTAAGTGGTCAGGAGCAGGTGAACATGGCGCTAAGTGGTCAGGAGCAGATGAACAAGGCGCTAAGTGGTCAGGAGCAGGTGAACATGATGCGGAGAGGTCAGGAGAAGGTGAATATGTCGCTGAGTGGTTAGAAGCAGGTGCCCACCATGTATAGTGATACGTAGCAGGTGAACATGGAGGTGAGTGGTCAGGAGCAGGTGAACAATGGTGCTGATTGATCAGGAGCAGGAGAACATGGCCCTGAATGATCAGAAGCAGGTGAACATGGCGCTGAGTGGTCAAGAGCATGTGAATATGGCATCAAGTTGTCAGAAGCATGTGAGCATGGTGCTGAGAGGTCATAAGGAGGTGAACATCATGCATAGTGATGCGGAGCAGGTGAATATGGCGCTGAATGGTGAGAAGCAGGTGCGTGGTAATAAGGTGACAATTTCTACTGCATAGACATGTGACTGTTAATCTTACGTGGCCTCCTATGATGGTCTGGGTCACAACGTTTGGCTGTCGCTGCTGCTTGCATCTCATTTTGTTGTTTTGGAACAGAATCTACAAAAAAGATTTTTAAAAACAAAGTACATAAAAGTTTAGATCTTTTGATACCTGAATAGTGAGTAATATTGTTAAATATATTGTAAAGATTCTCAGGTTTGAATATCAAGCACCGGATCATACATGTACAGTACATATACAGATACTGGCCGGTGACCGGATCATACATGTACATATACAGATACTGGCCGGTGACCGGATCATACATGTACATATACAGATACTGGCCGGTGACCGGATCATACATGTAGATATACAGATACTGGCCGGTGACCGGACATTATTTGTACATATACACATACTGGCCGGTGTCCGGATCATACATTCTACATATACAGATACTGGCCGGTGACCGGATCATACATGTACATATACAGATACTGGCCGGTGACCGGATCATACATGTACATATACAGATACTGGCCGGTGACCGGGTCATACATGTACATATACAGATACTGGCCGGTGACCGGATCATGCATGTACATATACACATACTAGCCGGTGTCCGCATCATACATGTACATATACAGATACTGGCCAGTGACCAGATCATACATGTACATATACAGATACTGGCCGGTGACTGAATCATACATATACATATGCAGATACTAGCCGGTGTCCGGATCATACATGTACATATACAGGTACAGGCCGGTGACCGGATCATACATGTACATATACAGGTACTGGCCGGTGACCGGATCATACATGTACATATACAGGTACAGGCCGGTGACCGGATCATACATGTGCATATACAGGTACTGGCCGGTGACCGGATCATACATGTACATATACAGATACTGGCTGGTGTCTGGATCATACATGTACATATACAGATACTGGCCGGTGTCTGGATCACACATGTACATGTAAAGATAATGGCCGGGGACCGGATCATACATGTACATATACAGGTACAGGCCGGTGACCGGATCATACATGTATATATACAGGTACTGGCCGGTGACCGGATCATACATGTACATATACAGATACTGGCTGGTGTCTGGATCATACATGTACATATACAGATACTGCCCGGTGTCCGGATCATACATGTACATATACAGGTACAGGCCGGTGACCGGATCATACATGTACATATACAGGTACTGGCCGGTGACCGGATCATACATGTACATATACAGATACTGGCCGGTGACCGGATCATACATGTACATATACAGGTACTGGCCGGTGACCGGATCATACATGTACATATACAAGTACTGGCCAGTGACCGAATCATACATGTACCTATACAGATACTTGCCAGTGTCCGGATCATACATGTACATATACAGATAATGGCCGGTGACCAGATCATTCATGTACATATACAGTACAGATACTGGCCGGTGACCGGATCATACATGTACATATACTGGCCAGTGACTGGGTCATACATGTACATATACTGGCCGGTGACCGGATCATACATGTACATATACAGATACTAGCCGGTGACCGGATCATACATGTACATATACAGGTACTGGCCGGTGAACGGATCATACATGTACATATACAGATACTAGCCGGTGTCCAGATCATACATGTACATATACAGATACTAGCCGGTGTCTGGATCATACATGTACATATGCAGATACTGCCCGGTGACCGGATCATACATGTACATATACTGGCCGGTGACCGGGTGATACATGTACATATACTGGACGGTGACCGGATCATACATGTACATATACAGATACTAGCCGGTGACCGGATCATACATGTACATATACAGATACTGGCCAGTGACCGGATCATTCATGTACATATACAGATACTGCCCGGTGACCGGATCATACATGTACATATACTGGCCGGTGACCGGGTGATACATGTACATATACTGGACGGTGACCGGATCATACATGTACATATACAGATACTAGCCGGTGACCGGATCATACATGTACATATACAGATACTGACCAGTGACCGGATCATTCATGTACATATACAGATACTGGCCTGTGACCGGATCATACATGTACATATACAGGTACAGGCCGGTGACCGGATCATACATATACATATGCAGATACTAGCCGGTGTCCGGATCATACATGTACATATACAGGTACTGGCCGGTGACCGGATCATACATGTACATATACAGGTACAGGCCGGTGACCGGATCATACATGTACATATACAGGTACTGGCCGGTGATCGGATCATACATGTACATATACAGGTACTGGCCGGTGACCGGATCATACATGTACATATACAGGTACTGGCCGGTGACCGGATCATACATGTACATATACAGGTACTGGCCGGTGACCGGATCATACAGTTGTGGCCAAAAGTATTGACACCCCTGCAATTCTGTCAGTTTCTTCCTGAAAATGATTGCAAACACAAATTCTTTGGTATTATTATCTTCATTTAATTTGTCTTAAATGAAAAAACACAAAAGAGAATGAAGCAAAAAGCAAAACATTGATCATTTCACACAAAACTCCAAAAATGGGCCAGACAAAAGTATTGGCACCCTCAGCCTAATACTTGGTTGCACAACCTTTAGCCAAAATAACTGCGACCAACCACTTCCGGTAACCATCAATGAGTTTCTTACAATGCTCTGCTGGAATTTTAGACCATTCTTCTTTGGCAAACTCCTCCAGGTCCCTGATATTTGAAGGGTGACTTCTCCAAACTGCCATTTTTAGATCTCTCCACAGGTGTTCTATGGGATTCAGGTCTGGACTCATTGCTGGCCACCTTAGAAGTCTCCAGTGCTTTCTCTCAAACCATTTTCTAGTGCTTTTTGAAGTGTGTTTTGGGTCATTGTCCTGCTGGAAGACCCATGACCTCTGAGGGAGACCCAGCTTTCACACACTGGGCCCTACATTATGCTGCAAAATTTGTTGGTAGTCTTCTGACTTCATAATGCCATGCACACGGTCAAGCAGTCCAGTGCCAGAGGCAGCAAAGCATGCCCAAAATATCAGGGAACCTCTGCCATGTTTGACTGTAGGGACCGTGTTCTTTTCTTTGAATGCCTCTTTTTTTCTCCTGTAAACTCTATGTTGATGCCTTTGCCCAAAAAGCTCTACTTTTGTCTCATCTGACCATAGAACATTCTTCCAAAACGTTTTAGGCTTTTTCAGGTAAGTTTTGGCAAACTCCAGCCTGGCTTTTTTATGTCTCAGGGTAAGAAGTGGCGTCTTCCTGGGTCTCCTACCATACAGTCCCTTTTCATTCAGACGCCGACGTATAGTACGGGTTGACACTGCTGTACCCTCGGACTGCAGGGTAGCTTGAACTTGTTTGGCTGTTAGTCGAGGTTCTTTATCCAACATCCGCACAATCTTGCGTTGAAATCTCTTGTCAATTTTTCGCTTCCGTCCACATCTAGGGAGGTTAGCCACAGTGCCATGGGCTTTACACTTCTTGATGACACTGCGCACGGTAGACACAGGAACATTTAGGTCTTTGGAGATGGACTTGTAGCCTTGAGATTGCTCATGCTTCCTCACAATTTGGTTTCTCAAGTCCTCAGACAGTTCTTTAGTCTTCTTTCTTTTCTCCATGCTCAGTGTGGTACACACAAGGACACAGGACAGAGGTGGAGTCAACTTTAATCCATGTCAACTGGCTGCAAGTGTGATTTAGTTATTGCCAACACCTGTTAGGTGCCACAGATAAGTTACAGGTGCTGTTAATTACACAAATTAGAGAAGCATCACATGATTTTTTGAACAGTGCCAATACTTTTGTCCACCCTCTTTTTTATGTTTGGTGTGGAATTATATCCAATTTGGCTTTAGGACAATTCTTTTTGTGTTTTTTCATTTCAGACAAATTAAATGAAGATAATAATACCAAAGAATTTGTGTTTGCAATCATTTTCAGGAAGAAACTGAGTATTATCTGACAGAATTGCAGGCGTGTCAATACTTTTGGCCACAACTGTACATGTACATATACAGATACTAGCCGGTGTCTGGATCATACATGTACATATACAGGTACTGGCCAGTGACCGGATCATACATGTACATATACAGATACTGGCCGGTGTCTGGATCATAAATGTACATATACAGATACTGGCCGGTGTCCGGATCATACATGTATATATACAGGTACAGGCCGGTGACCGGATCATACATGTACATATACAGGTACTGGCCGGTGACCGGATCATACATGTACATATACAAGTACTGGCCAGTGACCGAATCATACATGTACCTATACAGATACTGGCCGGTGTCCGGATCATACATGTACATATACAGATAATGGCCGGTGACCGGATCATTCATGTACATATACAGTACAGATACTGGCCGGTGACCGGATCATACATGTACAGTGGGGCAAAAAAGTATTTAGTCAGTCAGCAATAGTGCAAGTTCCACCACTTAAAAAGATGATATGTGTCTGTAATTTACATCATAGGTAGACCTCAACTATGGGAGACAAACTGAGAAAAAAAAATCCAGAAAATCACATTGTCTGGTTTTTTTTCATTTTATTTGCATATTATGGTGGAAAATAAGTATTTGGTCAGAAACAAAATTTCATCTCAATACTTTGTGATATATCCTTTGTTGGCAACGACAGAGGTCAAACGTTTTCTGTAAGTCTTCACAAGGTTGCCACACACTGTTGTTGCTATGTTGGCCCATTCCTCCATGCAGATCTCCTCTAGAGCAGTGATGTCTTTGGCTTTTCGCTTGGCAACACGGACTTTCAACTCCCTCCAAAGGTTTTCTATAGGGTTGAGATCTGGAGACTGGCTAGGCCACTCCAGGACCTTGAAATGCTTCTTACGAAGCCACTCCTTCGTTGCCCTGGCGGTGTGCTTTGGATCATTGTCATGTTGAAAGACCCAGCCACGTTTCATCTTCAATGCCCTTGCTGATGGAAGGAGGTTTGCACTCAAAATCTCACGATACCTGGCCCCATTCATTCTTTCATGTACCCGGATCAGTTGTCCTGGCCCCTTTGCAGAGAAACAGCCCCAAAGCATGATATTTCCACCACCATGCTTTACAGTAGGTATGGTGTTTGATGGATGCAACTCAGTATTCTTTTTCCTCCAAACCACGACAAGTTGTGTTTCTACCAAACAGTTCCAGTTTGGTTTCATCAGACCATAGGACATTCTCCCAAAACTCCTCTGGATCATCCAAATGCTCTCTAGCAAACTTCAGACGGGCCCGGACATGTACAGGCTTAAGCAGTGGGACACGTCTGGCACTGCAGGATCTGAGTCCATGGTGGCGTAGTGTGTTACTTATGGTAGGCCTTGTTACATTGGTCCCAGCTCTCTGCAGTTCATTCACTAGGTCCCCCCGCGTGGTTCTGGGATTTTTGCTCACCGTTCTTGTGATCATTCTGACCCCACGGGGTGGGATTTTGCGTGGAGCACCAGATCGAGGGAGATTATCAGTGGTCTTGTATGTCTTCCATTTTCTAATTATTGCTCCCACAGTTGATTTCTTCACTCCAAGCTGGTTGGCTATTGCAGATTCAGTCTTCCCAGCCTGGTGCAGGGCTACAATTTTGTTTCTGGTGTCCTTTGACAGCTCTTTGGTCTTCACCATAGTGGAGTTTGGAGTCAGACTGTTTGAGGGTGTGCACAAGTGTCTTTTTATACTGATAACAAGTTTAAACAGGTGCCATTACTACAGGTAATGAGTGGAGGAAAGAGGAGACTCTTAAAGAAGAAGTTACAGGTCTGTGAGAGCCAGAAATCTTGACTGCTTGTTTCTGACCAAATACTTATTTTCCACCATAATATGCAAATAAAATGAAAAAAAAACAGACAATGTGATTTTCTGGATTTTTTTTTTCTCAGTTTGTCTCCCATAGTTGAGGTCTACCTATGATGTAAATTACAGACGCCTCTCATCTTTTTAAGTGGTGGAACTTGCACTATTGCTGACTGACTAAATACTTTTTTGCCCCACTGTACATATACAGATACTGGCCGGTGACCGGGTCATACATGTACATATACAGATACAGGCCGGTGACCGGATCATACATGTACATATACAGGTACAGGCCGGTGACCGGACCATACATATACATATGCAGATACTAGCCGGTGTCCGGATCATACATGTACATATACAGATAATTTATAATAGCAACGGTACAGAGCCGCATCCTAAATATATTATATATCATTCCTCATAGGTGTCACTCTGTTTGGAAAAAATAGAATCAATCGCTGATGTATACACCAAGAATTGTGGAAACCACAGTAAAAATTGCGACCATTGATCCATAATAATAAAATTACTTCTCTTTATTGAATTGTAAATAGGACAGGACAAAAAATGGGGAACTGTGCAAGGAACAAACAAAAAGTGCAATAGTATAAGTGCTCATACAAGCAGAACCCGCCCCAGTCAGCCTGAACCATCATATACCAAGATAGATGCATATATTTCCTGTGTTAATGTTCCATATGAGGAGCATTATATATCTTGCATAAAGAGGGAAACACTGCCCATCAACTATCACACAGGATAAATCTGTGCACTATCACAAAAGAAGGTAACTAGAGGGGTTAACAAATAAACAATACTACCCTCGGGCCATATAAACCATGTCTTACATCTATGGAAAGACGGAGGATGGTGCAGCAAACAATGCCCGAATTGCACCGGCAGGCAATTACCCGCCCTAGGGGTACGAGCGGTCCGCCCGGTCATCCTTGAGCCTCATTAAGGTAACGGTTTGGGTCCTTATTTTCTTAGGGCGGGTAATTGCCTGCCGGTGCAATTCGGGCATTGTTTGCTGCACCATCCTCCGTCTTTCCATAGATGTAAGACATGGTTTATATGGCCCGAGGGTAGTATTGTTTATTTGTTAACCCCTCTAGTTACCTTCTTTTGTGATAGTGCACAGATTTATCCTGTGTGATAGTTGATGGGCAGTGTTTCCCTCTTTATGCAAGATATATAATGCTCCTCATATGGAACATTAACACAGGAAATATATGCATCTATCTTGGTATATGATGGTTCAGGCTGACTGGGGCGGGTTCTGCTTGTATGAGCACTTATACTATTGCACTTTTTGTTTGTTCCTTGCACAGTTCCCCATTTTTTGTCCTGTCCTATTTACAATTCAATAAAGAGAAGTAATTTTATTATTATGGATCAATGGTCGCAATGTACATATACAGGTACAGGCCGGTGACCGGATCATACATATACATATACAGGTACTGGCCGGTGACCGGATCATACATGTACATATACAGATACTGGCCGGTGTCCGGATCATACATGTACATATACAGGTACTGCCCGGCATCCGGATCATACATGTACATATACAGGTACAGGCCGGTGACCGGATCATACATGTACATATACAGGTACTGGCCAGTGACCGGATCATACATGTACATATACAGATACTGGCCGGTGTCTGGATCATAAATGTACATATACAGATACTGGCCGGTGTCCGGATCATACATGTACATATACAGGTACAGGCCGGTGACCGGATCATTCATGTACATATACAGTACAGATACTGGCCGGTGACCGGATCATACATGTACATATACTGGCCGGTGACCGGGTCATACATGTACATATACTGGCCGGTGACCGGATCATACATGTACATATACAGATACTAGCCGGTGACCGGATCATACATGTACATATACAGGTACTGGCAGGTGACCGGATCATACATGTACATATACAGATACTAGCCGGTGTCCGGATCATACATGTACATATACAGATACTAGCCAGTGTCTAGATCATACATGTACATATACAGATACTGGCCAGTGACCGGATCATTCATGTACATATACAGATACTGCCCGGTGACCGGATCATACATGTACATATACTGGCCGGTGACCGGGTCATACATGTACATATACTGGATGGTGACCGGATCATACATGTACATATACAGATACTAGCCGGTGACCGGATCATACATGTACATATACAGATATTGGCCAGTGACCGGATCATTCATGTACATATACAGATACTGGCCGGTGACCGGATTATACATGTACATATACTGGCCGGTGACCGGGTCATACATGTACATATACTGGCCGGTGACCGGATCATACATGTACATATACAGATACTAGCCGGTGACCGGATCATACATGTACATATACAGGTACTGGCCGGTGACCGGATCATACATGTACATATACAGATACTAGCCGGTGTCCGGATCATACATGTACATATACAGATACTAGCCGATGTCTGGATCATACATGTACATATACAGATACTGGCCAGTGACCGGATCATTCATGTACATATACAGATACTGGCCGGTGACTGGATCATACATGTACATATACTGGCCGGTGACCGGGTCATACATGTATATATACTGGCCGGTGACCGGATCATACATGTACATATACAGATACTAGCCGGTGTCCGGATCATACATGTACATATACAGATACTAGCCGGTGTCTGGATCATACATGTACATATACAGATACTGGCCGGTGACCGGATCATACATGTACATATACAGATACTGGCCAGTGACCGGATCATTCATGTACATATACAGATACTGGCCGGTGACTGGATCATACATGTACATATACTGGCCGGTGACCGGGTCATACATGTACATATACTGGCCGGTGACCGGATCATACATGTACATATACAGATACTAGCCGGTGACCGGATCATACATGTACATATACAGGTACTGGCCGGTGACCGGATCATACATGTACATATACAGATACTAGCCGGTGTCCGGATCATACATGTACATATACAGATACTAGCCGGTGTCCGGATCATACATGTACATATACAGATACTGGCCGGTGACTGGATCATACATGTACATATACTGGCCGGTGACCGGGTCATACATGTACATATACTGGACGGTGACCGGATCATACATGTACATATACAGATACTAGCCGGTGACCGGATCATACATGTACATATACAGATACTGGCCGATGACCGAATCATACTTATACATATACAGGTACTGGCTGGTGACCGGATCATACATGTACATATACAGATACTGGCCGGTGACCGGATCATACATGTACATATATTGGCCGGTGACCGGATCATACATGTACATATTCAGATACTGGCCAGGGACCGGATCACACATGTACATATACAGATACTGGCCGGTGACCGGATCATGCATGAACATATACTGGCTGGTGACCGGGTCATGCATGTACATATAAAGGCCGGTGACCGGATCATACATGTACATATACACATACTGGCCAGTGACCGGATCATACATGAACATATACAGATACTGGCTGGTGACCGGATCATACATGTACATATACAGATACTGGCCGGTGACCGGATCATACTTGTACATATAAAGATACTGGATGGTGACCAGATCATACTTGTACATATAAAGATACTGGCCAGTGACCGGATCATACTTGTACATATACAGATACTGGCCAGTGACCGGATCATACATGTACATATACAGATACTGGCCGGTGACCGGATCATACATGTACATATACAGATACTGGCCGGTGACCGAGTCATACATGTACATATACAGATGCTGGCTGCTGACCGGATCGTACATTTACATATACAGATACTGGCCGGTGACCGGATCATACATGTACATATACAGATACTGGCCGGTGACCGGGTCATACATGTACATATACAGATAATGGCCGCTGACCGAATCAGACATGTACATACACAGATACTGGCCGGTGACCGGATTATACATGTACATATACAGACGCTGGCTGCTGACTGGATCGTACATGTACATATACAGATACTGGCCGGTGACCGGATCATACATGTACATATACAGATACTGGCCGGTGACCGGATCATACATGTACATATACAGATACTGGCCGGTGACCGGGTCATACATGTACATATACAGATACTGGTCGCTGACCGGATCATACATGTACATACACAGATACTGGCCGGTGACCGGATCATACATGTACATATACAGATACTGGCCGGTGACCGGGTCACACATGTACATATACAGATAATGGCCGCTGACCGGATCATACATGTACATACACAGAAACTGGCTGGTGACCGGATCATACATGTACATATACAGATAATGGCCGGTGACCGGATCATACATGTACATATACAGATACTGGCCAGTGACCGGATCATACTTGTTCATATACAGATACTGGCCAGTGACCGGATCATACATGTACATATACAGATACTGGCCGGTGACCGGATCATACATGTACATACATGAGGATATATATGAGGATGTAAGCTCTCAAATGGACCCAGGAGACTCATTGGATGTCATTTATCTCGACTTCTCTAAAGCATTTGACACTGTCCCACATAAAAGATTGGTAAGTAAGAGGAGAAAGCTCGGGCTAGGGGAAAATGTGTGTAGATGGGTAGGTAGCTGGCTTAGTGATAGAAAACAAAGAGTGGTTATTAATGGGGCATCCTCAGATTGGGCCAGGGTTACTAGTGGGGGACCACAGGGGTCTGTATTGGGCACTCTACTATTTAATATCTATAATAATAAATGCCCTAAGCAGCTTCCGGTTGTAACAACTTCCGTCCAGTTGTAACCGGTGACGTCACCGCACACCTCTTTCCCTGTTAACCCTCAACACACACACTCCTCTCACCTTTCACCATCTCCACTCACTCTTTCACTCCAGATACGACCCTTTCTCTCACTCCGTCTCTCATACTCACGCCGTCATCGCCGCTGATCCACGATCCCCGACATCTTCTTCCGCCGGCGCCATCCTGGATCCAGACGTCCTCCACGCCGGCGACATGTTCTTGCGGCGACGCCATTTTGGATCGGCAAAATCCTGCGATAGTCAAGATGGCGTCACCGCAAGAACATGTCGCCGGCGTGGAGGACGTCGGGATCCAAAATGGCGTCGGCGAAATCTCGCGAGATTTCGCCAACGCCATTTTGGATCCCGACGACATCCACGGCGGCGACATGTTCCTGCGGCGACGCTATTTTGGATCGGCGAAATCCCTAGATACTCAAGATGGCGTCGCCGCAAGAACATGTCGCCGGCGTGGACAACGTCTGGATCCAGGATGGCGCCGGCGGAAGAAGATGTCGGGGATCGTGGAGCAGCGGAGATGACGGCGTGAGTATGAGAGACGGAGTGAGAGAAAGGGTCGTATCTGGAGTGAAAGAGTGAGTGGAGATGGTGAAAGGTGAGAGGAGTGTGTGTGTTGAGGGTTAACAGGGAAAGAGGTGTGATGCTATCGCATCCTCCTGATGCGATAGCATCAGGCCATAATCTAGTATTTATTAATGATCTAGTGGATGGTTTACACAGTAAAATATCAGTATTTGCAGATTATACAAAACTATGTAAGGTAGTTACCACAAAGGAGGACAGTTTGCAACTACAGACAGATTTGAGTAAATTGGAGAATTGGGCCGAAAAATGGCAAATGAGGTTTAACACATATAAGTGTAAGGTTCTGCACATGGGAAGGAGAAACAGATGCTACAATTACTGACTAAATGGGAAACTGCTGGGGAAATCAGACATGGAAAAAGACTTAGGCCTATTAGTCAATAAGAAGCTAAATTAGAGTGCCCAGTGTCAGGCAGCTGCCACCAAAGCAAATAGGGTCATGGGATGCATTAGAAGAGGTCTCGGGACACGAGATGAAAACATAATTCTCCCTCTGTACAAATCACTCGTCAGACCACACTTGGAGGATTGTGTGCAATTTTGGACGCCGGTGCTCAAGAAAGATATTACTGATCTTGAATGGGTTCAAAGGCGGGCTACTAAAATGATAAATGGAGTTGGTTGACTACAATACCCAGAAAGGTTATCAAAATTAGGTCTATTTACTCTAGAAAAGAGAAGACTTAGGGGAGACCTAATATATATGTACAAGTATATCAGAGGGCAATACAGAGATCTCTCCAATGAACTGTTTGTACCAAGGACTGTGACAAGAACAAGGGGGCATTCTCTTCGTTTGGAGGAAAGACAGTTTCTGCACCAGCATAGAAGAGGGTTCTTCACGGTAAGAGCAGTGAGGCTCTGGAATTCTCTTCCTGAGGAAGTGGTGATGGCCAACTCACTGGATGAATGTAAGAAAGGAGTGGATGCTTTTCTTGTGAGTAACAGTATAGAAGGTTACGTATAACAGAATATTATAGGTAGATGGTTGACCCAGCTTAGGGGAAGGACACACAAGTACTTAAGGAGAGGGGACCCTGCCCGCGAGGGCTCACAGTCTACAGGGATAGGTGAGGATACAGTAAGAGAGGGTAGAGCAGGTCGTGCGGTGGTTCAGTAGACCGAAGATCACTGCAGGCTGTAGGCTTGTCGGAACAGGTGGGTCTTTAGGTTCTTCTTGAAGGTTTCCATTGATGGTGAGAGTCTGATGTGTTGCGGCAGAGAGTTCTAGAGTATGGGGGAGGCACGGGAGAAGTCTTGTATGCGGTTGTGGGAAGAAGAGATAAGAGGGGAGTAGAGAAGGAGATCTTGAGATGATCGAAGGTTGCGTGCGGGTAGGTACCTAGAGACCATGTCACAGATGTATGTAGGAGACAGGTTGTGGATGGCTTTGTATGTCATGGTTTTGGAGCCTTCAGAGTCCTCCTGGATGGAGAAAGAAAAACGTTGTGAAGAAGAAACGGAGAGTGGTGGTCATGGGGGATTCCCTGTTGAGAGAAACAGAGGCCGCTATCTGCAGACCGGATATAACTTCAAGAGAAATGTGCTGTCTTCCAGGTGCAAAAATTAAAGATGTGTCTGACAGGATATCAGGACTCTTCAGACCTACAGATGACTACCCATTCCTGCTACTACACTTGGGGACAAATGACACCGCAAGAAACGACCTGGAAACCATCTGCAGAGACTTTGAAGACTTAGGCAAGAAAGTGAAAGAACTGGGAGCGCAGGTGGTCTTCTCTTCCATCCTCCCAGTGGATGGCCATGGAACAAGGAGGTGGAATGAGATTCTGCAGGTGAACAACTGGCTACGTCGATGGTGCCGTCAGCAACTATTTGGATTTATGGATCACGGAGTCAATTACCTTTACGATGGACTACTTGCTAGAGATGGGGTGCACCTTACGAAGACTGGAAAACATGTATTTGGAAGTCGCCTTGCTACACTTGCAAGGAGAGCTTTAAACTAGAACAACATGGGAAGGGAAGCAAAAGACCAGAAAAAGCCATACACCTGACAAATGCTATTGAGAACTCTGCTATTAGAAGTGGAAAGGAAGAACAAAGACGAAAGAATCTAATTAATACAAATATTGGAGAAAGAGAAACCAATCATAAACTAAAATGTTTCTATACTAATGCACAAAGCATGGGCAACAAACAAGGAGAATTGGAACTACTAACACAGGAAAAGAAATATGATGTCATTGGAATCACTGAAACTTGGTGGGACAATACACATGATTGGAATACAAGACTAGAAGGTTACAAGTTATTTGCAAGAAACAGACTTTATAAACGAGGAGGAGGTGTCGCATTGTATGTTAGAAATGCGTATATCTGCACAGAGATTGAAGCTTCAGAGACTGGGAGTTCTGTGGAAACTGTTTGGGTAAGAATACAAGGACAGAACAATGGAAAGGACACCATTGTAGGCATTTACTACAGGCCGCCTGTGCAAGCTGAAGATATTGATGAACTCTTTATGCATCAAATGGCCAAGTTCTCCAAAAAATATGACATAGTTGTCATGGGAGATTTCAACTATCCAGACATTTGTTGGGAATCTCTCTCAGGCAAAACTAACAGGTCAAGGAAATTCTTATCCTCTCTTGTTGACAACTTTATCTTCCAAAAGGTAGGGGAGAAAACAAGGGGAACTGCTACCTTGTATCTAATCCTTATAAACAGGGAGGAAATGGTTGAGGAGGTAAAAGTGGCTGGGACCCTAGGAGGTAGCGACCATGCTATTTTAGAATTTTGGATAACTAGAGGCGGAAGACCTGTGAAGACTCAGATGTCAAGGTTAGATTTCAGAAAGGCAGATTTTAAGGGATTCAGAAAGAGAATTGGAGGGATCCAATGGCTGGATATCCTTAAAGACAAAAATGTCCAGGAAGGATGGGAAATCTTGAAAAATGAAATTCTCAAAGCACAATTGTTAACAATTCCGAAAAGAGGGAAGAATAGGAAGCATTTAAGGAAGCCAGGATGGATGAACACAGAACTTAAGCACAAGCTAAAAAGGAAGAAAAAAATGTTTACAAAATGGAAAGAGGGAGGCATATCTAAAGAAGAATATAATGCTGTCTGCAGAACCTGCAGGGCACAAATCAGATTAGTAAAGCTGACAATGAATTGAGGCTTGCAAGAGATGTCAAAAGCAATAATAAAGGATTTTGGGGATATGTCAAAAGTAAAAGAAAAGTCAAAGATGCTATAGGATTTTTACAGGATGAAAAGGATGAAATGGTAAGACAGGATGTTGAGAAGGCCGAACCTTTAAATTCCTATTTTGCATCTGTCTTCTCTCAGAAAGGAAATGTAACATCAAATATTCTTCACTGTCCTATTAAGGGAATAGAAGAATCCAGGATATCTATAAACAGAAATATATTGAGGAAACACTTAGCTAACCTAAATAAATTCAAGTCTCCAGGTCCAGATGAATTACACCCCAGAGTACTGAAGGAGATAGCAGAAGAAATCTTTGAACCCCTCTCCATAATCTTTGAAAATTCTTGGAGAACAGGAGAAGTCCCAGAAGACTGGAGAAGAGCGAATGTTGTTCCTATCTTCAAAAAGGGGAAGAAGGTGGACCCAGGCAACTGTAGGCCGGTGAGTCTGACTTCTATACCAGGAATGATCTTTGAGCAAATTATTAAACAACATGTATGTCAGTACCTGGATAAGAATGAAGTGATTAAACAGAGTCAGCATGGGTTTGTAACTAATAAGTCATGTCAGACTAACTTAATTTCCTTCTATGACGGAATCACTGATTGGGTGGATCAAGGAAATGCTGTAGATATAGTATATCTTGACTTCAGCAAAGCATTTGACAAAGTATCTCATACAATCCTTATTGAAAAAATGACTAAGTATGGAATGGACAAGGCAACTGTTAGGTGGATTCATAACTGGCTTAGTGATCGGACCCAAAGAGTGGTCGTAAATGGCTGCACATCCAGTTGGAAGAATGTCTCAAGTGGGGTACCACAGGGCTCTGTCCTGGGCCCTGTATTGTTCAACATCTTTATCAACGATTTAGATGAAGGAATTGAGGGTAAACTGATTAAATTTGCTGATGACACAAAGCTAGGAGGGATAGCTAATACTAGAGAAGAGAGAGAGAGGATTCAAAAAGATATAAATAAACTGGAGAAGTGGGCAGCAACTAACAGAATGGTTTTTAACAGGGAAAAATGCAAAGTACTACATCTGGGCAATAAAAATGAAAAAAACATATACAGAATGGGAGGAATAGGGCTAAGCAACAGCACATGTGAAAAAGACTTGGGTATACTAATAGATCACAGACTGAATATGAGTCAACAGTGTGAAGCAGCAGCAAAAAAGACAAATGCAATTCTAGGATGTATTAACAGAAGCATACAGTCTAGATCACGTGAAGTCATTATTTCCCTTTACTCCTCTTTGGTCAGACCTCATCTGGAATATTGTGTCCAGTTTTGGGCACCACATTTTAAAAAAGACATCAACAAACTGGAGCAAGTTCAGAAAAGAGCGACCAGAATGGTGACCGGTCTGCAAACCCTGTCTTATGAGGAAAGGTTGCAGGATTTGGGAATGTTTAGTTTGCAAAAGAGAAGACTGAGAGGAGACTTAATAGTTGTCTACAAATATCTAAAGGGCTGTCACATTGTAGAAGGATCAACTTTATTCTCATTTGCACAAGGAAAGACTAGAAGCAATGGGATGAAACTGAATGGGAGGAGACACAGATTAGATATTAGAAAAAACTTTTTGACAGTTAGAGTGATCAATGAGTGGAGCAAGCTGCCACGAGAAGTGGTGAGTTCTCCTTCAATGGATGTCTTCAAACAGAGGCTGGACAGACATCTGACTGGGATGATTTAGCGAATCCTGCTTTGAGCAGGGGGTTGGACCAGATGGCCCAGGAGGTCCCTTCCAACTCTACGATTCTATGATTCAATAGGAAGCCAGTGAAGGACCTGGCATAGGGGGGAGGCTGGGGAATAGCGGGGAGACGGGTGGATTAGTTGGGCAGCAGAGTGTAGGATAGATTGGAGCGGAGCCAGAGTGCTAGATGGGAGGCCAGAGCGTAGGAGGTTGCAGCAGTCGAGGCGGGAGATGATAAGAGCATGCACTAGTGTTTTTGTGGCTTCGTGGTTGAGGAATGAGCGGATGCGGGAAACATTTTTGAGTTTGAGGCGGCAGGAGGAGGCGAGAGCTTGGATGTGTGGTTTGAAAGAGAGCGCAGAGTCGAGGATCACCCCAAGGCACCGAGCGTGCAGGACTGGGGAAAGAGAGCAGCCATTGACATTGATGGATAGGTCTGGTGGAGAGGTAGAGTCAGATGGGGGAAAGATGATGAATTCTGTTTCGTTCATGTTCAGTTTGAGAAAGCGAGCAGAGAAGAAGGCTGAGATAGCAGACAGACATTGTGGGATTTCAGTGAGTAAAGAGGCGAGGTCGGGTCCAGATAGGTAGATCTGCGTGTCATCGGCGTAGAGGTGATACTGCAAACCGTGGGATTCTATGAGCTGTCCCAAGCCAAAGGTGTAGATGGAGAATAGTAGGGGTCCTAGGACAGAGCCTTGAAGAACACCGACAGGGGGCGAGGTGAGGAGGTGGTGTGTGAGAGGGAGACAGTGAATGTTCGGTCCGTTAGGTATGATGAGATCCAGGATAGGGCAAAACCTGTGATGCCAAGAGATGAGAGAGTCTGTAGCAGGAGGGAATTGTCTACGGTGTCGAAGGCAGAGGACAGGTCCAGAAGAAGGAGGACAGAGTACATATACAGATACTGGCCGGTGACCAGATCATACATGTACATATACAGATACTGGCCAGTGACCAGATCATACATGTACATACACAGATACTGGCCGGTGACCGGATCATACATGTACATATACAGATACTGGCTGGTGACCGGATCATACATGTACATATACACAGATACTGGCTTGGTGACCAGATCATACAAGTACATATACACAGATACTGGCTGTGTGACCGGATCATGCATGTACATATACAGATACTTGCCGGTGACCGGATCATACATGTACATAAACAGGTACTGGCCAGTGACCGTATTATACATGTACATATACAGATACTGGATTGGTGACCGGATCATACATGTACATATACAGATACTGGCCAGTGACCGGATCATACATGTACATATACACAGATAATGGCTTGGTGACCTGATCATACATGTACATATACAGATACTTGCCGGTGACCGGATCATACATGTACATATACAGATGCTGGCCGGTGACCAGATCATACATGTACATATACAGATACTGGCTTGGTGACCGGATCATACATGTACATATACAGATACTGGCTTGGTGACCGGATCATACATGTACATATACACAGATAATGGCTTGGTGACCGGATCATTCATGTACATATACAGATACTGGCCGGTGACTGGATCATACATGTACATATACAGATACTGGCCGGTGACTGGATCATACATGTACATATACAGATACTGGCCGGTGTCCGGATCATACATGTACATACACAGATACTGGCCGGTGACAGTATCATACATGTACATATACAGATACTGGCCGGTGCACGGATCATACATGTACATATACAGATACTGGCCGGTGACAGTATCATACATGTACATATACAGATACTGGCCGGTGACAGTATCATACATGTACATATACAGATACTGGCCAGTGACCGTATCATACATGTACATATACAGATACTGGCCGGTGTCCGGATCATACATGTACATATACAGATACTGGCCGGTGACAGTATCATTCATGTACATATACAGATACTGGCCGGTGCACGGATCATACATGTACATACACAGATACTGGCCGGTGACAGTATCATACATGTACATATACAGATACTGGCCGGTGACAGTATCATTCATGTACATATACAGATACTGGCCGGTGCACGGATCATACATGTACATATACAGATACTGGCCGGTGACAGTATCATACATGTACATATACAGATACTGGCCGGTGACAGTATCATACATGTACATATACAGATACTGGCCAGTGACCGTATCATACATGTACATATACAGATACTGGCCGGTGTCCGGATCATACATGTACATATACAGATACTGGCCGGTGCCCGGATCATACATGTACATATACAGATACTGGCCGGTGACCGTATCATACATGTACATATACAGATACTGGCCGGTGACCGGATCATTCATGTACATATACAGATACTGGCCGGTGACCGTATCATACATGTACATATACAGATACTGGCCGGTGACCGGATCATTCATGTACATATACAGATACTGGCCGGTGCCCGGATCATACATGTACATATACAGATACTGGCCGGTGCCCGGATCATACTTGTATATATACAGATACTGGCCGATCACCGGGTCATACAGGTTTTAAGCCCCCGTCACACACAGCGAGATCGCTAGCGAGATCGCTGCAGAGTCACAAGTTTTGTGACGCAACAGCGATCTCACCAGCGAGATCGCTGTGTGTGGCACCTATCTGCATCCAGCCCCCCTGCCGCTGTTCATACTCGAATGGCCTGGACATTTTTTTGATCGTTGGTCTCCCGCTGGTGACAGGCGGGAGACCAGCGATCAGCGAGCTGGACGCTGGTTTCTATTGTAAACCGCGGGTAACTAAGGGCGCGCGTCACTTAGTTACCCGCTGTGTACCTTAGTTACCAGTGTGCAGGTGCAGGGAGCTGGTATCCAAGGTACACAGTGGGTAACTAAGCGACATGCGCGCTTGTTACCCGCGTCGTCGCTGTCCTGATCACTGCTGAGAACTGGCTGTTTGGCAGCTCACCAGCGATCATGTAGCGACACACCAGTGATCCTGATCAGGTCATATCGTTGTCGGGATCGCTGGTGCATCGCTATGTGTGACGAGGACATTAGAGATTCATTCTGTAGGGTAGGCACCGAGCCTATTTATATGCAGAGCTAGCCAGGTACACCTAATCAGAGCCTGCAGAGCTAGGATTCAACCTTAGCCTACCTGGCATTGCTACATACTCTCCCCCTCTCCCAAAAAGTGAGGTCTGGGAACCATCTGACAACCCACCGTGCCACTTTACTAAAGCTAAGAATAATAATATAATTTCTATAGTGCCAATATATTCTGCAGCACTTTACATTTTAGAGGGAAGCTGCGTGTTTAGCCGCAGTCAGGGAGAGGAGTGTCCTGGGAGCACCAGCATCGTGCAGGCCAATGTCCGCCGTCTCCCGCCACCAGAGAGGGAGAGGAACGTGCAGTGTGTGCCCAGTGACAAACAGAGGTGCAGTGTGCCGGTGACTACAGAGAACAAGGTGCCAAACGCTTTGTGCCCATTAGTACAGCGCATGTGCCACATTAGCGGGACCAGGTATGGGACTGACACTTTTACCCTGAGGTTTGCCAATTTATATCTGCTGAGCCACGTTGGGCTCATACAGTACTGTAGTTTGCACCCTTTTCAGCCACTGTAGCATATGGACTAGGCTCAGCGAAAGGTACCAAAGGCGGACCGCTGCCGCCAGAAGATGGGGCATTCATGCCAACAAGAACCCTTTGGAAAAGACACCGCACCAGCCGTTGCCGGCGTCATTGACTTCCCAGCAGTAGACACAGTTTGAGGAACTTCTGACACAAGTGTTTCACAAGAACTGCTGTTACCTGATCCTTTATTCTTGAACTCTGCCTATCCTTTGCAAAACTGAACAGTTTATTCCCTCATTTTACTGTTAACCTACCTGTGTCTAGTATTCCCCTGTTATTAAAGTTGTTAACCCTTGCTCTGCTTCCTGTCCGTCACTACATCCCAGTTACACTGGCATGTTTAAATGAGGAGGGAAAGATACCAGATGGGAGAGAGAGGTTGAATATTTTTGTTAGGTGAGTGGTGACATCAGGGGAAAGGGACTGGAGGAGATGTGATGGAATAGGGTCACTGGTGTAAGTAGTAGGGTGAGAAGATGCAAGGATCCTGATCACTTCTTCTTCTGTGACTGGTTCAAAGACAGAAAGTGAGATAAATGCAGTGTGGGAGGGAGGACAGTGCATGGAATGAGGGGATTGGGAGAGAATTTCCTGTCAGATATGGTCAACAGCGTGATGAAGCATCAAAAAAGGCAAACACAGTTCTAGTTAAGAGAAGCATTAAGTATAGATCACATGAATTAATTATCCCCCTGTGTTCTTCCTTGGACAGGCCTCAACTGGAATATCGCGTTCCCTTCTGGGCACCACATTTTAAAAAAGACATTAAAAAACTAGAGCAAGTGAGCAGACTGTAAAGTATGTCCTGTGAGAAATGGTTAAAGGATCTGAGAATGTTTAGCTTGCAAAAAAGAAGGCTAAGAGTAGACAATAGCTGTCAACAAATATGTGAAGGGCTGTCACAGTGTAGAGGGATCATCATTATTCTCATTTGCACAAGGAAAGACTAGAAGCAATGGGATGAAACTGAATGGGAGGAGACACAGATTAGATATTAGAAAAATCTTTTTGATAGTGAGGGTGATCAATAAGTGGAACAGGCTGCCACCATAGGTGGTGAATTCTCTTTCAATGGAAGTCTTCAAAGAGAGGCTGGACAGACATCTGTCTGGGATGATTTAGTAACTCCCTTCCAACTCTAGCATTACATTATTTTTTTCTTTGAAACAATGGCCAGACCGTCAGCACTGAGGTCAGTGGTTGGGGTCTACACTCTAGGATTGAAGAGGAAATGAAAAGTTTCAAAGAGAAATTTAGGATTGTTGAATAGAGAGGTAATCAGGGTGTTGAAATAGATTTGTTTGGAGAGGTGAAGATTTGTATGTTTTAAGCATAATGGATGAAATCTTCTAACAGATTGGATTTTTCCATAGACATTTATTAAATCCTTTATTTGAAATAAAGACACTGACTCCTTTATTTGTCCCAAGAAGATCCGATGATTTGAAGAGCAGTCACATCAGTAATCACGCTCCTACAGTGTGTAGCGCTGAGCTGCCATGAGAAAGTTGTCATGCAGCAAGTGGTGCTGTAAGTGAGGAGACCGGGGTTCATCAGCTATGAACTCTGGAGAACTTTTGTCATGGTCCAGTCCGGAGTTTATTTTCTGCTGTCTTCACTCTGGACTGGGCATGCGGGTGTTAAGCTCCTCAGCCTCGTTCTGGAGCTAACTGGGCTATTTCTGTCTCTTACAACCTGCTGACCAGTGTTAGTGATAGCTCAAGCTTCCAGTTTAGAGCCTCTGACCCTTGTACCTTGGTGATCCTCCTGCCTCTGACTACTATCCACGTGTATGACCGGGACTGATCTCTGACCCCGTCTCTTGGTATTCGTCTCTGCTCCTACGTTTCCTCTCATTTGACTTGATTTGGCATTTGACTTCCCAGCTTGTACCCCGACCACGTATTTTGCCTCATGTTTCTGGACCCTGTGCCCATGTTTTGGCTTTCTGACCCTCAGCTTGGTATTTTGACTACGTGTATTGCTGCTCCTTCTGGTACGTCTGCTCCTGCTAGTTTCTGACTCGGTTCATCTGACCATTCTCTCTCGTTACCTGTCACACCTGTGCTATTGCTCAGTGTTTGCTACTTAGTGTGTAACATCTCTTCCCTCACCAGCTCCCCCTGGTGGAGGTTTCACTACAGCTTTTTCATGGTAGCGCATACTGCATGAGATTACACTCCTGTCTCAGTGTGAGTCAGCCAGCGTGGATAGTAGTCACATCACTCATGTGACCGTTATCGAAATCATCCAGATCTTCATGGGACAGATATGGATTATCTTCTCGTCGGACAGGTGAGGAATATGGTTGTTTATTATTTTTTGTCTATTACAGTTGGTATGGGCATCGGAGAATTATCTTCACATCAAACAGGTATGAAATATGGTGGTTTATTATTTTCTGTCTGTCTTTTACAGATGATATGGTCTTCAGTTGATTAGATTTAAAAGTGAGTATAACTTTGTTTTTTATTTTTATCTCAAATAAAGGAGTCAGTGTCTTTATTTCAATTATAGGACTTTATTCTGGCTGTGTCATTTTTGAAGTCTAACTACGGGATTAGTAGTGGGGGCATCTTATTGATGCCTCTCTATTACTAACACCTGGGCTTGATGTCAGCGGCCATAAAACAGCTGACATCAACCCTAAACCTATTGCCCCACTTGCCATCGCACTACAGCAGGTGGGAGGCAAAGCGCCAGAATTGGCGCATCTAATAGATTCGCTTTTTTTGGGGCGGCTGCAGGCTGCTATTTTTAGGCAGGAGAGGGGGCAATTTCCATGGCCCCTTACCAGTCTGAGAATACTAGCCCCCAACTGTCTGCTTTAGCTTGGCTGGTTGTCAAAAAATGGGGAGAGTCCACACATGAGTTTTTAATATTTAATTAAATTAAAAAAACGGTGTGGGGACCCCTCTATTCTTAATAATCAGCCATGATAAAGCTGATAGCCAAGGGTTACAGAGGTTGGTTTTGCCTGCACTGGTTATCGAAAATAGAAGAGACCCGCACATCATTTTTTTATTTATAGCACAGGCACCAACGGACGAATACTCTCATCAGCCTCACCTGCTCTTACTGCTATCAGCAACAGCAGGCTTATGCTGATGAGACTAGTACTCGCTCATCAGCTGACTTCTTTGACTGGCAGTAATATTTTTACCATTTGTCACAGTTGTGGCTCACATACTGTAATCTTACAGCTTAAGAACATCAGCTCTCTGAGTGGCGGTAACTAACTTACCGGCAACTAGAACCGCCAGTGTTTCTTGCGTTGTCACACAGATAACAGCGTAGGAAACAGCTCATGTTCGGGGTGCTGAACCTGAACAGTTATATGGACTTCCTGGAGAAGTCAGTATTCGGGGTCTGGAGAAAGCTGGACTCCGAGACAGCACAGAGGCACTAATCATAGCAGCACAAGAGCAAGCACTAAGCACCAGATCCATAGAAGCAGGAATCCACCACACAAGACAAGACCCAAGGTGCAGACTATGCAAAGGAACCTCAGAAACCGTCCAACACATAGTGGCAGGATGCAAAATGCAGGAACCGCATATACCGAACGCCACAACAAAGTAGCGGGATTTGTATACAGGACCATCTGTGCAGTATATGGGCTAAGTCCCCCTAAGTCCAGGTGGGAGACACCAGAGAAAGTGGTGGAAAATGAAAGGGCTAAAATCCTGGGGGACTTCAAGATCCAGACGGATAAGCGGGTGTTGGCTAACCAACCAGACATTGTCATAGTAGACAAAGATCAGAAGACAGCAATGATAATAGGTGTGACAGTGTCAAGTGACAGCAACATCAGAAAGAACTAAGAGAAGCTGGAGAAATACCAGGGCCTCAATGGAGAACTGGAGAAGATGTGGAAGGTGAAGGCAGCAGTGATTCCATTGGGGATAGGAGCACTTGGAGCAGTGACCCCTAAGTTGGAAGAATGACTACAACAGATCCCAGGAGCAACATCTGAGCTCTGTCCAGAAAAGCGCAATGCTGGGAGCAACTAAGATCCTGTGCAGAACCCTTAAACTCCCAGGGCTCTGGTAGAGGACCCGAGAATGAGAAAGGACAACAAAGACCAGAAAGAAGTTTATATATATGCTCAAAAGTTTACATACCCCGGCAGAATTTTTGCATTCTTGGCCTTTTTTCAGAGAATATGAACGATAACACCAAAACTTTTTCTCCACTCATGGTTAGAGGTTGGGTGAAGCCATTTATTGTCAAACTACTGTGTTTCTCTATTTAAATCTTAATGACAACCTAAAACATCAAAATGACCCTGATTAAAAGTTCACATACCTCATTTCTTAATACCGTGTATTGCCCCCTCTAACATCAATGACAGCTTGAAGTCTTTTGTGGTGGTTATGGATGAGGTTCTTTATTTTTTCAGATGGTAAAGCTGCCCACTCTTCTTGGCAAAAAGCCTCCAGTTCCTGTAATTTCCTGGGTTCTCTAGCATGAACTGTGTGCTTGAGATCTCCCCGGAGTGGCTCAATGATATTGAGGTCAGGAGTGGAGACTGAGATGGCCACTCCAGAACCTTCACGTTGTTCTGCTATAGGCAATGACAGGTTGACTTGACCTTGTGTTTTGGATCGTTGTCATGTTGGAACGTCCAAGTACGTCCCATGCGCAGCTTCCAGGATAATGATTGCAAATTTCCCTCCAGTATTTGCTGATAATGTGCTGCATTTATCTTTCCTTCAACTTTTACCAAGTTTCCTGTGACTTTGTCGCTTACACATCCCCAAAACATCAGCGATCCACCTCTGTGCTTTACAGTAGGAATGGTGTTCCTTTCATCGTGGGCCTTGTTGATCTCTCACCAAATATAACGTTTATGGTTGTGGCCAAAAAGATCAATTTTGGTCTCATCACTCCAAATTACCTTGTTCCAGAAGTTTTGAGGCTTGTCTCTGTGCTGTTTTGCTTATTGTAGGTGAAATACTATGTGGCATTAGCTCAGTAATGGATTTCTTCTGGCGACTCGACCATGCAGCCCATTTTTCTTTAAGTGCCTCCTTATTGTGCATCTTGAAACAGTCACACCGCTAGTTTTCAGAGAGTCCTGCATTTCAGCTCATGTAATTTGTGGGTTTTTCTGTGCATCCCAACCAATTTTCCTTGCAGTTGTGGACGAAATTCTTGTTGGTCTACCTGACCGTGGTTTTGTTTTTAAAGAACCCCTGATTTTCCATTTGTTAGTCACAGTTTGAACACTGCTGACTGGCATTATCAATTCCTTGGATATCTTTTTGTATCCCTTTCCTGTTTTATATAGTTCAACTACCTTTTTCCGTAGATCCGTTGACAATTATTTTGCTTTCCACATAACTCATAATCCAGAAATGTCAGTGGCTGGATTAAAGATGCAAGAGTCTGTCTGGATCCCAGAAACTTACTTAGCTTTTATGCACACACACTGATTACAGCGCAAACATGTCACAGGTGAGGATGTTACCTTTAGTAGCCATTCACATCCATTTGTGTCAACTTCTGTGCATGTTATCAGGCCAAAATCACCAGGGTATGTGAACTTTTGAACAGGATCATTTGGATGTTTTGGTTTGTCATTATGATTTAAAAAGAGAAAACATAGTAGTCTGACAATAAATGGCTTCCCCCAACCACTAACCATGAGTGGAGAAAAAGTTTTGGTGTTATCATTCATATTATCTGAAAAAAAGGCCAAGAAAGCAAAAATTCTGCCAGGGTATGTAAACCTTTGAGCACAACTGTATATATGCACTCATACATACTTTTACTCTTGTCTGTGGGCAGAAATTGACTATGTAGCTGTATCTATAAGCAGAGCGCTTATGGGCAGGTTATCAGGACATGTAACAAGACCGACACTCCCGAGATGATATCAGCTGACTTTTGATGCCATACACACTATTAATAGTGATGTCTTTCTCTAATCAGAACTAAACATTTTCTAGATGAACACATGAAAGGGGTGTACTCACCACGAAATGTCACCAAAGGCATTAGGCTGGCGTCACTAGAGCCATAATCATCTTTGTCTTCCATGGTGGTAATTATGGTAGGCACTAGTGGGATGGAAGCTGGTACTAAAACAATGAAATAGCAAAGATTCATAAAAAATGTACATAACAGTAAAATAAATATATAACAGTACAAAACATATAACACTGTACAACATATACTACCCAATGATACCAAGGAGACTAGAGATCCTTCTACGCACTAATACCATAGAGAATATGGAGCCTACCAACCACTGACCCCATGAAGACTAGAGAGCCTTCCACCCATTGATACCATGGAGACTATGGAGCTATCCACCCACTGATACCATGGAAACGTTGAAGCTTTCAACCCATCATATGGAGCCTACTTCCCACTGACACCATGAAGAGCCTTCATCCCTGATATCAGGGAGGCTATGGAGTCTTTCACGCACTGATACCAGGGAGACTATGAAACTTTTTGCTCACTGATATCATGGAGACTATGGAGCCATCTACCTATGGAGATCATGGAGTCTCCACACAATGATGCCATAGAGACTGTGGAGCTTTCCACACAATTATATCATGGACACTGGGGCATAACAATCACAATCATAAAGGTTGCAACCATGACCATACCCATGGAAAACAGCATGAAACAGAGGGCACCACCTTAGACAAAAGTGATCAACCTCATGAAGGCCAAAACATAATGAGTTTAAAAAAGATGAAAAAGAAGCATGCAAAAACAGGGGATCAACATTGAAATACCATGATTTTATCAACAATCTTAATCAGAAAAAGACAGACTGAACACATATTTTAAAAAAAAGTAAAAAACAAAAAATTGCTGATGAATGCTAGACAAGAACATGGTGGAGTCAATATCTAACCTCCTAAAACCTGCATTTCATTGCAGACCTCACTTAGGATAAAAAAAATTGCACTGGAATGGAATGAAATAACATGCATGAAAAATACTGGAGATGCATATGACTAGATTTCACAAAATATACATTGAAACCGTGTGGAAAATGTTTAGAGATGAGCGAACGTTTCAAGGTTTGGTTCAGTTCGATTCACTGAACGCCCCGACGTTCTCCGAACCGGTTGACGAACGTACCCGAAACCCATTAAGTTCAATGGTAGGCCAAACCTAAAGTATACACAACACCTTAAGGAGTGACAAAAAGCTTTCCAAACAGCTAAAATTAGGGGCAGACACTATGAAAAGTCTCATCAATTGACCCACAGTATAAATTTGCTAATGGCACAGCAGCAGTCAGCTATGCATGAGGTATCAGGTTCTGGGCCAGCATTTCCAGCTTGTGAATTGAAGTTTCAAAGAAGACCTGGTGGTTAAAGGAGCGATGTAAGCCTTCTTTACTCGAAGCCCCGATACCTCATGCAACAGCTAAGGAGAACACGGGCATCAGTTAAAGATAGCACAGCAAGAAGGCGCTCATGTGTCGGGCACTTTCATGTGGTCCAAGTCCATGGTGTGTTGGTGGCAGGGTAACACTCAGGGTTGCTTCCTCCATCCCCTCACGCCAGCCACGGACAACAGAGAGGGAATCATTATACTCTTCATCGCCTGATTGTTGCACGTCCATCATCTCTTCCTCCTCGTTCTTCTCAGTTTGTTCCTGCACCTTCACTAACAATTTTTCTGGTACCATGAGCCCCCCTTGATCGCTGTAATCTACTCTCTCATGGCACTGGCCTGTGCGATGACAGTCCATAACTCAGAGATACTGTTATGCCTTCCACATCCTCCTCTGCTTCCACTACCTCTTCACGCAGACTATTCAAAGTGTGCTCCAGCATGTAGATGGCCGGAATAGTGATACTGATGATGGCATTGTCAGCGCTAACCATCTTAGTAGCCATTTCAAAACTGTACAGAATGGGGCAGAGGTCCTTCATCTGTGCCCACTCTATAAAGCATGATTTGCACCACGACCATACTGCATTGGGCCAGGCTATGCAGAAGGACATACTGCACCAGGGCTCATTGCTACTACCACAGTCGATACAACATGTGCAGAGTGGAAATCCGCCGCATTGGAACATTGCAAAACAAACAGTTAACCGGTAGGCCGAAAGATCTCTGTAGCGATGTAAGTCGATGACCTGCGGGGGGTGCGATCATCAGAAGTGAACACACGGCGACCGTGTTTTCTACAGCAGCACTTCCAGGCAGGGATAATGGTGGAGAAATTGTTGTACCACCAGGTTGAGGACGTGAGCCATGCAAGGCTTACACACGGCCTTCCCTGGCTCCAGTTTCAGTGGAGACAGCAGAAGCTCTAACTCTGCCTGGATAGCTGTCCACAACTCTTGAGCTGTGTGATTGCAATCTCCAAGGCATATTAATTTGAACACTGTCTGATTGCGGTGAGCCATGACTGCGCAGTACAGAGGTGGGGGGGTTCTCCCTGTACTGCTAGAACGCGTGTCTGATTAAGGGAGAGGTTAGAGGCACAAATGAAAGTTCTAGATGAAGTGGAGAAGCCAGAAGCAGTGGAGGAAGTGTTATATACAGAGGTTGGCCTGCAAGTCTTGGAGGATTCAAGGACGTCTGGAGCAGCCCCTTGACCACATGCCCGACAGCCACCAGATAGAGATAGGCGATCACCTGGATGTTTGGGTCTGGCTGAACAGTTACAAAAAGTTGTGGTTTGGGTACCAGAACAGTCAGTGACCGGCGGTGTCGTCATAGAGGTTACCTCTGATCACTGAGGCTGCGTTCCCTGTCGGGATGAACTGCCATGACCTCGGTGAGATCCCGGCTAGCACCAGAAGAAAAACTCACGGTGCTAGCGGGGATCTCACAAAGGTCCCCGCAGGTCATCCCAGCAAGGAACGCAGCCTCAGTGACCGGAGGTAACCTCGATGACGTCACCGCCGGTCATGGACACTGCGCTGTGATTCTCAGCCTGGATGGTCGAATCTTGGCACCGTCCAGGTTGAAAACTGTTTTTCCCCCAGACATGGATTACGGTGTGGGACAGAACGACGGATAGGTGAGGGATATTATTGTTTTTATTTTTGTTGTATTACAGGAGACGAGGAATTCAGTGGAATTAGGTGTTAGGTGAGTATAACTGTGTTTGTTATTTTTAAATAAAAAAGTAAAACTGTTTAGTCTTATTTCTAATAAAATACTTTATTCTTGCTGTGTCTTTATTTACCATATAACTATAGGATTAGTAATGGATATATGTCACATAGATGCCTCTCCAATAGTAATCCGTGGGCTTGATGTCACCTGACAATACAAAACTGACATCAGCCCCACGAATATGAACCTCACTTGCCACAGGGCAAGGGTAAAGCACCAGAATTGGTGCATCTAATAGATGTGCCTTTTCTGGGCAGCTGCTGGCTATTTTTAGACTGGGGGTGGCCAATATCCATGGCTCCTTACCAGCCTGAGAATACCAGCATCCAGCTGTCTGCTTTAGGCTAGTTTCACACTTCAGATTTTTAAATCTGGCGGGCTGCGGCGAAAAGTTGTCAAGCCTGATCCGGTAGAAGCCGCAGCCCGCCGGATCATCTGTTTTTGCCGGATATGGTGCAGAAGAGGGAGAGGGAGAAAGAGTCTTCGCGCATGCGCTCTGCAAAAAAGCGGTCCGGTGCTGTCAAAAATCGTTGCATGCAACGTTTTTTAGCAGACACCGGACAGGCATTTTTTGCCGTTTCCGGCAAAAGCCGGACACGCCGCATGGCCATCAGGCGCAATGCGGCGAAAAATGTAAAAACCGGATCCAGCGCCTGTTGCCACCGGATCGGGCTTTTTTCCCATAGACTTACATTATCGCCGTATGCAACGTTTTTTGACAGCGCCGGACCGCTTTTTTGCAGAGCGCATGCGTGAAGACTCTTTGTTCCTCTCCCTCTCCTGCACCGTATCTGGCAAAAACAGATGATCCAGCGGGCTACGGCTTCTACCGGATCTGGTTTGACAACTTTTCGCCGCAGCCCGCCGGATTTAAAAATCTGAAGTGTAAAACTAGCCTTAGCAAGGCTGGTTGCCAAAAATGAGGGGGATTGTCACAAAATATGAAGACTTTTGTTTATTGTTCTAGTCACACATACAGAGCTCGTTGCATCTCCTTGGTATGGGAATGACATGCAGGTACAGCTCACAGACATTCCACCGCACGAAGCTGCGGCCCCTCTCCTCTTCTCCCCTTCCTCTGGCTGCTACAGCTTTGTGTAATGTGAGACCAGCAGCTAGGCAGGTTTATTGCATTAAACAGATCATAGAATCATAGAATCATAGAATCGGAGAGGTGGAAGGGTCCTCCTGGGACATCTGTTCTAACCTCCTGCTCAAAGCAGGATTCGCTAAATCATCCCAGACAGATGTCTGTCCAGCCTCTGTTTGAAGACTTCTATTGAAGGAGAACTCACCACCTCTCGTGGCAGCCTTTTCCACTCATTGATCATTAACTGTCAAAAAGTTTTTTCTAATATCTAATCTATGTCTCCTCCCATTCAGTTTCATCCCATTGCTTCTAGTCTTTCCTTGTGCAAATGAGAATAAAGTTGATCCTTCTACAATGTGACAGCCCTTGAGATATTTGTAGACAGCTATTAAGTCTCCTCTCAGTCGTCTCTTCTGCAAACTAAACATTCCCAAATCCTGCAACCTTTCCTCATAAGACAGGGTTTGCAGACCGGTCACCATTCTGGTCGCTCTTTTCTGAACTTGCTCCAGTTTGTTGATGTCTTTTTTAAAATGTGGTGCCCAAAACTGGACACAATATTCCAGATGAGGTCTGACCAAAGAGGAGTAGAGGGAAATAATGACTTCACGTGATCTAGACTGTATGCTTCTGTTAATACATCCAAGAATTGCATTTGCCTTTTTTGCTGCTGCATCACACTTTTGACTCATATTCAGTCTGTGATCTATTAGTATACCCAAGTCTTTTTCACATGTACTGTTGCTTAGCCCTATTCCTCCCATTTTGTATATGCTTTTTTCATTTTTATTGCCCAGATGTAGTACTTTGCATTTTTCCCTGTTAAAAACCATTCTGTTAGTTACTGCCCACTTCTCCAGTTTATTTATATATTTTTGAATCCTCTCTCTCTCTTCTCTAGTATTAGCTATCCCTCCTAGCTTTGTGTCATCAGCAAATTTAATCAGTTTACCCTCAATTCCTTCATCTAAATCGTTGATAAAGAGGTTGAACAATACAGGGCCCAGGACAGAGCCCTGTGGTACCCCACTTGAGACATTCTTCCAACAGGATGTGCAGCCATTTATGACCACTCTTTGAGTGTAATCTGATCTGTCTAAAGCACATGGTAATCTGATGTCTCTTTTTTCATGTCAGATCAAATTTAATGACGCAGGGAAGCAGGGCAAATATATTTTTGGAATCTGCATCCTGAAAGCTATCCACAGTGGCATTTTCTGACTTATGCATGGCAGGCATCAGGAGTTGAGAAAAGGGTTCCTTCCTTCACCTAGCCAGCAGACAATTTGTGTTTGGTAGCAATAGAAAGCTAATTTCATAAGAAAAGTGATAGCCCTGCTGCCACTCTACGAGCCTCGCAACCAGAGTTCTAGTAACTTCCAAAAGGGGAGTGCATTCCCTAGCTTCGCCCTCCCAGTGAGGTAATGGGACAGAGAGTTTAAGGTTATGAAGCCCAATTAGGAAGTTGTCATCTTGCTCGAGGAATCAGCTATGAGAGGCAGTGAATTTTGACCTGATGATTTGGGATGTTTCCCCTCCCCCCACCTCCACATGGCGTACCATTGACTGATAACTGTAAGTTTCATATCTTAATCCACTTTTGTTTTGTCATTGCTTGTATATACTGTTATCTGTCTCTCTTTGTAACATCTTTGTACTTTTGTAAATACTGCCTATTCTTTTTGGAGTAAGTTTTAGCTCTATAAACTTACTGCCACGTCTCTGTGCTAAATTCACACTACTGTTGGGTTGGCTCCTGATCTAATATTGATTTTAATATCAGAACTAGGAGCTGGTGGCAGCAAAGTGTGTTCTGTGGTATTTGGTAGATTCTGGAAGGAACGGAACAGAGGTTTTAATTGTGTATTTCTTGCCTGGGACAGGGAATATACATACCGCCCTCCCTGCTATGTACTGGCTATTGTGCACTCGCCCAATAGCCAGTACATAGCAAGGCGGCCTTTCTGGTGACTACTTATCCTAGGTGTAGTTGCCTGACTGACCTGAGGGTAAGGGGGGCGCCAGAGAGCTGCAAGGTCCAAACCGGAAGTGGAAAGTGGGATATAATAAATCCCTGCCGAACTAGGGGCAACCAGACAGCCCCAGTTAATGACAGGGACCCAACGTCATTTTTATAAATTATTTATTTAAATAATTTAAAAAAACAGCATGCGGACCCCTCTATTCTTGATAACCAGCCTTGCTGAAGTTGACAGCTGAGGGTTGCAGCCCCCAGCTGTGAGTTTTCCCTAGCTGGTTATCAAAAATACAGGGGAACCCACGCCGTTTTTTTTAAAAAATTATTTCTTTACAGCACAGGAGCCGGCTAATGAATGCTCCCATCAGCCGCTCCTGCTCTCGCTGTTATTAATGGTAGGAGGTGTTGGATGATGGGAGCTGTAGTCCCATCCGCTGACACCAGTGAGCTTTATACCTCCGATCACAGCTGAGCGGTCACGCTGTCTTTTGACAGCATGGGAACCACGGCTCTCTGACCGGCAGGGATGACTTCACAGCCGATCAGAAGCGGTGTTTGCCGTGCTGACATGCACATGACAGCGTGACAAACACCTGGTGTTCGGGCAGCCGAACACGAACAGTAACATGGACTTCCTGGTGAAGTCCGTATTCAGTATTCGTGCCCGAACAGTAGGTGTTCGGTATGGATGCCGAACTTTACTGTTCGGGTTCACCCATCTCTAGTCATGGTGTGACAGGATTTACCCTTTGTTTGCGGTATTATTCAGTTGCTATGAGGTGGTAATATGTGGTCTGGTCATGGTGTGGCGGTATTTACCCTTTGTATGTGGTATTATTCGGTCACTATGAGGTGGTAATATGTGGTCTGGTCATGGTGTGGCCGTATTTCTCCCTTGTATGTGGTATTATTGGTGTTTGTATCATTCATCTTTGCAACATATATAATGGTATTTAACTATTTTCAGCAACTTCACTGAATCCTGCATGTGCCCAACCTCTATCATTCATCTTTGCAGCATATATAATGGTATATAGTTATTTCAACTCACCTTGCTTGTCCCCTTATGCTATTGAGGTCAAGTAACTTTTCAAAGTGGTTTATGATCCATGTAGGCCTGGACACTTGTTTATCTGCTAAATACATTTATTGGGTCCTGCTGTCCTAACTTAGTTTGATTGATTGCTAACGAGTAAGGAGAGAAAAAAAGGAAGATCTTAGAACTGGCCTTCCATAAATTCAGAGCTAGCCTGGGGATGCATTTATGTACATGTAATCAAAGTACATGTATCAAAGTACGCTGGCAGTTATAACATGGCAGT
Source organism: Dendrobates tinctorius (assembly GCF_039654945.1). Classification (NCBI taxonomy): domain Eukaryota; kingdom Metazoa; phylum Chordata; class Amphibia; order Anura; family Dendrobatidae; genus Dendrobates; species Dendrobates tinctorius. The sequence goes on from NW_027362206.1 coordinate 689,438, forward strand.
TAGACAGGGCAGGAGACAGGTAAGACAAATAAATAAATCTATTCCCTGTACATTTGGACTACCACAAATATTCACCATATGCATTTGTGTAATTTATATCCTGGCTGCTGCATTCACACACATCCACCGCCCTGGCATTAACTCTCTACACTCCATCCATATTGGCCCCTCACTCCTTTCCTCTCCTATGTATAGCACTCACGCTCTTTTCACATTGCTACACAGCACAGATCCAGTCAGTCCCACCATTCAACATCAGAGACGCTCTCACAAATCACTTAACCATCTGCTCACTCATTCTATCCTCCTTCTCCTAGTCGCAGGAGACATTGCTCCCGACCCTGGTCCCCCATGTTATAGAAAGTCAAACCCCCCAACTGCAACACTCAGAAGCCCCTCTAATGTTATTAATATTCCCTGCATGCCATCTGTCTCTCTTAATTGTGACCTCTGGAATTCTCGCTCAGTGTGTAACAAACTCGCCTTCATTTATGACTTTTTCCTTTCTAATTCTCTTAACCTTCTGGCTCTTACTGAAACCTGGATCCAGCAGTCAAACACAACCGCTGCTGCTACTCTTTCATATGGTGGACTACACTTCTCTCATACCCCAAGATCAGACAATAGAGCAGGTGGAGACGTTGGTCTGCTCCTATCACCAAAATGTACCTTTCAGGTTATCCCTCAAGTACCCTCACTTGTCTTCCCTTCTTTTGAGGTCCATGCCGTCAGACTCTACACCCCCTTCTCCATGCGAGTGGCGGTGGTATATCGTCCTCCCGGCCCCTCCCATCAGTTCCTGGATCATTTTGCCACTTGACTTCCACATATTCTCTCCTGTGACATCCCTACCCTCATCATGGGATATTTCAATATCCCCATTGCTCTTCCGCTTTCACCATCTGCTACTCACCTTTTATCTCTAACCTCCTCGTTTGGCCTTTTGCAGCTTACTAATTCTCCAACGCATGAAGACGGGAACTCCCTCGACTTGGTCTTCTCTCGGCTTTGTGCAGTGGATGATTTTGCAAACTCCTCTCTCCCGCTCTCTGACCACAACCTTCTTTCATTCTCTATCAAGAACTGCCAGGCTGCTCAGGTCACCCCCACTGTCCAGACTTATAGAAACATACAGGCCATTAACACCCAGAAACTTATGAAGAACTTGCAGTCTTCATTGGCCCCTATCTCCTCCCTCTCATGTCATGATTCTGCATTGAAGCATTACAATGAAACACTTCAATGTGCCCTGGATGAATTTGCACCCCCTATAAATAGAACACCACAACACAGACGGCAACAACCCTGGCACATCCTGCAAACACGTTTCCTGCAGCGGTGCTCCAGGTGCGCCGAACGTCTGTGGAGAAAATCCAACCTACCCGAAGATTTCCTCCATTATAAGTTTATGCTTCGAACATACAACACTGCCCTTCACCTCTCAAAACAAACCTATTTCAACACCCTCATCGCCTCACTGTCCAATAACCCTAAACGTCTCTTTGACACTTCATTCTCTACTCAACCCAAGAGTACAGGCCCCAACCACAGAGCTTCGAGCTGACGATCTGGCCAATTGGTTCAAAGAAAAAATTGACCAGATCCGACAGGACATTATCTCCCAATCACCTCATACCATGCACTGTCCTCCCTCCCCCACTGCATCTAGCTCACTCTCTGATTTTGAACCAGTCACAGAAGAAGTAAGCAGGCTCCTTGCATCTTCTCGCCCAACCACTTGCACTAGTGACCCATTTCCGTCACATCTCCTCCAGTCCCTTTCCCCTGCTGTCACCCCTCACCTAACTAAAATATTTAACCTCTCGCTCTCTTCTGGTATCTTTCCCTCCTCATTTAAGCATGCCATCATACATCCACTACTTAAAAAACCATCCCTTGACCAAAACTGTGCCGCTAACTATAGACCTGTCTCTAATCTTCCCTTCATCTCTAAACTCCTGGAACGCCTGGTCCACTCCCATCTGATCCGCTATCTCTCTGATAACTCTCTTCTCGACCCTCTCCAATCCGGTTTCCGCTCTTTACACTCTACTGAAACTGCCCTCACTAAAGTCTGTAATGATCTACTAACAGCTAAATCAAATGGTCATTACTCCATGCTAATTCTCTTGGATCTCTCTACAGCATTCAACACTGTGGATCATCAGCTCCTCCTCACTATGCCCCATTCCATCGGCCTCAAGGACACCGTTCTCTCCTGGTTTTCCTCCTATCTCTCTGACCGCTCCTTTACTGTATCTTTTGCCGGTTCCTCCTCCTCTCACCTTCCCCTTACTGTTGGGGTTCCTCAAGGATCGGTTCTAGGCACCCTCCTCTTCTCCTTGTACACTGCCCCTAATGGTCAAACAATCAGTAGATTTGGTTTCCAGTACCATCTCTATGCTGATGACATCCAATTATATGCCTCTTCTCCTGACATCACGCCAGCCTTTCTAGAAAACACCGGCGATTGTCTAAACACTGTGTCTAACATCATGTCCTCACTATATCTGAAACTGAACCTGTCAAAGACTGAACTCCTTGTGTTTCCTCCCTCAACTAATGTACCTATACCCAACATTGCCATTTCTGTGTGTGGTTCCACTACTACTCCCCAGCAACATGCCCGCTGTCTTGGGGTCATACTTGACTCCGAGCTTTCCTTTGTCCTCCACATACGATCACTGGCTCGCTCTTGTTATCTGCACCTCAAAAACATTTCTAGAATTCGACCTTTTCTTACTTTTGACTAAGCAAAAACTCTTACTGTTTCTCTTATTCATTCTCGTCTCGACTATTGTAACTCTCCTCTAATCGGTCTCCCTCTTACCAAACTCTCCCCCCTCCAATCTGTCTTGAATGCTGCTGCCAGGATCATATTCCTCGCCAATCGTTACACCGATGCCTCTACCTTGTGCCAGTCCTTACACTGGCTACCCATCCACTCCAGAATCCAGTACAAACTTATTACCCTCACCCACAAAGCTCTCCATGGCTCAGCACCACCCTACATCTCCTCACTTGTTTCAGTATACCACCCTACCAGCGCCCTCTGTTCTGCTGATGACCTGAGGTTAGCATCCTCAATAATCAGAACCTCCCACTCCCGTCTCCAAGACTTTACACGTGCTGCTCCAATTCTTTGGAATGCATTTCCCAGGTCAATACAATTAGTCCCCAATCCCTACAATTTTAAGCGTGCCCTGAAAACGCAGTTATTCAGCCTGGCCTACCGCCTCAACACATTAACCTAATCTATCCCTGTGTGGCACAGCCAAAAGTTTTACCATAACCAGGTTCCCCGTATCATGTTCTCACATGCTTTATGCATCCATTAGCCCTCTGTGTCTGTACTGTTACACACTTAATATTATGGCTGTTCCATACAATCAGGGCAACTGTTACCACCCACCTTTCGTGTCTCCCTCTTTCCTCATAGACTGTAAGCTTGCGAGCAGGGCCCTCACTCCTCTTGGTATCTGTTATGATCTATGTGATTATTGTTATGCTGTAATGTCTATTATCTGTACAAGTCCCCTCCGAAATGTAAAGTGCTGCGGAATATGTCGGCGCTATAGAAATAAAATGTATTATTATTATTATTATAGTAACATAGTTATTAAGGTTGAAGGGAGACTTTAAGTCCATCTAGTTCAACCCATATCCTATCCTAACTTGCCCTAACATGTTGATCCAGAGGAAGGCAAAAAAAACCCATGTGGCAACAGTAAGCTTCACATTGGGGAAAAAAATTCCTTCCCGACTCCACATACGGCAATCAGACTAGCTCCCTGGATCAACGCAATATTAAGGTAACTAGTGTATATACCCTGTAATATTATACTTTCCAAGAAAGGCATCCAGTCCCTTCTTACATGTTAGTAGGGAATCACTCATTACAACATCATATGGCAGAGAGTTCCATAGTCTCACTGCTCTTACAGTAAAGAATCCGCGTCTGTGAGTATGCTTAAACCTTCTTTCCTCCAGACGTAGAGGATGTCCCCTTCTCCCCGTCACAGGTCTAAGAGTAAAAAGATCATTAGAAAGGTCTTTGTATTGTCCCCGCATATATTTATACATTGTAATAAGATCACCCCTAAGCCTTCAATTCTCCAAACTAAATAACCCCAAGTGTAATAACCTGTCTTGGTATTGCAGACCCCCTAGTTCCCTAATAACCTTGGTCGCTCTTCTCTGCACCCGCTCCAGTTCAGCTATGTCTTTCTTATACACCGGAGACCAGAACTGTACACAGTATTCTAAGTGTGGTCGCACTAGTGACTTATATAGAGGTAAAATTATGTTCTCCTCATGAGCATCTATGCCTCTTTTAATGCATCCCATTATTTTATTTGCCTTTGCAGCAGCTGCCTGACACTGGCCGCTAAATGTGAGTTTGTCGTCCACCCATACACCCAGGTCTTTTTCAGTGACAGTTTTGCCCAGTGTTTTACAATTAAGCACATAATTATACATCTTGTTCGTTCTACCCAAGTGCATGACCTTACATTTATCCCCATTAAAGCTCATTTGCCATTTATCAGCCCAAGCTTCTAGTTTACATAAATCCTCCTGTAATATAAAATATGGTTTGTATTATGTTTGTATAATTGACTTTTCAATATCAGGATGGTGTTTACACAGACACCTTATGTTGGTGATAAATAGATGCTATGTGGTGGTTATACTCAGGCACTATGTGGTGGTATTTCTCCCTGGTATATGATTTATTATTGATGCATTAGTTTTGGCACAGGGACTTTTTCAGTAACAATATGGTGATATGTGTTATTTGGTAACAGTATGGTGACTATTCAGAAGTATTACTTACAAAATGATCTTATTGCTGAGTTTTCTATGAGATTGATATATTTTGAACATGTATGTGTAAGATCAAAAATGCTACAGGGGCCCATACATCTGACCAGCATGCCGATGGGGGCCAAAGTCCAAATTCTGCATAAGCGCCCATTAAACTCTAGTTACACCACTGCTACCACCCAATGATACCATGGAGACTATGGATCCTTCCACCTACCAATTCCATGGAGACAATGGAACCTTCCACCAACAGATAGCATGGAGAATATGGATATATCCACCCATTGATATCATGGAGATTAGGGAGGTTTGCACCCAATGATACCATGGAGACTATGGAACTTACCATCCACTGATATCATGGAGACCAGGGAACCTTCTACCCCCAGATACATGGAGACTATGGAGACTTACACGTATCAATTCCATGGAGACTATGAAACTTACCACCAACCGATATAATAATAATAATCTTTATTTATATAGCGCCAACATATTCCGCAGCGCTTTACAGCTTAACAGTTTCAAAACACAAGTCATAAGTAACAACGTTAACAATACAAGAATTAAAGCACAATCATCCGCCCCTGCTGGTGAGAGCTTACACTCTACAATGAGGAGGGGGAGATACAGAGGACAGGGCGTATATACAATGGTGTATGTACAATGATGGCCGGCCATCTTGAGGGAGTGAGAGATGGATGGAGATAGTGAATGGGCTACACATGCACACTAAAGACCCCATTTTTTTGATTGCTCATCTCCCGCTGGCCAGCACGCATTGCTGCGGGTGACAGGCGGGAGACCAGGCATCAGCGATCAGCGTGCTGGTAACTAAGGTAAATGTCGGGTTTCTAAGCAGCGCGCGCTGCTTAGAAACCCGATATGTACCTTAGTTACCAGCGCGCTGGTGCAGGGAGCTGGTAACCAAGGTACACATCGGGTTTCTAAGTCCCGCGCGCTGCTTAGAAACCCAATGTGTACCTTTGTTACTAGCTCCCTGCACCAGCGCGCTGGCAACTAAGGTATACAGTGGGTAACTAAGTGACGTACGTCGCTTGTTACCCATGTGTCGCTGATGCTGACCGCTGGTGAAGCTGCCTATTTGGCAGCTCACCAGCGATCATGTAGGGATGCACCAGCTATCCTGACAAGGTAATATCGTTGTCGGGATTGCTGGTGCGTCGCTATGTGTGATGGGGTCCTTACACATAAAATGACTGATTAGTGAACGTGATAGGCCGCTCTGAACAGATGTGTTTTGAGGGAGCACCTAAAGCTGTGTAAGTTGTGGATAGTCCTAATTTCTTGGGGTAGAGCATTCCAGAGGATTGGCACAGCACAGGAATAGTCTTGGAGTCAGGAGTGGGAGGTACGGATTAGTGCGGAGCTTAGTCGAAAGTCATTTGCGGAGCGCAGCGGTCGATTAGGCCGATAGACAGAAATGAGGAAGGAGCTGTAGGGGGGTGCCACACAGTGGAGAGCTTTGAATTGGATCCTATAATGAATGGGCAGCCAATATAACGACTGGCGAAGACCGGACGCGTCTGAGTACCGATTAGCCAGATGGATAACCCTGGCCGCTGCATTAAGTGTGGACTGGAAAGGGGAAAGTCGAGTAACGGGGAGACCAATTAATAGAGTGTTGCAGTAGTCCAGGCGGGAGTGGATCAAGGCAACAGTAGCACTTAATCGCATGCAAGCAGTCCCTCACAAGCTTCAAGTCTGCGCTCAATGCCGCAAAACAAACTTACTTCTCATCTCTCATATACTCCCTGTCTCACAACCCTAAACAGCTTTTCAACACTTTCAATTCTCTAATCCGTCCCCAAGCACCTCCTCCATCTCCTCTCATTACCGCTGAAGACTTTGCCTTCTTTAAGCAGAAGATTGATATGATCAGAGAAAGCTTTGGCCCACAGCCCCTAATGCCCCTCTTAGCTGCTCAACCCTGTTCCTCCAAAACCAACTTCTCCACCAAGACAGAAGATCAGCTCTCCACCCTCCTATCAAGATCACACCTCACCACTTGCATGCTTGACCCGCTCCCATCCCACCTCATCCCTAACTTCGCCACAGTATTCATCCCTACTCTAACACACCTCTTCTACCTCTCTCTTACAAATGGCTTGTTCCCCTCATACAACAAACATGCTTCGATCACACCCATCCTCAAAAAGACCTCTCTTGAACCATCCTCTGTATATAGCTATCGCCTGATAACTCTTCTCCCTTATGCCTCAAAACTACTGGAACAGCATGTCCATCTTCAACTGTCCTCCCACATCTCCTTCTGCTCCCTCTTTGACCGCTTACAATCAGGCTTCTGACTGCATGACTCAACTGAAGCTGCCCTTACAAAAGTCACCAAGATCTACTAACTGCCAAGAGCAAGCGACACTACTCTGTCCTCCTTCTCCTGGAACTATCTTCTGCATTCGACAGTGTGGACCATTCCCTCCTGCTACAGATTCTCTTATCTCTTGACATTACAGGCTTGGTCCTATCCTGGATCTCATCATATCTAACAGACCGAACATACAGTGTCTCCCTCTCCCACACCACCTCCTCGCCTCGCCCCCTCTCTGTCGGTGTTCCTCAAGGCTCAGTTCTAGGACCCCTACTCTTCTCCATCTACACCTTCGGCTTGGGACAGCTCATAGAATCCCACGGTTTGCAGTATCATCTCTATGCCGATGACACGCAGATCTACCTATCTGGACCTGACCTCACCTCCTTACCAAAATCTCACAATGTCTGTCAGCTATTTCAGCTTTCTTCTCTGCTTGCTTTCTCAAACTGAACATGGACAAAACAGAATTCATAATCTTTATCCCATCTGACTCTACCCCTCCACCAGACCTATCCATCAATGTCAATAGCTGCTCGCTTTCCCCAGTCCCGCACGTTCGGTGCCTTGGAGTGATCCTCGACTCTGCCCTCTCTTTCAAGCCACATATCCAAACCCTTGCCTCCTCCTGCCGTCTCAAACTCAAAAATATTTCCCGGATCCGTGCATTTCTTGACCATAAAACCACAATAACACTAGTGCACGCCCTTATCATCTCTCGCCTCGACTACTGCAACCTCCTACTCTCTGGCCTCCCCTGTAGCACTTTGGCACCACTCCAATCCATCCTACATTCTGCTGCCTGACTAATCCACCTGTCTCCCCATTATTCCCCAGCCTCTCCTCTCTGCCAAGCCCTTCATTGGCTTCTTATCGTCCAGAAGCTCCAGTTCAAAACCCTAACTATGACATACAAAGTCATCCACAACCTGTCTCCTCCATACATCTGTGACATGGTCTCCCAGTACTTACCCACACACAACCTTCGATCCTTTCAAGATCTCCTTCTCTTCTCCCCCCTCATCTCTTCTTCCCACAACCGCATACAAGACTTCTCCCGTGCTTCCCCCATACTGTGGAACTCTCTACCCCAACACATAAGACCCTCGCCTACCACGAAAACCTTCAAAAAGAACCTGAAGACCCACCTCTTCCGACAAGTCTACAACCTGCAGTGATCCTCAGTCTACTGAACCAAAGGAGAAAAAGCAGTGTGTCTGAAAGTAACGATCACCCATGATAATGAACAATCAGAGCAATTAATGCCTAATATAATTTTTTTTGTAGAAAACCACACTTATTGGACAAACAGCAGATAAAAACAATTAGAAAGCCTGAAAAATGCCCACATGAAACCACCGTAGGTCCATATAAGGACCCTTGTGAACACAATTACACCAAGCTGACAATAATAGGTAGTAAGCAGATATGAAGGTGACAAAACCTGGTTTACATACAAAGAAGATGTCACAATATAAATACAAAAGGCACATAAAAAATATGTTGACAGGCAAAATGATCAATTTTCAAGTCCAAAAAAGACCCATGGCATAATGAGCAAATAAAAAAGCTATCATATATTTATATACATCACGTAAGCTAGCCACCTAGAGACAGTCCAAAGTCAGATGAACACGTGCTCCTAAAAAATAGTGTACTAAATGTACTAATATATGGACCTGAAAGATATGTGGTGGCAATGGATTGCCCTATTTAGAGACACATGTGCGCCAAAAGAATGGTATCCAGAGAAATATAATGACCTGAGTAAGAAAAAAAGGGGAAAGAGAGGAGAAAGAAACCCCTTAATGGCACAAAAACAGGACAAAATGGATTATGATGAGAAGAGGGAATATAGGTGGACACATGTTGGTAACTGCAGATCATGTAAAACTGTTAGTGCACCAGCCAAATCAACTGATTTAGGTTCATCATTTCAAGATCAACCATCTAGTGATTTTTTTGTCCTCGGACACCTACCAAGAAAACCCACCAGGAGGGGCAAGCGGCGGCATAAGTCCACCAAATACAAGGAAGTGTCATCGTCGCTTCAAAGCTTGGTCTCCAACCTACAAGAGGGAAACCAGGCAAAACCGGAGACGGTATTAACTATTCCCTCAACAGGTAATCTTCAAATCATTAATCTTTCGTCATATCCATTGGCCGAACATGAATCTCAACTTTTGTCCAAGGGACTATCTTTTTCTCCTATGAAGGTGCTAGACAAGTTCGAATTCATTAAAGATGTTTACCTCTTTTGCAGACAAGTTACTTTCAAATTAATGTGTCACCAACCCTCTGTTATCGATACCTTGCCACAAGAGAATCTACAAGTTTTTCGAGATCTACTTGATTTACTCACTGAAAATCACCAAGTGTCAGGTAAGAAGAGAGAATTCACACAGAGGACACCATCACATTCAACACCTTCCCTTTCCATTTTTCCCGCAGTAGAGATGTTCTACAAAACCACCTGTCGGGATATTCAGGGTCTGACTATAGATGCTCATAAAGAGGACAATTTGAGTAAAGCAGACAAACTTGCCCTGAAGAATTTGCGAGAAAACAATTCCATCGTTATTAAGGAAGCAGACAAGGGGGGAAACATTGTCCTCTGACCAGTGAACATGTATGTTAAGGAGGCGCATAGGCAATTGAATTATTTGGCTTGCAATACGATTTTACCCACCGATCCAACAGAGATATTCAAGTCTAAAATTGATAGGCTTTTCAAACAGGCATTCGAATTGGGCATCATAAATAAGAACGAGCCTGACTTTTTGGTCACAAAATATCCAGTTGTGCCCACTTTCTACATGCTCCCCAAAGTCCATAAGTCCCTAGAAGATCCACCGGGGCGGCCTATTGTTTCAGGCATTGGGAGTTTGTTTGAACGTCCCTGCATGTATTTGGACTTTTATTTACAGCCTTTTGTTTTATCCTTAGGCTTGTACATCAGGGACTCGTCCCATTTGGTCAATCAATTGGATGGCTTTATAATTAATGAAGAAACTCTGATGGTAACCATGGACGTCGAATCTCTCTATACTAGTATTGAGCATTCATTGGGCCTGCAGGCTGTGTCATTTTTTCTGGATTCTAAAAGTACAGGTGATCGCCAGCATGATTCCTTTGTTCTTGATCTTTTGAAATTCGTGTTGGAAAATCATTATTTTGTGTTTGATCGCACCTTCTACAAGCAAACCTCTGGGACAGCGATGGGTGCCAGATGTGAGCCATCTTACGCCAATCTATTCTTAGGCTGGTGGCATGTGCGCCTTTTGACTACATTCCAGACACATCTGGTGCAATGGTATCGTTACATTGACGATGTGCTTTTTTTCTGGTCCGGGTCATGTGTAGATTGAGAGAAATTTATTGAAAATCTAAATCATAACACATGGAATATATCTCTCACTTCTAGTATTTCTATGGAGACCGTTAACTTCCTGGACTTACGGATTACCAAGAAAGGATGGAAGATCTGCACATCGCTCTTTCGAAAGACAACCGCCTCCAACAGTTTGCTCCATTATGGGAGCTTTCATCCGCCACATGTCCGCAATGGGATACCACTGGGGCAATTTTATCGTGTTAAACGTAACTGCAGCGAACCAGAGTCTTTCCATGTGGAGGCAAAATCTCTTACATCACGCTTCAGAGAGAGGGGCTATCCTAAGCACATTATCTCACATGTCTTTCAGGCATCAGAAAAGAAGGAGCGCAGTGAATTACTACAATCAAAACCTAGAAGAGAATTCTCTACTACGAACATCATTATCCGCTATAATAACGACTGGACAGAAGTTTATAACATCCTATGTAGGAATTGGAATGTTCTGCTGAGTGAGCCTGGGGTCTTGTGTTATGAGCTCATTTTCTGCTCCTCCAGTTGAGAGTTCTCCATCCGTTCTCCCTCTGGTGGTGACAGGAGGTAGTGAGGTTGGTTTAAGTGGTAGTGATCTGCCACCTGATGAGAAGGATAACGATTGGATCTCTGGAGTATCAGACTGGATATAAGACAGCCATCGCCCTATCCTGCTGCTGGTGATTCAGTCTGCTTCTCAGGTCTTGGACTTCAGCTCTCTTCCAGTCTTCTTAAGTTAAGTTTGTTTTTTGCTAATGTTCACACTTGCGCTTGTTGGTCAATTCAGTTTCTTGTGTGGTCAGCTTGCCCCTCCTGGGGCTATGCTGATCTTCCACTCCTACTTATCTGTATTTGCCAATTTGCCTTTTAGTCCCTTATTAGATTGGCCTCTTTTTGCTCTGTTTCAGAATATTTCAGAGTGCTGATATAGTGTGAGAAGTCTAGTGACTTCAGGGTTAATTTTGCTATCAGATGTGTTGGACATTATTTTTGGTAGGGTTTTTTGGCAGATTGCAGACAGTGGCTTTCCTTTCCTGTCCTTTCTAGTTAGTCGGGCCCCATCGTTTGCTCAGCCTATTTTTCCTGCCTGTGTATGTGTTTTCATCTTGCTTCACCGTCAATACATGTGTGGGGGCTGTCTTTTCCTTTGGGGTCTGCTCTGGGGCAGTTAGTTTTCCCTTTTCTTGCTTTAGGTTTATGTAGTCCTCCGGCGGTGACGAGGCATCTAGGAACAACGTAGAAACGCTCCACTGCTACTGTTAGTTGTGTGGTTAAGATCAGGGATCTGCAATCTGCATAGTGACCAACCTCTCTGGTTTTCTGGGACTTAGCTTTTTGTTGTTCCTCCTCGGTGACCCATTCATAACAATCTTGCCTTTTGTTGGTGAACGGCCCAAGCTTATTGCTAAATGTGCCAAAAATTTTAAGGAGATTTTGTGTCCGAGTCATTTTAAGCACCCAACCCAATCTTTGCGAAGGGGCTTTAAACCTATTGGTACATTTGTTGCGCCCCTGAAGCTCAGTCGCCACAGAGGTACTGCACCTTCTCCTAAGGTTTAGTGCCCCACCAACTAGGTAAGTTGGGAACTCCTTTCCACACTCCAACACCTGCATCCCACACACAGGATAGTTCAGTAGGTTCACCTAGCAGCTAAAGGCTGGGGGTAGCAGAGCACCCTTCGTGGAACCCTGCTTCGTAACACGGGAGGTGGGTGGAGTTAGTATAAAAGGGGGGAAAGTTTAGAATTGCAGGTCAGTCTGGGGGAGTCCCAGAGAAGGAGAGCAGGCTGACAGAAGGTCAGTCTGACAGAAGGTTAGGCGAGAAGGAGTTCAGTTCTGAAGTTAGTTTTGAGTTCAGTTTGAGTTCAGTTTAGAAAGAGTGCTGCAGCTGCCTCAGTGACCTGAGCCAGCTGGCACAGGAAAGAGAAGAGAAAGAGAAAGACGTAGACCTGCAACCTAAGCTTCCATAAGAGAGAAGGAACGGCCTGGAACGAAGGAGTAGGAGCACAAAGAGAAGTTGTGGGTTGGAAGAGGAACCCTGCCTATGGGTTCTCAGCGCATGGCATGGGCCCGGTCCCCGAGGTTGTATGGACACTTATAGTTCTGCAGCAAACACCGGTGGAGTAGTTGGCTGTAAATGCACTACTCCCATCCAAGACTTGGGACACAACAGCAACCGATTCGCGAGCCATGTCTCTGAGAGTAGTCCCCTATAGAGGCTACAGCTGTCTGTCATACAAGTGAGGTTCTACAAAACAAGAGATAGGGGCACCACCGTCTATGTATGGCACAGTAGGATCCAACCAAGCCCATTCAGAGAACAATACAGAAACAAAAAAGGGGATGGGCTATGCAAGGGGGATCACCACAGACAAATGGTTGGCGTTTAAATAGACAGTTTTTTTATTTAAATTTAGACATGTATAAACCACACAAAAGATAAAAACATAAAAAAGTCACACATTTGACTTGACAAACACATAACTGGCTCGCAATAGAGCCTTCACCCTAGAGGTGTACTCCACAAAGGACTTGCCTGTATAAACAGCATACCAAAAGGTGACCAAGTGTATCGAGAAGTGAGGAGGGTTGTACAGTCCCTCAGTCCAAAACACTTGAAATTATTCGGAGGTAAATGTAACCCTTAAGTAGGTTGAGTATACAAAATACACTTGGTCACCATGACCCAGAATGCCTGTCAGGAAGAAATTGTAAAACATACATATGGTCATCATCAAATGGGTGCAACCCCAAATTCAAAATAAACCCAGACAGGCATAAAAACCTTAATAGAAGGAACCTATAACCATAAGTAGTGGTATGTAGAGTGACCAAAAATTGCAGAGTCCATGTGGGGCAACCTCAGGGAGAACAAGATACCCGACGCGTGTCGCCACCCACAGTGGCTGACGAAGCCACTGTGGGTGGCGACACGCGTCGGGTATCCTGAGGTTGCCCCACATGGACAAGTGAGGTTCTAGGAACATCTGACAGGAGGAATTCCAGAGAACTACGGTACTGGAGTTCTTCACACTAAAAGGCGCAATAGAGGAGTCGTTCAGGAAAGGCACATGTTGGCAGAGTGTTGGAGAGGAGAACCCTGACTTGCCCGGGAGGTTGATTGAGTCTCTACCCCGGAGGACACGGCACAGAGGCAGGCACCAGTGGGTACCACGAACTGTGAGTAAAGCTTTGAATCTGCAAGCCCTGGTGTCCTCCATTCATTCGCCGTTAACACCTTCAGCACCGCTACATCTGGGTACCAGCATCTATACCCTTCTGCGCCTCTCCTCATCCATTGCACCTACACTGCCATGGGACTACAGCTCCACCTGTGGGGAGCTACACCATCTTTGCTGCACCATACCATCAGTCCCAGCGGATCTGTATGCAGCGTTGGCCTAACACCATACTTGCCAAACACCACGGGTGGCGTCACAAACTATCTAAATAAACTATTACACTATTAACATCACCGCCATTGATATTGGGCGCCCAGGGCCACGGACTGGGTCACAGCTGCTGTGACACATCCCCCTGACCCCGCTGCCCTGGGTGTGAGGGGCAACCTACATTCCCCTGCAGGGGTTGCACCGCGTGTCTATACACTGTTGCAAGCGATACCATTGCTTTTTCAGGTATTCTTAATCAGGTGAAAACTTACTGTTATGCAAATTGTCGTATGAAAACCGTTGTTTACATCCTCGCCTGCAGTTGCCCGAAGGTTTATGTGGGACAAACGGGCCAAGAATTCCGCTGACGCATACAGCACCGTGTTTCTAATATAACATGCGCAAGAAAGAATAAGGCGTTAGGCGATTACCTCATTGGCCAATCATTTCCTTACACTACATAATGGTGCCCCTGGACATTTGCGGGCTATGGTCGTTGATAAGGTTGATACCACGATCAGAGGTGGACGCTGCACTGATGAGTTATTAAGAAGGGAATCAAGATGGATCTTTAAACTTGATAACTTAGCTCCAAAAGGGCTCAATGAGGAGCGGTTGTTCACTGGCTTCTATAAAAAATACATGTTGTTTATTTTTTCAATCTATTGTAATTATTAATCATTTATTTGTGCATATTTTTTATTTTTCAGTGTAACATCGGCGGCCGCGTCTTCTGCAGCGGCGCCCGCCGCCGCCTCCCCTTACCGGCGTCTCCGCCGCAGCACGCACTCCCGTCCTGCCTCCAGCACTGCGGCGCTCCTGCGCCCCCTCCTTAGGCCGCGGGCGCGCGCCAGCGCTTCCTCTTCTGCTGGCGGTGGGCGGCATTGAGGGCGGCGCTTGTCCTCTTCCTTCCAGTCCCTAAGGTATTTCAGGCGTCCTCTCTGTTGAGAGGACGCCTGAGGATTTTTGTGCTAAACCCACGTCTTCCTGGCCGCTCTAGCCTCTATAAGTTACTCCTGTTATTTCTCCTGCTTCCTCCTGTCAGCTCCCGTGTTGTCCTGCCTTCCTCCCTCGTTCTCCTGCTCCCCTGTTTTCCCTCTTCTCCAGCCTATCGCCACCCTTTCCTCCCTTGGCGTCTCCCTCGTTTGCATACCTCCTGCCCCCGTGGCTATTCCTGCTCTCCCCACTAGCCTCTGCCGCCTGGGTGTTCCCCGTTTCCTATAACCTGCTCGGGCACTCCTGTCTCTGTCCTGTGACCTAGCCGCCTTCTGGTTTCTTGTCCTTGAGCCGTCCCTCCTGGTACCGGCTGTCGCGGTTCTGTCCTCTGCGGTTTTGCCCCTAACGATCCCTGTATAGGGGTCGGTCATCACCTGGCGCGTTCGACCCAGGGGCTCCAGATCCGCGACCCAGAGGGCCCACTCTCGGACGTAGTCCATCCCCGGAACGTTACATTCACTTTTGTTTTTTTGATTTTTGTTTTTATTCTTTATTTTTCATTACTTATTTTACTTGCTTTTAAGTTTTTTCATTGTAATATTTTTATTTTTTATTTATGTTTTATTTTTTATTTTTTGTTTCATTCATTTTTGAACATAATATTGGCACTTCTGTGCTTTTTCCCTGCCTGCTATTGAGGAAACCCTTAGTATGGATGCACCCTTATTTCTGTCCCCTTCGACATTTCATTAGGTATGCACCTCTACCTCTTTCCCCATTGACAGCGATTTATAAAGCCTTTCTCCTTCTGTTTACTCAGAGCGCCGTTCCCTTTCTTTTGCTTGATGGTTTTTCATTCACGATATGTCTGATAAGGATATGTCCTCTAGCGCACGCGCGTTTCATTTGCTGTGCATTCTGCTAAATCACATGTTTCCTGGTTTCTATCTATTGCGCATGTGCGATTTCCACCTTCCTTTTTTCTGCTTCTTGCACCTGCTTACCACGCACGCACAGCCCTCTTTGTTTTGTTTGCCATCTCCATGGAGGTGCCCGCGGTTGCGGCGTCTTGTTGTTAGGTAGCCGCGCATGCGCGGCTGTCACTTCCGGACGCCGTCTTATCGGACGCTGGGCAAAAGATATGAGCATTGAAACCCTAATTAAACCCTATATTTAAAGCACGCAATTTGGACAGACCAGTCCACTTCACCCCTGAGGAAGCTCCTGGTGGCGATACGCGTGGAGTAGCTCCCACATTACACCGATATGCTGACTGCAGGCTTAACCCCTTACATGCCTAATCCATGAGGTATTATCGCTTCATGTGCGACTGATCTAGCCTGGTTTTATTCTATTTGTTTTTTTGTGCCATTAAGGGGTTTCTTTCTCCTCTCTTTCTCGGGTCATTATATTTCTCTGGATACCATTCTTTTGGCGCACATGTGTCTCTAAATAGGGCAATCCATTGCCACCACATGTCTTTCAGGTCTATATATTAGTACATTTAGTACACTCTTTTTTAAGCTTTGAAGCGACGATGACGCTTCCTTGTATTTGGTGGACTTATGCCGCCGCTTGCCCCTCCTGGAGGGTTTTCTTGGTTGGTGTCCGAGGACAAAAAATCACTAGAGGGTTGATCTTGAAATGATGAACCTAGATCAGTTGATTTGGCTGGTGGACTAACAGTTTTAGTTGATCTGCGGTTACCAACATGTGTCCACCTATATGCCCTCTTCTCATCATGATCTGTTTTGTCCCGTTTTTGTGCCATTAAGGGGTTTCTTTCTCCTCTCTTTCCCCTTTTTTTCTTACTCTGGTCATTATATTTCTCTGGATACCATTCTTTTGGGGCTCATGTGTCTCTAAATAGGGCAATCCATTGCCACCACATGTCTTTGGTGTAACTGTAAGGTGGATTCATAACTGGCTTAGTGATCGGACCCAAAGAGTGGTCGTAAATGGCTGCACATCCAGTTGGAAGAATGTCTCAAGTGGGGTACCACAGGGCTCTGTCCTGGGCCCTGTATTGTTCAACATCTTTATCAACGATTTAGATGAAGGAACTGAGGGTAAACTGATTAAATTTGCTGATGACACAAAGCTAGGAGGGTTAGCTAATACTAGAGAAGAAAGAGAGAGGATTCAAAAAGATATAAATAAACTGGAGAAGTGGGCAGTAACTAACAGAATGGTTTTTAACATGGAGAAATGCAAAGAACTACATCTGGGCAATAAAAATGAAAAAAGCATATACAGAATGGGAGGAATAGGGCTAAGTGACAGCACATGTGAAAAAGACTTGGGTATACTAATAGATCACAGACT
Source organism: Dendrobates tinctorius (assembly GCF_039654945.1). Lineage (NCBI taxonomy): Eukaryota > Metazoa > Chordata > Amphibia > Anura > Dendrobatidae > Dendrobates > Dendrobates tinctorius. Next base: position 706,632 of record NW_027362206.1, read on the forward strand.
GAATATGAGTCAACAGTGTGATGCAGCAGCAAAAAAGGCAAATGCAATTCTAGGATGTATTAACAGAAGCATACAGTCTAGATCACGTGAAGTCATTATTTCCCTCTACTCCTGTTTGGTCAGACCTCATCTGGAATATTGTGTCCAGTTTTGGGCACCACATTTTAAAAAAGACATCAACAAACTGGAGCAAGTTCAGAAAAGAGCGACCAGAATGGTGACCGGTCTGCAAACCCTGTCTTATGAGGAAAGGTTGCAGGATTTGGGAATGTTTAGTTTGCAAAAGAGAAGACTGAGAGGAGACTTAATAGCTGTCTACAAATATCTAAAGGGCTGTCACATTGTAGAAGGATCAACTTTATTCTCATTTGCACAAGGAAAGACTAGAAGCAATGGGATGAAACTGAATGGGAGGAGACACAGATTAGATATTAGAAAAAACTTTTTGACAGTTAGAGTGATCAATGAGTGGAACAAGCTGCCACGAGAAGTGGTGAGTTCTCCTTCAATGGAAGTCTTCAAACAGAGGCTGGACAGACATCTGACTGGGATGATTTAGCGAATCCTGCTTTGAGCAGGGGGTTGGACCAGATGGCCCAGGAGGTCCCTTCCAACTCTACGATTCTATGATTCTATGATTCTATGATTCTATGATAGTTTCAGGTCTATATTTTAGTACATTTAGTACATTATTTTTTAGGAGCACGTATTCATCTGACTTTGGACTGTCTCTAGGTGGCTAGCTTACGTGCTGTATATAAATATATGATAGCTTTCTTATTTGCTCATTATGCCATGGGTCTTTTTTGGACTTGAAAATTGATCATTTTGCCTGTCAACATATTTTTTATGTGCCTTTTGTATTTATCTTGTGACATCTTCTTTGTATGTAAACCAGGTTTTGTCACCTACATATCTGCTTACTACCTATTATTGTCAGCTCGGTGTAATTGTGTTCACAAGGGTCCTTATATGGACCTCTGGTGGTTTCATGTGGGCATTTTTCAGGCTTTCTAATTGTTTTTACCTGCGGTTTTCTACAATAAAATTTATATTAGGCATTAATTGCTCTGATTGTTCATTATCATGGGTGATCGTGACTTTCATACACGCTGCTTTTTCTCCTTTGGTGTCTGTTGAAATTGTGTGTTGTCACAGATCCCCCTAACATATCCTGGAGTGCCCTCTTAGCCTTTCTTTCAAACAGTCTACTGAACCGCCGCACGACCCGCTCTATCCTCCCCTACTGTATCCTCCCCATCCCCTGTAGACTGTGAGCCCTCGTGGGCAGGGTCCTCTCTCCTTCTGTACTTGTGTGTGTCTTGTATTACTCATGGTTATTGTATTTGTCTATATTCGCCCCTTTTCACATGTAAAGCGCCATGGAATAAATGGCGCTGTAAAAATGTATAATAATAATAACAATAGTGAAGGGTTTTTGTTGTTTCCATGGTGAGAAACGGGCGGATTCTAGAGATGTTCTTTAGGTATAAGTGGCAAGAGATTGTATATGGGAGGGGAAAGAGAGATTGGTGTCAAACATAACACCCAGACAGCGCGCCTGCTGCCGGGGTGTTATTATGGTGCCACCCACAGAGAGGGAAATGTCAGATTTAGGGAGGTTAGTAGACGGCGGGAGCAGAAGTAGTTCAGTTTTGGAGAGGTTGAGTTTCAGATAGAGAGCGGACATGATATTGTAGACTGTGGACAGACAGTCACTGGTGTTCTGTAGTACAGCGGGGGTAAGGTCGGGGGAAGACGCATATAGTTGTGTGTCATCAGCATAAAGATGGTACTGAAAGCCAAATCTGCTGATGGTCTGTCCAACTGGGTCTGTGTAGAGAGAGAAGAGAAGGGGGCCAAGGACTGAGCCCTGAGGTACCCCGACAGCAAGAGGAAGAGGAGATGACGTGGAACCAGCGAACAAAACAATGAAAGAGCAGTCAGAAAGATAGGAAGAGAACCAGGAGAGTGCAGTGTCCTTAATGCCTAGTGACTGGAGCCTAGAGAGTAGGAGATGGTGGTCAACAGTGTCGAAAGCTGCAGAAAGGTCGAGAAGAATGAGCAGAGAGTGGTCACCGTTACGTTTTGCTGTCAGAAGGTCATTGGTCACTTTGATGAGTGCAGTTTCAGTTGAATGTAGGGGGCGGAAGCAGGACTATGAAGGATCTAGGAGGGAGTGAGTGGAGAGGTAACAAGTAAGGCTGGAGTAGACAAGGCGCTCCAGAAGTTTAGAGATGAAGGGGAGATTGGAGATTGGTCTGTAGTTGCTTGTGCAGGATGGGTCGAGAGCGGATTTCTTTAGTAATGGAGTAACAATGGCGTGTTTGAAGGAGGATGGGAAAATGCCCAAGGAGAGGGAGAGATTAAAGATTGCAGTTAGGTGAGTTGTGACGACTGGAGAGAGAGATTGGAGGAGATGTGAGGGAATGGGGTCAGTAGTGCATGTAGTCGGACGAGAAGAAGAGAGGAGTCTGGAGACTTCTTCTTCTGTGATGGGATCAAATGTGGAGAGTGAGCCAGGGGAAATGCAGGGAGGGATGGGAGTCACTAAACTTGGTGGTTGGGAGCAGATTTCCTGATGGATATTATCTATTTTCTCTATAAAGTGGGAGGCCAGGTCATCAGCACAAATGTCTGTGATAGGAGCTTGTGCTTTTGGCCTGAGGAGTGAAAGGTGTCAAAAAGTGTCTTGGGGTTGTTGGCTACTGAGGAGATCAGGATGGTGAAGTTGGTCTGTTTGGCGAGGTGAAGGGCAGCGGTATAGGTTCTTAATATAAATTTGAAGTGGATGAAGTCTTCTGGTGTTCGAGTTTTTTCTCCATAAGCGTTCAGCACTCCTAGAGCATCGCTGGAGAAGTCGAGTTTGTGATGGGAACCAGGGCTGTTTTACTCTGTGCTTGGAGGTTCAGAGGGTGAGGGTCGCTACTTGGTCAAGGATGCTTGTGAGAGTGTCATTGTACTGGTGTACAGCCAGATCAGGACAGGAAAGAGAGGAGATTGGGGACAGGGATGAGTGTAGGGAGTCTGCAAGTGTATGAGGGTTAATGCCTTGTAGATTTCTGAATGTGTGGTAGGTAGGAGAGTGCTGGGGTGGGCGAGGATTTGTGAGCGTGAAGGACAGAATGTTGTGGTCAGAGAGGGGAAGCGGTGAGTTATTTAGGTAGGAGACTGAGCAGAGCCGGACAAAGACCAGGTCAAGGGTGCTACCGTCATTGGGTGTCTCAGAGGTTGAGAGCTATGCGAGGCCGAGAGAAGTGGTTAGTGTTAGAAGCTGGGATGCAGCTGTGGAAGTGGTGCTGTTAATGGGGATGTTTAAGTCTCCCAGGATAATAGGTTGGTAGTTCTGAGGACAAGAAGTGCAGCAGCCAGGTTGGGAAGTGGTAAAGGAATTGGGTGGCTGATCCTGGGGGCCGGTATATGACCACTACTCTGAGAGAGAGGGGACAGAAGAGCCTGATGGTGTGGACCTCAAAGGAAGAGAATGAGAGTGATGGAACTGGAGGGATGACCTCGAAAATGCAATGTGGGGACCAGGAGACCAGGGAACCTTCTACCCCCCGATACCATGGAGACTTACACCTACCAGTTCCATGGAGAGTATGGAACCTTCCACCAACAGATAGTATGGAGAATATTTGGATCTATCCAACCACTGATATTATAGAGATTATGGAAACTTACACCCAATGGTTTCATAATCTCCATGGTATCTACCACCCACCAATACTATGGAAACCAAGGAACCTTCAACCCTCAGATTCCATGGAGATTATGGAGCATTCCACTCACTAGTTCCATGGAGGATATGGAGCTATCCACCCACTGACATAATGGAAACTATGAAACCTACCACCCATTGATACCATGGAGACTATGGAGCCTTCTGTCATCTGTCTGGGATGATTCAGTGAATCCTGCTTTGAGCAAGGGGTTGGACCAGATGACCCAGGAGGTCTCTTCCAACTCTACCATTCTATGATTCTATCTGTGCAATAAGAGGATGATGAGTAGTATTCTTGTCACCTGAATCTTTGCTCTGGAGTCGAGGGCTTGGACTAAACGTGGAAATCTGCAGTGAAAAATCTACAAAAAAAAGTCAAATTAAAAAAGTTACAACAGTTTGTAAGATGCATCCTAGACCAGAGTCATCGCCAACATTCCAGGCCCAATGTCTTAATATATACTGTATAAGATATATGGTCCCACAGTATATATACTGGACCAGGGGCAGACAATACACCTGTGCAGCTGATCCACCTACTCCTTTTCTTACCTTTAATTCTATCTTTTTTTGATCATTTTATTTGCCTCCTCCTAGCTTCTCCTATATGCACCAATCATCTTATTTGCTTCTCCTTTATCCACTATCTTATATGCACATTTTTCCTTTCTTGAACATGGCACCTTCCCTGTGAGCTTGCTTCAATTCTCTGGGATGCCCATCATCATGTGATGCATGTGATCGTCTGACCATGTGATCGTCTGACCTTGTGATCGTCTGATCATGTGATCGTCTGACATAGTGATCGTCTGACCATGTGATCGTCTGATCTATGATCGTCTGACCATGTGATCGTCTGACCATGTGCTCTGATACGGTATACAACTGCTGCTGGTTAATTATACTATTTTCTTTGACCTATCTACACATCTTTGCTAGTATTTAAGACACCTTGTGCCGACCACCTCTGGCCCCCTGATGAAGCAGGGTCGAAATGTGTGGCGGGGGTCTGTATGTGATCACGTATTCTATTATTATTTGTGGGTTTGTCTGACAATTTTGCACCCTTGTCTCTTTACCATTGATATCGTGTTGTACATTACATTGCTCCAAATCTCTACAGATCTGTCAGAATTGCATGGTGATACTCTTTGTGGCTATTCATATCAGCATGTACTCGCATGTTGTCATCATTCCAAGCCAGTATCCTGCCACCTGGTGGCCACCGTTTGCATTGTCTTCTGAATATCATTATTTTGTGTCTTGTTGCTTTCAAAGCTTCTTAATATTAATTATTAACTTTTCATTTTTATTTTTACTGTGTAGTTGTGTGCCGCAATAAAACATTTATTATTTTTAAATATTTGTTTGATTTCTTATTATTATGGAGTAACACTTAAATGATATTATATTATACACCTGACATGACAAATTATATATTGAATCCAACAAACTATGGAGCCCGGCTTGTTATTACACTGTGGAGCCCATCACATTATTACACTGTGGAGCCCCTCGCATTATTACACTGCGGAGCCCGGCATGTTATTACACTATGGAGCCCATCACATTATTACACTGTGGAGCCCGGAATGTTATTACACTGTGGAGCCCATCGCATTATTACACTGTGGAGCCCGGCATGTTATTACACTGTGGAGCCCATCGCATTATTACACTGTGGAGCCCGGCATGTTATTACACTGTGGAGCCCATCACATTATTACACTGTGGAGCCCGGCATGTTATTACACTGTGGAGCCCATCGCATTATTACACTGTGGAGCCCCTCGCATTATTACACTGTGGAACCCGGCATGATATTACACTGTGGAGCCCATCACATTATTACACTGCGGAGCCCGGCATGTTATTACACTGTGGAGCCCATCGCATTATTACACTGTGGAACCCGGCATGTTATTACACTGTGGAACCCGGCATGTTATTACACTGTGGAGCCCATCACATTATTACACTGTGGAGCCCGGCATGTTATTACACTGAGGGGCCCATCGCATAATTACATTGTGGAGCCCATCACATTATTACACTGCGGAGCCCATCACATTATTACACTGCGGAGCCCGGCATGTTATTACACTGTGGAGCCCATCGCATTATTACACTGTGGAACCCGGCATGTTATTACACTATGGAGCCCATCACATTATTACACTGTGGAGCCCGGAATGTTATTACACTGTGGAGCCCATCGCATTATTACACTGTGGAGCCCGGGATGTTATTACACTGTGGAGCCCATCGCATTATTACACTGTGGAGCCCATCACATTATTACACTGTGGAGCCCGGCATGTTATTACACTGTGGAGCCCATCGCATTATTACACTGTGGAGCCCCTCGCATTATTACACTGTGGAACCCGGCATGATATTACACTGTGGAGCCCATCACATTATTACACTGCGGAGCCCGGCATGTTATTACACTGTGGAGCCCATCGCATTATTACACTGTGGAACCCGGCATGTTATTACACTGTGGAACCCGGCATGTTATTACACTGTGGAGCCCATCACATTATTACACTGTGGAGCCCGGCATGTTATTACACTGAGGGGCCCATCGCATAATTACATTGTGGAGCCCATCACATTATTACACTGCGGAGCCCATCACATTATTACACTGCGGAGCCCGGCATGTTATTACACTGTGGAGCCCATCGCATTATTACACTGTGGAACCCGGCATGTTATTACACTGTGGAGCCCATCACATTATTACACTGTGGAGCCCGGCATGTTATTACACTGAGGGGCCCATCGCATAATTACATTGTGGAGCCCGGCATGTTATTACACTGTGGAGCACATCGCATTATTACACTGTGGAACCCGGCATGTTATTACACTGTGGAGCCCATCACATTATTACACTGCGGAGCCCGGCATGTTATTACACTGAGGGGCCCATTGCATTATTACACTGCGGAGCCCGGCATGTTATTACACTGAGGGGCCCATCGCATAATTACATTGTGGAGCCCGGCATGTTATTACACTGTGGGGCCCATCGCATAATTACATTGTGGAGCCCGGCATGTTATTACACTGTGGAGCCCATCGCATTATTACACTGTGGAACCCGGCATGTTATTACACTGTGGAGCCCATCGCATTATTACACTGCGGAGCCCGGCATGTTATTACACTGTGGGGCCCATCACATTATTACACTGTGGAGCCCGGCATGTTATTACACTGTGGAGCATGGGATGTTATTACACTGTGGAACCCGGCATGTTATTACACTGTGGAGCCCATCACATTATTACACTGCGGAGCCCGGCATGTTATTACACTATGGAGCCCATCGCATTATTACACTGTGGAACCCGGCATGTTATTACACTGTGGAGCCCATCACATTATTACACTGCGGAGCTCAGCATGTTATTACACTGTGGAGCTCATCGCATTATTACACTGTGGAGCCCAGCATGTTATTACACTGTGGAGCCCATCGCATTATTACACTGTGGAACCCGGCATGTTATTACACTGTGGAGCCCATCGCATTATTACACTGTGGAGCCCGGCATGTTATTACTCTGTGGAGCCCGGCATGTTATTACACTGTGGAGCATGGCATGTTATTACACTGTGGAGCCCATCACATTATTACACTGTGGAGCCCGGCATGTTATTACACTGTGGAGCCTGGCATGTTATTACACTGTGGAGCCCATCACTCTATAACACTGTGGAGCCCTGCATGTTATTACACTGTGGAGCCCATCGCATTATTACACTGTGGAGCCCGGCATGTTATTACACTGTGGAGCCCGGCATGTTATTACACTGTTGAGCCCATCACATTATTACACTGTGGAGCCCGGCATGTTATTACACTGTGGAGTCTGTCATGTTATTACACTGTGGAGCCCGGCATGTTATTACACTGTGGAGCCCATCGCTCTATAACACTGTGGAGCCTGGCATGTTATTACACTGTGGAGCCCATCGCTCTATAACACTGTGGAGCCCGGCATGTTATTACACTGTGGAGGCAATCGCTCTATAACACTGTGGAGCCCGGCATGGTATTACACTGTGGAGCCCATCGCTCTACAACACTGTGGAGCCCGGCATGTTATTACACTGTGGAGCCCGGCATGTAATTACACTGTGGAGCCCGGCACGTTATTACACTGTGGAGCCCGGCACGTTATTACACTGTGGAGCCCGGCACGTTATTACACTGTGGAGCCCGGCATGTTATTACACTGTGGAGCCCGGCATGTAATTACACTTTGGAGCCCGGCATGTAATTACATTGCGGAGCTCGGCATGCAATTACACTGTGGAGCCCGGCATGTTATTACACTGTGGAGCCCGGCATGTAATTACACTTTTGAGCCCGGCATGTAATTACATTGTGGAGCTCGGCATGCAATTACACTGTGGAGCCCGGCATGTTATTATACTGTGGAGCTCGGCATGTTATTACACTGTGGACCCAGCGCATTATTAAACTGTGGAGCCCGGCACGTTATTACACTGTGGAGCCCGGCATGTCATTACACTGTGGAGCCCGGCACGTTATTACACTGTGGAGCCAATCTCATTATTACACTGTGGAGCCCGGCATGTTATTACACTGTGGAGCCCGACATGTTATTACACTGTGGAGCCCGGCATGTTCTTACACTGTGGAGCCCATCGCATTATTACACTGTGGAGCCCGGCATGTTATTACACTGTGGAGCCCATCGCTCTATAACACTGTGGAGCCCGGCATGTTCTTACACTGTGGAGCCCATCGCTCTATAACACTGTGGAGCCCGGCATGTTATTACACTGTGGAGCCCATCGCTCTATAACACTGTGGAGCCCGGCATGTTATTACACTGTGGAGCCCATCGCTCTATAACACTGTGGAGCCGGGCATGTTATTATACTGTGGAGCCCAGCATGTTATTACACTGTGGAGACTGGCAAGTTATTACACTGTGGAGCCCAGCATGTTATTACACTGTGGAGCCCATCACATTATTACACTGTGGAGCCCGGCATGTTATTACACTGTGGAGCCCGGCATGTTATTACACTGTGGAGCCCGGCATGTTATTACACTGTGGAGCCTGGCATGTTATTACACTGTGGAGCCCATCACATTATTACACTGTGGAGCCCGGTATGTTATTACACTGTGAAGCCTGGCATGTTATTCCACTGTGGAGCTCATCGCTCTATAACACTGTGGAGCCCGGCATGTTATTACACTGTGAAGCCCATCGCTCTATAACACTGTGGAGCCTGGTACGTTATTACACTGTGGAGCCCATCGCTCTATAACACTGTGGAGCCCGGCATGTTATTACACTGTGGAGCCCATCGCTCTATAACACTGTGGAGCCCGGCATGTTATTACACTGTGAAGCCCATCGCTCTATAACACTGTGGAGCCCGGCATGTTATTACACTGTGGAGCCCATCGCTCTATAACACTGTGGAGCCCGGCATGTTATTACACTGTGGAGCCCATCGCTCTATAACACTGTGGAGCCGGGTATGTTATTATACTGTGGAGCCCATCACATTATTACACTGTGGATCCCGGCATGTTATTACACTGTGGAGTGTGTCATGTTATTACACTGTGGAGCCCGGCATGTTATTACACTGTGGAGTGTGTCATGTTATTACACTGTGGAGCCCGGCATGTTATTACACTGTGGAGCCCATTGCTCTATAACACTGTGGAGCCCGGCATGTTATTACACTGTGGAGCCCATCGTTCTATAACACTGTGGAGCCTGGTACGTTATTACACTGTGGAGCCGGGCATGTTATTATACTGTGGAGCCCAGCATGTTATTACACTGTGGAGCCCGGCATGTTATTACACTGTGGAGCCCATCGCATTATTACACTGTGGAGCCCGGCATGTTATTACACTGTGGAGCCTGGCATGTTATTCCACTGTGGAGCTCATCGCTCTATAACACTGTGGAGCCCGGCATGTTATTACACTGTGGAGCCCATCACATTATTACACTGTGGAGCCCGGCATGCTATTACACTGTGAAGCCTGGCATATTATTCCACTGTGGAGCTCATCGCTCTATAACACTGTGGAGCCCGGCATGTTATTACACTGTGGAGCCCATCGCTCTATAACACTGTGGAGCCCGGCATGTTATTACACTGTGGAGCCCATCGCTCTATAACACTGTGGAGCCCGGCATGTTATTACACTGTGGAGCCCATCGCTCTATAACACTGTGGAGCCCGGCATGTTATTACACTGTGAAGCCCATCGCTCTATAACACTGTGGAGCCTGGTACGTTATTGCACTGTGAAGCCCATCGCTCTATAACACTGTGGAGCCCGGCATGTTATTACACTGTGGAGCCCATCAATCTATAACACTGTGGAACCCGGCATGTTATTACACTGTGGAGCCCATCGCTCTATAACACTGTGGAGGATTCGGGGACCCCTCCTCAAGGGGGAGGTACTGTTGTGAGTTCATTTTCCTCTTCACCGTCGATGTCTGATGAACTCCCTCTTCTGATGAAGGAAGGTAGTGAGGCTGATTACCAAACACCTGTTCTGGTAGATGATGACTGGGTAACAGGAACTGCTGACTGGATATAAGGCAGCCGACGCCCTTCTGAGTCGCTGGTGATTTCTCTGCTGGATTCTTGGAGACCAGTCTGATTCCTGCTTCCAAAGATAAGTTTTTGCTCTGCTATTGAACTTATTAGTTTTGTTTTGTTTACCTTGTTTTTCGGAGTTCAGCCATCCCCGGTCGGGGGTGTGCTGAGTTCTATTTTTGTCTCTGATCAGTTTGTCTCTTTACTCTGTCTTCAGAATTTACCTGAGTGCTGATATAGTCATTTTGAAGTCCTAGCGACTTCAGGGCCTGTTTTTCTTATCAGTCGGTTGGGACATTTTTTGGTAGGGTTTTTTGCGGATTGCAGACAGCAGCTTTTCTATCCTGTCCTCTTTAGTTAGCTTGGGGCCCTTTGTTTGCTCAACCTATCGTTCTATCTGTGTTACTATTTTCATCTTGCTTCATCGTCATTATTTGTTGGGGGCTGCCTATTGCTTTGGGGTCTGCTCTGGGGCAGTTTAGATTTCCCCTTTCTTTCTTTAGGCCTATTTAGTTCTCCGGCTGTGATCGAGGGGTCTAGGGCATCGTAGGAACCCCCCATGGCTACTGTTAGTTGTTGTTGTGGATAGGATCAGGGGTCTGCAATCCGATAGCTACCAACCTCTCCGGTTTTCTGGACTTAGCTTGTATTTTTGTTTTTTCCTCCTTCGGTGACTCATTCATAACAGAATCACCAGCCATACCGCAGATCCTAGGGTACTCAATAGCAGGAAAGAATTGTAAAAAAAAAAAAAAAAAGTTTGTCAGAATATTTTTTTTTTTTTGTGTATATTTTTTCCTCTATGTCTCTGAGGCCGCAGGGGGAATTTTTTTTTCTTTCTCAATGGAGATGAAGCAACTGTTTGATCGTGTGGAGCAGCTCACTGCTGAAGTGCGGGGAATTTCCGCCTATCTTGCTCATTCACATGCTGGTGAACCAAAGATCCCTACTCCTGATGTGTTTTTTGGGGATCGGTCTAAATTTTTGAATGTTAAGAATAATTGTAAATTATTTTTTGCCTTTAAGCCTAACTTGTTGGGGAGCTCCGCGCAGCAGGTTAAAATTGTCATCTCTTTGCTGCGCGGCGATCCCCAGGATTGGGCGTTTTCTTTGAAACCTGATGATCCTATTCTTACTAATGTGAACGCATTTTTTCAAGCCTTGGGGTTGTTGTATGATGAACCTAATGCTATTGATCAGGCTGAAAAGGCCCTGTTGGCACTGAGCCAGGGTCAGGATTCTGCAGAGTTGTACTGTCAAAAATTCCGAAAGTGGGCGGTCCTTACTACCTGGAATGATGGTGCCTTGGCAGCTCTCTTTCGGAAGGGTTTGTCAGAAACCGTAAAAGATACTATGGTGGGATTTCCTGTTCCCTCTGGTCTTGACGATTCTATGTCATTAGCCATTCAGGTTGATCGGCGTTTGCGTGAACGCAAAACCGCACGAGAGGTGTTGCCACCTGTTGAACAAATGTCTGAACCTATGCAATGTGAGAGAGTTTTGTCTGGGGCGCAGCATCAGGAGTTCAGAAGGCGTAATAAGCTGTGTTTCTTCTGTGGTGATGCCTCGCATATCATTTCTGTCTGCCCTAAACGAGAGAAATGTTTTGCACACACATTTGCTGTGGGTGGTGTTCAACCTAAGTTTCTTCTAGCAATTACTCTGATCTGCTTCCTGTCCACATTTTCCGCTAAGGCTTTTGTGGATTTGGGAGCAGCTCTGAACCTGATGGACTTGGATTTTGCTAAACGTTGTGGATTTCCTATGACACCTCTGTGGACGCCTATCCCTTTGAGGGGTATTGATGCTACTCCTTTGGTGAAGAATAAACCTCAGTTTTGGACCCAGGTGGTAATGCGGGTCGCCCCAGACCATCAAGAGAATTGCAGATTTTTGGTGTTGCATAATTTGCATGATACCATTGTTCTGGGGTTTCCCTGGTTGAAAATCCATAATCCAGTTTTGGATTGGAAATCTGTGTTTGTGGTGAGTTGGGGTTGTCGGTGTGCCCTTAGCGATGCTCCTGTTTTCTCCACCTCTCCCCAGTCGCATGATGTTCCTGACTATTTGGCTGATTTTTATGATGTATTTAGTGAGAATGAGTCTGTGCCTTTGCCTCCTCATAGGAGTTATGACTGTGCAATTGAGCTGAGCCCTGGGTGTAAATTTCCCAAGGGTTGACTTTTCAATTTATCTGTACCCAAGCACGAGGCTATGCGATCCTATATTAAGGAGTCGCTGGAGAAGGGTCATATTAGACCATCCTCTTCACCCTTAGGTGCTGGTTTTTTTTTCGTGGCTAAGAAAGATGGGTCATTAAGGCCTTGTATTGACTATCGTTCCCTCAACAAAATTACTGTTAAATATCAGTATCCGTTACCCCTGATTTCTGATCTATTCTCCAGAGTTAAAGGTGCTTGCTGGTTTACAAAGCTTGACCTCAGGGGGGCGTATAATCTTATTCGCATTAAGCATGGGGATGAATGGAAGACGGCGTTTAATACTCCGGAGGGACATTTTGAGTACCTGGTGATGCCTTTTGGGCTCACTAATGCCCCTTCTGTCTTCCAGTGCTTCATGAATGATATTTTCCGAGACTTGGTGGATACATTTTTGATCATCTATCCAGATGATATTTTGATCTTTTCCAAGGATTGGGACTCTCATGTGGAACATGTTCGGACTGTGTTCCGGATTTTGAGGGAGAATTCCCTGTATGTCAAGGGATCGAAATGCCTTTTTGGGGTACAGAGGATTTCATTTTTGGGATTTATTTTGTCTCCGTCAACTATTGAAATGGACCCGGTCAAGGTACAGGCCATTTATGATTGTGTTCAGCCCACTTCTTTGAAGGCCCTCCAGAAGTTTTTGGGTTTTGCTAATTTTATCGTAAATTTATAGCTAATTTTTCTGGTATTGCCAAACCATTGACTGATTTGACTAAGAAGGGTGCTGATGTGCTGAATTGGTCTCCGGAGGCTGTTTCTTCCTTTCAGGAGCTGAAGCGAAGGTTCACTTCTGCTCCGGTTTTGCGGCAACCTGATGTCTCACTCCCGTTTCAGGTAGAGGTGGACGCTTCTGAGATTGGTGCAGGAGCTGTTTTGTCCCAAAAGGATCCTGTAACACCTAAACTGAATCCCTGTGCTTTCTTTTCCCGAAAGTTCTCCCCATCCGAACGTAACTATGATGTGGGGAATCGGGAACTGTTAGCCATGAAATGGGCATTTGAGGAGTGGAGACATTGGTTGGAGGGATCTAAACATCAAGTCGTGGTCCTTACTGACCATAAGAATTTGATTTACCTTGAGTCGGCCAAACGCTTGAATCCTAGACAGGCTAGGTGGGCCTTGTTTTTCACACGTTTTGATTTTGTGGTCTCTTTTCTTCCGGGCACTAAGAATGTCAAGGCAGACGCCCTCTCTAGGAGTTTCTTTGCTGATTCTCCTGTTGTGACCAAGCCTGCTACCATCTTAGGTGAGGGGGTAGTTCTTTCTGCCATCTCGCTCGATTTGAGACGTGCTCTGGAAGAGTTTCAGGAGGACAAACCTGAGCGTTGTCCCATTGGAAAATTGTATGTTCCTGACCAGTGGAGGAAGAGAGTGATGTCTGAAGTTCATTGCTCTGCATTGGCTGGTCATCCAGGTATTTTTGGTACTAGAGATTTGGTGAGTCGGTCTTTTTGGTGGCCCGCCTCGTCTCGTGATGTCAGGAATTTTGTGCAGTCCTGTGGGACTTGCTCTCGGTCTAAACCTTGTTCTCGCTCTAGTGGGTTGTTGATGCCTTTGCCGGTGCCCAGGAGGCCATGGACCCATATTTCAATGGATTTTATCTCTGATCTTCCTGTCTCTCAGAGAATGACTGTTATTTGGGTGATTTGTGATAGATTCTCTAAGATGGTCCATCTTGTACCACTCCCTAAGTTGCCATCTTCCTCAGAGTTGGTGCCCTTGTTTTTGCAACACGTGGTTTGCTTGCACGGGATTCCTGAGAACATTGTATCTGACAGAGGAGTTCAGTTTGTGTATAGATTTTGGAGGACTTTCTGTTCCAAACTGGGAATTCAGTTGTCCTTCTCCTCTGCATTTCACCCTCAGACCAATGGGCAGACGGAGAGAACAAACCAGACTTTGGAGTCGTATTTGAGATGTTTTATTTCTGCTGATCAGGATGATTGGGTTTCATTTTTGCCCTTGGCCGAATTTGCTTTAAATAATAGAGCTAGTTCTGCCACTTTGATGTCACCTTTTTTTTGCTACTTTGGGTTTCATCTTCAATTCTCTTCAGGGCAGGTGGAGCCTTCTGCCTGCCCAGGTGTTGACACTGTGGTGGAGAGAATGCACCAGATCTGGGACCAAGTGCTGGATAAGTTGTCTCTCTCCCAGGAAAAGGCCCAGCGGTTTTCCAACCGGCATAGGACCATTGGTCCCTAATTTAAGATGGGTGATATGGTTTGGTTATCATCAAAGAATATAGCTATGAAGGTGACTTCTCCAAAGTTTAAACCTAGATTTATTGGACCTTACAAGATTTTGGAGATTCTTAATCCAGTCTCTTTTCGATTGGTTCTTCCTGTTACATTTAAGATGCATAACATGTTTCATAAGTCTCTGTTAAAGAGGTTTGTTGAGCCAGTAGTTCCTGTGGTGGCACCTCCTGACCCGGTATTGGTTGAAGGTAATGTGGAATATGAGGTTGAGAAGACACTGGATTCTCGCCTGGCTAGACGGAGACTCCAGTATTTGGTTAAATGGAAGGGTTATGGCCAGGAGGATAATTCTTGGTGTGATGTACAATGTCGGCAAGATATGTTTTCTGTTGCAATGTGCTAACAAATCCTCCATCCTAGGACATTGTAAACTGTCAGTAATAGGAATTCCTTCCCCCCAGGTTTTATCAACCCTGCCACTTCCTCTGGAAGAGCAGGAATGTTAATTAGCTAGACCATCTTCCTCACACCATTTGCCTTCTCTCCTCTTCAGAGCGGGAAAAACTTCTTTGTTTTCTCCACTTTTATTTTATACCTGTACTGTACATATTTTATGTCTCAATTTTATAGCAACTTTTATCTGTAATCACTGTCCTCTTTCGGAAAATAAATGAAATAATTATTTAGATCTGTCTCCATGCTCTAAGACTCGAACTATACGCCTTTGATAGATAATCGCTACTAATTCAAAGGGTTTGCCACGGACCCTCTTAATTTAACACTGTGAATTAAGTAACCGTGACTGGTGGCAGCGCGTTGTGTACGGCTATTACGGCTTGCTGGCAGTACAGAAGGGTCTTATATTGCTGAATAAGGGTCTGCAGCCACAGCATTGATAATTCCCTTACTGCAGAAGCCTAATTGCCGGTTCACAACAGGCAGCCCGTCCGGCGACCAATTATCCTAGGTGCAGTTCCCTGACTGACCTGAGGGTAAGGGGGGCGCCGGAGAGCTGTGAGTTCAAAAGTGGAACTGAGAAAGTGGGATATACATAAATCCCCGCAGTACTTGGAAGATTGATAGCAGTGGTGGGGCATCCAAATTAAACTCCCCCTGCGGCAAATTGTAGAGCGAGATTAGCTTGCTGGATATTTTTGTCACATGGTGCCGGTGGTGGGATAACTAAGATAAGCCCCAACGGTGCCTGTGATAGCTGTGTGCCGGCATTGTGTCACGTCCCTCCGTCCGCTGATACACCCGTGTCAGGGGTGGGATTGTGACATAGTGGTGACACAGGGTCCGCTGTCCGTCGCGTTTTGGTGGCAGCGGGACCCCCGTTAGTGTCGCCCGTAAGTAGACGAACGGCGGTGGGCTGTTCGTCACATATTGGTGGCAGCGCGGTGGGATAATCCTAGAGCATTAGTGATTTGGTTTGAGCAATCATTCCTCTCACTAAAAACCTGCACGGTTCCTGCGGGAATCCTGCATCATAGGTTTTGGAGAACAGACTCAGTGGTTACTAGTCCTGAGACATTAGTGTGTACTTGCAAGTATCCCCCTCCCGTTTCTTCGTTTTTCTTTTTCTATCTTTTATTTGGCAACCATGGCGGCAAAAGGAGAACCTTGGTACACCCGGCAGACAAAGGAAGTTCTTGCTGCGTTATGCACGTACCAAGGCCTTGACGCCACGAACAAAAACAGAGCTCAAATGATCGCGGCTCTAGTGCAGCTGGACAACGACCAGAATCCAGCGAGCGCAGAAGTTGGCCCAAGTTGCAATTGGGCTGCAGCAGAGGCTCCACTCCTGAGCGCTGGCCCCACATTCAACCAGAACGGGGTGGACCCCTATCTGCAAATGGCCTTGGACGAACTCCCCGCCGAAGACAGTGATGGGCGGGTGAGGCTGATCCAGCAAGCTCGAGAGAGAGCAGAGCAGCGAGCCGAGCGCCAGGCGGAGAGAGCTGAGCGCCAAGCTGAGGCTGAGAGAGCCGAGCGCCAGGCGCAGAGGGCCCATGAACTGGAGGTACTCCAGCGGGGTGGGAATGCCCTCACAGCCCGAAGCCGTGAGCCCAGCAGCGTCCAGACTCCTAAACCCCGGCCAGAGCATTTTCCCGTGATGGAAAAGGACGGGGACTTGGACACATTTCTGCGAGCCTTTGAGAAAGCCTGCAGACAGTACCAGCTGCCTAGAGACCAATGGGCAAGGTACTTGACCCCAGGGCTAAAAGGCAAAGCCCTGGAGGCATTTGCTTCTCTTCCGCCAGAAGCCGATGATGACTATGACGCCATAAAGCAGGCGCTGATCGCCAAATACCGGCTGACACCTGAGGTATACCGAAAGAAGTTCCGACACCTCCAACGTGGCCCACACGATAGCTACAGTGATGTGGTGCAAGGACTCAGGACCCACTTTGACCAGTGGATCCATGGACTGTCCGTTGAAACCTTTGAGCAGCTACGGGACCTGATGATCAAAGACCAGTTCCTGCATCTCTGCCCAGCTGAGGTCCGACAGTTCATCCTGGACCGCGAACCAACGAACGCGGACAAAGCGGCGCAGATCGCCGACAACCACGAGGCCAACCGGAAGCCCGAGACGCGGAGGCCAGTCGCCACCAGCTGGAAAGGGGGTAAGCCAGCAACCAACCCCAATGCCCCAGTTAGCCGTCCCTCCGGAGGCCCTGTCCCTGTTGCCAACAACAGGCCGGCTACTGACAGTCGCCTGTGTCACCACTGCCAGCGGCCTGGTCACTTCTTTTACACCTGTCCGAACAGGCCGAAGAACCCCCCAGCCAAGGCCCCCGGGCCCAATGCCTCTGTTCTTTTGGTGGGAGGTGTGGTTGGGAGGGCTGACGACAACGTTCAACCTGTTCAGTTGGGGGCCCGTCTTGCTACAGGCCTCAAGGACACCGGGGCTGAACGAACCCTCATCCGTCCTGGACTGGCGGCCCCTGAAGAGTTTGTTGAGGGGAAAACCCTGACTGTCACCGGGATTGGAGGCACCCGTTGTCCCTTGCCAGTGGCACGAGTTTTTCTTGACTGGGGTGCCGGGAGCGGGTTGAGGGAGGTGGGAGTGTCTGAAAATTTGCCCACTGATGTTTTATTGGGGACTGACTTGGGGAGGATGGTTGCATACTATGTCCCTGACACCCTTCCCCAAACTGATAATAAGGGTAACGTTAACCCTGATGATGTTGATGATGGGAAACTGAATGTGTTACCTGCTAATGCCTTGATGAGTAATGATGCAACTAACAACCATTCTTTCCCCAGGTACGATGCTGATGCTGATGTGAATGTACCAAAGCAAACTGATAACCATTCTTCTCCTAGGAAGGATGATGATGATGTTGATGTATCTGTGCCGACTGAACCCGTTAACCCTTTCTTTGAAGCGGTAGATGTGTCCACAGGTACCGAAGTGCTCAGCCCCGTCACTCTGCGGAGTGAGACGGCTGAGGAACCCCTGGCAGGAGTAAGCAACGGTGCTCAAGGAAATGGGGAGGTGCATGGGGACCATGAGGAAGGTAATGCCATGCAGCTGACCAGTGCCACCGAGGAAGGTAACTGGCCCATAAGTAGCACTGCTCCTGAAGTGTTGGGGGTGGATGGGGAGGTAGAGCCCAGGGCAGCACCAGCTGGTGGGTCTGCAGAAATCCCCAGGGAGACAGCATACATAGCAGCTGTCACACGCAGTCAGAGTGCCCAGATCGCAGGTAACGCCCTGTCTTCTGGACCCTCTGCTGCTACAGGAGAGACTGAACCAGAGGTGAACCCAGAGCCGGTTCCAGAGGGTCCCAGTAAAGAGGGGACCCTGACGTCACTTCTGGCAGCCTCCAGCATGGAGTTCCAGGCTGCTCTGCACTCAGATGCCAGCCTGGAGAAATTGAGAGGTCTCGCCGAGACGCCCACCTCCAAGTCTGATAAGGAGAGGGTGTTCTGGGAACGAGGAAGGTTGTACCGGGAGACAGTACCCGGAGATCCTAAAAAGGAGTGGTTGAGGGAAAGACAGCTGGTCGTCCCCTATCAGTTCAGAACCGAGTTGTTGCGGATTGCCCATGAGATTCCACTCGCTGGACACTTGGGGATCAGCAAAACAAAGGCACGGCTGTCTCAACACTTCTATTGGCCCAAGATGGGGACAGATGTAACACACTACTGCCGCTCCTGCGCCACCTGTCAAAAAGTGGGTAAGGCGGGGCCTGCTCTTAAGGCTCCCCTTATTCCTTTGCCGGTGATAGAGGAGCCTTTCCAGAGAATCGCGGTGGACATTGTAGGACCGCTGTCCGTCCCCAGCAGCTCCGGAAAGCGATACATTCTCACCGTGGTAGACTACGCTACCCGGTACCCAGAGGCAGTAGCTCTGTCTTCAACCAGGGCAGATAAGGTGGCTGACGCACTGGTGACCATCTTTTCGAGAGTAGGATTTCCCAGGGAGATGCTTACCGATCAAGGGCCCCAATTCATGTCTCGCCTAATGGAGGCTCTCTGTGAGAAAATGCAGGTGACGCAGCTGGTATCGAGTCCGTATCACCCACAGACTAACGGTTTGTGTGAACGTTTCAACGGTACCCTCAAACAGATGCTCCGCATACTGGTTGAGACCCAAGGGCGCGACTGGGAGCGGTACCTCCCACACCTGCTGTTCGCTTACAGAGAAGTTCCGCAGGCTTCGACCGGGTTCTCCCCCTTCGAGCTCCTGTATGGCAGGTGAGTCCGGGGACCCCTTGGGTTGATAAGAGAATCCTGGGAAGATGAGCCAAACCCCACAGAAGTGTCCATCGTGGATTATGTCATGCGCTTCCGTGACAAGATGCAGACCTTGACGCAGTTGGTGCATGACAACATGACGCAGGCTCAGGCTGACCAGAAGCGCTGGTACGACCAGAACGCCCGGGAGCGGACCTACCAGGTGGGTCAAAAGGTGTGGGTGTTGGTCCCGGTACCAACGGATAAGCTTCAGGCAGCCTGGGAAGGCCCGTACGTTGTCCACCAACAGCTCAACCCGGTCACCTACGTGGTCACGCTTGACCATGCTCGGGGTAGGCGCAAGGCCTTTCACGTCAACATGCTGAAGGCGCACTACGAACGTGAAGCTTGCATCCTACCGGTCTGCAATCTGCCAGAGGATGGGGAGGAAGATTCCCTCCTGGACATGCTGGCCCAGGCCAAGGCCAATGGGTCCATTGAGGACATGGAGATAAGTGGTTCGCTCACCGTGTCCCAGCGGTTGCAGATGATGGCCACCCTGGAACTCTTCCGACCCGTGTTCACCAACCGTCCTGGGAGGACGGAGTTAGCGGTTCATGAGGTGGACACCGGGAATCATGCCCCATTACGGCGAACACCTTATCGGATCTCTGAAACGGTGCAACAAGTCATGCGCCAAGAGGTCGATGAGATGTTAAGGCTGGGAGTGATTCGACGGTCAAAGGGTGCGTGGGCTTCACCTGTAGTCCTCGTGCCTAAAAAGGATCGAACCACCCGGTTCTGCGTGGACTACAGGGGGCTCAACGCCATCACAACCTCTGATGCCCACCCAATGCCGCGCATCGAGGATCTGCTCGAGCGGTTGACAAACGCCAACTACATATCCATCATGGATTTGAGTCGGGGATACTGGCAGATTCCCCTGAGCCCTGAGGCGCAGGAGAAATCCGCCTTTATCACCCCCTTTGGACTGTACGAGTCCACGGTCATGCCCTTCGGCATGAAGAATGCCCCTGCCACTTTCCAGCGGATGGTCAACCACCTGCTTCGGGGACTGGAGGAGTACGCAGTGGCGTACTTAGACGATATTGCCGTCTTCAGTTCCACCTGGGAGGAACACCTTCAGCACCTCCAGGAGGTGCTCAAGCGTCTTCACCAGGCAGGCCTGACCATCAAGCCGGGGAAGTGCCAGATAGGCATGCGCGAGGTCCACTACCTGGGGCACCGGGTAGGCGGGGGTTCCATGAGTCCGGAGCCAGAAAAAGTGGACGCAATCGTGTCCTGGCCCACCCCCAGGACCAAGAAACAGGTGAAGTCCTTCTTGGGCACTGCAGGGTACTATAGGCGGTTCGTACAGGACTATAGCGCCCTTGCCAAACCCTTGACTGACCTCACCAAGCAGAGGCTACCCCAAACAGTCAACTGGACAGATGACTGTGAGGCGGCTTTCCAAGCTTTGAAAGCAGCCCTGTGCAACTCTCCAGTGTTGAGAGCAGTCGACAGCAGTCGCCCGTTTCTGGTACAGACCGATGCCAGCGAGTTTGGCCTCGGTGCTGTGCTTAGCCAGGTCGACTCGGGGAACCAAGAGCACCCCGTGTTGTACCTGAGCCGGAAACTTTTGCCGAGGGAAGTGGCATACTCGACCATCGAGAAGGAGTGTCTGGCCATGGTGTGGGCACTGCAGCGTTTGCAGCCCTACCTGTATGGGCGCGCCTTCACGGTGGTAACTGACCACAACCCACTGAGCTGGTTGCACACCGTGTCGGGAACCAATGGAAGATTGCTCCGCTGGAGCCTTGCCCTTCAACAGTACGATTTTACTGTAAAACACAGGAAGGGCAGTGAAAACGGCAATGCCGATGGGTTGTCCCGCCGGGGCGAACCCGCTGAGGTGCGCATGGCAGATTACCGAGAGGTAATGCCTCCTTAGCGCCCTCTTAAGGGGGGAGGTGTGATGTACAATGTCGGCAAGATATGTTTTCTGTTGCAATGTGCTAACAAATCCTCCATCCTAGGACATTGTAAACTGTCAGTAATAGGAATTCCTTCCCCCCAGGTTTTATCAACCCTGCCACTTCCTCTGGAAGAGCAGGAATGTTAATTAGCTAGACCATCTTCCTCACACCATTTGCCTTCTCTCCTCTTCAGAGCGGGAAAAACTTCTTTGTTTTCTCCACTTTTATTTTATACCTGTACTGTACATATTTTATGTCTCAATTTTATAGCAACTTTTATCTGTAATCACTGTCCTCTTTCGGAAAATAAATGAAATAATTATTTAGATCTGTCTCCATGCTCTAAGACTCGAACTATACGCCTTTGATAGATAATCGCTACTAATTCAAAGGGTTTGCCACGGACCCTCTTAATTTAACACTGTGAATTAAGTAACCGTGACTGGTGGCAGCGCGTTGTGTACGGCTATTACGGCTTGCTGGCAGTACAGAAGGGTCTTATATTGCTGAATAAGGGTCTGCAGCCACAGCATTGATAATTCCCTTACTGCAGAAGCCTAATTGCCGGTTCACAACAGGCAGCCCGTCCGGCGACCAATTATCCTAGGTGCAGTTCCCTGACTGACCTGAGGGTAAGGGGGGCGCCGGAGAGCTGTGAGTTCAAAAGTGGAACTGAGAAAGTGGGATATACATAAATCCCCGCAGTACTTGGAAGATTGATAGCAGTGGTGGGGCATCCAAATTAAACTCCCCCTGCGGCAAATTGTAGAGCGAGATTAGCTTGCTGGATATTTTTGTCACATGGTGCCGGTGGTGGGATAACTAAGATAAGCCCCAACGGTGCCTGTGATAGCTGTGTGCCGGCATTGTGTCACGTCCCTCCGTCCGCTGATACACCCGTGTCAGGGGTGGGATTGTGACATAGTGGTGACACAGGGTCCGCTGTCCGTCGCGTTTTGGTGGCAGCGGGACCCCCGTTAGTGTCGCCCGTAAGTAGACGAACGGCGGTGGGCTGTTCGTCACACTTGGGTCCCTGCATCCGATATTCATGCCGAAAGATTGGTTCGTGCCTTTCATCGGGCCCATCCTGATCGCCCTTGTGGCGTGGATGAGGATTCGGGGACCCCTCCTCAAGGGGGAGGTACTGTTGTGAGTTCATTTTCCCCTTCACCGTCGATGTCTGATGAACTCCCTCTTCTGGTGAAGGAAGGTAGTGAGGCTGATTACCAAACAACTGTTCTGGTAGATGATGACTGGGTAACAGGAACTGCTGACTGGATATAAGGCAGCCGACGCCCTTCTGAGTCGCTGGTGATTTCTCTGCTGCATTCTTGGAGACCAGTCTGATTCCTGCTTCCAAAGATAAGTTTTTGCTCTGCTATTGAACTTATTAGTTTTGTTTTGTTTACCTTGTTTTTTGGAGTTCAGCCATCCCCGGTCGGGGGTGTGCTGAGTTCTATTTTTGTCTCTGATCAGTTTGTCTCTTTACTCTGTCTTCAGAATTTACCTGAGTGCTGATATAGTCATTTTGAAGTCCTAGCGACTTCAGGGCCTGTTTTTCCTATCAGTCGGTTGGGATATTTTTTGGTAGGGTTTTTTGCGGATTGCAGACAGCAGCTTTTCTATCCTGTCCTCTTTAGTTAGCTTGGGCCCCATCGTTTGCTCAACCTATCTTTCTATCTGTGTTAATATTTTCATCTTGCTTCACCGTCATTATATGTTGGGGGCTGCCTATCGCTTTGGGGTCTGCTCTGGGGCAGTTTAGATTTCCCCTTTCTTTCTTTAGGTCTATTTAGCTCTCCGGCTGTGATCGAGGGGTCTAGAGCATCAAAGGAACCCCCCATGACTACTGTTAGATGTGGATAGGATCAGGGGTCTGCAATCCGATAGCTACCAACCTCTCCGGTTTTCTGGACTTAGCTTGTATTTTTGGTTTTTCCTCCTTCGGTGACTCCTTAATAACAGTGAATCCCGGCATGTTATTACACTGTGGAGCCCATCGCTCTATAACACTGTGGAGCCTGGTACGTTATCACACTGTGGAGCTCATCGCTCTATAACACTGGGGATCCCGGCATGTTATTACACTGTGGAGACCATCGCTCTATAACGCTGTAGAGCCCGGCATGTTATTACACTGTGGAGCCCATCGCTCTATAACACTGTGGAGCCCGGCATGTTATTACACTGTGGAGCCCATCGCTCTATAACGCTGTGGAGCCTGGTACGTTATTACACTGTGTAGCCCATCGCTCTATAACACTGTGGAGCCCGGCATGTTATTACACTGTGGAGCCAATCGCTCTATAACACTGTGGAGCCCGGCATGTTATTACACTGTGGAGCCAATCGCTCTATAACACTGTGGAGCCCGGCATGTTATTACACTGTGGAGCCCATCGCTCTATAACACTGTGGAGCCCGGCATGTTATTACACTGTGGAGCCCATCGCTCTATAACACTGTGGAGCCCGGCATGTTATTACACTGTTGAGCCCATCGCTCTATAACACTGTGGAGCCCGGCATGTTATTACACTGTGGAGCCCATCGCTCTATAACACTGTGGAGCCCGGCATGTTATTACACTGTGGAGCCCATCGCTCTATAACACTGTGGAGCCCGGCATGTTATTACACTGTGGAGCCCATCGCTCTATAACACTGTGGAGCCCGGCATGTTATTACACTGTTGAGCCCATCGCTCTATAACACTGTGGAGCCCGGCATGTTATTACACTGTGGAGCCCATCGCTCTATAACACTGTGGAGCCCAGCATGTTATTACACTGTGGAGCCCATCGCTCTATAACACTGTGGAGCCCGGCATGTTATTACACTGTGGAGCCCATCGCTCTGTAACACTGTGGAGCCCGGCATGTTATTACACTGTGGAGCCCATCGCTCTATAACACTGTGGAGCCGGGCATGTTATTATACTGTGGAGCCCGGCATGTAATTACACTGTGGAGCCCGGCATGTTATTACACTGTGGAGCCCGGCATGTAATTACACTTTGGAGCCCGGCAAGTAATTACACTGTGGAGCCCGGTATGTAATTACACTGTGGAGCCCGGCATGTTATTACACTGTGGAGCTCGGCATGTTATTACACTGTGGACCCATCGCATTATTAAACTGTGGAGCCCGGAACATTATTACACTGTGGAGCCCGGCATGTCATTACACTGTGGAGCCCGGCATGTTATTACACTGTGGAGCCCAGCACGTTATTACACTCTGGAGCCCATCTCATTATTACACTGTGGAGCCCGGCATGTTATTACACTGTGGAGCCCATCGCATGATTACACTGTGGAGCCCGGCATGTTATTACACTGTGGAGCCCATCGCATTATTACACTGTGGAGCCCAGCATGTTATTACATTGAGGAGCCCATCACATTATTACACTGTGGAGTCCGGCATGTTATTACACTGTGGAGCCCATCGCATTATTACACTGTGGAGCACGGCATGTTATTACACTGTGGAGCCCATCGCATTATTACACTGTGGAGCCCGGCATGTTATTACACTGTGGAGCCCATCACATTGTTACACTGTGGAGCCCGGCATGTTATTACACTGTGGAGCCCATCGCTCTATAACACTGTGGAGCCTGGCATGTTATTACACTGTGGAGCCCATCGCTCTATAACACTGTGGAGCCCGGCATGTTATTACACTGTGGAGGCCATCGCTCTATAACACTGTGGAGCCTGGTACGTTATTACACTGTGCAGCCCATCGCATGATTACACTGTGGAGCCCGGCATGTTATTACACTGTGGAGCCATGCATGTTATTACACTGTGGAGGCAATCGCATTATTACACTGTGGAACCCGGCATGTTATTACACTGTGGAGCCCATCGCTCTATAACACTGTGGAGCCCGGCATAT
The DNA here is from genome assembly GCF_039654945.1 of Dendrobates tinctorius. Classification (NCBI taxonomy): domain Eukaryota; kingdom Metazoa; phylum Chordata; class Amphibia; order Anura; family Dendrobatidae; genus Dendrobates; species Dendrobates tinctorius. The sequence continues at coordinate 731,981 of NW_027362206.1, forward strand.
TATTACACTGTGGAGCCGATCGCTCTATAACACTGTGGAGCCCGGCATGTTATTACACTGTGGAGCCCATCGCTCTATAACACTGTGGAGCCCGGCATGTTATTACACTGTGAAGCCCATCGCTCTATAACACTGTGGAGCCTGGTACGTTATTACACTGTGGAGCCCATCGCTCTATAACACTGTGGAGCCCGGCATGTTATTACACTGTGGAGCCCATCGCTCTATAACACTGTGGAGCCCGGCATGTTATTACACTGTGGAGCCCATCGCTCTTTAACACTGTGGAGCCCGGCATGTTATTACACTGTGGAGCCCATCGCTCTATAACACTGTGGAGCCCGGCATGTTATTACACTATGGAGCCCGGCATGTAATTACGCTGTGGAGCCCGGCACGTTATTACACTGTGGAGCACGGAATGTTATTACACTGTGGAGCCCGGCATGTTATTACACTGTGGAGCCCGGCATGTAATTACACTTTGGAGCCCGGCATGTAATTACACTGTGGAGCCCGGCATGCAATTACACTATTGAGCCCGGCATGTTATTACGCTGTGGAGCTCGGCATGTTATTACGCTGTGTAGCCCGGCACGTTATTACACTGTGGAGCCCGGCACATTATTACACTGTGGATCCCAGCACGTTATTACACTGTGGAGCCCATCTCATTATTACACTGTGGAGCCCATCACATTATTACACTGCGGAGCCTGCATGTTATTAGACTGTGGAGCCCATCGCTCTATAACACTGTGGAGCCCGGCATGTTATTACACTATGGAGCCCGGCATGTAATTACGCTGTGGAGCCCGGCACGTTATTACACTGTGGAGCACAGCATGTTATTACACTGTGGAGCCCGGCATGTTATTACACTGTGGAGCCCGGCATGTAATTACACTTTGGAGCCCGGCATGTAATTACACTGTGGAGCCCGGCATGTAATTACACTATGGAGCCCGGCATGTTATTACGCTGTGGAGCCCGGCATGTTATTACACTGTTGAGCCCATCGCATTATTACACTGTGGAGCCCAGCATGTTATTACACTGTTGAGCCCATCGCATTATTACACTGTGGAGCCCAGCATGTTATTACACTGTGGAGCCCAGCATGTTATTACACTGTGGAGCCCATCGCATTATTACACCGTGGAGCCCGGCATGTTATTACACTGTGGAGCCCGGTATGTTATTACACTGTGGAGCCCATTGCAATATTACACTGTGGAGCCCAGCACATTATGACACTGGAGACCGGTGCATTATTACACTGTGGAGCCCATCACATTATTACACTGTGGAGCCCGGTATTTTATTACACTGTGGAGCCCATCGCATTATTACACTGTGGAGCCCAGTATTTTATTACACTGTGGAGCCCATCGCATTATTACACTGTGGAGCCCGGCATGTTATTACGCTTTGGAGCCCATCGCGTTATTACACTGTGGAGCCTGGCATGTTATTACACTGTGGAGCCCATCGCATTATTACACTGTGGAGCCTTGTATGTTATTACACTGTGGAGCCCATCGCATTATTACAGTGGAGCCCGGTACGTTATTACACTGTGGAGCTCATCGCATTATTACACTGTGGAGCCCGGTATGTTATTACACTGTAGAGCCTATCACATTATTACACTGTGGAGACCGGCATGTTTTTACACTGTGGAACCCAGCACGTTATTACACTGTGGAGCCCGACATGTTATTACACTGTGGAGCCCGGGACGTTAATGCACTGTGGAGCCCGGCACGTTATTACACTGTGGAGCCTGGCACATTATTACACTGTGGAGCCCATAGCATTATTACAGTGGAGCCCGGTACGTTATTACACTGTGAGGCTCATCGCATTATTACACTGTGCAGACCGGCATGTTATTACACTGTAGAGCCCATTGCATTATTACACTGTGGAGCCCATCGCATTATTACACTGTGGAGCCCGGCACGTTATTACACTGTGGAGCCCGGCATGTTATTACACTGTGGAGCTCATCGCATTATTACACTGTGGAGCCCGGTATGTTATTACACTGTAGAGCCTATCACATTATTACACTGTGGAGACCGGCATGTTATTACACTGTAGAGCCCATTGCATTATTACACTGTGGAGCCCGGCATGTTATTACACTGTGGAGCCCGGCATGTTATTACACTGTGGAGCCCGGCACTTTATTACACTGTGGAGCCCGGCACATTATTACACTGTGGAGCCCGGCACGTTATTACACTGTGGAGCTCGGCACGTTGTTACACTGTGGAGCCCATCGCATTATTACAGTGGAGCCCGGTACGTTATTACACTGTGGAGCTCATCGCATTATTACACTGTGGAGCCCGGCACGTTATTACACTGTGGAGCTCATCGCATTATTACACTGTGCAGCCAGGTATGTTATTACACTGTAGAGCCTATCGCATTATTACACTGTGGAGCCCATCGCATTATTACACTGTGGAGCCCATCGCACTATTACACTGTGGAGCCCGGCACGTTATTACACTGTGGAGACCGTCATGTTATTACACTGTGGAGTCCGGCACGTTATTACACTGTGGAGCCTGGCACGTTATTACATTGTGGAGCCCGGCACATTGTTACACTGTGGAGCCCGGCATGTTATTACAATGTGGAGCCCGGCATGTTATTACACTGTGGAGCCCGGCACGTTATTACACTGTGGAGCCCGGCACGTTATTACACTGTGGAGCCCGGCACGTTGTTACACTGTGCAGCCCGGCACGTTGTTACCCTGTGGAGCTCATCGCATTATTACACTGTGGAGCCCGGCACGTTATTACACTGTAGAGCCTATCGCATTATTACACTGTGGAGCCCATCGCATTATTACACTGTGGAGCCCGGCACGTTATTACACTGTGGAGCCCGGCACATTATTACACCGTGGAGCCCGGCATGTTTTTACACTGTGGAGCCCGGCATGTTATTACACTGTGGAGCCTGGCATGTTATTACACTGTGGAGCCCGGCATGTTATTACACTGTGGAGCCCGGCATGTTATTACACTGTGGAGCCTGGCATGTTATTACACTGTGGAGCCCGGCACGTTATTACACTCTGGAGCCCGGCACGTTATTACACCGTGGAGCCCGGCATGTTATTACACTGTGGAGCCCAGCATGTTATTACACTGTGGAGCCTGGCATGTTATTACACTGTGGAGCCCGGCATGTTATTACATTGTGGAGCCCGGCACGTTGTTACACTGTGGAGCAGTTTTTGCACTTTTATGGGCTACCAACTGGAGATGGACACATTACTAAATGTGAATAGATGGGTGATTTTCCTTACCCGGTGTCTTGGTTTCCATTGACATCCAGCGATCGTTGTTCCTGGGAAGTGACGCAATTTGTAAAGGCATTTCTGTAATTTAAGACAGGAAAAGTGATATATGGCGGTAAGATTTACACTATGGATACAAAAGCACATCCTCCTGCTGAAGGTTCGTTCTCCAGTTGTGACCCAGGTCCTGTACCGAAAGAGCAGCGAATCTGTGGAGTAGTTACTTCAGAAACATATAATTACAGGAGAAAAACTCTCCTCAGACTCTCTTGTGGATGTACAACATATAAGAGGACCATCTCCAGCTGAAAGTTCACTCTCCAGATGTGACCAGGGTTCCTTACTGTAAGAGCAGTGAGGCTCCTGAAGTGACTACTTCACGGATTATCACTACAAGCGCTGAAAAGTTCCAAACTCTGTTGTTGTGGATGTACAAGATACATGAGGGGGATACCTCCATCTGAAGGATCATTCTCGAGAGGTGACCACCAGGGTTCTTTACTGTAAGAGCAGTGAGGCTCCTGAAGTGACTACTTCATGGATTATCACTACAGGTGCTGAGAATTCCCATACTCTGTTGTGGATGTACAAGATACTTGAGGGACACCTCCATCTGAAGGCTCAGTCTCCAGAGATCACCAGGGTTCTCTACTGTAAGTGAATCTATATTACCACAGCAGTCGATCACTACAGTAAGGATGAGCTGATGCACTTATGTGGATGTATTGAATACAAGAACTCTCCTTACTCAGGAGCCAATCATCTGACTAATTGACCAGATTTGTTTAGTGCATCATCATTGGTCTGATCACTTGTTGGGATCGGGAAATTTCCATTTTGGTCATATTAGCTCAGATGTATATGGTATTTTACTGTTCACTGAATCCATAGATTTAAACTTTGTCTCCCCTCCAGAAACTCCGCTCCGCCCATGATCGATATATAATGTTCCCCCTTTCCCAATAGTAATGATGTACATTCTGAAACCAGGCTACACCAGTCCCATCAATCATCCTTACTCTTCTGTTTCTGTAATCTCAAGACGATCACGGAGAAGATGATGATGGAGGCAAGGAGAAGAGCCCCGAGAACAGCACATGCAATGACCAAGTACTGCACCTCAGCATCAACCTGGGGGAGACCTACAAGGGAAAAGACCAATTGTTATATCAGGAGAACAAGCAAAGGGATAATTCCAAAAAAGGTATTGAGTTGAACATGTATCAAACCTGGAATTCTCATTGACGATGGGGAACAATATTCTCCCCCTCCTGGAATCCGCACTGACATTGGTGGAGCATGTCCTCCCCCTCCAGTAATCCTCATTGACATTGGTGGAGCATATCCTCCCCCTCCTGGAATCCTCACTGACATTGGTGGAGCATATCCTCCCCCTCCAATAATCCTCACTGACATTGGTGGAGCATATCCTCCCCCTCCAATAATCCTCACTGACATTGGTGGAGCATATCCTCCCCTCTTGCAACCCTCACTGACATTGGTGGATCACATCCTCCCCCTCTGGAATCCTCACTGACATTAGTGGAGCATATCCTCCCCCTCCAGTAATCCTCACTGACATTGGTGGAGCATATTCTCCCCCTCCAGTAATCCTCACTGACATTGGTTGAGCATATCCTCCCCCTCCAGTAATCCTCACTGACATTGGTGGAGCATATCCTCCCCTCCAGTAATCCTCACTGACATTGGTGGAGCATATCCTCCCCCTCCAGTAATCCTCACTGACATTGGTGGAGCATATCCTCCCCCTCCAGTAATCCTCACTGACATTGGTGGAGCATATCCTCCCCCTCCAGTAATCCTCACTGACATTGGTGGAGCATATCCTCCCCCTCCAGTAATCCTCACTGACATTGGTGGAGCATATCCTCCCCCTCCTGGAATCCTCACTGACATTGGTGGAGCATATCCTCCCCCTCCAGTAATCCTCACTGACATTGGTGGATCATATCCTCCCCCTCCAGTAATCCTCACTGACATTGGTGGAGCATATCCTCCCCCTCCAGTAATCCTCACTGACATTGGTGGAGCATATCCTCCCCCTCCAGTAATCCTCACTGACATTGGTGGAGCATATCCTCCCCCTCCAGTAATCCTCACTGACATTGGTGGATCATATCCTCCCCCTCCAGTAATCCTCACTGACATTGGTGGAGCATATCCTCCCCCTCCAGTAATCCTCACTGACATTGGTGGAGCATATCCTCCCCCTCCTGTTATCCTCACTGACATTGGTGGAGCATATTCTCCGCCTCCAGTAATCCTCACTGACATTGGTGGAGCATATCCTCCCCCTCCAGTAATCCTCACTGACATTGGTGGAGCATATCCTCCCCCTCCAGTAATCCTCACTGACATTGGTGGAGCATATCCTCCCCCTCCTGTAATCCTCACTGACATTGGTGGATCATATCCTCCCCCTCCAGTAATCCTCACTGACATTGGTGGAGCATATCTTCCCCCTCCAGTAATCCTCACTGACATTGGTGGAGCATATCCTCCCCCTCCAGTAATCCTCACTGACATTGGTGGAGCATATTCTCCCCCTCCAGTAATCCTCACTGACATTGGTGGAGCATAGCCTCCCCCTCCAGTAATCCTCACTGACATTGGTGGAGCATATCCTCCCCCTCCTGTAATCCTCACTGACATTGGTGGAGTATATCCTCCCCCTCCAGTAATCCTCACTGACATTGGTGGATCATATCCTCCCCCTCCAGTAATCCTCACTGACATTGGTGGAGCACATCCTCCCCCTCCAGTAATCCTCACTGACATTGGTGGAGCATATTCTCCCCCTCCAGTAATCCTCACTGACATTGTTGGAGCATATCCTCCCCCTCCAGTAATCCTCACTGACATTGGTGGAGCATATCCTCCCCCTCCAGTAATCCTCACTGACATTGGTGGAGCATATCCTCCCCCTCCAGTAATCCTCACTGACATTGGTGGATCATATCCTCCCCCTCCAGTAATCCTCACTGACATTGGTGGAGCATATCTTCCCCCTCCAGTAATCCTCACTAACATTGGTGGAGCATATCCTCCCCCTCCAGTAATCCTCACTGACATTGGTGGAGCATATCCTCCCCCTCCAGTAATCCTCACTGACATTGGTGGAGCATATTCTCCCCCTCCAGTAATCCTCACTGACATTGGTGGAGCATATTCTCCCCCTCCAGTAATCCTCACTGACATTGGTGGAGCATATCCTCCCCCTCCTGTAATCCTCACTGACATTGGTGGAGCATATCCTCCCCCTCCAGTAATCCTCACTGACATTGGTGGAGTATATCCTCCCCCTCCAGTAATCTTCACTGACATTGGTGGAGCAAATCCTGCCCCTCCAGTAATCCTCACTGACATTGGTGGAGCATATTCTCCCCCTCCAGTAATCCTCACTGACATTGGTGGAACATATCCT